>NW_027397090.1:10422533-10508868 GCF_003265705.2 Callorhinus ursinus
AAAAAAGAGCAAGAGGACTTCCCTGGAGTTACCCTCACCCCTCCCACTCCCTCCAAGAACCACGGCAGGGATCATTACCCGAAGCTGAGAGGACACAGCAGCCCACTCAGGCTTTTCTGTCTCCCCAAAGCTTATATGGACAGAGCAAGGGAAACACAGCTGGGGACTTGATTTGACTACAACTTGAACTTGCTCCACGAGCAGAGGCCTCCCCAGAGCCTCATGCAGGACCGAGGGCTGGTTCTGCATGGACCTCTGACCAGCTGCGCAGAACAGTAGCACAGTGACCTGTGCTTCCCCCTGTGAAGCCCGGCTGGGGCCTCAAGTGTTGGAGATGCTGACTGAGTCTCAGTTCATGGTGTGGGGAGTGAGGGGACGCCAGACTTCACCCCTTCCTGACACCCTCACAGCCTCATTAGGAAAGAGAACTGGCCGTGCACCTCCTCACCGGCACGGGCTGGAGTCCATAGTCTGGCTACTGCGCTGGTTGGAGCACAAGAGAAGATGGGCCCTGCGGGAGGTCCGGCCTTGGTCGTGTCTGCAGGATGCAGTACGGGAACCGCCATGGCCTGTCCCAAGGCTTTGGGGCACATGCAATTGCTTTTTTTTTTTTTTTAATTAAAGTATAACATGTCCCTTTCTTTTCCTGCTACCTCCTTCTGCAGCTCGACCACGTTTGTCTGGTCAGCAGGCCAGTCAGCACAAGTCCGAATCACGTCAAAGGGGAGATGCGGGGAGGCAGGGGTCAACCACGCTGTAATATTTAACTAGATTACTTAAGAGCAACTGGAGAAAACTCATTTTAATTCTCAACTTCAAAGAAAGGCCAAGGTGATTAGGGTAGCATCCCCTGGGGACACTCTGAGGTACCCTGGGTTGGAGGCCATAACGAATAAAGTAAGCAGAGCCTCGCTATCAGAAATCAGGGGCCTGACTTGTTAGCAGGCCTGGCACTGACGGGGGAGCAGAAGGGACAGAAAAGGGACAAGTGGCAGTGTAAACGAGAGAGAATCACAGTATTTCAGGCATCACAAAGTCACATCTCGGAACGTGAGTTCTGAATAATACACAGATAGGTCAACTTGAGGGTGAACCACTGTAGCAATCTGATTAGCCAGGGTCTTACTGTCAGATAGGTGGCAAAAATCAGACTCTCTATGAATATATGTGCTTCTGTGAGACACAGGACCTTGGGCTGGGGCTGCCAGCCCTTATTTGGAATATTAAACAGTTCCAAACCTCCCAGAGTATTTCAGCTGGCAATATCCCACTTGCGGGGAATCGGTTGTTCTTTAAAAAAAAAAAAAAAAAAAAAAATTGGAACATCACAAGCGGTCCTCATAATTAATCAAAGAAATGTCTTCTCGAACACCTCTTTTATCTAATTTCTATTTAAAAAACAAACTATTGCCATATACCAGCTACTGGGTTTGGTGCTGTGGTTCCAGCGCAAAGAGAAAAAGCAGATGTGGGCCTTGCCTTGATGAAGCTTATAGTCTTAGGCGGAAAAAGACCTTAGAACCTGAGAACAGGTAAACAATTCCAGTTATGCTGCTCTTTACGCTGGAAGAACCTTATTCTTATCCAGAAGCCAAAGACGGACTTCCTAAGGAATTAACAGCCTTCTGAGACTTCAACAAATCAGGGAGGTTTGATGCATTAAGAGATGATGGAAGAGAGTTCCTGAAAGGAAAAGCATTTCCGGGGGCCCAGATACGATGCAATACTGTACGTAGGAAAGGTTGAGGGCAGCCCCGGATGGGAAGCAGGACGACCACGCAGGGGAGATGGCTCAGAGAGCAGTTACGGAGTTCCTGACCCGCCAGATTACTGATTGGTAGCTTCACCCTTCAATTTAACAGAGAAGTGACATGGTTAATAGGTCCCTCTGGCTCCAGCATGAAAACAGATTGGAAAGTGGAAAGGGCTAAGAGGAGCTATGGAAAGGTTGAGTTAGGTAGGGAGAGGACAGTGTTTTGGATCAAAACCCTAGCACTAATGGGAAAGCAGGAACCATACTTGAAAGATACCTTTTGAAAGAGACACAGGAGTGAAATAAACAAAATTTGGAGACAGAATATGTTGGGTGTGAAGGGCCAAGAATGACTCCCAAGGTTCAGTTTGCCTGGGTGGCAGGGTGGATGGTAGTGCCCTTTCCTGATGCAAGAAGCAAGGACGGGGGAGGAGGTTTGGAGTGGGTGGTGGGTGACCATAGACTGCTGAGCTTTCTGGGTGCACATGTGGAGTGGGCGGGGGAAGGTAAAGGTTTAGAACCAGTAAAGATATGCAAATAGAAACAGAGGTAGAGAAATTCGAGAATCATAGCAATATATCAGAGCACAAGGACCTGTGGCTCTCAAACTTTCTGATGAAGACCTAGATTAAGAAATACATTTTCTATCACACAAACAAAAATTACCCTAATTCTTACCTCTGCCACGTGTGATGTTCCGTGATACTCTGTTCTTTCTCCCAGTGCAGGTCAGAGCCTTCTGGGTTGATTTAATGACCTGACAGTGAGTTGCTACCCTACAGTTTGAAAATTCTCATTAGGAGAATGCCTGATGAGAAGACAAGACGATCCAAAATAGAGCCTGGCTAGATTCTATTGTTCGAGGCCCAACTAGAGTAGGTGGTGCCTAGAAAAAAGAGAGGATCCAACAGAGAGGTAGGTGGAAAGGGCCAGGGAGATCCCCCGTTACACTTACAAGAGGAATACAGCAGCTCCCAGAATCCCATCCTCAGCAGGTACCCCCCAGAGCTGGGAAGGGACAAATTTCCACCTTAGGTTGCTTTACCAGAGCAAGAAACATTTCCTCCTCTTCTCCCCCACGCCCAGGCTTCCCTTTTATCTCGTTGACCAGGATGGTTCACATGACTCGCCTCAAGCCAATCACTGGCTTAGGGGGTAAAATTACCATGATGGGCTGAGGCTGATTAACAAATTCATGCTCATCCCGTGAGGCTGCAGAGGGATTACTCTCCCTGAACACAGCGTGGGTAAACACCTGATCTTTAGGGCTCTACCAAGGAAGAAGCTAGGTGAAGCAGTTACCCAGACTGCTTGCTAGTTCAAGTGTGGTTCAGGGAGGGACCAGCAACACTGGCATCACCTGGGAGCTTTTAGAGCTTCGGAATTGCAAGCCCCACCCCAGACCCGCTGAATCCGAATCTCCACGTTCTGGAGATTCTCAGGTGACTCGCATGGACCGGCAGTTTGAGAAGTACCGGCTGAGACAGCAGTAGGACTCACAGTATCTACCAGATTGCATCCTGTTGTCCTGCTCTCTGTCCATTCCTTCTACCACTTATTCTTAGGTCATGAATCCCAGACACATGCTTTGCAAGGTTTTGCTTAATTGACCCAACAGATCCTCTTTTTAATTTTCTGCATAAGGAAGCAGAGCAGTGTTTTAGGATAAACACAGCGAGCTCCCAGCTCTGACCTACTCAAGCCATCAATATTATTCCTTCAGATCACCCTGTTCTGTTCCCATAAGGTATAAAATCCTAGCCCAGGGCTGACAACGTCCCTTGGCTGCTGGAAAGTTCTATATTCTTGAACAGCCCTAGGCAGGATTGGTGGGTTCTGTTTGTTTTTTAAATTTTGTTTGTTTCCTACTATAGTTCCTTTTAAAACTGAGTCTATAGGATTGTAGACTCGAGATGAGAACTCCTACCTACAAGCAGTGTGGGTAACCCTCTCCCCGAGGTCCTAGCAGATCTGAAGGGTCGGGGCAAGCTCCATTTAGTGACTTTGTCCAGAACTGGAGGCTCTGAGATCCTGAGACACACAGAGGGTCTAGAAAAAATTGCAGAGAAAAGACAAATTTAGTTAAAGAATTGGAGCACTGAACCTAAAAGAAAATGTTAAAAGAATTGACATACCTTAGGTGAAGAAAGGAAGACAGAAGGCATTAAGCATATAGAATTGGATGACACTTCACTGAGGCTTCAAACGAGCAGCTCTCTTCAGGCATTTTCATTCTTTGTTTAAAAAAAAAAATAGGTGTTGGGGCACCTGTGTGGCTCCTTAGGTTGAGCTTCCAACTCTTGATCTCAGCTCAGGTCTTGATCTCAGGGTTTTGAGTTCAAGCCCCACGATGGGCTCCACGCTGGGTGTGGAGCCTACTTAAAAAAAAAAATTGGTGGGATACTCAGAATTTGACTGTCAAAGGATTAATGCATAAGGCCTTTCTCAAATTGCTTCCTCCTCATTCATGCCTCCAACTTTACTGATCACCTGTTACATACCAGGCGCTCTGCTCTGACAGTGTTATTATTTTACTCTAAGTGGCATGAGAACATACCCTTCTAAGAATGGTGAATATGTCAAGATGGCAATTCATTTGAGACAACACCGATTCATCTGAGAGTCTCTGAGATAGTTCTGATTAAATATAGCAACCTCAGTATAAAGGCACAGTTTCCTTATGTGGCGCAGACGCTTCTCCGATCTGCCTCCAAGTGGCTTTTTCTGTCCTTGATTTCACTGCTCATCTCCCCCACCTGCCTCTCCTTTCCCACCACTATACCCATCTTTGCGTGAACGTGCCAACCCCTTTCACGCAGTTCCCTTAGTTGGAATAGCTTTCTCTCTAAAATATCCTTCGGTGCTTTGAAACCCTTCAAGCTTTTAAAGCTCATCTGTATTCTTCCCTGCAAAGGCTTCTTGCCACTTAAAATTAACAATGGAATTAAATCAATTAAAAACGAACTCTTTCCTCTATATTCCTCTCACACGATGCTTCTACTAGGTTGGCACTTACTCTTCTTTGCATTAAGGTAGCTTTTTTTTCCCCTGCCTCAACAGTAAGCTTTCTAAGAGCAAAGACCATGTCTTATTGTGTTCCCCTCAGCACCTAGCTGCAAACCTGTTGATACAGTTAGTGCTGCTCACCAACTATTTCTGACTAGTAGAGTCTTCTGGGTGGGCCTAGTAGGTTTACCCTTCTTGGACCCCAATGGTTGGTTAGAGACACATAGTTCATTGTCACCACTGAGTTGTATGTAAAGCAGTGTGTGACCCCTTGGGCCAAAATTCTAATCACCAACGCAAGACCCTTCAGCATTGTCTTTTCTCTTGGCCGCTGTGACTGTGAGTGTTTTGGAGAATAGCTCCTCCCTCTGCTGGGATAATGTCAACTTAGAGCAGAGCCCCAGCTGACCCATGATGGACATGTTGAGTGAACAAGAAATAAATTTTTGTTATTTAAACTCACTGACATCTATGGCTGTTTGCTATGAAGCAAAGTCTAGCCCATGCTGAGTGATACACTTAAAAATGGTAGGTGACCAATAAATACCGCAAGTCTATAATTAGAAGAAACAGCAGTTCATAATTTTATCAGTTGTAACCTAACCAAGTAAAATTGCCAGCCTTAAAGTCAGTTGTCAAGAGAGGCATCGGAAGGTAAGATGAAGAGTGTAGGATATAGAGCCGGCATGCTGTCGGTTTGCCGACTGGCTCTAAATGACCTTGGCCGCTGGTCCTCCGCAGAATCAGCCTCCTCCAGTCCCAGTGGGAGCTTATATTTATCTTGCAAGGTTGTTGTGAGAATTAAAGATAATAAATGAATGGTACCTGGCACATGGTGGAACTCAATACATTACAATTACAATTGTTTTAGGTATGTTTTTCACATCGAGCCACGTGAAAAGTGGGAAATGTGAGAAACCATACGTATTTCAATTTAAACCAAGTTATTCCCTTCCTACGGACCAGTGGCAAGATGTCCCTCCATCCTCCTGTCGCTCATCCTTCAAGAAATAAACAAATTTGGGTCCTTATTGATTTTTTTTGAAAAGTGTGGGAGGCTACTCTTTGTGTTGAGATAGTAATTTAAGACTAAATCTCAGTTTCTCATTGAAAAATAGGACTGTTTTTAATGAATTATTCATTTTTCTAGTCTCTGTACTAGACACTGGTGACTCATGTTAAATAAATAGATATATTGAAAAAAAAAAGAAAAAGAAAATAATAAGACCCTGGATTTGTTTTTCAGTTTTTGTGGATAGAAAAGGGGACTCATCTGCTTGTGACAATCTCAGTTATATTTATAAAATTTGAAAAATTATCCTGGGTCAATGATAAATCTTTTCTGTGAACACAGTGTTGCCTTTTGCCTTTTTGTCTTGATTTCCAACACTTGCTCAAGTGTACTGAACTCTTCATCCCAATACACTTAAATAAAGGTTTCTAATACTCTGCATGTCACAATCCCCTGAGAACTCACAGTTACCGTCATGGCATTTTCACAACTTGATTACACTCCTGGGCTGCGAACAGACATAACTTCAGTCCCTCAGTGTAAACAGAGAATGACTCATCCTTCCGGGACAGTAAATAGCAACTTGGAGAGATGCACATCATCTTTAGACTTGTTACACCTGTAATGTAGAAACACATCCCCTCCGAAATACTTTATACGTATTTTGATATGTGCTGAAAGAAACACTGTATTCCAAAGATAGGTTCCTATTTCTAGGGCTTTGATAAGAGGAAGGAAAAGCTGAACATCCATATTTCCCACTAGGATCCACTTCTGCACTAGCACCAAAAAGTATGAGAGGGGGAAATCAAGTCAGAAGACAAGAAAGCCTCTATTAGTCTTCTCTGCTTCCAAACTAACCTTCTTTCCTGTGTCCTTCATCTCCTATCCCAAGTCTCTGCCTTGGTTTTGACCTATTCACTTGAAAGAAAAAAAAAATCAGATTGAGTTAGGAGCACTTATAGAGCTACTACATGGTAGATATTTCAGTTAGTCTTTAGGATGACATTTTTCTCTGTCCTTAATGACCTTATTATTCAGTGCTGAAGAAATAAAGAAAATTAGTAATTATAGGCCAGCCTGATGAACTATGAAGTCTCATTCAAAACATGCAATCATGACGGGGTGACTGGGTGGCTCAGTTGGTTAAACACCCACTGCTTGATTTTGGCTCAGGTCATGATCTCAGGGTTGTGGGATCGAGCCCTGCATCAGGCTCCACACTCAGCACGGAGTGTGCTTGAGATTCTCTCTCTCCTTCTTTCTCTGCCCCTCCCCCCACTCACACACGTGCTCTCTCTAAATAGTCTTTAAAAAACAAAACAAAAATGTGCAATCATGAAAAATAATGTTTCCAAGAACATATGTTGTTCTAGTGAAAATAGTAAAATACAAAATTACATAGATAGTCTGATCCTAATTTTGTAAATAACATCCACTCATGTCCTTATACAGTCAGAAAAAACTTGGGATCAGATTGGCACACTGAGCACACCTGTCTACTTTTCCTCCCTCCCTGAATTCCACTGGAATGCCACACAAGAAAACTTACAATAGAAGATCAGAAAATTTGACAATTTCTTGGAAAACACAACAGAGAGAATTGGATGGACAAAGCAATAAAAGCTTTTAAAAAAGTCATAAAAAGGATACTGCAAAGGTAAGAGCTATTTGTACACTAACTAGAGGAACTTCAAGCTCAGTGTTAACTGGTACAGTGTAGGGAGGGACCCTGTCAATCATTATCTGGTCAATAAATTAAAAGATTGCATTACGAACTCCTGGGCCTGTCATGATCTGCCCATGTCCCTCATATGCTGAACGTCTGGAAACAGTGGTGTTTGCCTCCATGTTAAAGCCTCATTCCTGCTTTAGACATTGAACCTCGGCCTGTCCTATCAGAAAGGCTGGCTCTGGACAGGGAAGTAGGGCAGAACTTGATAACCCTACGCATACGACAAAAGGAATCAGGGTGTGAAGAGCTGACAAGAAAAAGACAGCATGAGATGCTTCTGATATGAGAGGTTCCCAGATCTCACATGCTGGGCAGAGAAGCCTCCCAAACCGAGATCATCTACCTGCACACCTGCAAGATTCTACTCAACACACCCTTAAAGTTGGCTCCTATCATGAGAACTTACATTTGCTGGGATGATTACTGCAGCCCTAAAACAGAAAAGCAGCCATGTGAAAGAAACACTCAGACTTCTAGATTATGAAAAATATAATCACCATTCCTTAAAGATTGAGCTGAATAACCAAATGGGCACAGATGAATATTAAACTAATGAGCTGGAACATTTGGCTAAGGGGCTCTTCCAGAAGGCAGTGCAGAGATAAAGAAATTTCCAAAAGCTCCCACATCCATCTAAAGAGTTGATAAAGGAGGGAACAAAGGGAATAGATAGAAGGACAGGCCAAAAAAAAATCAGAGCTGACTGTTGTTTAGTGCTGAAGAGATATAATGAACTTGTGGATTTTTGTGTATTTTATTTGTTGCCATTTATTTCAGTTTCTGAAATTTTGGTGCTCAGATTGTCTCATCTTGGGCTGGTGCAGTGTTCCTCAACCGAGGGCCATTTTGATCCCTAGGAGACATTTAGCAATGCCTGTAGACATTATTGATTTCCATGACTAGGTATCTAGTGGGTAGACAGAGGCCAGGGTTGCTATTAAACACTGCACATGCACAGGAGGAGTCCTACTGCACAGGATTATTTGGCTCGAAATGTGAATAGTGCAGAGGATCAGAAACCCTGAGCTAGCAGAGACCCCTTCAAGGTGGCTCCTACGCCTCTTAGGCATAACTTCTGGAGTGTTCGTTTACTTCCTTGCTTTCCCGTTCAACATTACATCTCCTGGGTCTTCTGCCCGAGCCCTAGAACCAGTAACTTCTACAAAGATGTTTGGGTTTTTTGGTGGGATAGGAGATAGAGACAATAATCTGAGGATGCTCATTGCTGCTGGGCTGTCATTGTTTTCAAGAGAAGTTCAATATTAAAGAGACTTTCATGAGGTGGGACCCAGAACCCATATCATATTTACACGTCATTGACCATCATGCCAAGTGGTATAAAAGCAGGTCATCCAATTCTGCCCGGCCTTATTAAGCTTCTGCTCTGATCCAAAGTGGCTATGGTCTCTTTTCAGTTTTCCACAGATCTGCAAGGAAATTAGATCTTTTCTGGCTGATCTGTGGATTAAGTTGGAAGCTGAACTCTTTCTAGAACGGAGTTTGTCTTCTTGCTTGGTCCTTGGACATGACTCAATTTCCTCACTGAAACTTCACTTGCAGAAACAGGTGGCCAGCTCATGAGCCATGGTTTGCCAATTTGATTGTTTAAAAACATTGTTCAAAAATATGTTTTATCTTGATTACTAAGTGTTTTGGCACCCCATAAATTTTGTACTTTAAGTGAGTACCTCACAGCCCTCACCAGTCCTGGCCTTGCTTGGTGTTCTCTTTCCTAGAGACTCACTAGGTTCATTTCACAGTGAGTATGATCCTCATGTGCTGGTCTAATATCACTTTACCGCATGGTGCCACACATTTTCTGAGAAGCTGTTTATTCTCTGCCAACCTAAAAATGTCTTCATGTAAATCTTCCTGAGTGAGTGAGGAGAAAAAGAGAGGTGGGGGGAAAGGTTCAAAAGCAAAGAAAACAAGAAGGAAGTGACCAGTGCTCAGTGAACCCACACGTGTGAAAGGCTAATCCAGAAATCACTCAGTAATCACCACCATGAAAGTAGACCAGGGTGACATGGTTGGTTACACACATGCTCACCTTCCCCACCTCCCACAAGGCCTCACTTCCTAAACCAAAGTGACCTTCTGGAATCTGGCCTCTCTCCCTCAGCTCTTGACCCCTCCTATGCAACAGCTTCTACACACCATTAGCTTCCTTCCAAAGTCCCCACTGGCTTCTCATCCAAAGCAATACGATTTTTCTGTTTTCAAGAGAAGGGCACTGGCCCATGTGTCCAGTGAACAAAGGCTGGAGTGCAGTTAGAACCCTCCAAGGCATTTACGCATTACACAGGGCAGTCTGAAAGGAGGAGGAGGTTTCAGGCAAAACAGTGCTTGGAACTCGGCTGCACTCAATGTTCAGGAGCGCTCATGGGTCAGTCACGCTCAGAGGAACAGTGTTGAAAGAATGATTATGTTTTAAGACAGTTTGGCTGTCAGCCAAATAACATATTACTGCCTATTGCCAAGTCAGGCACTTTTGCTGATGGGTGAATTTTTAAGAATTATAATAAGGAATAAATAAACTGATTTAAAAGCAAGACATTTCCTAGATGGATCTCTGAACCATCTGAGCCACCCAGGCGCCCCTAGATGGATCTCTTGATGGGGCATTGGGACAGGAGGACGATGGCTTGACTTCCATTGGGTCCCAGAATATTTCTCTATCGAAGGTGGGCCTCTGTCCGTACTTTTCCGGGACATTCTTTTTCCTATCAGTCCTGAGCTGTCTGTATGAACGTAGGTGGCTCAGAAACCTCTTTCTCAGTTTCTCCACCTTTTAAATGAAGTCACTGTTATTGGCCCCTCATACTCACACTCAGCCCTGGGAGTGGTGAGGTGGACAAGAACAGGAACATTGGCCTGAGGGTCGAGGCAGACCTAGAAGGTAAGGCAGAACATAAGGAAGCCCAGCCAAAGGCTCAAAGGTCTCCTGAAACTGACTCTTTAAGGTGATGTTTTGGTGTGGGACTGGCTCTTTACTGAATTCTTTTCATTTCTCCCCAACCCTGAGGATGTGGCCTGCTCTTCTCTTCTGTCATTACAACTGGCCTTCTGCTTGGGGTTCTGCCCCTTCCAGACTGATGAAGACCAGGGTACTTTCCCTCAATGTTTGTGCTATTTTTTGAGGCATTAAAGGGGAATCATGCTCAGAGAGCAGTAATGATGTGCTTCAGGACTGAGGCAGAGTCAGAGTAAAAATATATATAATTATTTAATAATTTATATATTTAATAATAATAACACAAACAGGCAAACATAACTTCAACATTAATCTTCCACAAGGATGTCTCAACCATCGTGAAGGAGACACGTGGTTTCCAGCCATATTTCATATTTCCATATTGATTTTTTTCCCTTTCTCATCTACTTTCTTCGTAAACTACAGATCCTCCTGCACTTTCTCCTTGATGCCCCACCTCACCCCAGATAAACTCCTTAACTATTCTGAGCCCAGGATCTTGCTCTGTATTTTACATAAAGTAACTAAGTCTTTTCATCCTCCTGCTAGCTCCTGGATCTTGCTCTTTCCTACCCAATTTCTCACCAAAACAAACAAAAAACCACCACCAATTTAAAAAAAAAAATGCACTGCTCTGGAATGACAGGTAATGACCTCCATAAAGGGTATAGGAGGGGGAGAACCCATCTGACAAACTGTAGGGCACTGGTTACCCTTCACTGGCACTGGAGGAGGGGAAAGAACAGAGATACTTGCATGCTCAAGTACTTGTGTGCTCACAAGAACTAGGCTCGACCTATCATAATGCCCAGTCTGGTTCATCTTTCGGTTTTGGTTTAAAACAAAGAAGCCCAACCCTATGGGTGGGCAGTCCTCATCAAGAGTGCTACCCTCTTTACTCTCTTCCTCCACTTACCTGCTCTTGGGACCCAACTCCTAGTGCAGACCTTTCAGTTGGAAATCCTGGGTCTTTCTCAGCTATCTGGAATTACAGCAGTAATGACAATAACAGTAATGGTGAGCATGACTATAGCTGACCTTCACTGGATGAGTTCTATATGCCAGATACCACGCAAACGCTTAACCCCAACTGTCCCCTTTGGTTTCCAAGTCCCAAGGAGCTGTTTGGGTTATCTATTGCTGCCTAACAAATTGCCACAGAACATAGCAACTTAAAACAACGCACACCCATCCTCTCACAATTTCTGTGGGACAGGAATCTGGGCATGACATAGCTGGGTCCTTGACTTCGAGGTCTCTCAAGCAAGCTATCGCTTCGGGTATAGTCATCTCAAGGCTCAACTGGGCAAGGATTTGATTTCAAGTTCCCATGATCGTTGGCAGGAAGCAGTTCCTCACTGGCTGATGGGCTAAGGTCCTCAGTTCTTCACTGACTGTTGGCCACAAGCTGCCCTTAGTTCCTTGTCATATGGGCCTCTCTAATATGACAGCTTCCTTCTTCAAAGGGTATGAGCCATGAGGACAATAGGAAGAGTCGGCTAGTGAGACAAAGCTACAATCTTTTGCAACCTAATCACAGAAGTGACATTTCACCATATTCTATTGGTTAGGATCAAGTAACTATATCTAGCCTACTCTCAATATGTCCAGCCTGCATTCCAGGGGACACAGATACCAGAAGGCAGCGATCATCAGGGACCATCTTAGAAATCTGAAAATCTCAAGACCAATTGGAAAAGGAGGGAGAAAGGGTTGTTTTCAGATTGCAAGGATAATATCAAGACAAGATGAAAGTGGATCAGGGTAAGTATTGAAGCTAATAAAGGTAGAGGTTAGAAGGCGAAATAGGGAAGTGCCTTATATCATTTTTGATCTAGTGTCTTTCTCTCTCTCTTAGCCCATAACATGAAGGTAGAGCTAACAAGATGGTGGGGATAAGGCCAAAGGGGGTACCGGGCACCACCAGGGCACCGCACAAAGAATTCCTTTTTCCGTCGGGAAAGTAAACGGAATAATAGCAATGGAGTAGTGGGGTAGAGGAGTGGCAAAGAGGGACTGAAGATAATCTCTCTGCACAAAAGTGACCCAGAGTCCCTGTGGGCAGGAGAATTTCGGCAGGGACATGCCAAAACATCACATAAAAAAAGGGAAGGAATCAGGGCATGAACCAGATCTGGAATAGGGTGTCTATAACCAAAGACAGTCAAGATGAAGGAAACAAATTCCAGACAGGAAACAGAAGGTGGTTCTGTAAAGACTTTTTTGGGGCAATGCTGCAGAGAAGCAGATGGTGCAGGGAAGAGGGCAGGGAACATTTTTCTAGCGGCAGCTACCAAATCAAATTTCACTTCAGATGTGTTTTCTGTGGGGGAGAGATTTGTAGGACTTGTCAGAGCTTTTAATATGCTAGCGTGCCTCATGCAACTCCAAGGTGTGTGTGAGGGAGGGTGGGGATTGACTAGGTGGTGTTTCTCACATATGTGTTGATTTGTTTTGCTTGGAGGTGGAAACATGCTACACATTTTAGGGAACGCTCTTTCGTTAAATACCTGTGCTTTTCGTGAGAGCAGGAAAGGTAAGCCAAGAATGGTTGCCAGCAGTTGAGCAATAGGCAAAAATTTTTATCGAACACCTATGTGTTAACCAGAAATGACTCTAGGATCTCAACATCTGGGCCCAACAATGGAAAAGATACAAAACCAGGATCCAGAGAAGTCACCAGATCATCGCTTTTTTTTTTTTTTTTTAAGATTTTTATTTATTTAAGAGAGAGAGAGTGAGCACGAGCGAGCACGAGCTGGGGGAAGGGGCAGAGGGAGAAACAGAGTCCCTCCTGAAAACAGAGCCCAACACAGGGTTCCATCCCAGGACCCTGGGATCATGACCTGAGCCCAAGGCAGACGCTTCACCGACTGAGCCACCCAGGCGCCCTACCTCCCCTTTTTTTTATACATATATATTTGTTTATTTATTTGACACAGAAAGTCAGCGAGAGAGGGAGAAATAGACTCCCTGCTGAGCAGGGAGCCCTATGCGGGACTCGATCCCAGGACCCTGGGATCATGACCTGAGCTGAAGGCAGATGTTTAATGACTGAGCCACCCAGGCGCCCCCAGATCATTGTCTTTTGCAAACATCCCAGAAATCCACACCCCAAATTCCCGAAACTCTCTTACAGTCCTTCTCTACAGAATTCTCTTTCTTCCTCCTGTGGATGCTCATTTCCTTATCAACAGAGAAGGAATCAGAGAGTTCACCCCATGAGCTTTTCTCTCGGAACTTTTTCAGTAACATTGGGTGAAGGCAATAGAGTTCCACTGAGAGAAGCAAGATGAACTTGTTAGGAGCTTTAAAAATGTCTTTCGTACAGAGAAAGAAGAAATCAGGAAAGGATCCCTTGCCAAACCACAAAGAAGATAGCTAGTTCATAAAGAAACACTAATTTCTCTAGCATTAGTGGGGAATTACCCACCATGGGGATTAAGAGATGAGTGCCCTTTTAATCAAAGGATGAGAGACCCTCCCTCAAATAACTGGGGTTGGCTAAGGGTCCCACCCAGCTCAGAAGAGCAAGCCCGCAATGAGAAGCCATTCCTTCCTGCATTACACAATGCTGTGTTTCTAGGTTAATCCTCCAAGGATATTACGGTAACTTCCAATGGTTAATGAATAGCTTCTAAGTGCCTGCTTCACTTAATTGTCCAAAGGCCAGTTGGTCCCAGAGCATATAAAGCGTCGAGCTGGCTAATGACAGCATTCTCTCTGAGCGAGGAAGCAGGGGAGTGGAAGAGTTCCAAAGGAGCAGGGATGCAGAACAGAACTAGTCTCGTTCTCTGTGCCCTTGCTCTCCTGATGGGCTTCCTGATGATCTGCCTGGGGGCCTTCTTCATTTCCTCAGGATCGATATTCAACTGTCGAGGGAAACTGATCCTGGCCTATATGCTTCTGCCACTGGGGTTTGTGATCCTTCTGAGCGGAATTTTCTGGAGCACCTACCGCCAGGCAAGGGAAAGCAAAGGGGTGTTCACCCATGTGCTCAGAAGACACCTTTCTCATGGGGCACTTCCCCTGGCCACAGTTGACAGGTATGTACGGGGAAGCCAGAGGATGAGGAAGGCTGCAATGGGGCCGGATTCTGGAAAAGCAGAATGAACTTAATCCCACTGTGGAGAAATACCCATGTCCTGCAGGGCTGTATGTCTCAAACTGAAGTTTTCCTGTTGGGATATTACTCTGGGCTTAGTCCTTAGGAAGAATGGTGTTGCCACTGGGGAAAACCATGAAGTAGAGGGTATTTAGATCTGAAAAACCACTTCTCCCCCCCACTGAAAACCTACCTAAGCCAATAGAAGAGGCCCAACTCTTAGGTTCTTTCTTTGTATCATGGAAGCTGTCCTTAGAGGCAGATTGTGGTGAGTTATTGCCCATAATCCGGCTACCAGGTTATAAGGAAAGGAAGTTCCAGACCAAATTCTGCCATACAAATGGCATTGTATGAACAAACAGGCATTGAATGAGTCCTGCAACCTCTTCATGAACTCAGTGAGGTCCCAGCTTACCGTCTTTCTAGGTGTTCTGATCACACCTTGCATGACAGATTTATTCAAGGCAAGGCAGTTAACATTCCAGTGGTAATTCGGTTAACCTTACCATCTCATACCCATTATGATGGCTCTTACTTATAAAAACACACAGAAAACAACAAGTGTCAGCAAGAATATACAAAAATCCGAAACCTAGGGGAGACCAGGTGGCTCAGTTGGTTAAGCATCTGCCTTTGGTCATGATCTCGGGGTCATGGGATCGAGCTCTGCATCGGGCTCCCTGCTCAGCTGGGAGTCTGCTTCTCCCTCTGCCACCCTCCCCCCCCTCCCCCACCGCTTGTGCTCTCTCTGGCTCTCTCTCTGTCTGAAATAAATAAATAAAATCTTAAAAAAAAGGTCCAAAACCTTGTGCACTGCTGGTGGGAATGTAAAATGCAGCAATCATTTTATGGGAAATGGCATGGAGGTTAAATACAGAATAATTACCATTCGATCCAGCAATTCTACTTCTGGGTATGCAGACAAAAGAATTAAAAGTGGGAACTTGAACAGATAGTCGTACACCAGCGTTCATAGCAGTATTCTTCATGATAGCCAAAAGATGGAGACAACCCGAATGTCCGCCAGTGGACGAATGGATAAACAAAGCGTGGTCTATCCATACAATGGAATATTATCCAGCCACAAAAAGAAGGACGTTCTGACACGTGCTAGAGCATGGATGAACCCTGAAGACATTATACTAAGTAAAAGAAGCCATTCACAAAAAGACAAATACTGTACGATTCCACTTACATGAGATATCCAGAGCAGTGAAATTAATTCATAGCCAGAAAGTGAACAGTGGTTATCGGGGTCAGCGGGGAGGAGGGAACGGGGACTCATTGTTTACTGAGTACAGAGTTTCAGTTTGGGATGATGGAAAAGTTCTGGAGAGGGATAAGGTACCGAATGCCACTGATCTGTACACTGATCTATACACAGTGGTAAATCTAATGTTACATATATTTCACTACAATAAAACAAAATTCAGTTCACGTTATGGTCAGTATCAGACAACCAAACGCTCCTAATTCTTGGCTGAACACAGGACCATTTAGGGATAAAACTTCAGGCATCATCCTCAAGACACAGGCTGTAAGACTCCATAAATTCTTCTGCCCTCTACATCTAAAATATCTTAGGTACTCCACGTATCTTGAATATAAAAAATTTTACCCATGACGGTTGATTTTTGACATTATTATGCTAATTAATAAGATGCTAATTACAATAACCAAACCCCATTTCCAATGTTTATTATACTAGCTGGCAAGGTCTCTGGGTTTGATAAAAGATTAAGATAACTAACGTGATCACGGATGGTGCTTCTTGAGTGATGATTTGTTTTTTCTTGTACAAATGTTAGATGGTTGCCTCCAGAGTGTGAATTCCTGAGAAGAGTAACTGATTGCAGGGACGCCTGGGTGGTTCAGTCGGTTAAGCATCTGCCTTTGGCTCAGGTCATGATCCCAGGGTCCTGGGATTGACCCCTCTGTCAGGCTCCTTGCTCAGTGGGGAGTCTGCTTCTTCCTTTCCCTCTGCCTGCCGCTCCCCCTGCTTGTGCTCTCTGTCAAATAAATAAATAAAATCTTTTCAAAAAGAAAAGTAACTGATTGCCTACAGGAGGCAGCTTAAATTTACTAACATCACACCACGCCGTGCTATTTCAAAGGGATCCGTGATATGGCTATCGTGACACGCCATTGAACCGTCTCTTCCTATTGCACCTAAGAGATGCCCAACCTACCCAGAATGGCCAGGAAGTCAGTCAAGAAAAAGTTGCATTTCTCAGAAGCATATGCATTCAAAATGGGGACCCATATTGAGGTGTCAGAGCAAACAAGTGTGCAGTGGTGGACCTCAGGGCCCTGGGAATGTGAACCGGTCGGGGGGCAGATGGGACTGGAAGAGCCGGATGGGATTTGGGGGCAGGTGGCCGTCATCCTGGAGCCTTTCAAATCACTCCAGGGAAACAGCTCACCTTTCTGTCTTCAGTGTCTTTACAAGTGTGCCCTGTGACACTGCCTTGACTATGCTGAGTGAAGGCTGAGATTTATGCCGTACAGTAGACCACTCCTTCAGCTATCTGGCTTTGCGCCTGGTAATATTTGGAATGGAGCTGTGGCTACAAGTGGCGGGCTCTGTTCTGTTGTGGTTACACACCATAAACACTCCCCGTGGGCACGGAGGGATTCGCTCTATAAATACACAACTCAATCAAGCTCGCCTTCACTCTTCCTCACCTCATACCACCCCCGGTCCCATTCATGGTGGAGAAGCCAGAAGGATTTAGTAATTAGCAACATTGGGCAAGATGACCAATGAATACATCACCTTTGGCATGAATGGCTCCTTTTGCCATTGACCTTTTGGCATGGAAAGGGCTGCCAGTGAGATCTACATGAAGTTGTCAGTTGAAATGGTTTGAGAAATGAGTATGTTTTTTTTGGAAACTAGTCACTGAGACTTGAAAGAGAGAGAAGAAAGAAAGAAGCATCAGATACAGTTGAGGAGACAGAGCTGGGTTTTTAAAAAGTTTTATTAGAGCGCCCGGGTGGCTCAGTTGGTTAAGCGACTGCCTTCAGTTCAGGTCATGATCCTGGAGTCCCGGGATCGAGTCCCACATCGGGCTCCCCGCTCAGCGGGGAGTCTGCTTCTCCCTCTGACCTTCCCCCCTCTCGTGCTCTCTCTCTCATTCTCTCTCTCAAATAAATAAATAAAATCTTAAAAAAAATAAAAAAATAAATAAAAAGTTTTATTAGACTGTAGTTGACACACAATGTTACATTGGGTTCAGGTGTTTAACAGCGATGTGACAAGTTTATACATTGGTTTTCACTCATTATTTTGTTGGCTAGGAGGATTTGAAACAGTGAGCATGAATGAGGTGTGTGTGAATGGGGACAAGGTCATGGATGGACTAACTGGGTGTAGGGAAGTTGAACAGCCGAGGCCCCCCCACATCCCTCACCCTGGTGACGATCTCACACTAAAAGTCCCTGGTTCCCATGAGGGAGAGAGAGGAAATAGCTTGGAATAACCCACTGGGAAAAACAGGACTATAGAGGCACACATCCGATGGCTGATAAGGAGGGTTTTGCTGGAAGAGCGGCACATTTTTTTAAAACTGGTGATGCCAGGGAAGAAGTACATCTGTTTCAAAATCAATGTTTCTTAACAGTTTCACTTCACACAGTGTGATTTGAGAGAGGCAGGCATATGCCTCTTTGGCATTAACCACTTAAATAACACATGTGTGTTTGTGGCATTTTGATCCCCAGGCCAGATTTCTACCCTCCTGCGTATGAAGAGAGTCTTGATGCCGAGAAGCAACCTTGTCCTGCAGAGGGAGACGCCTTGGATGTACCTCCACCTCTGTACACAGAGATGGGCCTTGAATTTGAGGATGCAACGGATGCCCACCCGGAGGCCCCACCTTCCTATGACGAGTCTGTAGCAGGTGGGGTGCTGGCAGCCACACCATTGCAGGATGCTGAGGGGCAGAGCCGGGGATGCTGAAGCAGGGGACACGCCCTCGTGCTCAGGATGCACCTTCATGGGCTACAGCTGCTGATAATAAACGTGGCCACTGGACTATGGGAGGGAAAGTGTCTTCTGGGACCCCCAGGAGTGCCTGCCGAGGAGATGCTGGGGATGACTGCCGTGCAGTTCCACCGATGTGCTTGGCCTGAAAGGGCTCCAGAGGGGTGTGGTCGGCAGCCGGCAACATTTCAAAGGATTCGCACTAATCCCAGCCCAGGTGGGCTTTGGGACTGCTTTTAGAGCTCTGCTCCAAGAGGCTTTTGGCTCTCACTCAACCCCCTCCCATCACCTCAGCCCCCAGGGGGAAGGAATAGGTGCTGCTCGTGGGGCAGCCAGCCACCTTCAGGCACTGCATCACCCAACAATCGCAAAAGGAAAGCAGGCTGGAAACAAAGGGTCATTGTGGTTTAATCTGCGGCTTTGGTTGGCTGGTGTCACAGTTCTCTCCATTCACCGTATTACCAGAGTGACACCGTAATTCGCATTGTGGGAGGTGTGCTCTTGGAAGCCATGAATGTTACTTCATACTACTTAATTTTAATTATGTGTATTTTACTTCTACGTGGAAAACAACTACAATATTTCCTTTCAAAATGGCTCGAACACAAAATTTCCAATGAATATCTTAAAAACAGGATGGTTGTACAGCAGAGATGACAAGGTTTCTTGGAGACTCAAGTGGGACAGACATAACACTTAAAATTCATAAGACAGAATACAGAAGGGAAAACTGTACTAGTCATAAGTTGTATTAACATAGATTTTGACGTAAATATTCAAAGGCATTAAAATATCCGTGTGTATTTCAACAAATCCCCCCCCCACCCCCCGCAAATCTCTAGAATCTGAAAGAAAAGAGACTATATTGTAGTACTTTGATCCTTAACCGAAAATTCTTGAGGGTCTCAAGATACAGACCCATATGCATTTTTAGACTTGGGACATTTATTTTAAAAACCACGGATTCGTCCTCAGCTGTATTATATTTTATTACATGTTTTAACACACGAGGACATGTTGGGTGGCAGGGCAGTGGGAAGAGAGGCAGCCTGATGTTTTAGAGCTTGGACAAGAATCTTCATCTGTCTGGGCCTCAGTTTCTTCCTCAATCAAGTGAGGAATTTATGCTACGATTGTTATCTAACAATTATGGAATGTCTTTTATATGACAGGTTCTGTGCTGTGAACTTTTTTGTGCTTTTTGTTTAGCCCTCATTATACCCTTCAGAAGTAAGTGCAATGGTTAGTCCCATTTTACAGATGCATAAACTGAGACTTTGAAGGCATTGAGAAACTTTGCCAATAGCGTACAGTTGTTTCCAGTAGAGGGGCGTGAGTGTATTTACTTCAAACATTTGTGCTAGGTTAGCCCTGTCTTAGCTCCCTTCTCCCACGGAGCAGTCTGGACTTCTCTCCAGATTCAGAAAGTGGGCCCCATCAGGAAGTGGAGCCCCAGGATTGGTACAATACCTTACAACCCTTGGGGAAGCCAGAGAGCTTGCTCTAGCATTCTCTTTTATATTTTTTAACTTAAAAAAGACTTAAAATTTTTTCATTGTAGTTGACATATAATAGGGTTCTCTTTTAACATGTAAATACGCCCTCCATGTTTTCTGCCCAGGAGCTTGGCCCCCACCTCTTTGTGCAGTTTCCTTCTCTCTGATCATTCCATCGATGATGAATAGTGGCTCCTACTGGTGACAGGCAGCCCTCAGTGAACGGGCACGGGGGGTTTGAATAGTGGTGGCGAGGATGAAGAGCTTTCAAGGGCTGTCAAGATGGAATGGGGCCTCCATGGCCTCCTCTTCCCATTTTTGCCAAGTGCACAGATGAAGCATGTCCTGACAAATACGCAGGAAGCCACATGAAAGGAAATCCTGGGTCTTTTACATGAAACATGCATTTGGGCATCTGGGATTTGAATCCTTGACCTCAAGGGCATAACTGGATATGAAGGTCACTCATGGCTGTCCAATGGGAAGGTGACCATTTCTTAGCAATGCAATTTATTGCATTGCAATTTATTAGACATCGCATTTCTTAGCAATGCAATTTATCTCTTTCTATCCCTCTACTGAGATTGTTACCCTGAAATTTTCTCTGGGGTCTGAACACATCCATGGGCCTTAACCAACTCTGTCACTAGGCTTTCATCCAGAGTTTGCATTTGTCATAAATGGATTTTTCCAACTTCTGGCAGTCATATGAAACATGTTATTTTTGGTTTACATAAGAAAATTGTTTTGATCTCTTTACTGCAGTAAATTTTGTACTTAAACTTCCCTCTCTTTCATCTCTGTTTTGTATCAGAAAAAAGAAATCAATAGGGGAACGTAGTCAAAGTTTGATTCTCCATGCAGAACTAGCAAACCATCCAGATGAGTTCATCTTTTTGAAAACCCAAACATTACTGAACATCAAGTATTGATTTCAGAAGATAAGCCAGGTGCTTTCTGAAAAGAAGTACTACTAATAGACATTTATTGCTTTTTTGAAAACAGATGTACTCTGAAGCCACCATCAAGGACATGGGTGTTACTCCAAACAAATCCTACCTTTGAGAGGCCCAGCAATTAAAACCCGCTGGGCAAGGCAGAACAAAAGCGTTCTGTTGTGCTTAATCAGAATTCACTGGCCACTCCTATGGTACTTACTCAAGGAGGTAGACATTGTATCCTGTCTTCCTCTTTAAGTTTATGGTACAGTTAGAGGTGATGGATGGAGAACCACAATTCCCTGAATGGCAGGGAGGGCACAGAGACTGCGAGAGAACGAAGAGGCAAATATTCACTACAGTCTTTGCTCATTCCCTTCTCTCACACGGGAATGGTAGGCTCACCTGTCAACGACGATGGGAAATTCTCGGAGGTGATGGCTCCTCCACTATTTTCATCTTACAACCTTCCTCTGAGTGGTGGCTCTAAGTACTCCCGCCATCCCCCAGAAGGTGAGCATGACAAGGTCAGTTACAGAATACATTATGCTGCATCTTTTGCGTATCTGAGATGTAGCGTGTGTATTTTTGACCTCTCCACTCCAAAACGCGCAAGTACTTTTACTGGCAATTCTACCCATTCCTCAAGATTCTACTTAAACACAGAGTCTTCGGTGAGGTATCTCCCCAGCTTGCCCATATTGCAGGGCACCTACTAGGTGCTAAAAGTCACGAAAAAAATGATAAAGACATGGATTTATAATGCATACCTTCATCATATTCTATAATTTTCCATGACAGGTTAGGCTGATTCACATACCAAGTGGGCTGCGAACTGCATGAGCCATTTCCACCGATAAGGGCTCCAGCTGGTGGAAGTGGGACAGGCATCCACTAAGCTCTGCTGCCTCTGATCATCTCTTGCTGTCCGTAACCGTTGAAGGGCTAAACACTGATTTACTGGCAGTTACATCATTTCGAAAGGTGCACGATTTCTCAGGCCCTTCTCCACTCGGGGAGGGAAACCTCATCAAGGCAGGTGTCTGGGATGTCAGTGTCCACGTGTTTCAAGACTACCCGATGCATAATCAAGCAATAAAATGGAGTCACCTGTTGGGCACTCCCCTCTCCCGCAGGTGCGTTTCAAATTCCCCACACCTGCCATGGCTGATGGCTATCACTGCCAAAGTAAATCCCATGCCTCACACTGACCCACAGCTGGCCAATCAGAAGTCAGCACACCATTTTCCCCGGGGATGTCTATATTACCTGCAGAGAACACTGGATCGGCACAGCCAAGCGTCAGCCCACTGTGCCGCCGTGGGACTGGTCATCGATCTGAGGCTTCCTGTGTAGAAAGCCTTCAGGAAGGGGTGCCTGGGTGGCTCAGTCGTCGTTAAGCGTCTGCCTTTGGCTCAGGTCATGATCCCTGGGTCCTGGGATCGAGCCCCGCATCGGGCTCCATGCTCTGCGGGAAGCCTGCTACTCCCTCTCTCACTCCCAACTGCTTGTGTTCCCTCTCTTGCTGTGTCTCTCTCTGTCAAATAAATAAAATCTTAAAAAAAAAAAAAAAAAAAGCCTTCAGGTCATGTCCAAGCCTGGTCAGCCCGAGGTGCCATAAAAAACTATTTGTTCTGTGAATCCTGTGGATAGAGGCTGCACCTTGGATCAGGAATACTGGATAAACAACTCATTTTTTTAAATTTTAAAAAATTTTTTATTGTTATGTTAATCACCATACATCATTAGTTCTTGATGTAGTGTTCCACGATTCATTGTTTGTGCATAACACCCAGTGCTCCACGCAGAACGTGCCCTCTTTAATACCCATCACCAGGCTAACCCATCCCCCCACCCGCCTCCCCTCTAGAACCCTCAGTTTTAAACATCTCGTGTTAATGATGGCTGCCTGCCATGTTCAAGGTCAGCTAATGAACCCAAGAATCATGAATGAGGCAATACAATTTTTTGTTCTAAGGGACTGGTGGACCCCCGGTAGGATATTTAGAATCCACGGTCCCGTCCCCTTAAATGCCTCCCTGGCACATATAGACACATTTCCAAACACTGCTCTGGTTGGGAACCGCTGCACTGTAGACACTGTTGCTTGTCATTGTCCTGGGGGCACACGGTGTTGCGAGTGAATCCCTCGATACTAGCCCATCACAAGAGTGGCCCGGCAGTTGCCACACTCCATCCACCCTCTCCTCTAGGACCGTCTTCTGTGGTCCCCACAAAAGTCTCGGACCTCTCCAGTCATTTACTCTTAAGAAAGGCTGGTGGCTGGAGCTTCATCTTTAAGACATAAAGACCATTACGTGCAGAAGAGTGACTTCCTGCCTTCCACCTCTCCCAAGGAGAAGACAAGAGGACTAGCAGGCATAGCTCAGCCAGAGAAGCTCGGATTTTACGTAAAGCAGAAATAATACCTTGGCAATGTGAATCTGAGCAGGTTCCCGAGAGAAAGGCTGTGTCCCAGAGCCACCACAGGATCTCCCCTTGGCAACCTCGCTAAGAAAAAGCTCTGTAAAAACCGGTGGTCATGCAGCTGCTTCTTTCCGTAGCTGGGCCCAAACGTGTGCTCCACCTGCTATTTCTACCTCTGTGCCTCCTGCACTCGCGCTCATCCGCGCCATTCTCTCCCGAGACCCAGCGCAAGCCTCCCCTCCAGCCATCCTACCTCGCAACTCTGTCTCTGCTCTGGCTACGTGGACGCCTCGTGAAATCACATACGTAATTACAAGTCTCAGGAAACTCCGCTCTTCGGGAAACCCATCAAGTGCTTAGTGTCCTGCCATCTCAGAGCTAATCCCTCCGCGTGTTCCCATAGCACATTGCTGGCGCCTCTACTAGAACATTCATGTCCTCCCGCTTCTTCGTGTACGTATGTCCTAGCCTCCTGTGTCCACATTCCAAACTCCTGGGAGCAGGAATCCTGTTTTGTGTATCTCCTCGCTGCATCACAAACAGGACTCTGCAGAGAGTGGTCGTTCAACCAGTGTTTGTTGAATGAATGAATGAATGAATACTTGGGCGGCTGGGCACACAGGCTGGAAATAAAAAAAATAGATTTTTAAAATGTGGATTACCTTACATTTGAACTTTGAAACTGGAGATGATTCAAAGTTCAGCAACTTGAGAAAAAAACACCTATTTTCTGACCTGGAGCTAAGCTTTAGAACGCATCCAACTGCACGGACCCACACAGAGCCGAGTAGTAAACGGACGGCCACCACGGACCCCACGTAAAGCTTTAAGGCAAATGACATGCATGGTTGATAAATTCCATGACTTTAGAATCTCTGCTCGAAGCCACCCTCTGTGATTATGAAACGAAGATACTTACGATGAAAGACCAGTTGCCAATTTTGTCTCTGCTGGCTCCCAAAGGCAGTTTTGAGCCATCTGCCTTTTCTGATCCCACTTACGTAATAAATTCCCAGGTCCTAACAACGAAAGCCAGCCCTTGCCAGTGTTCTGAAAGACAGACTTATCAAAATGTGACCACCCATGGCAAGACAGACACGCAAAAATCCACAATCCATGTGTCAGGTTGAAATCAGGAATTTCTTTTTTATTGGCTACTACATGTCGGAGCAAGTTTCTGACAGAAGCAGAGATAGAAAGTGGCCACAAATCCCTTCCCAGGAACGTCTCCCTGCTTGCGCTCATCTTGACTACAGCAAAACCCCCTTGCTTCACGGCCAGAGAGCACCACGTCATCTGTGCTAACGACAGGGTGAGTGAGAGGGTCGTTCCCAAGGAAGCAAAACACACGCAAACAGGTCCCACGCACCGAGTGTCCCAGCTGGGTGCAGACAGAGGCTGCTAGAGCTGCAGTATCCTTCTCCTGGGCACAGCGAGCCAGCTGTGACCTTCTGGTTTCCGGCAGGGGTGCCGCCCTCCCCCACCCCTATCTCATCAGGTCCTTAAAGACCACCAATAAGGTCTTCTTCCAGCAAGCACTCTGTTCTCTACTTTGCTAGCATTTCATGGTCTCCTTCTAGAGCCACTGTAAGATCTGAACTGGGTCTCAATGACTGCTTTAAAACAGGCCCTTACTGGGAGATAAGGGAGTGGAGAGAAAGAGACATAGCAGACATGGTGGTATTTTGTCTTCCCAGGAGGAATGAATATAAACCCCTATATCACCCTACGGGATGTCGTCAAGGGAGGGCCGGTGAAATGTTAAGCATTCATCTGCAGCGTCCTGCCAAGAAATGGCTTTCTACCTGCACAATGAATGGCTGAATTTGAAGGAATGCAGCCGGCTTAAGAGCTAGAATAGTATTATTTACAAAACAAGAGAGGTAAACACCCTCGGATGTGTTTCGTTGAAAGTGTGCCATGGTGATCTGGAGAATGCTTCCGAAAATGTCAGAGAAGGTGGCACGGGGACTCGGCAGGGGATGGGAGGGAGGGAGTGGGCCATCCGGTGGCCAGGGGCCATGAGGAGTCCCACAACGTTCCCCCTGGGAGACTTGACCCAGGATGAAAAGCTAAGGCCTCCACCACGCCAAGGAGAGTCTTCCTAGGTCTGCCCAGCGGCACCCGTGGCATGCGGGGAGCCTAATTCTGGCAGTGCGCTCTGTGCGTGAGTTCAGAACCTTTCCTCACCTAACACCATGATGGACACCTTCCCGGCCCACTTACTCTTTTTCGAAAGGTGAGGGTCCTTTGTGTGATAAAATATAGATACCAAATGATAGTGCAGCTTTAACAGACAACTGAAGACACTGTTGCATTTGGAAGAACGGACCCAAACCCAAACAAAACAGATTTTTTTCTCTTCCCACCACCCCTCCCCCACCCGCCAGCAAATTATCGTGTGTGTGTGTGTGTGTGTGTGTGTGTGTGTGTGTGTGTGTGTGTGTGAGTTTCAAAGTCATAAAAGGCACAAACAGGTAGCAAGAAGGTGTGGGTGAAGTGTCTCCCGCCAAGCGCTCTCTTTTGGCCCTGGTGACTGATCTTTCCTCCATTCAGGTGATGACTGTGGGGCCCCTCCGGCCGGTTCTCTCATGAATCTGGGATATTTTCAGCGCGATGGCTATAAGAGGACTCAGCACGGCCTGGAAAAGGAGGGGAAAAGTCTGTGAACAACTCATGTCAGTCACAGGAGGGCCACTGTGATTGGTTTCTGTCACAGCATCTGGATTCAACTCCAATTTGCCGCTTAAAGACAGAGTTCCCACTGGCTGGAAACCTGTTCCCTAAACCCTGGTTCCTCATCCATAAGAGGAGAGTAGAGTGGGTAGGGCGCGGTGAGGGGGGGCGCCAGGGGAGGAGATGGTCTCCAGAGTTTTGTCCAGCTCCCCAAAAACACCGATCTCAGACAGGAACCCACCAACTCAACTCCTAGAGCACCAGGGCATTTCAGAGCTTTGTGAATTAAGGAAGTTCAGAAAACCCCACAGTCTTCCTCTCCTACTCTCTCCCTACAGCATGTACACCCTGCCCAGACACGTACACGCATGAGAACTTGAGGGAACACACTCATTCTCCAGCCTAAGACCAGAGGCCTGCAGAACCTACTATCTTGATGTTTCATAGAAGACAGACCAATCCATGAGCTAGTGCTGCAGAAATATCTACTCCTTTCTTCCCATCAAATAACACGGTGGCTCATGAGGTACCTCCGTGTCCCTCAGAAGGAGGGGGGGTTTAGAAGCCTAAGGAGTAGATTCTCAGAAAGGCAAAGGACATGGAGAGGAGAATCATTTCTTGCCCTCTAGCTGCTAATCATTTCACAGGAGTGAGGCACTGTTTTCCAAAGTGTGGAAAACATACTCATACACACAGACGATACGGGAGATTGTTTTAGATGGTGCGTGGACATGACATTACCTACAAAACAGTGAGAAAGTCACCCCGTTTTCCATTCTTCTTCCATCCAAGAGGATGGAAGAATTCCATCGAATTCATCAATGGAATTCGATGGAATTCTTCGAATTCTCCTCGAATTTCATCGAGGAGAAACTCTGTTGGCTGCCAATCTTTAATACATGAACCCAAACAGAGCATGCCTCAGGCAAGGGTTACCTAGATGGAAGGTAATATCACCGTATATCTTAGTGAATTCACTTTTGTGAATTCAATTTTATTTATAAAGGGATACTGGTTTTTTCTTTTTCACATAGATGCGAACTTTCTATAATAAATAAACAGATTCAAGTGAAAACAATGTAAGTCCATTGAAAGGACAAATACTAATACAGGGATACTGATGGAAGAGAAGTTTAGGAAATACTAGCAGAAGGGAAGAAACCAAGATACCATGTTGAGAAAAATAAAACCTGTCATTTTTGAGAAGGGAGAGGGGGATTCTGCTACTTGCAACCCTCCCCTAAGCCTAATAGGTACAGGGGATGAAGGGAATGCATGCATTCTAAGCAGACAACAAGAGCACAAGCAGAGGCCCAGGGTCTGAGGACCAAGCACAGGCAGGGCCGTGTGTCCCGAATGGAGTGTATACACATGGCAGTCCTGAGTAACAAGTGAGCAAGCCTTGTTTGGAGGGATGAAAACGCCAGGGCAAGGCATGAGGATTCAATTCATTAGGCAAGGGGACATGCTGGAGTTGTCTGAGTTAAGGGGTGACATTATCAGAGCTGTGCTCTGGAAAGATTGTTCTAGAGGTAAGTCCAGGAGTTTAACACACTTATGGCTAAATGGGTGAAATCATCGTACTCTGTGAAGATAACCAGACAGAGAAGCTCAAATATAATCTTGGAAGCTAGAAGGGAGATGAGAATCTTGAGCCATTTCATCACAAGTGCACAAGCCAACTGCACTTCCCTCTCCTTCCGTATCCATGAACATGGCATACAGAAACAGAAGGTTTTATGTTCTTTTAGTAACACTCCTGGTGCCCAGAAAAATTTCCTACTGGCACATTCTGCGAGGTCATATTCCACGTGATGCCCATATAGGGGCATCTGGATCCTTGAGGAGCCAAGCATCCATTTTGTACGGAAATCAGATTATTAGCTTTTGTTGCCTTTCCTGTCTTCTCTTCCCTCTCCTCACACCCCCAGGTTTTTTGGGCTACATAACTCTTCATTAACACCTATAAAGGAGGTTAAATAAGGACAGAGAACAAGAATGAAGTGAAAACTCAATCACTTTAACTGAGGTCCTGGAGGGCAAATAAAGACAAACTTTATCCCATCTATTTAAGAAAATGCAGTGAAATTGAATTTAAACTTAAGAACTGAAAAATTAAGACATGTTTTGTTTCACGTCATTGTGAATTTCAAGATCAAAGACTTTCAACTCTACATCTTTAAGTGACCGTGGCTATTGGCAAGAGGGAAGGGAAGCACAGTTTTAACCAGTACCGTAAACCCTGCCCGAGTTCTCGTAATGGATTTCCACCGAACTCGGAAGAGACAGCTCTGCTTTCCATTTCTTCTGTGAAACATCCTGATTGATGTCCATAGCACAGGAGCTGTCTGTGAACCAGTCCGTCTCTTTCTGATATGCTCACCTACTGCCTCCAGCAGCTGAGTTATGTGCTTATCAGGAGTCAGCTAAATTTGTTCCTCAATACGTAACACACGAGCTCTTCTGAATAGGCACTTAGACTACATGTAAACCAGTGAGATATGAGTATACACAGGAAGGGTTCTTTCTATGAAAATTAAGTGGAATGTTCTGGAAAGAATTAGGTAATGGCACTTAGCTACTCCTGTGAAATTAGTATGAGTGAGATACAGTGAAGTATTGGAGAGGAATAAAAAAAAAATGTCTAGAAAATTCTTTCCTCAGATTGCTTCCCAAGTGTCTTTAAGTTCCCGCTCAGTATAAAGAAATTAAAGGTGAACATTACTGATGAAATATGAATGGGAATCTATTCAAGAGAGATAATGACAACACAAAACAGTGTCAGGATTTTTGCGGTCCTGTTTTTCTTCAGAAATCACAGCTTTGATACATGGGAATCCCAGACTCTCCTCTCCTATCATCCACCATCCATCATGGAAAGGAGCAAGGGGAGATGAATTATCCTGAGACAACTGGAAAGGCCCTCAGAATCGGGAGTGAGACGAGGAGTTAACAATTAGAAGCCTGTGGCTGTGAGATATCTGAGGTAGAACTGGAAGCACAGAGCTTGAGAAGCGGAGAGGAACACGGGATGATCTAGTTTTGAGATTCTCTTGTCACAGACGAGGAAACCGAAGCACAGCCAGGAGCCATGAGGGGCCCCGGGGCCCACGTCCGTTTGGTGGCTGAGCTAAGAACACAGTAACACCTCCTCTACTGCTCTTTCCATCCCACAATGCAGAATACAAGGAATGAGAGGGAAAACAGAGTGGATAAAAGGAGTGAAGGGGAGAGATGAGGGAACAGTGGGACCGTCACCTACTGCACCAGACAAGTCCCACCTCAGATGAGGGGTCAGACAGGACTGACCAGCCATCTGCACTGACCGAGAACAGGAGAGCAGTGCTGGTTAGATGAATGTATTCGACATTCCAAGACCATTCTTTGTGAATAAAGAGAATAAACTAATGGAGACTTTAATGAATTAGGAACGTAGCATCTTCTTTCTAGGAAGTGCCTGACACAGCTTTTCTATGCTCAAGAGTAAGGAACAGTGAGTGCCCCTCTTGTGGCAAACTGAGTTGGCAGCGTATCCATCCAACAGCACTCTCACTCGGGCTCCAACGTCCTTCCTCCATCTTGGAGAGTCGGGAGCGTATCTGTTGCCATCTCCAGGTAATAAGCCTACCAGACTAAAGAGGGATTAGGAGCCTGTCTTGACTTAAAATTTGGATGCTTTGTTTATTACAGGTTTTAACTGCATCGATTTTGATTTTTAAAAATATTGCATTGCAATACTTCATTTGATTGCTGAGGTGTTCTGGTGCCTCTTCAAATTTTGCATCTAGCTAACCTCACCCTAGGCCCGGTCCTGTATTAGGTTTTAACCTATTCGTGTTCCCTGGAAGCACAGAGAGGGTTTTTCCTTTCCCTCTTTCTCCCATCTCCTCTTACTTTATGTTGCTGTGGTGGTGGTTCTGATCCATGTGCATGCAAATTAGGGCCATAAAAACAAACCCTAACCAAATGAACTTCCCCTGACCAGCAATGGACAGGAGAGGTGTAAATGATCTGAATGTCCCAAGACTCAAAGCAAATAGTTAACTGATTTTTTGGAGAAAAACAAAACCTAACTGGAAACACCATCATTTATTAAGCCAGATTTGTCAGAATTTGTGGAGGAAACCCAGCGCCAGGCTGGCCTTGAGGAGGAGGGAGCATTCGGATGGTCAGGAATTGTGGGTGCAGGGAGGAGGTCGCGGGATAATAATACTTATCCTAGCTCCTCATTCGGGGCAGATAATACCACCCAAGAGAAGGCAGATCACTCACCAGCAGAAGACACAGACCTAGTGCCAAGAAAATAGGAATTTATAACAAATGCCACTTTCTCCTCATTCTTAGGGGTAGCTTGCATCAACACCCCCACTGAGCGGCCTGACCTCCTCTCATGATTTTATTCCAACATTTGGTTTTAGTCTATATGCTGTTTGCTTAGTTTCAGGCAGTGGTTCTCGAACTTCAGCATGCATCAGAATCACTGGGACGGTCTGTCAAAGCGCAGACTGCTGATCCCCTCCCTGAGCCCCTGATCCAGGAGGTCTGAGGTAGGGCCCAAGAATGTGCGTTTCTAACAAGGTGCAGGTGATGCTGATGTTGGGGATCCAGGGACACACTTTGCAAACCGCTACTCTAAGGCGTGCTGATTCCCCTACCTGTCTAAGTTCTTTGCTCCAGCCCAAGGCTCAGTTTTCTTGCTTGCATCACACAATTCCATCCCCTGGCCACAGCTGACTGGACCAGGAGTGGGTCCCTGACCTTTAGGCAGCCATCAGAGGCTGGCCAGCAACCTGCCAGATGGCCAGGGACAAAACTTGAACCAGGTGATTGGATTCTTTCCCTCAGGGGTTAAACTGATAGGTAATGAAAGAATGAGCCAGTTAGCAGTGGGAGCTAAATTAACCACGAGGTTATAATTGATTAACCATGAGGGTATAAGGCGCCATGGTAATCCAGGGGTTGTAAGAAAACAGGGACTCTGAGAAAGATGACAAAAAGTTACAAGAAAGCAGAAAGAAACCAGAGAGCAGAGGGAAATAATGAAGAGTTGGTGGAGAGAAAAGAATGGTGTGAATCCCAATAATCTCTCAAGTAAAGTCCATTCACTCCTGCCTAGGGGGCTGAGTCTATAACTCTGCTCGAGGTCTGGTCTCTAGGACCTTGGATTTCTTGAGCTAACCTTGGTCTCTGTGTGCCCTAAAACAAATCAAAATTTTAAAATGAATGAAGACAAAGTTACATTAATCCAATAAACTCACCCAAATTATGTTTTTCTTGGATCATTTTGAGGTACCATCATGGCTCAGCTTTTTACCACCAGTGAGAAAAAGCTTCCTTCCTTATAAAAACAAAACTTCTTGCGAACCCAAATTAATTTCCTCATCAACTCAGCTCAGGGCCGCACCAGCATACCCCACTAACGTCTCCAACAGCTGGGCCGGAAGTGCTCTTTGGTGAGTCTTTCTCTCTCTCCTCACATTCAAACCCATCGATCACATTTCCACCGCGGCTCCCCATCCACCCACTGCTCTTCGTCCCATTGCTCCCTCCTTAACACAGTCGCCCGCATCCCCTACCTGTTTTTAGCCTCACTACACTGAGCTTTTCGGACCAGACTCCCTCATGATGCCCTCACGTAAAAGTACCAGATGTTCCCTCCCAAGTCCCGGAAGATCCCTCCCAAGTCCCGGAAGATCCCTCCCAAGTCCCGGATGATCCCTCCCAAGTCCCGGAAGATCCCTCCCAAGTCCCGGATGATCCCTCCCAAGTCCCGGATGATCCCTCGACGGCTACTCTCAGTCCCTCTTGGCGTGGCTGTCAGGCTCTTGATGGCTGGGTCTCCCTCCCTCCGGTGGGCAGAATAATAGCCCCCAATATGTCAGGTCCAAGTCCCTAGAGTCTGTAAATGTGATCTTCTTTGGGGGAGGGGGGAAGGTTCTTTGCAGATGTGATAAAGTCAAACACCTCGAGATGAGGAGATTTTCCGGGATTATCCAGCTGGGCCCTAAATGCAATCATGGCTGCCCTCATGAGAGAGAGTCAGAGGGAGATCGCACACACACACGCACAGAGGAGCTGGTGGACATGGAGCCAGAGGTGGGAGTGACGCAGCCACACGTCCGACAGCGTCAGCAGCTGCCGGAAGGTGGAAGAAGCAAGAAGCGTTCTCTCCCAGAGCCTCCAGAGGGATTGCCAGCCTGCAGACCCCACGATTTCAGAATGGTACCCCCTGAGCCAGGAGAGATCCATTTCTATTGTTTGAAGCCCCCCAATCTGGGGGGAGGGGGACGGTGACAGCAGCCACAGGAAATGACGCTGCCCTTCCTTGCCACGAGCCCGCCTCAGTCTGCTGCCTGCCCCCTTGTCTCACGCCGCTGCACCCCTGAAACTGTGACACGCCCCCTCCCAGCCTGAGGCAGCCCACCCGCCTCTCGTCTCCACTTCCACATGGTCGTTCTGTCAGTTTAGAACCTGGTTGCAATCTCACCCAGCCCTCGAGGCCTCCTTCCTGAGATCTTCCGACAACCCCACCCCACCCAGCTAGGCTCCCTCCATTCTCCCGACGTTCCCTTGCTTCTCTGCTGATTGCTTTTTATCTTCACTTAGAGGAATTTGTAGAGTTGTTCCCCGCCCCCCCCATTCCTCTACACACTTCCCACTAAACTCTAAGTGGCTAGAAGGCAGAGTTTTCTTACGTATGTCGGTTTCCCCTACAATATGTGTCTTGCCCATAAGAGTTGCTAAAGAAAATGGCGGGTTTGGGAAATTAGGTAATCAGGTGAGTTGCCCAGTGTTTAAGGCAGTGGGTGATTACCGAGAAACTACCCTGTGTTTGTACCCCCTTCATCAGGAAGATCCAGCAGGAAGAGATGAAACTGTCCATCAATTCCCCCACCTACCTGTTCCTCAACCCAAGGGAGAGGCCAGGTTTGTGTCTCTTAGGCCAGGAACCCCTCTCCACTTGGGAAGGGTTACTAGGTTCTTGGGGCATTCGAATTAACACTAAGTATTAACGTGGATCAAGGGCTGGGGTGAAGGCTTCATCATCCAGAGCTGAGAGCAAAGGAAAGTTGTCAAACCCAGGAATACAGGAAAGGAAAAAGACTCGGTGTTTGGGAAATGGTGGGAACCTGAGCCCCCTTGGATCAGCAATGCCGAGGAGGGAGGGAGGCCTGTGGGCAGTGGCAAGGACCACGGGGTTAAAGAGCCCATGCCCCTGCTCAGAGCAATGCCCCACACAGATGGCGGGGACAACACACAGACGTGGTGTCACAGAGCAGCAGAGGAAACCCGCATTCTCCCCAGGATGGCAAGCACCCTCTCCAGGCCTCTGTCCCTTCTGCACGGTCTTCGATGTTGCGGAAAAGGGACGAAGCCCCAGATGGCCACTACGGAGCTTCCTGACAACTCAGGCTGGGGTGACCAAGTTAGAGACTGTCTGATCTGTACACCAGAGCAGTGTGACATTTCTTGTATCCCAGGAGTTGTGGAGTAATTAGTACCTGTTAGGATTATAAACTTGGAGTCATCCTCTGACTTTGTTTCCAATATATCTGAGCACTGGAGACAGCTTCTGATGATAGTGCCTTTTAAATCCTGAACACTCACACAGTGTGACAGAGAGAGTCGAGGACAGGGATCTGTGATCCCCAAGCCCACTTTAGAAGGGCTCCTGCCCATAGGGGTAAGTGGGGGTGGAAACCCATCCCAAGCCCATCTCAGAAGATGGCGAGGGGCGGCATCTTCCCAGAGGAAGGGGCGCCTTTGTCTTCCCACTAAGATGCCATCCACCAGCCTCATCATCCTGGACACTTTTTACAGTTTGCACAAGGGTGCCCTAGAGGCTAGATGCCACCCTGGCTACAATAACCCCGATTTTAGATAAGAAGAATGACTGGCTATTTTAAACCCATTTGGGAAACATCTAGAACAGGAATTATTACTGAAAACAAAATGAAATGTTTTTCCTGATAAAAATTAAGGGTGATGGGCATTAAGGAGGGCATTGAAGTGATGCGCCCCGGGTGTTGTATGCAACTGATGAATCACGGACCTCTACCCCAGAAACAAATGATACACTATATGTTAAATTGAATTTAAACAAATAAAAATAAATTTAAAAAAATAAATAAAAATTAAGTGGAAATGCTAAACACTGCAACATTCTGCTCTTTATTACAATCCATACAACCATGGCCCTGACTTTAATTCCTTTTTCATGCAACACGTCTACCTGTCTTGGTCTACAATAGAACTAAAATTAGCCAAAATGGACACTGAAAAATGACCACGTAAGTCTGAATTTTGAGCCCGACACTGAAGGAACCATCGATCTTGTCACTATCAGAAGCCTGGCCTCCACAAAAGCTCTCCTCTGAGGGGCAGAGAGCCATCCCAAGACATCAGCTGACGAAACACTCCCAAAGAAGTTCAAAGTGGAAACTACACAAGCCCTTTGGATTGGCAGTGACAAGTCTACTAGAAACCACACTGACCAGGCAGACCCGGCCCCCTTCCCCACCACCCTCCCCGCTCTTGCGACTGCAGTAAGAGGTGAAATGCAGCCCTTAGACTGAAAATCCAAAATACAACAGAAGAGTCACGAAGCTGATTTTCCTATCTGTTCAAATGTGAGCTCCATTTGGCTCCAGACTCAGAGGTATCTGCAGAGATGGTGGGAGGGGCAGAGCCAAACCACTGGCACCGATGACAGGCATCAGGCAGAGTCTCAGCACCCCGCCCTCATCCTGTGCTGCAAACACAGACCGACATGCAAGATGTGACAGCTTACATTTCAGAGAACTGCCCCCTGGCCACTCTTTCTCTCCCTCTCTTTTCTCTCCTCTCCCTTTCGAGCCTCCTTTCTGCCATCAAAGACATTGTGACAGGCTGGGAAACGATTAGTTGGTTCAGATCGCCACAATTTCTGCCCACCCTCCTCAGACACCCATACTGTGTCTTCCACATTTCTCTTCGTTCAGCACCTTCACAACAGACTTCAAGGGTTTCCTTGATGTGGAACACACTTGCCAATTCAGAGGGAAAGTACGGTTGCCCACCCCGCCATCGCCACTCCGGAACTGTCAGCAGAAACACAACCGCGTGATGGAAAGCAGGGGCTAAAAACAAAACAAAACAAAGGACCACTGTCCAGTTGGTGTTGCTCAAAGGACTCTCCTTGAAAGCATTTACCTCTTCTTTGTCCCTCTGTTCCAACCACTTCCAAAAGCCATGGTCCAGGTCATAAGTTACTTCTTAAAAACACGGTTCCTAGGGCTGGAACAATAATGAGGTTCATCCTGGCTTTCTGCATTTGGATGCCAGGAAGCCTTGTGCCTGAGAAATGGGTTAAAAGCTTCAAAAGAAATTCCCCAAAGGTTGGTCAGAAGACTGTTACCTAAGGACAAGGGGAGAAGCATCATGGATGCTACTCTGGGCTCCCATCATGGTGATGCCCTCTTAGTGCATCTGGGGACCAGTCAGGGAGTGTAGAGCCCTGGCAAGCTCCCAAAGTGATTCTGATGCATACCCAGGTCTGAAGACCACACTTAAAAAGGGTCATGCTACTTATTCTAGAAGGAGCGGTCCAGAAGAGTGATTACAAGCACGGGCTCTGAAGCCCAGTGGCCGGGCCCTACTCCTTGCGTGCTGTGCGAGCTTGTAAGGCATCTACCCTCCATGAGCCTTCGTGCTGTGTGCACAAAAAAGGGGACCCTGACCCATAGGGCAGCTGTGAAGATGAAATGAGCTAATGAACAGGAAACACTCAGAACAGACATGGCACACAGTGGGTGGGGGCAGGGGTGGGTAAGTATTGCTGTCAACCTCCAAACCAGGAACTGAATGGAGCTAAGCCCGGAGCACCGGCCATGCCACTCACAAGGCTACGCTAGGGTATACAAGGTGGCAGTCCATGGCCACCCAATCTCCTCTGCCATCTCTTATTTTTGCTAGCCCAAAATGTGTGTGTGTGTGTGTGTGTGTGTGTGTGTGTGTGTGTGTGTAAATATATACATATATTTTAATATGAACTGAACGCCTTTAGATGGCCAGTTCTAACCAACAATTCCCTCTGTTTTATGCCTGGCTGTCCTATGCACACTGGTGAGTTATTTGCCTGCCATTTGAATTTCTGACTCCAGGGTTCGCCATGGCGTGCATGCCCTGTCACAGGAAGCTGGGTGCTCTAAGTCATGTGATGGGTGGGAGGTGTGTGGGTGTGAGGGTGACACACATCCACAGTGCTGCTTCTGAGCATGCCTTTTGCTCCTGAGTGTGTCTTCACACGGAGAAGAGATCTATGGGTACATTACCAGAAAGTCCCAACGGGGCTTCAAGATGTGCTCAAGCCATATCTTACACCCTCTTCACCCTGGAAGGGCATCTGGGCTTTATGGCTACACAACCCAGGGCCCCATATGGAACCTGTACCAAGACAATGGGGGGTATCCCTAAAGACCAGTGATTCCTAGATACAGGCAGTCGTGGGTTTTTCCTCAAGGTGCACTTCAGGATCATGAAACCCCAGCCATCTGGGAGCCCCCCCCCCGACCTCCCCACATCTCCCCAGATGTGTGGTGTTCACTGGACTTTTACATTTGGTTTGTGTGAGAGAATCTGAACACATTCACATACTGGTTCACATTCATCCAAACTAGCTCACATTTTTTTTTTTTAAAGATTTTATTTATTTATTTGACAGAGAGAGATAGAGAATGAGCAGGGGGAGTGGCAGGCAGAGGGAGAGGGAGAAGCTCCCCACCGAGCAGGGAACCCAACATGGGGCCCGATCCCAGGACCCCGGGATCATGACCTGAGCCAAAGGCAGACACTTAACTGGCTGAGCCACCCAGGCGCCCCCAAACTAGTTCACATTTGTATGCTTCAAAAAGATTAGTTAACAGATATTTGGTTCCAAAGCCCTCATAGATCTAGGCTCAGAAAAACTGTTCACAATAACAACTGTAAGCTCCATTTCTTTAATGGCATTAGTCAGTCACTTTGGTACCCATTAGAGCACACACTGGTACCTGGCGTTCCTCTCTTCCCTGACACAGGTTGAACTTCCAGGTCCTTCTACGGCCTTCTTTTAACAATTTCCAGCCACTGGGTTAAAGGTGGAGGAGATGTACTCAGAAAACTATAAAATCCTCATGAAAGAAATTGAGGAAGACACAAAGAAATGGAAAAACATTCCATGCTCCTGGATCAGAAGAACAAATATTGTGAAGATGTCAATGCTACTAGAGCAATCTACACATTCAATGCAATCCCCATCAAAATACCATCCACTTTTTTCAAAGAAATGGAACAAATAATCCTAAAATGTGTATGGAACCAGAAAAGACCCCGAATAGCCAGAGGAACGTTGAAAAAGAAAAGCAAAGCTGGCGGCATCGCAATTCTGGACTTCCAGCTCTATTACAAAGCTGTCATCATCAAGACAGTATGGTAGTGGCACAAAAACAGACACATAGATCAATGGAACAGAATCGAGAGCCCAGAAATGGACCCTCAACTCTATGGTCAACTCATCTTTGACAAAGCAGGAAAGAATGTCCAATGGAAAAAAGACAGTCTCTTCAACAAATGGTGTTGGGAAAATTGGACAGCCACATGCAGAAGAATGAAACTGGACCATTTCCTTACACCACACACAAAAAATAGACTCAAAATGTTTGAAAGACCTAAATGTGAGACAGAAGTCCATCCAAATCCTAAAGGAGAACACAGGCAGCAACCTCTTCGATCTCAGCCACAGCAACTTCTTCCTAGAAACATCGCCAAAGGCAAGGGAAGCAAGGGCAGAAATGAACTATTGGGACCTCATCAAGATAAAAAGCTTTTGCACAGCAAAAGAAACAGTCCACAAAACCAAAAGACAACCGACAGGAAGGGAGAAGATATTTGCAAATGATATATCAGATAAAGGGCTAGTATCCAAAATCTATAAAGAACTTCTTAAACTCAACACTCAAAGAACAAATGATCTAATCAAGAAATGGGCAGAAGACATGAACAGACATTTTTCCAAAGAAGACATCCAAATGGCCAACAGACACATGAAAAGGTGCTCAACATCGCTTGGCATCAGGGAAATCCAAATCAGAACCTCAGTGAGATATCACCTCACACCAGTCAGAATGGCTAAAATGAAGAAGTCAGGAAACGACAGATGCTGGTGGGGATGCGGAGAAAGGGGAACCCTCCTACGCTGTCGGTGGGAATGCAGGCTGGTGCAGCCACTCTGGAAAACAGTATGGAGGTTCCTCAAACAGTTGAAAATAGAGCTACCATCCGATCCAGCAATTGCACTGCTGGGTATTTACCCCAAAGATACAAATGTAGGGATCCGAAGGGGTACGTGCACCCCGATGTTTATAGCAGCAATGTCCACAATAGCCAAACTGTGGAAAGAGCCAAGATGTCCATCGACAGATGAATGGATAAAGAAGATATGGTATATATACACAATGGAATATTATGCAGCCATCAAAAGGAATGAGATCTTGCCATTTGCAATGACGTGGATGGAACCGGAGGGTGTTATGCTGAGCGAAATAAGTCCATCAGAGAAAGACATGTATCCTATGACCTCACTGATAGAAGGAATTCTTTATCTCAGGAAACAAACTGAGGGTTGCTAGAGTGGTGGGGGGTGGGAGGGATGGGGTGGCTGGGTGATAGACATGGGGGAGGGTATGTGCTATGGTGAGCGCTGTGAATTGTGCAAGACTGTTGAATCACAGATCTGTACCTCTGAAACAAATAATGCAATATATGTGAAGAAGAAAAAAAAGAAGAAGATAGCAGGAGGGGAAGAATGAAGGGGGGGAAATCGGAGGGGGAGATGAACCCTGAGAGACGATGGACTCTGGAAAACAAACGGAGGGTTCTAGAGGGGAGGGGGGTGGGGGGATGGGTTAGCCTGGTGATGGGTATTAAATAGGGCACGTTCTGCATGGAGCAGTGGGTATTATACGCAAACAGTGAATCACGGAACACTACATCAAAAACTAATGATGTGATGTATGGTGATTAACATAATAATAATAAAAAATTAGTGGAGGAGATGTGGTCGCTTTCAGTCAAAGCTCTTCTGATTACAATAACCAGCAAAGTTCCAGATGCCCGGACCCTAGACGACAAGCAACATGGAGGAGAGCACCACCTAAGGTGTGGTGAATATATAATGTGAGTAAGAAATAAACCTTAGTTTTCACTGGTGGTTTTAAGACACTGAGATTTTGGAATTGTTGGTTACCATGACATTATCCAGCCCATTCTGGTGGGAATAAAAACACTATTCCCTAAAATGAAAGCATTTCAAAAACAATTTCCAGGGGCGCCTGGGTGGCTCAGTCTTTAAGCATCTGCCTTCGGCTCAGGTCATGATCCCCAGGGTCCTGGGATCGAGCCCCACATCGGGCTCCCTGCTCCGCGGGAAGCCTGCTTCTCCCTCTCCCACTCCCCCTGCTTGTGTTCCTTCTCTCGCTATTGTCTGTCAAATAAATAAAATCTTAAAAAAATAAACAAAAAAACTAAAACAATTTCCAAATCAGAAGGTAGGAGAAAAAAGAATATGCCTTGGAAACTCTATGCTGCTGAGCCATCTTTTGCTTTTAGGTGTGGGGCCATCTTTTTTATTATATCTGATATTCTGAAGCCAGTTAGAAGGGTAAGATTCCGAGGTAGCAATTTTAAAACATGGCTTCAAATCCTTTGAAATTCTTCCCATTAAGAGGTGGGAAGAATTTCCCTCTTGTCCCTCTTCCCTTGAAACCTGGCAGGCCTGCTCAACCAATAGAGTTGCAGACGTGCTGGTATGTGACTTCTGAGCCTGGGTCACAGAAGGTTCTGCAGCTTCCCCATATTGCCCTGAGCAATGCTATGTGTAAGAAGTCTGACTCTCCCATGGCCAAAAAGTGAAGAGGCCTCCAGAAGATTCCAGGTCCCAGCCATTTGAGTCCCTCTCAAACCTTCCAGTCTTCCCATGGAAGACCCCAGACATCATGGAGCAGGGGTAAGCCACCCCGCTCCATCACGTCCAAATTCCTGACCCATAGGGACCATGTGCATGCGGAGATGGTTGTAGTGTGCTGCTAAGTTTGGAGGTGATTTGTTAAGCAATAACAGCTGGCCAGAGTAAAAGGCAAGCAGTCTCAATAGTGCTTTGGGCTGATCCATTGCTTGACTATTCATTAGGTGGGGAAAGGCAGCTCAGGCCTAAGTGAAATGGGAGAGCACATAGTTGGTGTGTTGAATGCATGAATCAGTCAGGCTTGCGTTTAATTCCAGCTCTGACACCTTACTAGACAAGGTTCTTCATCTCTCTGTGCCTCATCTTGAAGTTGGGAGGCTTATAATAATTCCTGATTCACACGGTTGTCATAAACATGAAATGAGATACAACATGGCCCTCGGCAGCATCCCCAGCCCTGCATTCAGGGCTCTGTCACCGAAGGCGGCCACAAGGCTTTGCTTGCTAAATACACAGCTTCCAGTTACGAACATCAAATTCAGGCCTGCTCTTGCCTCAGCAGTTTTGGAAGCCAGAAAATGTTATGTTTCCTGGCTGGGTTTAGGTCAAAGGCAACAGAGTTGGCTCCACAGCCAGACGGAGAATTGATTCACTGGCTTTGCCAAAATCTTGGGAAGAAGAAATGCTTCCTTTTGCCTTCATCCATAGTTTGTGCCTTGGGTTCTAAAGTTTTGATTCTTCTTTAGCAATTTTTTTTAAGTAGTCTCCATACCCCGCCTGGAGCCCCATGTGGGGCTTGAACTTGACCCTGAGATCAAGACCTGCACTGAGATCAAGAGTCAGATGCTTAATCAACTGAGCCACCCAGGTGCCCCGAACAATCTTTAATAGCTGAGCCTGAGTACCCACTATGTGTGGACCACTACTCTAATTCATGTTTTGAGTTAATCTTCTTAAAGGCCTATGAGGTAAGTGGTATGATCCCCCTTTTACAGATGAGGAAACGGAGGCTCAGGGATGTTACATAACTTGCTCAAAGTCACACAGCAGACAAGGGGCAGAGCTAAGCTCCAAACCCAGTCAGTGCCTTGATTTTAATTGCAAAGGTGTGGGGTATCTCAGTACCCTAGACTGACCTTCTCACTTTTTTTTTTTTTAAGATTTTATTTATTTATTTGACAGAGAGAGACACGGTGAGAGGAAACACAAGCAGGGGGAATGGGAGAGGGAGAAGCAGGCTTCCCGCTGAGAGCAGGGAGCCTGATGCGGGGCTTGATCCCAGGACCCTGGGATCATGACCTGAGCTGAAGGCAGGCGCTTAATGACTGAGCCACCCAGGTGCCCCTGACCTTCTCACTTTCAAAAAAGTTTAAACACAATTTGTCTTCATGCCTTAAAAGTTTCTCTGTTCCAGGTGCACTATTTGAAAACTGCCTTTTTGGGGCACCTGGGTGGCTCAGTTGGTTAAGCAACTTTGCCTTTGGCTCAGGTCATGATCCCAGGGTTCTGGGATTGAGCCCCGCATCAGGCTCCCTGCTCAGTGGGTTTCCTGCTTCTCCCCTCTCCCCACCCCCACCCCGGCACCAGCCCCCACCGGCTTGTGTGCTCTCTTCCCCAAATAAATAAAATACTTAAAAAAAAAAAAGAAAATTGCCTTTTTAAGAACTATGGAACATAGCCATCACCAGGAAGCACATAAAAGTTACACACACAAATTATATGTAAAGCTGATGCTTGTAGTTCTGGAGGCCCAGCCTATCTGAACTCTAAATGAATTCGTCAAATTCAGCACGCGTAGCATACCTCCAAGATTGTTCTGCAGTTAAAGGACTCTCTCTAGATTCCTAGCGGCAAAACTTTTATCGTGAATAGATGATATAAAAATGCATGTTGCCAAATGCTTTTCCCTATCCATTCTGTTACTACTTTCTCATCTTAATTGCCCTTGTGGTAGTACTCTGGATTACTTCATTCCCCAGCATATAGTTAATTTTTAGATGCGTTCCTGTGGCATGCAAAGAATTTATATATTGGTGCTTTTTGGTGTAGTATCTACATATGCCCATTGAGTCAGGCATGTTAATACTGTTGTCGAAATATTCTATAGTTTAATTTTTGTATCTACTTGTTCCAGTAATTGCTAAGAGGGGTGTTAAAATATTCCAGGGTGATTGAAGATTTCTCTATTTTTTTCTTAGGGTTTTGTCAATTTTTTGCTTTGCAGTTTTAAGATTGTTAGGTCTAACTGGGGGCATTAAACCTTTGATCATTATAAAGAGTTCCTCTTAATCTTTAGCAATACTTTCAAACTTTATCTGAAACAAAGCTAGATTTTTGGTTATTATGTGTATATACCTTTTATTAAAGCATGGGGACAGAGCCCCTGGGCAGAAAGAGCTGTTTATTTGCATGTATCTTTGAACTTTCAAATTTTCTATTTTTTTTAAGATGTGTCTCTTGTAATGCGCTTTTGTCTTTTTAAAAAATCTAGACTCTGTCTTTTCCCTAGGGCATTTATTTCACCTGCATTTAAAGGAAGCATGAATATATTTGTGTTTAATCTTACCCATCTTATATGCTTTTGACCCACCTGTTTTTCTTTCTTCTCTTGGCCTTTTTTTTTTTTTTTAAGTTGTGTTCTCTGTGTTTTCCTTTCTTAGGTTGGAAGCTAAACCCTCTTCTTGTATATTTTTTGTGACGGTTACCTAGAAATTGCAAGACGAATCCCTGACTTATTAAGGTCTAATAACGATCTATGCCTTTACTTTCCTCCCAGCTCCATAAGCATCTCAGCACACCTGAACCAGGATTCCTCTCGTGATGCTTACGGCTATTTGTGGCTGTGTATTCCACTTCTCAGTACTAGAACATGCTAAATATTTTCAGCACTGGAAGGCATTTTTATTCATGTTTTATACAGCCAATGTTTATACAAATCGACCCTTCTTTTCAGCCTTTGTTTGCTTTTCATTCCTCCCAACTGAAGGATGTCCTTGAGAACTTGTTTTTTGTGTGGGTCTGAGAGCAGCCTCTTTGCTCAGTTTTTGTTGCCTAAGTGTCTTTATTTTGCTCTCAGTTTAGAAAGATCATTTCTTGACTGTCAGTTCTTTTCGTCTTCTGATTTTCAATATTGCTGTTGAAAAATTAGTTGTCAGACAACGGTACCTTTGACTTTTATTTATTTTTTGGCTGTCTTTGATTTTCTGCAGTTTTAGTCTGATGTGTCTAGATGTGAATTTACTCTTATTTATCCTGCTTGGGCTTCTAGAACCAGTGGGTTGATTTCTTTTGGTTCTGGAAATCTTCAGCTATAATATCTTCCAGTTTCACCAATATGCCAGTCCCTCCTCTCCTTTTGAGACTCCGGTTAAACTCTGTTACACCTCACTGCATCCCTCATGTGGCTTACCCTCTATTCTGTATTTTCTATTGATTCTGGTGCACATCGCTTTGTCTCTTCAAGTGCCTTGTCATCTTTCATAGTGGTCTGGCCATTTTGTTCGAAAAATTGCTTACAGAAATAACTTGAGACTTAGAATAGCTTCCTCCATCTTCAGAGGGAGCTTGTTGTTCAGAGTTGTGGATTTAGAGTGCTCTGGACTGCAGTCTGTACTAGATACTTTTGGGATGATTCCCTTTGAGTTTACAATGGAGAACAGGGGTCAGTGTGCCAGGATCTCTGCCTTGGGTGAGTTCTTAACTCTAACCATTTTTCCTTCAGCCACATCAATCTGCCACACGAGTGTGCCTCTTAGCTGCCCCCCCCCCCATTAGTCCTTTGTGTGGCAGGGACAGATGGTAATAGACCAGGTTTCCACCTGGACCTGAGGCCTGTCACCCACACCTTATGTAATTAGCCAAAAGCAGCTTCTCCTAGCACCTCTCCTTGACAGGCAAATACCTTAGCATAGAAAATGCTCTGGGTCATTTCCCTGAGCTCCAACCTTTTCCCTATTTGACTTACCAACTTATTATGTCATTGGTCACTGATGCTTTTCCCAAAATGCTTGTATATATTTCTTTCAGCCTCTTTTTTTTTTTTTTCCCCAGAGGGAGCGCTGGATTGAATCACCTAGCCAACAATTACTAGGAGTCCTTCACACAAGGCTTTGCTTTTTTTGTATTCATTTTCCTGCCAGTATTTAAAAATTAAATTTTGATGTGAGGTGGTATCTCAGTATGGTTTTGATTTGTATTTCCCTGATGCCAAGTGATGTGGAGCATTTTTTCATGTGTCTGTTGGCCGTTTGTATGTCTTCTTTGGAGAAATGTTTGTTCATGTCTTCTGCCCATTTCTTGACTGGATTATTTGTTCTCTGGGTGTTGAGTTTGAGAAGTTCTTTATAGATCTTGGATACCAGCCCTTTATCTGATATGTCATTTGCAAATATCTTCTCCCATTCTGTAGGTTGCCTTTTAGTTTTGTTGACTATTTCCTTTGTTGTGAAGAAGCTTTTTATCTTTTTTGGGGGGTACTAGCAGTATTTTATATTTTTTTTTATTATGTTCAATTAGTCAACATATAGTACATCATTAGTTTTTGATGTAGTGTTCAACAATTCATTAGTTGCATATAACACCCAGTGCTCATCACATCGCATGCCCGCCTTAATACCCATCACCTAGTTACCCCTTCCCCCCCTACTTCAAGAATAACACCCCTTCCCCCTCTCCCTTCTGTAACCTTCTGTTTGTTTCCTGGAGTCCAGAGTCTCTCATGGTTTGTCTCCCTCTCTGATTTCTTCCCATTCAGTTTTCTCCCCCTTCCCCTATGGTCCTCTGCACTATTCCTTATATTCCACATATGAGTGAAACCAGTCAGAATGGCTAAAATGAACAAGTCAGGGAACGACAGATGTTGGCGGGGAGGTGGAGAAAGGGGAAGCCTCCTACACTGTTGGTGGGAATGCAAGCTGGTGCAGCCACTCTGGAAAACAGTGTGGAGGTTCCTCAAACAGTTGAAAATAGAGCTACCGTACGACCCAGCAATTGCATTACTAGGTATTTACCCCAAAGATACAAATGTAGTGATCCAAAAGGGCACCTGCACCCCAATGTTTATAGCAGCAATGTCCACAATAGCCAAACTGTGGAAAGAGCCAAGATGTCCATCAACAGATAAATGGATAAAGAAGATGTGATATATACATATACACATACACACACACACACACACACACACACACACACACACACACACACACACACACATATACATACAATGGAATATTACTCAGCCAACAAAAAGAATGAAATCTTGCCATTTGGACTGACGTGGATGGAACTGGAGGGTATTATGCTAAGCAAAGTAAGTCAATCAGAGAAAGACAATTATCATATGTGGAATTTAAGAAACAAAACAGAGGAGCATAAAGAGAGGGAGCGAAAAATAAAACAAGACGAAATCAGAGGGACAAACCATGAGACTCTTAACCATAGGGAACAAACTGAGGGTTGCTGGAGGGGAGGAGATGGGGGGATGCGGTAAGTGGGTGATGGGCATTAAAGACAGCACGTGATGTAATGGGCACTGTGTGTTACATAAGACTGATGAATCACTGAACTCTACTTCTGAAACTAATAATACACCATATGCCAATTAATTGAATTTAAATAAAATAAAGTAAAATAAATCAAATTTGGGGGCACCTGGGTGGCTCAGTAGGTTAAGCATCTGCTTTTAGCTCAAGTTGTGATCCTGGGGTCCTGGGATTGCGCCTTGCGTCCGGCTCCTTGCAGGGGGCCCGCTTCTCCCTCTCCCTCTGCCTGCTCTTCCCGCCCCACCTCCCTGCTTGTGCTCTCTCTGTGTCTAATAAATAAATAAAATCTTTAAAAAAAAATCAAATTTCATGTGAAAACCCAGATTTCTAAAAATCCAGAAAATCTGGCCACCCTGGACTCCTATATTAATAAGGCGATACCTGGAGAGAGCAGTGTCCCCACAGAGTTCCTACTGTGCTCTGTTGCCTTAAAACTAGCCCGAATCGAAGATGTGCCGCTTGTCTTGGCGGCATCTGAATTTGCTACCACGGAACAATCAATCACGGAGCAGAAGCAGTGAAATTATTTTGATATTAATGAGTATACTTCTTACCTGCACAGTCACATATCCAGGAATCTAGGACATCCTAATTACAATTTTCTTTTTTTCTGAAATAGAGGTTCTCATGGTGAGGAGCTTGAAGATGGCGAGGGAAGGCTGGCAGATTTGTGCAAGAAGTCCAGGAGACTTCTGGGGACCGAAGGGACGGAGATCCCCTCCCTCGCACTACCCCCCGAGACTAGGTTATTCAAATTCTCAGCATGGACTGCGCTGACCAGGATGAAGATGCAGGACTAGAATCCAGGAACGGTCTCCTCTCAAGCCAGCCCCCTGGGGGCTATACCAGAGCCTGGCAAGGCAGCCACGTGAAGGAAGCCACAGAACAGAGCCACTGAGACCCCAGGCCCACCTGGGCAGGAAGAACTCCTGGCTGAGGGAGCCCGCAGAGGATGGGTTCTTGTCCTCTCCCTGCTGAGGCGCTGCTAAGGCCCAGGAAGCTAGATGGTGGAAGCCCAGCCCCACCCCTACCTCCAGGCCCACCCATGCCCCCCAAAGGCCCACCTGGGGTGGTGATATGGCTTCTCCTGGGAAAAGTGAAAGTCTCTGCATTTCCCACAGCTGCCATGGCACAGCCCACTGGATAGAACTGGTTTCAGTCAGCGTTGTGGTGTTCCCTAGCTTCTAGAAGGAACAGGTACAGCCTTCTAAGAGAGGACTAGCCCTCTGGAAAGGACTTGAGGACATATATGGGGTAGGGCGTCTGAAAGAGAGACTAGACTTCCCGCTACTCCAGAACTGTGAGACTCAAGGACTGCACCTGAGAACTCTCAGAGGATGCGCTGGGGGTGGGGGTGGGGGTGGGGTGGCGCACATCGACGGTGTGCCAGACCAGGGATGGGCACCCTGGTTACTCGGCTTTCTTTTACACAGGTGGGTGTGCAGCCCCAAAGTTCTGGACAGTTAAGACCATGGTCTTTGGGCGATGGACTCTGAAAAACAAACTGAGGGTTCTAGAGGGGAGGGGGGTAGGGGGATGGGTTAGCCTGGTGATGGGTATTAAAGAGGGCACGCTCTGCGTGGAGCACTGGGTGTTATGCACAAACAATGAATCATGGAACAGTACATCAAAAACTAATGATGTAATGTATGGTGATTAACATAACAATAAAAAATTTAAAAAAAAGAAGAAAGAAAAAAAAAAAAGACCATGGTCTTTGGGGTCAGAGTCTAGGTTCAAATACCAGCCACAGTACTTAGAAATAGGTTATTCAAATTGTCAGGGATACAGGTCTCTCGTTTGTAAGACGTGAATGGATGAGTACCTATCACATTGGATTGGGATGAGAATAAGACATCACAGACACAAAATGTGTAGCTTTCTACCTAGCCGGTGTACAGGATACATGGGATACATATAATGAACACTATTATTATTATTCTTGAAGCAGGAAGCCTGGCTTGCTAGAACAGCAAGGTGGGTGGACCAGCACCCAGTCCCAACAGGTTGACCTTTGGAAGACAGACAATATTCCCTTTGGGCTTCTACTTCCTTGCCCATAAAATGAAATTCATATTATCTTTCCTGATGGAAGATCAGATAAAAAAAAAAAAGGATTAAGAACAGCAGAAGCATCCTAGCTCTTTGAACGAAAGGCACCCCAAGTCACTCCCGTCAGAAGTAACACCTCTCTGCATCAGAGAGACAGGCCCAGTCCCAGGAAACCTCGCCTTCCCCGGTGTTTGCACCACAGCCCCATCTCTCCAGCCAGAGGGAACGCAATCAGGTTGCAGTTGGACAAGATAATGCTGAAAGCAGAAGGAACAGACGTCACTGTGCTTGGAACACATCCCTTAAGGGTGTATCAGTTTCCGAAGCTGCGAGTTAGCAAGGACTGTTACACGAAGCGTGAACGGCAGGAGCAAAGTGGAAAGAACATTTCTATGGGGCTGCCTGAGTTGCATGATGGAGGCAGGATAGCAGAAAAGTCATTCACACCAGGCACTAAAAAGACAGAAATGACCCTCTACTTGAAGAGAGATTCTTCTTCGTGATATAAAGACTAATCAGTGGAATTTATGGACAGTTCATATACATGTTATGAGTGCAGTGACTGAGCGTTTCTTCTACTTTTGACGCAAGAACATGTTCTTTTGGACTTTGCCTGTAAGACTTAGCTGCCATATAACCCTCCAGTATTTTAAGTACATTACTGACCTTTACCTAGTAATTGAAATAGTGCTAGACTGTCTACCCACACTTTTTAGCATGTCTCCCTATCTCAGTAAAATCAAATTAGAACTTTATTTACTTCATCCCTGGGTTATTTTGAATCGCTCAGTTTCCCTGGTATAACCGTGCAAAGAAAACACAGTCTAACACTGCGGAGTTGATACCAAGGCAGGGTTTCTATGGAGATGCAACGTGAAACTGATTTTCTTGTTTCGCCTTTTGTCAATTATCTGAGAAGCAGAAACAGGTCTTCAAAGGGCTTGGGATATTTGTCTGAGTTAGATTCTATACTTTTTGTAACTTTCTAGAAGGAGGAGGGAAGAGCAGGGGCCAGTCACCCTGCTTCCTAGTGGTTTGGCATTCGAGGGATTTTTCTGCTCTAGCAGAGGTGGAAGTAAGGATCATGAAGGTCATCATAGCAGGACTTCTAAAACTTGACTGTGCACATGGATTACCTGGGAAGCTTGTTAAAATGCAGAATCAGATTCAGCAGGTCTGGCAAGGGTGGGAGAGGTGCAGAGAGTCTGCATTTTAAGAAGCAACCAGGTAATGGTGATGCTGATGCTGCCGGTCCTTCGGGTAGCAAGAGTTTAAAATGCTGATAGAAACATTCTAAATTACAGCTGCTTTTAAGCTTTTTATCAAACCTTATTCATTAAAAGGATGATGATTGCAAATTCTGAGCAATATCGGAATGAAACATATCATGTGACTGTAAGTCTAGGTCAGGGGCTTGATTCACCAATATCAAAATGCCCACATGGCTAAACAAAGTATAAAAAAATGCACAGCTGGGGGGGAGGGGCGCCTGGGTAGCTCAGTCAGTTAAGCATATGCCTTTGGCTCAGGTCGTGATCCCGGGGTCCTGGGATCAAGCCCTACATCAGGCTCCCTGCTAAGCAGGGAGCCTGCTTCTCTCTCTCTCTCTCTCCCTCTGCCTTTCCCCCAACTCTCTCTCGCTCGCTCTCGCTCACTCAAATAAATAAAATTTTTATTTAAAAAAATAAAATGTGCAGCTGGAAAACCTTAGTAAATCATCCAAGCATCTTAGGGTTTGTCGTACACCACACTGGACGTCCTAAATGTAATTTCTGAGGATGTAACTAACAGCAAACAAAGGACAAAAAGTAACAATAGACTTGTTGCTTCCTATGGGACTCGGGGCTTCTTTAGTGAATGGGTTTGAGGATCAAGGATAAAGCATCTGAAGTGCAAGAGCGCCTCCTACCACTACCAACTCCTGGAAGCCCCATTCAGCTCCACAGTACAATGTCAAGGTTCCGGTAGCTTCCCGCACCTGCGGAAATGCTTCTCAGACATTCCAAGTATTCTCCAGAGCTCTCCCTCATGCTTTTCTTTTTTCATCCCACTTAGCCACAAATTCTTTCTTAATATTTTTCCTTTTTCTTCCAAAATATAGTGCTGCTCATCTGAAAATTATCTGTAAGCAACTGCTTTAAATAGGAAGAAGAAACTTTCTTCGAAAAATATAAATAAAAAACCTACAAAAGGAATTGAATTTCATGAATACAAACATGCTCTAAGACATTTTCCTCTCATGTTTCATTGCAACCAAAAGCCAGGGAGTTCAATCTCTGAACGTCAAATTTGGGGATTTCCAGAGATATTTGATACTTTTTCTGAAAACTTGATAATTTTTATCCATATATAAACACACACACACAGGAATACAAATGTCATTTTACCTTTTATGAAATGTATTGTTTGGCCAAACTCACTTTGATGTATGCTTCGGTGAAAGAAATCAGAAATCATGCATCATGTTTAAAAATCTATAAGACCAGGTTCAGCATATTATAGTCCTTGTCCAGCTCACCACCTGGATTTTATACAGCCTATGGGCAAGAATGGTTTTTACATTTTTAAATGGTTGAAAAAAAAATCAGAATATTTTGTGACACATGAAAGTTATATTCCATTAAAATTCGATATCTATAAATAAATTTACTAAATGATTTATGCATTGTCTATGGCTGCTTTTCTGCTTCGATGGCAGTTGAGAAGTCACAACACAGACCATAGGACTAACGTGATGGGTTGAGTTGGGTCCCCCTCCCGAAATTCCTATGTTGGAGTTCTGACCCCCAATCCCTGAGAAAGTGACCTTCTTTGGAGATAGGGTCTCTACAGAGACAATCAGGTTAAAATGAGGTCATTGGGGTGGGTCCTAATCCAATATGACTGGTGTCCTTCTAAGAAGGAAAAATCTGGACACACACATACATAGAGGGAAGATGATGTGAAGAGACAGAGAGAGAAGAAGGCCATCCACAAACCAAGAAAGGTCAAGCACAGATCTTTCCCTTGAAGCCCTTAGAAGGAATCAACCCTGTTAATGCCTTGCTCTTGGACTTCTAGCCTCCAGACCTGGGAGACAGTCAATTTCTACTGCTTAAGCCACCCAGTCTGTGATACTTTGTAATGTCAGCCCTAGCAAACTAATACAGCCAGCAAAATTTCAAAGTATTTACTATCTGGCCCTTTATAGGAAAAGCTTGTTTATACCTCTTCCATGGGACTCGTTTTTTGCATTGAATACTTTGAAGCCGGCAAGCACCTCATAACCAGCAACAGAGATTCCAGAATCTTCTCTCCAATGAGCCTACACGTTGCCTCACACCTGCTCTTCTCTTTAAATCATTTCTCTCTGTACTATATGTTGGTTAATTGAACATAATAAAAAAAATCATTTCTCTCTGGCAAATGAGCTGGGAATAACCAACCAATTGTACGCCATCTTGGATAAAATAGGATTATTGAACAACCCCAACTCAGTACTTCTTGCTTCAAGCCAGGAGGGCAGCAAATTTGTTCCATAAGCCCCGTCAGTGTAGGGATTCTAAAGGATGGGAGCAGTGAGAAGGGGGAACAGAAAGACAGGTAGAGAATCTCAACTTCATTTTTGAACCTTTCTAGACAGTACAGCATATCTAACACACCATATCACAAGGGCCCGGGCACCCTTCTGTAAGACCAAGATCTTTAGAAGCTGCCATTTCTCTTAAGACATCATCTCCCACAGATCCAGGTGGCCTTCAGAGAATTTAATGGGAAAAGACAGGACAAGTTAATTCCATTATAAAACAGGTTACTAATTAGTCTGAGACTCTTTGATCCTCACGTGATCAGAAAACTAGTCAACACTGCTAGTAATAAAAAATAATGGCAAGAACAATGATAATAGTAATTAACATTTACTAATAAGCATTTTGTATGTGCCAGGCATTGTCCAAAACACTTTGTATGAATGATCTCATTTAATAATCACAACAATCCTATAAAATAAAAAGTATTTTGATCCCCCTATCACTGAAAAGTAACTGAAACTTACAGAAGTTAAGTTACCCAAGATCACAATACTGGAAAATGGCACATGTAGGGCTCAAGACCAAGGATGCATGATTCCAAAGCCCAACCTTTGAACAATGGGCCATTGGGCCAAAATCTTGGTACCCCCAAGCAATTTTATCCACTTGAAAAAGTGTGGTTTTCTCTTTTCCTCTCCATATTATGCAAGTCTTTTACTGTGATGCTTTGACATCTTGGGGCCTTGCTGATACTGCAATGGACTGCCCCTTCCAGGGTTAGCTAATTGCTAGAGATAGCAAATGGGTGCCCTAGTTACACACCTTTCATATGCAGACCAAGTGATCCAAAGTCCTATCTCCAATCATCTCCCGACAGGGCTCTCACATTCTGGGCCACTCTCTACCAGCCCTCATCACCCATGGGCCAGGTATCAGACAACCAGGGACACCCACCTTCCCCAGAGCCTGCTGAAAATCTTCAAACTAGCCAATCCTAAGCCTCCTTACACTGCCTGGTCTCTTCCTTTCTATGGAAACCACAATGAAAGCTCTTAGCCCACATTTCCCCCTACTCCTTCTGCCTCATAACTGACCACGGTGTTTCCCCCTGTGGCCCTGCATGGAGTGCTGTGCCGCTCCTCTTCAGAAGGGTGACTAACGAACTATCCTTTCAATGGCAATTGTCATCTGATCTGTTGGCCTCACCATACCTGAATAATAATAAAACCCGTATACTAAAACACTCTCATAGCCTCATTACCTCCCACACCCCTACCATGAAGTCTAGAATACACAGGCCCCAACCTACAAACAATACCTCACATGATGATTTCTATGAACCAAAATGCTTAGAAATAAAACCCAAAGCAAAAACAAACAAACAAAAACCCATAAAGCAAGAATTTCATAAAACCCTTCATTGTTTTCTCTCATGCTTAAGACCTAAGCATTCTGGTATGGAAATGCTGCCCTTCTGGAGTTTGTCATATGGCCTACCTTTCCTGGGAGGCAAAAACAAAGGAAGGGGGACTCCCTCACGTGCATCTTCAAAGGGCTTTCTCTTTTGGGGATTAGGATGTCAACTTAAAATCATCTAAGAGCAGCCAGGAGAGCTAAAACAGCCGCACTCCTCCCCTCAACCACCCACATCATCATATGTTCCCCAAGAAAAATGCGTGACCACGGTGGTGAGCCCAGGCAATGCCTCCTCCCGATGCTGCTTGAGTGCATGGTCTAGTCCAGAGCCTTCTCCTGAAGGTCACGGGCAATCTCCACCTTCACCACCAGTATTCATTTACCAAGATACACTTTTATTTATGAGCAAAGCAAATGATTTACTATCCACCAAAGAAGGGCACCTCTTCAAAGAAAGCCTGAATCACCACCAGCCGATGAACTTTGGGTAGCTTTTTGCTGAAGGGCACAGAAACTTGGTTGTGCTATGTATCTAGGCTGGAACAAAGAGGATGCTGGGAAAGCCAGATTGTGCTAGCCACAGTTGTCAAACCCATTCATCTGGTGAGAGGAGTTATGGCCAGTGACCCTGTGTACTTGCGTGACCAAGGCAAATTCATTCATGCTCCCTTTTCAGGCTGAGTAAACAAGATCCTGCAAGACTCTGTGATTTGTGGACATAAACAGTGCCAGCTTAACCAGCAGTTGGTTAGGCATGTGCTTTGGACACAACAAAGCAGAGACACCAAAATAAACAGCATCATAAGGCCAAAAAAAACCCCAAAAACCCCAAATTTTGTTAATTTCCTTACATTTACTTTCAAAGTTAATTTTATTTTTGAATTACGTATGGGGAGATATTATTGTTCTATTTTTGAATTATGTATGGGGAATTATGTATAGGAAAATAGGGAGGGGGAAATATTTTTTTTTCCAGAGCTTTGGATCTCTAAACCTTCATTTAAAATTGACTCAAAGCCAGGATTAAGGCACGACTTTCAGTTCTTCTGCTTCTTAAGGCCACCAGGTTCTTGGGATAAATTGACAATGTCAGATAGCCTTCAAAGATTTGGAATAAGGGTCTCTTTTGTGCTTCCTCCCAAAAAGGGGGATTTGAGCTAGACTCTATCTGTGGGCTCAACATGAGTGGTTTACAGCAGCAGTCAGCTTTCATCAGGGCACACACTTTCCCACACATGCTAGAACACCCACTCAGGACCGTGAAGGGAGTTCTGATCCCAGCAGAGGCAGGGAAAGGCCCATTGTCATCAAAGCCCTAATCATCCCTGTACCATGACAGACACTAGCCCCTGCGAAACACCTGCCAAACTCCCAGTCCAAGGGAGTTTTTCACACACCAACAGATGATCACCCCCAGTTCTCAGTTCCAAGGAAAACAACCCATAGTAATAGCAGAGCATGAGTCCAGATTGCAATGTCTAAGGGAGAAAAAGAAGGACTGTTTCGCCCACACTTTTTAGGAGGCTATTCACCTAAGTGAGTAGAAATAAAGAAAACCCATACATCTTGGCTTCTTTCTCAAGTTTCATTCAGTTCCAAGGGACGCTGATTTGTCAACACACAGCTGTACTAAATTCCTTTCTATGCCACTAGAGGGAAATCTAACCCACCTGACCAGAACTTTTTTCTTCTTGCCTTTTTTTTAAAATAATTATCACAAAACCCCAATTTTAAGGTTCTAGAAAATGTTGAGACATTGCCTTGTGCGATCCTTTCCACGCCTGCCTATATTTAAAAATTATTTGAATCTCTGCGGTCCTAGAGACTTGTAGAAAAGCACAGACCAGCCATCTTCACTGGGCAGGTGCCCTCACAGTTGAGAAATTGTTCTAACAGTCAGTCTGAATCCCTTCCAGTTCAGCTTGAGTTTATTTCACCAAATTACATATTCCTTAGTTATGGAGAACAGCTGGTCATCTTTTTCTGCATCATATTATTCTTTAAATTCCTGAGGACCTCCAGGTCATGCCTCTCTTACAAGCAAAATAAGCCAGCTCTTTAACTTGGGCAGAGAGTGTATATCCCAACCCTTTAACCACGTGTTTCTTTTCTAAACTCTCTCTACATCACTGCACCCTCCTCCGTATTTTCAAATTACAGCAAGCACAGACTAAACTCTGAGGCGAAACAGAAAATGAAATATTTCATCTTTTTCTTCATGTACGGCTATGAATAAATCTCTGTGCAGATTTTCTTTTTAAATAACATGTTTTTGATATATATGATGAATCCAAAATCATGTGTGTGCATCAAAACGTGTGTATATATGTACATACATTTACAAACACACACACACACGTACATACATAAGCATCCATGCATATACATATACACACATGTATACATTTTCATCTCGTCATGAAACTGAATACCTGAGTATCCATTTATATGTCATTTCTGAACTCCATTGTTTCTAGCTCTTCAGCATCACGCATATTATTTCAGTTTCTAATTTTATTCTCCTAGTTTTTAACCACTCACTTTAGACCCCTGTTGAGTATAAGTCCCAACATGTATGTAGAACATTATTTTTTAAGTAATTTTTTAAAACCTATTCATTGTCAATTCAAATTAAGGGAGAGAAACCTGGTTGTTTTCAAAGCACTCACATGTATCCACATCCATAAGTGTGGTCTAAAAACAACAACAACAACAACAACATATATTTTGTCTTTCTCTCTGGTTCCAGGCACAGAGCTCCCCAAATCCTTTGAGCTTCCTAAGTGATAGGAGTGGATTTGTTAATTTGCCTCTTTCAACCACACCTAAGTTTATGCTGATGGGATGACTCTTGTGGACCCCAAGATGGCTTCAAAATGAGGGCTGTAGCCTGAGGAACCAACCAGGGGACTAGAGGGCTGGAAATCCCCGCCTCCCAGGAAGGGAGAAGGGCTGGAGGTTGAGTTCCATCACCAGCGCCCAGTGATTTAATCAATCATATCTATGTAATGAAACCTCTATAGAAAACTCCTAAACAGGGTTCAGAGAGCTTCTGAGTTGGTGAAGACCTCCAGGTGCTGGAAGGGTGGCCTGCCAGGAGAAGCCATGGGAGCTCGGAGCACCCTTCCCTCCATACTTTGCTCTATGATTCTCTTCCATTTGGCCATTCTTAAGTTGTGTCTTTTATAATAAACCACCAATAGTAAATAAAGTGCTTTCCGGGGTTCTGTGAGTCATTCTAGCAAATTACCAAACCTGAGGAAAAGATCACAGGAACCCCTGAATTTGTATTCTAATGGGCAGAAATGTGGGGAAACTGGGCACGCCATTTTCCACTGGTATCTTAAGTGGGGGCAGTCTTGTGGGACCGAGCCCTTAATCTGTGGGGCCTGGGCTAACTCCAGGTAGTTAGTGTCAGAAGTGAATTTAATTGTTGGGTACCCAGTGGTGTCTAAGAATGAGGGAATTGGTTGGTGTGGGGAAAAAAATAAAATATATATGTATCTCAATAAGAAAACACTGAACTAAGGCTCCAGGTGCAGCCTTGGGTTCATGCACAGGTAAGAGGAAATCCTCCCTCCCTTGGACCTCAAGGATTAGCAGGTTTTATTAAGACCTAGTTTGACTCTCCAATCCAGAAATTACCTGCTCCCTGAGTATTAATGGCTCCCTGCATCAGTTTACTCACCCGCCAAAGCAGGATGATAATTCCACTCTGGGGGGGCCCCGCTGGAACGATTAATACAATAATGGATGGACCTAAAGTATCGAGAATGGTGCCTGGCACATTGTAGGGAACCTTAAAAATGACAACTGAGATAACAGGAGAGGAAGAAAAGGGGAGTATGTCAGAGGGGGAGACGAACCATGAGAGATGATGGACTCTGAAAAACAAACTGAGGGTTCTAGAGGGGAGGGGGGGAGGGGGATGGGTTATCCTGGTGATGGGTATTGAGGAGGGCACGTTCTGCATGGAGCACTGGGTGTTATGAACAAACAATGAATCATGGAACACTGCACCAAAAACTAATGATGTAATATATGGTGATTAACATAACAATAAAAAAATGACAACTGATTTTATTCAAACTTTCAAGCATAGGAGAAAACCGAGGATAGCACCAAGGTTCATACTGAGTACAGAATATTTCAGTCTCTCATGTGATATCATCAGTCTGAGATATTCCAAAGTAATTAGCACCGAATATTTCATTGGTTTGGCAAAATTCTGTTGGGCATGTACCATCTGCCAGGTAGTACTGTATGCACTGGGGATACAGTGAAGAATACTGACAAAGTCCTAGCCGCCTGGTGTTTACATTCCCCTGGGAGAGACACAATAAAACAAGTAAATATGTATGTGAGATGGGGGTAAGTGCTATGGAGGAAAAGTAAAGCAGGGTGACAAAGATCAGCGGTACTTGAGTGTCGGTGATTTTACGTAGGGTGGCCAGGGGAGGCCTCATTGAGAAGGGGGAGGGCTAGCCGTGCAGTTATTGGAGGGAAAGGCATTCCAGGCAGGGGAGACAGCCGTTGTAAGTGTCCTGAGGCAGAGTATTCTTGGCACATGCACAGAACAACAGCTGGAGCGCAGAAATAGGACAAGACATAGAAGATGCAGTCAGAGGGAGAAGGGGACCGTTTCCAGGAGGGGGCCTGATACCACGGTAAGGGTTCTGGCTCTTCTGTGAGTGAGATGGGGTGCCACTAAAGGATTTTAGCGGCGCAATGAGGGGATCTTTTTTTTTTTTTTAAATCATTCTGGTTGCTGTGCTAAGACTAAGGTATGGGTGGGGAGTGGGCAAGGGTGGAAGGAGGGAGACCAGGTAGAAGACCAATGCAATAATCTAGAGGCCAGAATACTAGGTTGGCCCTGGATAGAAATGGTAGAGGTGGCAAGGTGGGGCCAGACTCTGGTTGTGCTTTGAGGGTCACGTTGGTAGGGTTTGCTGTTGGAGATGGGATATGATATAAAGGAAAAAAAAAAGAGTCAAGGAGGATTCCTAGGTTTTTGGCTGAACCTGCCACTTCCTGAGTTGAAGACGCTGAAAGAAGCAGGGGACTTCTGGAGGGAGGAGGAACAGGGGGAGGCTGACAGGAGGTCACTTTTGCCTAAGTCAAGTTGGGTGGGATACCGGAGAGAGAAATCCAGAGGATGGTGGCCCATGCACATAAGGGCACCAAAAACAGGTGTTGCATTGCTTACAAAGTTAAAGAATTCAATGACTTGTCTTTAAGGCTTAGCAGTTCATCTAACTCTTTGCTATTTAAAGTGTGGCTGCTGGACCAGCAACACAATATTGCCTGGGAGTTTGTGAGAAATGCAGACTCTCTGGCCTTCATCAGACCGAGTCAGAATCTGCATTTTTAGCAAGATCCCCAGGTGATTTAAATAAACACTAAAGTTTGGGAGCACTCACCTAATTTGAACCATCTGGGAAACTGTTCAAAAATGCAGTCCCCACCCTAGAACAATTAAGGTAGAATCTCTGGGAGTGAGGCCCAGGCCCAGATAGCTTTACCAAAGCCCCCAAATGGTCCTGGTGTGTAGCCTGGGTTGGAACCACGGATCCAACTCCTCGTTCCTGGCACATTCCCTCTGTACTACTAGGCTTATGCTGCTAGTGCCCTCAGAAGCCCATCTCTGAAGAGATGGTCAGATTTAGGGTAGCATGAAGGTATGTAACTAGAGTAACCCAAGTTCTGCTTTATTTGGGGCAGTCTCAACATAATTGTTATTAGTGCCCCCTTTCACTCTCAGATGTATCCTGGTTTAGGTGAAAAATCATATTCTCCCAATGTAACACAAAATGGCTCTGTACTTAATATTTCTGGATTATAAAGTCATAATAAGAACACGTAGAGCAAAATGGCCGCCAGCTCTTGGTTGGACAGATGAATTCCCTATATGACTCCTGGTGCTTAGATAATTGGTCCTTAAAGTAGTCTATATACAGACTATCAGAAATACATAAATTCCCTCAACTGTAAGGAGGGTCGGGGAAAACTGGTCTCCTTCCAAAACTTGGGGTGGGATAGGGTGCGGTTTTATTCTGCAATTAAAGTAGCAAAGCCAACTGTTGATTAGCCACAAGCTCATTATCAGGATGTGATTATCCAGCCCTTAACACAACTTCTTCCCTTTCCTTTTGGATCTTTTATTGTTCATGCGCTACTCCACCCTCGGGTTCAAAGGGAAAAGGAGAGAAGGTAAATAAAAAGTTAATTGAGCAGTCCTGCTAATAAGCTTGGTGGGAAACAAAGTGAAAAAACAATGGGACTGTTTCTGGTCACCTGTGGACTTAAATCCTTTTGGCTCATCCCTTTTTCCAAAATTATTACCAGCTGGTTTGAGGGCTTGTTGAAGGTCTACTGAGTGCCAGTAAATTTAAAGTAATCTTGTATTTTCAAAACTATGTGATCTTCCAGAAACGGGTCTTGAAGGCTTTCCTTCCTGATTAACCAAGAACACAGAGCAAGGGCAAGGCAAGCACCTTCTCCTCTCTCCAGAGCCCCTCATCTTCTTCCTCCCCTCACCACCCATTCCTAGAGGTAGATGGACAGAATTCTTTAAAAATATTTTTTGATGTAATTAAATTATTTTAAATCATTTAAAACAAATACCATAATAACTGTTGTAAAAATGGACCCAAATAAATCTATAGGCAGGAGCAGGGACTTTTCCGCACAGAGACTATACCACAGATTTTCCTAGCTGCATCCCCAGGGTGGTTACAAACACTTTTATGGGGCAACCACAGTATTAATATTTAAAACATGTTCTGTTCCCATGTGTTTAAACTGTCTGGACCAAAGTGTCCACTGATTGATAAATGGATAAAGAAGTTGTGGTATACACACACACACACACACACACACACACACACACACACACACACACAGAGGAATATTACTCAGCCATAAAAAAGAATGAAATCTTGCCATTTGCAATGACATATATGGAGCTAGAGAGTATCATGCTAAATGAAATAAGTCAGTCAAAGAGAGACAAATACTACATGATTTCATTTATATGTAGAATTTAAGAAGCAAAACAAAGCAGCAAAGGGACAAAAAAAAAAAGGAAAGAAAGGAGCAAATCAAGAAACAGACTCTTAACTATAAAGAACAAACTGGCGGTTACCAGAGGGCAGGTGGGTGGGGGGATGGGGGAAATAGGTGATGGGGATGAAGGAGGGCACTTGTGATGAGCCCCAGGTGATGCATGGATTTGTTAAATCACTATATTGTATACAGTGTATTGAAACTAATATAACACTGCATGTTAACTGGAACTTAAATAAAAACTTTAGAAAAGATGTATGGACAAGAAACTCTTCATGCAAAGTACAATAGCCAGATGCTGAGAAGCCAGTTGAAGAGAACTCTCTAGTCCTTATGCTATTGACTGGAATGTAGGTGGGTACTGAGTTAAGGCAGGTAAAACACGAATACCTGTTGAATTGGACAAGTTTATCAGTGGATTCTCTACACATTCAAGAGGTACTTTACTGGGTGTCTGGGCGGGGGATGGGTATTTGTTCTGTTTTCTGGGCTGCAAATTGGAACAAGCTGGAAAGGAGGAAGAGGTCTCTGCAGTTGAGGAAGCAACACAGCTGGTCTTTCCCCCATCAGGCCACAGATCAGTAATAACCTCCCAGTAGCATGCTGTATCTTTGATCTCTGTTAACAGTTGACCAAAGGCTTTTCCTTCCAGAGCTCTTCAAAGGCAGAAGCTGGGGTCCTGGGAGGCAATGCTGTAGGGAGGCCCCGAACAGTCAAACTTAAGTGCCTACGTGTGATTCAGCAGTGTTGGGACAGGTGAGTCTACTGAGTCTTCTTCCTCTTCCTTAGGGGTGTAGATGTCTTTTCAAACCTTATTCTAAATTATACCTTGACTTACATGTATTATGCAACAGGGCTTCAGTTGGTGAGTCAATGATATACGGGATTTTAATAAGGAATTCTAGCTTAATGTAAAATTTTGAGCTGGATCCTGAGCTAAACACAGTGAGGCCCACCTAGCCAGGTTGGGCAAGACCCTCGCTTATAGTTAAAAAGGGAAGGCAGATTATTGATCAGAAGAACATGATCAACAAAAGGATTCCTCAACCATTCAAAATGGCAAACTCTTTGAACCAACAGGATGGAAGATAAACAGTACTGGCCACTGAAACAAGCATTACTTATGTTTTCTGTACCCACAGACTGAAGCAATACTTCACACACAACCTTCTAGCAGCAGGCCTATGGAGGTTTTCAGCTTCAAAGGAAGCTCTGAAAAAAAAACAGTGGCACCACTTGGCTGTTATGGAACACTTCAGAGAGAGACTCACTTGTGCACAGGATTGTTTTCACACATGTCTAAAGGCCCAGATGTCACACTCCTGCAGTCAGTGTGGAAGGTAAATACAAATAAGCAAGTATCATTACTACTTATCATAACTACTTACCCTGTGCAAATAGGGAAAAGAATGTTGAGAAAAAATAGCCTCGAGTCAGAGTGAGTCAGAGTTGGTAAAGCCAGGAATATCATTCCTCACCCTGTATGTAGCTCTGGAGTTTTAGGACCTTGCTTTAATCTCCTATCCCAACATGAAAAGTAGAAGGGTTTTATATGGAAAGAGAGGGTAAGCCTCCAATTCTTGCATGATTTGGTACTATCTTGGGTGAAATGTACTCACTGACAAATTATGTTGGCAGGGCGTGGCCCATCCTTGCATGGAAAGCCTGTGATCCTGACCGGAAAGGGCCAAGGACCTTATATTAGCTTCATGTTCTTAGCTCTCAGCCTCCCAGACCTCTACTTCCCCATCTGAGATGATCTGACCCCAAACAGATCTTCTGGTTCCATCATCAGCTATAAGGATCCATGGCACCATATTTATCAAGTTCTTTGAGACTCTCCAAAGAAAGATGCCATTTTAAGAAAAACACTAAACCACTAAGAAAGAAAGAAAACCCTTTCTGGGTCTCATTCTAGGGCATAACTTTGGCAAATTATCACTGGAAATTTGGAGTAACTCTAAAATGAGAGGCAGTAAGTTTTTCTTTGCTTCTCTACTTCTCCACAAAGGCAGCTCTGCAGATGGAGCCACTAGTTCATCTCAAGGAATCACCTCATCAAGGACTCTGCTTCAAAACCCAGGGTGAAGTAAAGACCAAGGGGGGCAAGGGACAGCCCGCAGTGTAGCTGAAAGTATCCGACATTATGGTGGGTCCTTTCTGCTATTAATTAATGTTGCCTGCAGCTTTAATGAATGTAAGAGTGAGGATGCCTACGGTTAAGCTATTTGTAATTTTTTCTGAGTTCTTAATTAGCCCTATTGTTGACAACATGAAGGGGCTTTGCCAAACACAGGGTGGCCCAGCCTTGGCTGATCTAGCTTAGCCTCCCTTAACTTTAAATGCAGACCAGCCCTCGCCCCTCTTCTTAAGAGAGACTGGGCTCTGCAGCAATCTCAGACAGGGGGGCCTGCGTAGCATCTACACTTGCACCTCAAGGTCACAGTCCAACCCAGAGTTTGCCAAACACCTGGAGATTCATTATTTACATGCGCAGAGTCAAGGCTCTGCGGAGTTGGACCAGCTTGACTCTAACTAAACATTTCTCTATCTATACAAGGTGCTTTTTCTTGAGGTCGCCCCAATTCAACAAACTGTAGAGCAATCAAGAAAGGCAATTCACTTGGGAAATGCTGGTCTAAACTCATCATAGAGGCTAGAGCCCAAATTTTCTGTTCCAAACACTGTCATGAGTGAGTGAAGTTTTGTCTGCAGTTACCATAAACTCGTCCTTCAGCTGCATCTATCAATATGGAACTGTGATTCCAGAAAGTAAAATCACCCCCACTAAAGGCCCACAAGGGCTCCCTAAATTTTCCAGGAACGATGAGACACACAGTGCTGAGGGTACCTGGGGCTCCTGGTCATGACCACTGGGGTCCCTCTCGTAGCTCTCAGCATACAGTCTGACGGTGGCCCGCACACCGCTGGAGGAACTGAGCCGGAAGATGAGCCGTGATGCATCTGAGAAAATGATCCTCAGGCCCTGAGACCAAGAACACCCAGAATGGATCAGAATGGATCAGTGAATAAAGGGATACACAGGTAGTAACAATTAATACCCACGTGTGGTTAATGTTGGGGGAAGACTTCGGGGCAAAACTATGAACAGATGCTCAAGTTCCTTTGGTCAGGAGATGTGGGAGCCAGAGAGAGGTGGAGGGACAAGGAGGGGATGATACTTAATAAATGTCCCTGGGTCCAAAGTTTGTCCCTTAGAAACCTGCCGGATGCCGTGGGAGTAGGCGATTTCTCTATTACAGTAAAGCAAACTGCCTGTGTTAAGCTTACCCCCACGTGATACTAGGCTCTGCTTTAAGTTCGTCTCTCTTGATTCTTTCCTTGTGCCCACAGTCCCTTGTAGCAACCAAAGCCTACAATGACATGCTCAGGTCTGGAGCCTCAGCTGGGTTCTGGGCTTCCTGCATACAACCCCACCCCCTTAGCTCTGTCCTTCCTTCTTACTCTCCCACCTGGCCACCAGGGTGGTGGGGGGCAGAGCTGCAGAAGTATTAATGTGTTTTTGGCTCAGAAGGCCTCCGTTCTCTGTGCATCTGTTCTCATTAGTGGCAGGGATATTTGAAAAATAGGACCGTAAGATTATATTGTAACGCTTGTTGAAGGAAATTTGTTTTCTTAAGACAACTGATAAAGCCCTTGGTATAAATAAGCATATTGGCAAGGGCCAGAGGAAAGAAGTAGAGGAAACAAAATAATTAGTCTGGTCACTTATTATTTCTGAAAAAGGAGAAGTCCCAGGCAACTTTGACATCAGACATTTTCCCTAAGAAATTTGCCCTTAGAACTCGTCTGGCCTTAAATCATGGTTGTTAAGAATAAGCCATGATTAAAAATATACCTGCCATATAAATCTGACTGCCAATCCCTTACCTCACCCCCATATCTGCTGGGGTGGGGTGGGGGCCACTATATTCCATCTGAATGGTTTTCTGCTTTTTAAGTTTTGTAGGCATATTTTGTTCCAACCCCAAAACAACAGCCTTAGTCTCTTTTGGAGCGATTCAATGTCGGCCACGATTTGTGTAACAAAACTCATCTCTCTCTGATACTAGTTTTGCAAATATGATGATACTAACCAGGATTCATTCGCTGGGCAAATATTTTAGAATAGCCCCTGGGGATCAAGTCCTGGGCTAAGCCCTGAGGATATGAAGAGAAAGACACAATCCTTGCTCTCCCTAAGCCTGGACTAGTCACTGCAACCATATTACAAGGAGCAGCAACCGTTTTCCTAATAAGAACCTTCTGCTGCTGGAGGAGTGAATACTTAGGACATTCCGAAGGGAGTGTATGCCCCAATTCCCTACTACCCAGTAAGTATCCTAGACCAAATTATGTTCAGACAACGAGGCTCCAAAGGTTTCATAACTGCATCCACGGTCATGTTTTTACAAACTCTTCTAAAGCTGTTATTTCTTTATTAAGTTGCATTCCCCTAGTCACCATATATGGGACATATGAGTAGGTAATTGGTCACTCACGACTATGGGTTATGCAAAAGTTGGTTAAAGCAATATTTAAGGCCGAAGCCCTAAGCCACCTATTCTTGTAGATTCCAAACCACTTGAGGCCACCCCTTCCAATGACCACCCAAACTCAACCCTTTCCTATAGCTTCCATTACACCATGAATGTGATTAACCAATAATTAATTAATAGCCCCAGATTCGTATGCAGCCAGTGGGAGGCACTCAGGAACTCAGGCCATAACAAACCGTCAACATGTATTATCAACTCACAACTAAGCTTTTTTACAGTGAAATTATGTTATTTTTTTTTCCCCTTGTGGGTCACCATATTTTTGGCTGTACTTCTAGAAAGCTGGTTAGAATCTACATCTGGTAGCCTGGAGTAAATTTTGCGCTGGAAAAGATGATAAAGGCATGCATGAGATACTGCTGATGGTCCAACCTCTCTCTTTTCTAAGGAACCAGCCAGGACATCTTACCAGAGAACCCCTGTTGCTTTGTGAGACCTCCAAGTGAGAAATACCACAGTTCTCCTCCACATGACAGGACAAAAGTTCTAGACCCAGCCCAGTTCTGTGCTGCATTAACCCCAGTTCCCTGTCCATTGAGTGTCACTATGGTGTGCAAAGATGTACTGGCTTGCTTTGGTGTCTGCATGTTCTTTCAATGAACTTAATGAATGTGCACCCTGAACACGAGCCATTTTTGCTCCAGCATGCATCATCACCTACTTTCAATTAAGTTACAAGGCCAGAGTCACCACGGAGCAAGACTTGCCAAGTTTCTAAACGTTCTGTAATTCCAACAAAAGCATACCAATCATACATTTTGCTTTTTTAAATATTCAGATTAACCCAGGGGTTGGCAATATAGTTTGTCAGCCAAATTTGACCTGCCAGCTATTTGTATAAATCAGGTTTCATGGGAACACAGCCAGCCCCGTTGCCTTATGTATTCTCTAGGGCTGCTTTTGTGTTATAACTGCAGAGTTGAATCTATATGACAGACACTATCTGGCCCACGGCAGCTAAAATATTTACTATCTTTTACAGAAAATGTTTGCTATCCCCTGGTATAAACCCTTACATTATCCACAACATGGAATACTTAGTCTTCAGCTCTACCCCAGAAAAATATGTTATCTATGTGCCTTATCAAAATCCCAAGAAAGAAAAATTATGAAGGGTGTCGAACCCATGCACTTCCCCAGGTATTCTAGCCATAGATTTATATGGACGTGTATGTGACCTGAATCAACTTACTTCTGACTGACTATGCAGGACAAAAATGGGTTTATTAAATCGCATTTTTGTTTCATGTCCTCCCTTTCCTTGCAGGGTCTACAGGGTACTGCCTTATAAAACCCACTTTTGCAGTCACTCTAGGAATATTCTTGGAGACTGTATAAAATTCCACATGAGACATTTCCTTAAGAGCCAAGTGTTAGAAAGCCTCTCCTTCCCTGAGGAACTGGTATTTTTTTGTCTCTCTAACAATAATAACTAACCATAGTTCCCTTTTCAATATGGCTGCCAGAACACTTAACGCCAAATTTGAGGTTCAGCCCAAGCGGATCCTTATGACTTGCATAACTATGAATTTTTCTTCTGTTCTTGACTCTCTACTCTTATTTATGTTTTTCCCCAGTTTTGATTTCTGTTTCTTATTTATATCCTAACAACTTCATTATGCATGTTTTTGCTGTCACAAATCCTCCTAAAGAAACAAGGCCCAGCTAAAGATGAATAAAACAAGTTCCCATCTCAGCCTTAACCCTAAAGTGTTGGAATTGCTGAAATGGGTCTTTGTGTCCTTCGTAAGGCTTATAAGCTCTGGTAGGGCAAAGCCTTATGTCCCTTGTTCACCATTTATTCCCACAGCTGGCACACAGTAGGCCCTTTGCAAACACTTCAGTGAATGTCACTGCATGTTTGACACCTGGAGTGAGCACCACAGGAGTGCCTCTTTCCACGTTTAAGGAGGGCTCACAGGACAAATGAAAACACTTAGGTTCTCCATCAGTGAACTGGGGTAAACATATTTACCTTGAAGGGTAGTCGTGAGTGATGCTGTATCTACTCATCCTTCATTTTTAAGGCAAGCGTCCGTTTTGGCTAAAAACAATGGAGCTGAACCATGATAGGTTCCTGTCCCCACTTGTGTGATGTTAGACAAATCATAAGCCCATGGGTTGCAAAATTTGCTGCACACTGGAATCGGCTGGGTTCTTTCAAAAATATTGCTATCTGGCTCTTACCCCGGACAGTGTAATTTAATTTGAATAGGTTATGACTTGGGCACCGGGATTGCCAAAGCTCTCCAGGTGATCCTACTGTGTAGCCAAGTGAGGACAGCCCAGTAGTAGCCACTTTTGTCTGGGTCACCTGCCTCACGGATCAAGTGACTGACTAGAGTACACGTCAGTCTTAAGGAAGATCCCTTTAAGATCTCAGGTTTCACCCGTATACTCCCATTGGATTGGAATCTCAGGAGGACCGCAACATGGTGAGGAAGTGCTAATAAAACATCTTGTGGCTGTGTCCTGAAAGCCTCCTCCTAATGCCTTGCCAACAGCAGAACCATCACAAGAATCTCCTTTGAGCCATCTGACACTAAGAACTTTTAGCACAATCTCTTCGGGGATTCCTAAAGCAACAGTGAAGGAATCCATGCCACCTCTGTAGTTATAGCAACAACAGAGGCCAGAACGTCCAGGATAACATAACAGCCACAAGCTCAAAGAAGGGGAAGAGATGCTGTCTTCCATGCTAAGATCATGTTAATTATGGAGCGGGGTATCAAAGGGGCACTGTCAGTGCCAGCCTAGCATTTTCTTCCCATTGAGTGCCTGCAGTTGTATGCCTCAGTGACAAGAGGCGGGTTTTGCCCACCCTAGCCTTGTCCCAGCACTGTTAAAGGGCCATGCTTTCTTGCAGGTTTCTCCACCCCCAAATCCTCCAGTGTGCTTCCATGTATCACTAGAGCTTTTGCTTTTCTCCCCACATTTGCCCCTCTCTGATTTGCTGCCCGTGGAGAGTCAGTTTGGAAATGATAAAAGGGTGGAATTCTGTCTCAGCTTATCAGCTGGTGGTCTTGAGCAAGTCACTTTAAGCTCCGTAAGCCTTAGTTTCCTAAAAAGGGATGAAAAACAATACAGCCTGGCTCCCTGGGTTGTTGTGAGCATCAGATCAGAGAATATATGTGAAGAGTGCTTTGAAAATTATAAATCAGTCTATAAATACCATTCTTATGTTAAGCTTTTAATGAAAATGGTACTATGCTCTTAGTCATCCAGCCTTCCAGATTTTGCAGAAGATTGCCAAATAAAGCTTGAATGGTGATGGTTTATGGCACATTTATTTTTAAATTAGGCAGAATTAAGATTAATTTTATTTTAAGGACTATGCCATGTTCTCTGAAATCACTACTAAACTCATGGATCTGTTACCATTTATCTTCTCCATCCCTCCCACTGAACTGGCTTCTTGGACCATAAAATGTCCGTTCTAAGTTGATCTATTTAGACATTAGGGTCCTGAAGGAAGGACCTCAGAGTCATCCAGGCTACTTCCTCCCTTCACTGGAAAGAAAGGGGAAGTTAAAAACCGGTCAAGAGAGGAGCCAGAACTTTAGGTCTTCTGACCCCAGGCTTATACTTTTAGGTTGAACCATATGACACTGCTGAGAGTCACACATTGCTTCTCATGACATATTTGAACAATAGCTCATATGTTTTCTATGGTCCCCCAAACAAGCACAGAGCCTTACGTAGAGCAGGTATCTGATAAATGTTGGATAAATAAAGTGTTGGGTTTGTTTTGTTTTTTTTTTTAAACGCTTGTGTTTTTAAATCAATGCAGGGAAATCTGCAAGTTGCTAAATACACACAGAGCTGCCAGATGTTTGTTTGGAGACCATAGGACATGTTGCAGCCAGGCGGGGAAGGAGGAACTGTACATTACCAACAGTTATTTGGCAGCATCCGACCCAGTCAAATACGGACGTAGGATGAGTTCCAGGGGAACACAGCACATGGCCCTGAAAGCTAGTACAATGTCACATATACAGTCAGTTGGCCACACCAGGCACGCGAACCTGGAGACAAGACAGGCATGGAAGAGAGAGACTCTTAAACTTAACTCACATGTTATCTCCCTTGGGAGATCCCAAAGATTTATCTGGAACGTTTCAAGGTGAAAATACTGCTGTGTAACATCTGAACCATATTTTGTAGAAGAAAGCATGCAGCCTCTAAAGCAGAAGATTTGGACTGGACAGAGCACTCTCTCCATGAAAAAAATGAACTAGAATTACCCATTTTTCTTTGTTGAAGTCATAGAGTTAGCCGCAAGCATGAGTTCAAAAGGGGTTGAGCAGGGCAGCAGCTAGTCCATACTGTGCCCTCATAGAGATGACAAACAGGAAAACAAATTAGAGAAAAGTATCTTTCCTCTGGGCTGGCCTGGACTTCAGCTGCTCCTCCCCCATGAGGCCAGGAGCCTTTGTGCAGCGCACTGACTGCACAGCCATTCCCAAGTGCCCTCCTTGCGGGGAGCAAATTCTCATCTAGTCTTGTTCACCACCAACCCAGCTCTCTTGGAGACCAATAATTGCAAATAATTATTTGGGGGAAATCAAGGCCCAATGACTTCCTAAGTGCTCTTTTAAAACACCCGCCCAGCAAAAACCACATTAGGTGATGTGAGTACTGCGTGGAGAGAGAAGACTTAAAAATTATCCAGATTCCAACTATCAAATTTGGAACAATGGAGCTAGGTCACACAGGTTCCATTTCCCTTTGTCTTTGGCCAAAATGGCTGCTGATCCCTGTTCACTCAACACCAGGCCCAGTTCTGGGATATTTTGGAATCAGACATACTTCACCCAGACAAAAGGGGTAGCTTCCTCCCTCAGTTCCTGTGATAGTCCATGGATTTTTCCTTTAATATTTATGTTTCCTGGTGACGGTCACCTCCTGACTACGCACAGAATTAGTAGTTTGGTAGGAAGTAACTATGATGTCATTTATTCCAGAATGCTCAGATTCTTATCACACATCTTAGCGGGATTCAACTACCAGCATTTTGGAAGACAGTCCCAAAGCAATCAACTTATGGCAGGGGAAGGTGCTTCATCATAACAAAACTCCAATGAACCAGAAGCAAAGGAGTAAGAACTTCCTAACTAATCAGAAACACTGTCTCCCTCTCCTTATTTCCTAATCAGCCAATATGTCCTTAAGAAGCAATGAATATGTGTTTGGTCTCTGGAAGACAAATAGACAAAAATCACAGGAAAAGTAGCTATTGTTAAAAAAAAATTTTTAATACACGGTTTTCTTTTTTTAAAAGATGTATTTATTTATTTAAGAGAGAAAGAGAATCCACACAGACTCCCCACTGAGTGCAGAGCCTGACGCGGGGCTCGATCCCAGGACCCTGAGATCGTGACCTGAACCGAAATTAAGAGTCGGATGCTTAACTGACTGAGCCGCCCAGGTGCCCCTAATACATGGTTTTCAAGGTGTCCAACCAAAAGGCCCGGCTGTATTTATTTAGCACAACTGCAATGTGGTAGAATGAACACCGAAGTAGAGAATTCTAAGTATTGTAACATCCCAGTGAGAACACTATTGCCTATAGGAAATCCCAGTTCTTTATCTGGAAAGCCAAACAATGGTTTAGCTACATTAGATTGAAGAAAGCCTTTAGTCTGACAAGATGGTTTACCCTGGGCCAGTTCCCACTCATTCTTCAGGGCACAGCTTAATTATCACCTCCTCGGAGCCCTACTTGAGGTGAGCTCCCCCCGCTATGCCCTCCCAGATAAGTTCTTTCTCTGTAATACTGTTCAATAAACCCTATAGTGATTACAAGTTTAACGTCAGTTTGTCTTCCCTGCGAGACTGTTCTGTATGCCGGTGTATCCTCAGTGCCCAGCAAGCTGACTGGCGTATAGTAGGTGTTTGGTTAATATTCAGGGAACGGACGAAGGCATGAATGAATCACACTTCCACTATATTCACTGTATTGTACTAAATACAATACTAAAGGAATATATATTTATTACGAGGATATTTTGTTTCAACATCACAACTTGCAACAGAGACAGGATTTCTTCACCCAGATTTTATCACGGTATACATGTAATGACAACACCTCACTACCTAAACATTTCTGTCGCTCAACAGAGGAGGACTGTTTGTAGGTACTAACTTTCAGAGTCAACTAAACTCCACAGGTGGGATAATCAGCATGACTGAGATGATTTTTTTAATTCCACTTTGAGATGCACAAACCACACTCCAGCAAGTGGCATAGTACAGAGACAAGGTGTTCACAACAGTCTCTCCCTTGGTTCATTGGTTAGAATGTGAAGAAAGTTGAAGGTTGACCAGCTAACTCTAAATAGAGAATTCAGTCCTTGGCCCCTAGATTCTCCAGCTAACACCAATCAGTTGTCTTCATATGATGCCCCCAGAAACGAGGTCATGATAAATTTCTCTCTCTCTGCGTAACCAAGGGTCGTAGCACTGCGGTATATATTAAAGCACCAAAGGCCAGGCTAAAATGTGATTTCAAGATTGCCAATTTACTTGCTTCATTGTTTCTAAATATTGAACTTAAAAAATGCGGACACCTTCTTGCATATTAAAATAACAACTCTAAAAGCGAATTGACTTTGCCAATCGGTCTTCAAAGCGTGCTTTTTCTCTGAACTAATTTCAAATGGTTCTTTTTTCCAGGTTGAGGACAACATCAAAATGTTTCCACACAGGCTGCATAATTTGAAGAGGTATTAATAAGCTGAGAGTTAGCCTGACATAATCCAATTGGATTTGGTTTTCCACATCAGCTAACTGGTATGCTTTTATTTACATCAGGTTTTTTAATATCAGCTGAACTGTTACCGGCAAATGACTTCAGCACTGGTGGAAGTTCATGATTTTTTATCTTGTTAAGCAGCAATACAGGCATGGGACAAGTCATGAGGAGAGACTCAGTTCCTTAAATTTTGCTCCTGGTATCAGGGTTTCTCTCTTCAAAGGTAATTCTCAAAATACAGGTCATGGTTCTGGATCGATGCCCACCCTAGTAGCCATATGCCATCACTTGATGCTGGCACCATCTGTCATATTGTCCATTTTTCACACCACCAGGATTGGAGGATTCCTTCTGTCAAGAGCTGGAAGAGTCTCATAACCATGAAGCACTGAGTGGGGACTCCGGGAGATTTCAGCTACGAGGAGGAGATGGGGAGGATAATGATAAGAGGTAATCTGGTGCTGATGATATTCCTCGGGTTGTTGATGGTTAAGGAAGAGAGAGAGTGCCTGGCACCATGGGAAATCTTGATGTTTGTACAAGGAACTCATCCTTGAGGAAAGAGTGGGCCACCGGCCAAGCCTTAAGGAGCTACCCACCTGTCCCTCATCTTTCCCATCTCTTTACGAGGCATAAGGTGGGAATCTCTTGAATTTGTTGGCAACTGGGTCAAACTGCTCCCTGCTCTCGTAGGAGCTACTGGTTTATTTTTCCCACTCCTATTTGAAGAAGCCATCATCATTCATTCATGTGACTAGATTTTACCTGAAAATAAACAGTGACATACCCTTACGGGACAAGAAAGGATGAACTGCAGATGTTGAACCATACCTCATTAAATTGCTATTTCTAAATCAGAGTCCCTCGTGAGTCCCGCTTAATGGAGGACACACATCAGCTTTCCTCTTGGCACTCAACATCATAGAAACATCAGCCACTTGGAGGCAGCCATAGTAAATTCCATGAGACCTGGAGAGGCCACGGGAAGCCAGTGGGGTCCCTGGGAATTCAAGTCAGGGGTTTAATCCTTCAGGGGTTTCCTTCTTGCTCCTTAAATGACCCCCACAGGGTCTCACAGGCAGAACAGACTTTGCTGAACATTTCCACAGCAGTGAAGTAGATAGGGGGCAGGACTTACCACTAGAACAGGATTTTAATTTCATTTTGGATGGAGGAGCATTTCTTTATTTCTAGAGATATATGTGAAACCACTTTTTTCCCCACAGTCCCTTCCCTGACTCTAACCCCAAATCAAGGACAAAAAGGAGACTGAGCTGCCTTAAAAAACCTTTTTCTTTCTGGACCAAGTGGGATGGAGGAGATGAGGGAGGAGCAGACTTAGGGAAGGCAGAGAAAATGTGACTTTGAATCAATTCATAGATGACTCAGAAACTGAGGAGGCCTCCCCATGTCTTCACATGACACCCTGCAAAGTTGTATTCTGTTCAGTGTTGTTTTCCCTGCTTTTCTCATCATATGTGGCTCATTAAATATCAAAATCCTTCTTTCCCAACGATGCTCTTTTAACATAACTTCTTTTAGTTAACCATTTATTAGTGGTTATTATGTATCAGGACTTCATATGTATTATCAGATTCTCCCAAGGGCTATATGCAGTAGCCACAAAGATTATTTCGATTTTCACAGATAAGGAAAGGCACAGGGACGTTGAGTAACTTCCTAAGATCACCCAGCAAGGAGATGGCAGAGCTGATTCAAACCTAAGACTTGCTGATCTCAAGGCTGTACACTTGAACGCCACTCACACCCTTTCCTCAAACTGAGACACAGTCAAGTTGAGGACTCTGGCAAGGCGGAAGCAACTGATATTTCTTGAACATCAAATGGATACCAGCCACTGTGCCTGGGGCTTTATAGGACTTTCTCTATAACCCACCTTCTCTATAACCCTATATGATAATTATTACCAAAATGCCACCTGCCCGCCCCAACAAGTTGAGAAAAGAGGAATTAAGTAATATGCCCAAAGTCACCGATCAAGGCAGTGACAAAGCCAGCCTTCAAATCGGAGTCTGCTTGACTCCGACATAATACAACACTGGAGAAGCCACAGCAATCTGCTTCCCACAGCAAACAGAGATGCTGCATTATAATGTTTCCTTTGGGTTTTGCTAGGCAAGGCATACTTTGTTTGTCCTTATAGGTCAAGTCTCTTCCAACTTAATTTTAAAATAATACATAATTTAGTATATTATTTTAAATTGCAGTATTCTCTAACCAAAAAGACAGATAATAACAAAGGTTGGCAAAAGCGTGCAGAAACTGGAACCCTCATATACTGCTGGGGGGGATGGAAAGCAGTACAATTGCTTTTGAAGACCATACGACTGTTTCTTGGAAGGTTAGACCTAGAGTCACCATTTGACCTAGCAATTCCACTCCTAGCTACACAGCCACAATAACAGAAACTCTATGTTTGCACAAAAGCTTTACGTGAATAGTCACAGCAGCACTATTCATAATAGTCAAAGAGTGGAAACAGCTCGGGGCACCTGGGTGGCTCAGTCGGTTAAGCGGCCAACTCTTGGCTTCGGCTCAGGTCATGATCTCAGGGTCCTGGAATGGAGCCCCGTGTAGGGTTCCATGCTCAGTGGGGAGCCTGCTTCTCTCCCTCTCCCTCTCTCTCTACCCCCAACTCGTGGACTCTCTTTCTCTAAGATAAATAAATACATCTTAAAAAAAAATGTCCATCAGCTGAAGAATGGGCAAACAAAGTGTGGTCTATCCACACAATGGGACATTATTTGCCAATAAGAAAGAATGAAATAGGGATATGTGAACCCTAGAAACACTCTGCTTAGTGAAAGAAGCCAGTCACAAAAGACAACATAGTGTGTGGTTCCATTTATGTGAAATATCCAGAATAGGCAAATCCAGAGAGACAGAAGGTAGGTCAGGGATTGCCAGGGCTGGAAATGGAGATTATAGCTCACAAGTACAACTTGCTTTTGGGGGTGACAAAAATGTTCTTCAACTGACTGTGGTAATGATGGTACAACTGTATAAATATACTACAAACCACTGAATTGTACACCTGACATGGGTAAACTGGATGGTGTGAGAATGATATCTCAATAAAGCTGTTATACATTTATATTTAAAAAAAACTGCTCCAGGGGCGCCTGGGTGGCTCAGTGAGATGTCCAACTCATGATTTCAGCTCAGGTCATGATTTCAGGGTCATGAGATTGAGCCCCACGTTGGGCTCAATGCTGGGCTTAAGATTCTCTCTCCCCCTCTGCCCCTCGGGCCCCCTTCTCCCTCTCTAAAACAAACAAACAAACAATCCCACAATGCCCCATGACAAAAACCAATTACTGTGCATTTAGTAGGCTCTCCTGAAATATCTATTGAATGAATGCGCCAAAGTGCTTTATGGCTATTTAAAAATAATACATGTTCATTTAAATTCAAATATGTCTTTTAGGAGTAGATAGATGGTGCTTGCTTTGCAACAATGTCACATGAAGCGTGCCCAGACTCAACCATCCCTGGAACCAAGTACTGATGACTTCTGACTTCTCAGGGGGCGCTGAGATGTGGGCTTCGGTGGTGGAAGTTTATCAACAGCCCCACAATGCAGGAACTCTCCCTCTGTGCCAACAGGACCAACTGCAAGAACCATACATGACTCACTGACGATGAGGATGCCGTTGAGTGTTAACTGCCTCCCCAAACCCTCAGTGAGCCAAACCCAGAGCAGCGGGGAAGCTCCAGGGTGACTCAGGACCACCAGCTAATAAACTGTCACTTGGGTCTTAGAATCTGGGAAAATGAACAACAATCTTCCTTTGTTGCTAAAGAAACTCCCGAGAGCAGCTCCTGATAGCATTTACTATTTATGGCCACATTTGAGCTAATATGAAAGAGTATGGAAAGAAAAAATAGTAAGTTCCAGGGTAAAAATGGAAACCAATATTGAGGGTTGCAGGGGAGGGGACATGGAATAAATAGATGTCTGAACTTGAGCTCTAGCTGTGGAGTTAGCCTGATGTGAACTGTTAAAAGAGCCAAGAAAAAAGGATATGAACGGTGAGTGCATTGCGGAAGAAACAAGGTAGAGTATGAGTGGATTTAACAACAAAACAAATTAGCTCAACAGACAAGCTTCTCAGGAGCAGATAGAGTCCAGAACCCAGCACTGACTAGATAATCTTCTCAAGGAATGGTTTTCAAGCCTTCCTCACCAGGGAAAAAAACCTCCCAAGAATAATTTAGAAAGCACAGATTTTATGAGCCTTGGATTTACGAAATGTTTGTTCTGATGTTCCTTTACAAAATGGAAGTAGGAATACGGTACAGAGTTGAAAAAGATTCACCTGAGGCATAGAGGCTCTGAGATGCCACGTGCTGAGCTCCTGACTTCACAGCTCCGAAATTCACTAGTGTTATTTTGGAAAGGATTCAATCTCATCTACAAAAAAGCATCCTCGCGGGAAACAAAACACAACTACAAAAAACGTAGTGTGTACTCCGTGTATGAAGGATCGCTGGGAGCTTTTGTGTCTTTTATTTCATTGCCTTTCTAAAACAGCTCTGTGAGATAGACATGCTACAAAAGAGGAAGGAACTGTGGCTCAAGGAAATGAGGCATCTTTCCTGAAGTCAAATAACTGGTAAGTGGGGCAGGGAGAGGATGTGCTTCTGAATCTTCAAACTTCTTTTTTTTCTAACTTTTTTTAAAATTTTTTATTGTTATGTTAATCACCATATATTATTTTTCTAACTTTTTAAAAAAACATTATTTACTTATTATTTGAGAGAGAGAGAGAGAGAGAGCACAAGCAGGGGGGACGGCAGGCAGAGGGAGAAGCAGACTCCCTGCTGAGCAAGGAGCCCGATGCGGGGCTCCATCCCAGGACCCTGGGACCATGACCTGAGCCAAAGGCAGATGCTTAACCAACTGAGCCACCCAGACGTCCCCTGGCTCTTCACACCTCTTAACCACTCTTATCTCCACCACCCTACACCTTCCCGAAGTAAAGCAGTCATCAATTTGTCCATCCAGGGAAGGGCTTCTAGAATGAAAGACTAATGACATTCTGACTGAGATGAAAGACCACCATGAAACTCAGCAGACCAGAGGGAGAATACCAAGGAAGTAATAGGAGGGCTCCAGGCTTTAGAACATCTACAAGTCGGGGACCCCAAAGAAAGACTATGTGTGAAATATTAGTCAAAATAAAAAGATCAGTAACTACCATTACATCTAGTCCCCCGAATCCTACAGCTTCTGATGTATTTTGTTGTCTGTTCTTGACGAGTGTACCAGAAGATGAGAATCTGGGGATTTTAGAATAGAACTTTTCTTAACATTACTCAGTGTCTTATTTGAACTGTAAATGTTGAAATGTGCTCCTAGAGTGGTTAGTTTTTGCCACAGCCAATAAACACACAAAATTGAGAAGAAAAAATATTTGTAATAGCTTTCAACTTTTCTTACACAATTCGCACAGATGAGACCATGACAGAAGTTGTTGATTTTGTCACTGACATTTTGTAATCATTCTCCACCATAAATCTTCCTTTTGGGTTTTGTGGGACAAGTTTTCCCACTGTTTCTTCCCCCTACAAACCCATCTGGGTACGCTCCTATCATTCTCAATGACATACGGTCATAAAAGGGGAAACACACCTGCACTTGACAGGGGTGCCAAGGAAAAGCAATATCTTGCCCTGGAAACCTTTTCTGAATCCGCAATGAGCCCTCAGGCTGCAGACATTTCAGAAGGAAATATTGGGTGTCTATCTATGTGCCGTTATTAGCCTGTCAGTTACAAGCGGAAAGAATACTGGACAGACAGGGCGCTACGTTCAAATGCACCCTCTGCCGTGAATTAACTAGGTAAGTAACCTTCACCAAGGGCTTTCTTCTCTCCTGGCTGCAGGCTCTCGTGTGTCTAATGAAGCGCTCAGTGTAGAGCAGCCCTACAGAACTCTCCAGCCGTCGGACACCTTGGCCCCTGGCTTTGCCCCTTCTGGTGATTTCCTAGCAAGTACCTGTTTCTTGGTCACCGTGCCATCCACGGGGTCCACATATTCAAAGCAGTCTGTTTTTGCCACACTGTAGACATGGTTTCCCACGGCGAACTGCTGGCCGATGAAGGACTTGTCCGTGACCAGGGCCTCCAGGTCCCTCATGATGTAATATGTTGTCTTGGGCTCTAGCCCCTCATAGTCAAACCTGGCGAGGGAAGGCAGGACACAGGGTGAAGACAAACCTAATCAGAGAGCCAGCAATGAGTGGACGTCTCAAGGTCACCTAATCACTGGTTTTGTTTTCCTGGAAGAATGGCACAGAAAAGCACCCCAACTGGTCCCCACGCTCTTCTACCTGGCCCATATAACCCAGGCCCTATACAGGAGCCCAAGTGATGTTGTAAAAATCACATCAAGTCATGTCCTTTCTTTTAAATCCCTGCCCATCACGTTGAGAACAAGACTCTAGCCACAGGCCATAAGGCTCTGTGGGATCCGGCCCCATCTACCCCCTTGACTTTGTCCCACTCTCGCCCTTGTTCCCTATGCTCCAGCCACAGGGGCTTCCTTTCCAGTCCCCAGAGCCACTTTGCCCTGTCCTGCCTTTGGGCCTTTGCCATTGCCGTCTGTTCCCTCAACCTGATATATTCTTCCCCCGACCATTCGAATACCTGACACATTCTCCTCCGTCACTTTTCCAACTTCGTGTCACCTCCAGAAAGCGACCTTCTCCGACCATCCATTCAAGATACTTCCCTCTATCTCTCCCTCTCTCACATCACTGTTGATATTTTCTTGTAGCCGTCATCCCGATCTGCATTGACTTGGTGTATTTGTTTACTTATTTCTTATCTGCTTTTGCCCACACGAACCACAAGCTCCAGGACGGCAGAGACCTTATCTGTTTTGTTCTCTGCTGCTTCTAGTAAGTGTTTACCAAGCAGTGGGATGAAAGATGGGAGGAAGGGAAGGGAGGGAGGAAGGAAGGAGAGAGAGGAATCAAGGGAGGTGAAGAGAGAAGGAGGAAGGGACCTCAACGTACCATAAAACTCTCTTGGAAACTTGGAAGAAATACCACAATTGTTCCATTAAAAAGAAGTCCTCCTAGCCAAGAACATCAAATGTAACAATGGGGCTGGGAGGTGATTAGGAAAAAAAAGACTAAAAATAACACCCACCTCATTTGTTGTTGTAGGGTTTAAATACCATAATGCATATCAAGTAGTCGGCCCAATGCCAGACACCATTGCTTAAAACTATTAATTGAGTTTATTCTTAGTCACTACCATAAGGAAACTGTAGAGTCTTTCCCAGTGTCAGGTAGTCTTGACCAAAACTGAATGGCACACCCAGGGGGGTCTGTTTAAGAAGGAAGCCCTCGAGGGGCAGCTGTGCCCAAATGGCTCCGGTGGGATCTCACACTGTGCTCTGGGTGACACGGGGACGAGATGTGAGTTCCCAGCCAGCTGAAAGAAGGAAGACTTGAATCACTGTTACTTTTTCTTCACCCAAGATCTTTTAAGACTTTGAGTAAGCATCAGGGTATTAGCCAAAATGGAAAACATGGAATGATGCCATTTCTAGCAGTGGGTCCCCTGTCCCTGTATCTCTGTCTTGTCTCTCCCTCCTACATGGATGTGCCCTCCCCAGGCTCAGAAACAAAACAACTGGGAACTCTCTCAGAACATTCTCAGCAGTGCATGTGTTCTGAGCCTAAATTCTCTTTAAAGATAGTATTCTGGGGGAAGATCAAGACCCAACCAAGCAGAGAGGGGCAGGAGGATGGGATAGAGGGTTTATTAGGGGACAGAGGGGCACTGAAAGAGATTCAGAGGTTGAGAAAATCCACTAAGGGGACAGTTCACATTCGGTCTATGGCTGAGGTGGTCAGACCAGCCTGCCCAAATGCTCATCTTCATGCACAAGCAGACTCTGCAACGGCCCCCCCTTCGCTGCCACAAACTACCCCCTCTGACCACCACAACACACTTTCAAGGGAGGAAATCTTGCAATGGAGAGTACCTTCTAGGGTCCACTCACACAAGGAAAATCATCTGGGTTCCCAGACACAACTTCAGGCTCAGAAATAATTCAAAAAAAAAAACCAAAAAAACCCAAAAAAACTGTGTGATTATCTCCTCCCCACCAAAAAGAACAGCCTAGAAGTCATTTTATTCCACAAGGATCTCTCAACCTACATCTGCTGGAGGCTGAAAAAAAAAAAAGTGTTTACCCTTCATTCTCCTTATACCCTCCTCCCTTTTTCTTTATCTCTGGGATCTCTTTGGACAGAAATCTGAAACATAAGTCAATGTTCTAAAGAATTTACATCTCCATTGCATTATATTCTCTAATATGGTATTTGTTATGAAAAAAGTAATTATCATGTAAGCTCTTGGCCACACAAAAAAAATGAACTATATTATAAATACACTTATCATAACATCACATCTTCAAAACACTGGCAGAAAGCTAGATAATCACTGCACAAATTATGAGGAACACAACCCTAACTCAAAGTGATCTCACTAAGCCAGAGGTTGGCAATCATATTTTATCAGGTTGGACTTTTTTGGAACAGCTTCGTGAACAGAAAGTTTTGTTGTGCCAGTTATTTCCCTGGTATGCCAAAAAGGCCCACAAGAATCAGGGTATTTTGGCACTAGTTAGAAATACTAGTAAGGAGGGGCGCCTGGGTGGCTCAGTCGTTAAGCGTCTGCCTTCGGCTCAGGTCATGATCCCAGGGTCCTGGGATCCAGCCCCGTATCGGGCTCCCTGCTGAGCCGGGAGCCTGCTTCTCCCTCTTCCTCTGCTGCTCCCCCTACTTGTGCTCTCTCTCTGTCAAATAAATAAATAAAATCTTTAAAAAAAATAAATACTAGTAAGTAAAACAAATGCCCACTTGCCTTGAGAATATTTTATGATACAAGGAATCATTTGAGGGGCGCCTGGGTGGCTCAGTCTGTTAAGCATCTGCCTTCAGCTCAGGTCATGATCCCAGGGTCCTAGGATCGAGCCCTGCACCCGGCTCCCTGCTCAGTGGGGAGCTTGCTTCTCCCTCTCCCACTCCCCCTGCTTATGTTCCCTCTCTCGCTGTCTCTCTCTGTCTGTCAAATAAATAAATAAAATCTTTTAAAAAGAAAAAAAAAAACACAAGGAAATCACTTGAGGTGATTTTCAGGCAATTAACCACCTCTGCCTTCTTGACTAAACTGGAGAAAAGACTATTAGGGCACTGTCAACATTTCCCAGAGCACTGCAATCTTTTTGACAGTAATGAATCCTATCACGGGCTTTCTTAATCTCTGATATTTATCTAAGTAAATGACTTCTTAAGAGAAGAAACAATCACCTTATAAGGGAAGTCTAAGGCTTTCTTTCTGTTCCTTAAACTCTTAAAACATAACGAAACACTCAAAGTAGTTAACTATTCATAAACAAAGCAAAGGAGCCACAATTTCTGTTTTCCAAACAGAGAGAGTCTCTGAGGATACCCAAGGATTCCCTGGCCCCATCCCCGGGTTCTCCACAGTTAACATCCTTGCCTATCACTGCTCCCCCAAGACCATGGCTTGGTACCAGGAACACAAACCTATCATACCTAGGTACACATATCTAGCAGGCAACCAGGCAGCCAGAAGACTCGGCCCCCTCACTTATTTCAAAAGCAGGAAAGTAATATAGACCCGCCCCCCCAACCCTGAGCTCTTAGCCAGACCTTTGCCCTCCCTCCCTCCCAGGGTAACAGTTCCCTCTTCTGTATCTCCTTTCACAGGGACAACACTTTAGCAAAAGGTGGGGCTCCTGAACCCTATGGCCCCTTCAGAGGGTACCTTAGACATTGTTGGACCGTTAGCGGGCAAGTGAGACAGAGGGAAGGAGAGGAATTACAGAAGCAGTCCGACCTGTCACAGCTTTGCCTCTGCCTCCCTCCCTTGATAATTATGGGTGGAGAACTAACAAGGAGAGCCCCCGATTGGACGATAAAACTGTCCTGGGCACCAAAGGACTTTCACGGTTCCGCAGTTCAGAGTCCCCCTTGGAATGGCTGCCCACCTTATAGGCATGGATGAAAAGATCACAGAGGAATGTCACTAGGGGAGGGGAAATTTATGCCTTCCAGTTTGGATGTCCTTGACAGGACCCCCAAACACCTGTCAGGGGCTCCAGCCCCTGTGGTCCTCAGACCGTCCTGAAACCTACCTCCTTCTTAAGGTCCTAGCCCACCACTTTTCTTTAAGAGCAGTTCCCCAGGGTCCCTACCCTTCTCACCTGCAATAATAGTGGCGGCCAAATTTGGCCCAGTGATCTCGGACGATTTCCTCCACACTCTGCTTCCGGGCAGCCAATATGGAAAGCCAGACCAAGACAGCCCAGAGGCCATCTTTTTCCCGGAGGTGATCGGAGCCTAAGGAAGAAAGAAGTATGCTGCTGAGGAATTGTTCCTGGGGGAAAAGTAAAAGCTAAATGAACTATGAAGACCAGTTAGCAATTGCATGTTGAAATGGTTGGATATATTTATCCATCGTGATTAAATACATGTCCCATCATATATTTGCATTTCCAAAAAATATCCAACTGAAATTCAAATAACATAAAATACCATCAAAAAAAAATAAAATACAGTCCTGGAAGTTCTGGAAAGTACCAAAGAGCCAAGTTGACATCACATTTGCCCAACACCATCATTCATTCATTCATTCATTCATTCAGTAATTTGGTGATCCTTGCAATAGACCAAGCACTGGTCTAGGTGCTAGGGACACAGCAGGGAGCAAGACAGCTCTTTATTCATAAAGCTTGAATTCAAGTAGGTAGAGACAGGCAACGGAAAAGTAGATGAGAGAACAAGAAGCATTAAATAAGGACAAGGGCTATGCAAAAAAGTCACGGAGTATGACAGCAGCAAAAACTCTATTACCTAGAGTGTAGTGTAGTTTATCTACAGGAAGGTTAGTGGTGGCTTTCCCAAAAGATATGCTCACCCAGATCCTGTGAATGTGACCCTATTTAGGGAAACAGTCTTGCAGATAGAATTAAGGACCTTGAGATGAGATTATCCTGGGTTATCTAGGTGGACCTTAAATCCAAAGACAAGTGTTTTCCGAAGGAGAAGAGAAGACACAGAGAGGAGAAATACAAAGGAGCAGGTTATGTAAGGAACTTCTCAAACTCAACACCCAAAAGACAAATATCAAGTCAAAAAATGGGCAGAAGACATGAACAGACACTTCCCCAAAGAAGACATACATATGGCTAATAGACACACGAAAAAATGTTCAACATCATTAGCCATCAGGGGAATTCAAATCAAAACCACACTGAGATACCACCTTACACCAGTTAGAATGGCAAAAATTGACAAGGCAAGAAACAACACATGTTGGAGAGGTTGTGGAGAAAGGGGAACCCTCTTACACTGTTGGTGGGAATGCAAGTTGGTGCAGCCGCTTTGGAAAACAGTGTCGAGGTTCCTCAAAAAGTTAAAAATATAGCTACCCTATGACCCAGCAATTGCACTACTGGGTATTTACCCCGAAGATACAGATGTAGTGAAAAGAAGGGCCACATGCACCCCAATGTTCATAGCAGCGATGTCCGCAATAGCCAAACTGTGGAAAGAGCCGAGATGCCCTTCGACAGATGAATGGCTGAAGAAGATGTGGTCCATATATACAATGGAATAGTACTCAGCCATCAGAAAGGATGAATACTCACCACGTGCATCGACACGGATGGGACTGGAGGAGATGATGCTAAGTGAAGTAAGTCAAACAGAGAAAGACAATTACCATGAGGTTTCACTTATCTGTGGAACATCAGGAACAGCATGGAGGACATTAGGAGAAGGAAGGGAAACATGAAGGGGGGGAGTCGGAGGGAGAGACGAACCATGAGAGACTATGACTCTGGGAATCAAACTGAGGGTTTTGGGGGGAGGGGGCTGGGGGGATGGGTGAGCCCGGTGATGGGTATTAAGGAGGGTACATATTGCATGGAGCACTGGGTGATATACGCAAACAATGAATCATGGAACACGACATCAGAAACTAATGATGTGCTGTATGGTGACTAACGTAACATAATAAAAAAATTTATAAAAAAAAAAAAAAGACAGAGACAGAGATTGGAATTATGCTGCCTCCAGCGAGGGAACATACGGAGCCACCTGAAGTTGAAAGAGGCAAGGAAATGTTCTCCCCTAGAGCCTTCAGAGGAAGGATGACCCTGCCAACACCTTGATTTTGGACTTCTGGCCTCCAGGACTATGAGAGAATAAATTTCTGTTGTTTTAAGCCACTCAGTTTATGGTAATTTGTTATGGCAGCCTCAGGAAACGAATACAGGTCTTCAGATGATGGCATCTGAGCTGATACATGAGAAGGAGTCGGCCACGCTGAGATGTGGGGACAAAGCTTTCCAAGCCAAGGGACAGCAACCACAAGGTCCCCGATGCAGGAATAACCTGGGAAACTGGGAAGCCTAATCCTACAGCTACTCCATAGAAGGAGAAGCAGTTCATATCGTGGCATTCACACGAATGATGAATGCCAGCTGAACAGGTAGGTTTCTGAGCAAAAAAGAACCAGAAGGAAGTGCAGAGGCCCACTTAAGCACCTGTCTATTGGCCAACTCTAAGCTCTCTCCAAAATGAATAGAGCCCTGAATACAAGGCACATGTAGCAGCGTAAGGAACATGGTGTAAGGGGAAAAGCATGGGAAGGCTTTGGAATGAGGGTTTGAAACCAAACCCTTGCTAATTCCCATGTGTGTGAGAAGTTGTTGCAAAGTTATTAACCTTTCTGGGCCTCGACTTCTCATCTGTAAAATGAGGACACTGTCACCAATCTTGTGGAGTTGTCCTACCAATTTAATCAAGTCCAGAGGACAGGCTCTTGAGTCAGTTTGCTCATGTTCAAGTGCTGGCTCTTTGTGTGACTGGCTGTTCTCATCTACAGCATAGGGACAGTGATGACTCCCACCCCACAGAGGTACTGTCAGGGTGAAGTGATTACACATGCCTAGGTATTTAGAGCACTGACTGGGATGTCACAAGTGACTGTTGTTGCTGTTCATCTTATCATTGGTAATTCACACAATGCACCAACATGGTGCTAATTCCTTAAGACACACTTTAAGGCAGATTGTTCTCAGTTATTCATATAATGTTATCCTCTGACACTAGCAATAACCCTATCGTAAGAATGGGGACTGGGACCAGGGGCTGGACCATCGCTTCTTGCAATAGAGCAATGAGAATGGACAAGAATACTCTTCAGTTTCAGGGCTACGAAACATACATAGAAAATCAAAAAGGGAGACCCGATGTCACCAAGCTATTTAAACCTTGGAAATGGGATGAATAATACTTTAGTTAAGTTAAACATTTTTGACAACTTCTCAATGAAGCTATGAGCCATTTGCTCTTGTTACATTTATGGTGTTAAATGTTACAAGCTTTTCCTCAAAAAGGAAACATACATCCTTGAGAGAGCAGTGAAGATATTTAAAAGGAAAAACAATCAGTTTTTGGTCTTCCTCTATGCTGATGATCTGCTGATGACACTTTTAGACATCTGGTTGCCGCTGCCTCTAGGTTGAATGGACCCCAGGCATTAATCATCACACCAGGGGGTGACGCTTATCTTATCCAGAGAACTCTTCACACTGCTACAAAAATGGAAGAAGTTTGGTAGATGCTGGGCTGGCTCCATGGCTAAATGCCAAAAAAACAAGTCTAGGAAACCCTGCCCGATGGGATAATGTCCTTTTATAGCTGAAAAATCACTTTTATTTACTGGCTAGAGAAAAATACCCTTTTGTTTTAAAACATGGGCTTCGCATACCTTTGCATTTCCAGCTGGATTACATTACCTGGAGACAGAACCATTAGATGCTATTAACTCTGTGAAATAAGATGTCATAATTTAGTGGTAGAAGAGACATAGTTCTTTTAGCAGGACTTAAAAAAAACACATCTCGCCCCTTTGTCGCCAACTTCACAGTAGATTGTGAGTTGGCTTTGGATATACTTGCCTACAAATTAAACATCTGCCAAAATTCATAAGGGTCCATAATGATCTAGTAAAATTGCGCTCTTTACAGCTTTCTGAGGTGGGGACAGAGACACTGATGATGCTGCATTTACACACGTTTCCCTGGATGCTCATAGCATGCTTTGGAGAGGGTTTGGGGGATACAACCTTCTTTTTAATAATTCTTTAAAGCAAATGAACTATAATGCCATATCAGTGATAGGTAAATTAAACAAGAAATGCAGAAAACACAAAGGTATAAAATGGTTTTCTGAAACCCCACCATAAACAGTAAAAACAGAGGGGAAAGCTGTTCACATTATATATTACATGGCTAATACACTTCATATTTATAAATATTTTGAGTCAATGAGAAAGAAACGCCCTGACAGAAAACTGTGCGGAAGGGCACAAATGAGCAATTTTTCAAGAGAAAAATATTAACAGTTAAAAACATTGGAACAAATGTTCAGTCTCACTGTGGTCAAATCCATAAAATGGGATAATATTTGGAGACTACCAAATTAGCAAAGGTCAGTTAGGGGAAGAAGAATACCAGGGGCACCTGGTGGCTCAGTTGGTTAAGAGACTGCCTTCGGCTCGGGTCATGATCCCGGAGTCTGGGATCAAGTCCCACATCGGGCTCCCTGCTCAGCGGGAAGCCTGCTTCTCCCTCTGACCCCACCCCCCTCATGTACACTCTCTCTCTCATTCTCACTCTCTCAAATAAATAAATCTTAAAAAAAAAAAAAAAGAATACCAGTACCAGTAAGTATTAGTATAAATGTGTGCAGTTTGATAGCATAATTTGGCAAAAATAATCAATAGTCTTAAAGTATCACCCAGCTTTGGACCCAGCTATTCTATTTTTTTTTTTAACCTTTAGCCATAACAACATTTACTAAAATAGCTAAGAGAAGAGAGGAAAATTGGAAAAATAAATGCTAATCGTTAAACATCAGGATAATTGTGGAAAATCCATCCAAAAGCTTGTTTAGATGTTTTCATAAATGGAACAAATCAGTTTCCCAAGGAAGTATATTCAGTATACTTTTATAGCAAAAGATATGTAGATATGTCTATATATGTGTGCACAGGTAAACAACAGGAGGACCACCTAACCACTAACAATAGTTAACTCTGAAACGGTAGAATCACAGGTGTTTTCTTCTTCTTCTGCCCTATTTCCAGAAGAAACATGTGTTTTTTTTTCATTATAAGACATTTTCGGTGGTGGGTAGAAATTCACATTTGAAGCCATTCATTTCCATTTACCAAAGAGGTAGGCGGGATATTACAGGGATCGCTACCACTTA
>NW_027397090.1:10508968-10524205 GCF_003265705.2 Callorhinus ursinus
GGTAGAAATTCACATTTGAAGCCATTCATTTCCATTTACCAAAGAGCTAGGCGGGATATTACAGGGATCGCTACCACTTATGAACAGGTGATAAACTTTGAACCTATCAATCATCCCATTTCTCATTTCTTCCTCTGAGTAACAGCTTTTTAAAGCGTAGAGACTGAATATGCTCCCCCACCCCCCCGCCATGGGTCTCACAAATCTTGAGATTAGAATCAGGAATGTCCTGTTAGGTTTTAGTAACTCACAGAAGTTGAGGATGGGGAAGGAAGTGTGCAGCTGAGCTGTCAACATCGGCCTTGGGGGCGCCTAGGGAAGCTCATTGTGTAGCCTACCTTTAGCTTCACAGCAAAATGCAATGAAAAGTACGGGGAGTCCCCTATACTCCCTGTCCTCACACAAGTACAACTTCCCCCACTATCAACATTCCCCAGCAGAGTGGGACATTCGTTATAACTGTTGAACCTACACTGAAACATGATTATCACCCAAAGTCCATAGTTTATGCTGGGGTTCACTCTTGTGTACAGTCAATGATTTGGACAAACATGGCAAACTACTAATATTTTTGCCATCTTCATAGTTATGCCTTTTCCAGATCACCATATAGTTGGACTCACACAGTATGGAATCTTTGCAGTCTGGCTTCTTTCACTTAGTAATATGCATTTAAGGTTCCTCCATGAATTTTCATGGCTTGAGAGCTCATTTCTTTTTAGCATTGAATAATACCAGTACAATTTTTGAAGCTTGCTTCCGCTGGTATCCCGGCCACCTGGTTGGGGACCTTGCCAGGAGCTTTTAGCCATATTCTCAAAGCCCAAAAGTACCCTTCACCTTGTCTTCCTCCATCCAGGCCAGCCCAGCCTAAAGCCTAGAGAAGCTGCCATTCCCACCCGGATACCAGAAAGAGGGCACTCAGCTCTTTCCCACCAGGACTCCAGCAAAAATAGGTACAAAAAAGAGGGTCAATTTTTTTTCTCATCAGAAATATCCCTAACTTCCCCTCCACCCAAATTCAACTTTGATTTTTCTCAAGTTTTAAAACCACATGACTTTCAGCTAGGAAGTACACCAGGAAGTATAGTGGCCTCATGAAAGGGGGAAATAAAGAGCGTACTCAGTCTCAAAGGGATTTTCTTCGAATGGAAATCCCAGCATGGGCAAATCAACTCAATAAAACATGACACAAGTTCCTAACAGATCAAGTCATCTCAGCTGAGACTCAGATCAGGAACATCTGAACTTGTCAATTAGGAAACTAGACATTATTGCACACCTTTTGCAGGCCCCAAGCTGGAACAGGGGTTATGATTCTCAATCCAGGCTGCGCATAGAATTGCCTAAAGAACTTATTAAAAATACCAAATACCAATGCACAGGCCTCATTCCTGACCACTAAAATGATCATTTTTTGGCAATGGGGACCGGGCATCAGTAATTTTTTTTTTTTTTTGAAGTTCCTCAAGTGATTCTCATGGGCAGCTCGGGTTAAGGACCACTGCTTTCGGAGAAGAATAATCAAAATAGGTCCATGTTAGGGGCCGATTGCTTAGGGGTAGCAACTTAGGCCTCTTCCTCTTTTTGTCCAAATTTGGTGCTAAATGAAAGTGGCCTCTGGTCTCTAGTTCGGTGGATGCCACAGGTCCTGCTCGGGTGGGTGGCTCTTGCTGGAACCAGCATCAGGATTATGGTCTCTCCCTGCCCTCCCCCGCCTTTTTTTTAAGATTTTATTTATTTATTTGACAGAGAGAGACACAGCGAGAGAGGGAACACAAGCAGGAGGAGCGGGAGAGGGAGAAGCAGGCTTCCCGCGGAGCAGGGAGCCCGATGCGGGACTCGATCCCAGGACCCTGGGACCATGACCTGAGCCGAAGGCAGATGCTTAACGACTGAGCCACCCAGGCGCCCCTCTCCCTGTCCTTTTTGTCTGGAAAACTTGCGAGGGTTTTGCCAACTTTGGGGTAACCAACTTGTCCCAGTTTTCCTGTGACCTTCCCAATTATAGCAGCAAATGTCCCACCCCCCAGAAAACCTCTCAGTCCCCGGCATGCCAGGATGGGTGGTCATCTAAAAAGAAGGGCCACTCACTCCAATCAGTCCCTGGTGATTTTTAGGATTCGTGCATGTTCAGCACATACGGTAGCATCACCGCTCCCGGAACCAGAAGTGACAGGAGGTATATGCACTTGCTCTCGGAGGAGGATTACAAAGTGAGATAAATTCCATTCTTAGAGGCATAATAGCAAGGCACCAGACACTAGACTCAGTATCTCAGACATCCATTGTATTCCATTATCCAATTTACACAACAGCATAGCTCCTTTTTACAAAGAAGAGACTGTGGTTAGACCATTTGTATGAGGTCACACAGCAACGAAGTGGTGAAAACAAGATTCAAACCTGGGCAGTTTGGCTCTGACACAGACGGACTTCGTTACTACCAGCAAGCCCAGGAACCGCAGTGGTCCTCGGGGGCTGCAGGATGACAGAGAAAATGCCCCAGGTGACTGGAGCCAAGGCAACCCTCCTGAAGATGTGGGTCACAAATGCGCACTTCTTCCTTTGCACACAAGACGGTCAGGAAAAGTTGTTGATTTCCCTTTTCTTCTTTTCTCAGATCAATTCATCCTTCCATTTACAAACGCAGTTTCCCCTAGTTGGTGGGGAAATTCTCCCCGTCCTCTTTTCATCCACTCAAGACAAGGATTTGTCTTTTTTATAATAGCAGAGTTAGAGGAAAATTGGGAGACACCCATTGCAGGTGATTCTGAGATTTGAAAACATGCTATAGAATTGTGACAGGTTGGTTTTGGAGTTTTGTTTTTTCATGTCTCAAATCGCTTATGTTCAGCTTTTTAAATCTTGCCAAAAAGCAAGGCTCATGGAAAAATCGCCACTTTTCCATGCTTAAATATAAATGCTTTTTCAAAAACAAATGCCCTAAAATTTTCATCAACTGGAGAACAAATTTATTCTGTATATAAGCAGGTCAGGATATAAATGTCCTGTGTATAAGAAAGGTAGGAAGGCAGTAACTGACCAAAGTAGCTCATCTGGGGCTGTGGTCAACATGAATCCCAATGAATAACACTACGTGGCAATGAATTTCATGATGATAATGATTATGATGATGATGACGATGACCATGATGACAGTGTTTGACACAAATATCCTGCAGGGCATTTAGCTAATATCCTGACCATGGCAACACCCAATAAGCTCCATGAGGGAAAGGACTGTGTCTGAAATTACTCGTCACTCTCTCCGGGCCCTGGCTCATAGAAGGTGTGCAGTAAATATTCGTTGAGTGAATAAATCAATGACTGAGTGAAACTTTAGTATGTAGCTTGATCTAATTCACTGGATTCACTCCTCACTAAAAGGAGCTAGATAGCGAGAAGCCACCTGGACTGTTACATTGAAAAAAATGTTACAGATCATCCCACTGAATATTCATCTTATAAATGAGGACACTGAGACCCAGAGAAGTGAAGCAATCTACGTAAGGTGGTCCAACCACACAGCGGGGGAGTCAAGATTGGAGCCAGATCTGTCAACTCCCGGTCTGGTGTTGTTCACATGACACCCATTCTCCCAAGTCCCCTGGCATACACTCCATCCCCATCTAAAAGCATAACCACAGGGGAGGAAATGACCCCTCTTCCTGCCCTGAACCGGGGGCAGTAGGGTACTGGGGAGCCAGTGAGACTGGGTTTGAATCCTGACTCTGCCAGTGTTACCTAGACCACTGGCTTGACCTTCTTCCTTAAGCCTCAATGATTTTCCCCTTATCTGGAAAATGAGGGGCCCTTATGGTCCCTAATTCACTTCATTGTTGAGAAGTGTCTGTGAAATAATGTATAGGAGGCCCTAAGCATGGTATCTATCACTGAGGAGGTACTCAATACATCAGACGTATTAGCATGATTTCATTAACACGTGCCCCAAGGCAGTCAAGCCATCCACCCCGGAGGAGGTGAGAGCATTAAAAATACGGTGGCCAGCCAGCTGACACAACTCTCTCTTGTGAGCACACCAGCATAGGAAGATAAGGGACAGTGGGACCTCCTAACTCATATGTCCCATCCTGTTTCTTTGTCACCAGCACTGATGAAAACAACACGGCTCCCTGAGAACTGCCCCTTGACAGGTCATAAGCTGAACTGGAAGTCATTCCGGTGGGTTTATGGTCTGCACTACAAGGCTGAGGATCTGTCACTCCATAGTCATCACACTTTGTTCTCATGGGGTCATCTAGCAACGAGTAGAGAGCAGGTGGGGAAGCCTCCAAGCACCATTTTAGGAACTGCATCTTAAACACCAAGGGATGGGCCCCCTTGTTAGAAGTCCCTTAGTAGACACTGTGGACAAAGAAACCCTTAGCTATGGACCGCGATTTCCCAGGATTCTCGGTCCCAGAGTGCCCTGGTAAGTGTGGACACAGCCTCTGAGGCCCACTCCTTTGTTTCTGCTCCACACGCAGGCGCCACATTCACCCTCCCTTGCCACTTTTCAACAGCCTGGGGGATGAATTGAAGGGTCAATGTGACTGGAACCGGGGAGACCCCAAGAACAGGATTTTATGTGATGGAGACATTCTTCCCTCTCCAGGTGGAGCTCTGTGTCCCAGCACAGGGGTAGAGAGTTTGTGCAAGGTCCAGAAGGGAGTTTTGGTTTTCAGTCTTTACGAGGAGGCTGTTGGGGATGTCAATCATGGCGCCTCGGCACTCTGGCCTAGCTTAGATTGAATTGCATATGTGCGCACGGTCTGTCCCAACTAGCCCAGCAGAGAAACCGCTCTCCCAGCACTGATGGTCCTGTCACCACAGCCTTCTCACATCACATCTGCTACCCAGACAGATTTACACAAATTGGCCCTGAACAGGAGAAGGAAACATGGTAGAACCTCAATAATCTGAAATTCACATGTCCACGGGCCCCTTTCTCTGCCCTAGAGACTGAACTGACGTGGAAAGAGCCAAATGTAGAGTTTGTGATCATCCAAATAGGGAATGGACTAAAGTGTTCCTTTATTTTACCTTTTTAAAAATGTAAACTATTAAGTAAAATCACTGTATAAATAAGGGACGGTTAAATCTATGCAAGATTTGATCAACAGCAATACTATGAACCCAGTCTTGAGTTAGGATGTACCTAGGTCATGTGTGAAGCATAAACAAAGGAGAAAGCATGGCCTTGAAAATGTTATAAATTATATAACTATCAGGGGAAATAAAATGTCCTTTCATAAAGCAACTAGAGAATAAGTCAATAATATTAACCATAAGACTATACGGCAGAGAATGTCTGTGTGGATGGCTGTAAGAACTTAGTACATAACAAAAGATCACTAAAGCTAGAACCTGACCCGCCACTGAACATGTGGCTCTTTACAGGTAATTGTCAGCAACCACACACACAAGAAATAAACAGGTAAATAAGATAAATTGCAAATAGTTAACAGTACTTAACATTTAAAATCTATTCTTTAACACAGGTGTTGATAAGGAGTCTTCCCAGAAGCACTTTGTTAGCTATTAATTTGTGCTGATAATTACATGATGACTGAAAATATCAAAATCTTAGTTTTAAATTTTCTATAACTCTGATTTTACTATAATTCATAATATCCCTCTCCTCTCCCTTCCAGCTGCTCTATATTTGTATGGTTTTGTCTTTCTAAACCCTCCCAAATCTTGGGACAGAAGGGCCCAGATCTCCAGAAATATATCCACTCAAAACTGCCAAAAATATAACTACATTAATAAGGCAAAGAAGAAATACCAAAATGGAAATTCTTTGTTTCTTCCTTATTTCTTTCCTTCTATCTGTCCACTTTCCACCCATCGTTCGAGCCTTCCTTCCGTTCTTTCCTCTTCCTACCTTAACTTCCTTCCATTCCACCATTGCTTTCTATCCTCCCATCACTCCTGCAAACACTCAAGACCTGCCATATACCAAAGAAACATAGCTGAATAAAATAGTCATGGCCCCTGTTCTCAGGACATTTAGGATTTCTGCACAGCAAGGATCTAGAGTAGATCCTAGATCGAGAGGGATCTAACCAATCTCAAAAATTTGAAATTACTTGTGACACGGAATGCAAACATGGGCTAGGTTTCTCCCTTTTGTGCTAGAAACTGGGAAGATGTAAAAATAGCCTACTTCAAGAGCACCAGGCTGTACTCCAAAGTTCACAGTGGAAAAAGTTGGTGTGACAATGATGGACAAGTCATGTTGATGCCAGGAGACCTGGATTCAATTCCAAATCTTCAGAGAGAGAGGGAAGCATACAGAAGGTTTAGCAATGCCCTGGCACATACTAAGTCTCACTCAAAGTGATTATTATTATTATTATTGTGAAAAACTCAACAGAGAGCACTTTCTTGGAAACAATACACATTGTCGTATTGCTTGATTTTATTCAACACATTTGTATGGCTATTGACATTAGCTTTTTAAGAATATGTGATCAACGTAATAGTAATACTCAAAGTGATGTTCAAGTTTAGAGCTCATGCAGGCTTTCCCAAACACAACAATTCTTCAGTGTCACTTGTAAAGGAAGAAGCTTTAGGCTGTGACAATTCATACATTCCCCAAATGGTATGACTTCTTAGAAAACTGCTGTCAATGATGGAAACCAGAAGAACATCAACCGATGCCAAAACAAAAAACAAAACAAAACTTCAAAATTTTTGGTTTTATAGATCTTAGGTTTGGTTGTTTCATGTATCCCCTTTTGTATATGGGAACAAGTCCAGATTCCTTCAAATTTGGAACTTTAGAAAAGTAGCCAGAATGCCACTTAGACGAACAGTTTTCTTCTCTTTACATCTGAGAATTTATAAAACGTTCTTCTTTCTCTCTGTAAAGGAGTTTTCCAAGGCTCTTCCCAGCAGGTGGGTGAATACCTGGTCCCAGCACAAAAGGTGATCTGGCTTAAGGGACTTTGGCTCTCTGACAGAGCCAGAAATACAGGTTTCCTATTGTCCAGGACCTGGACCTTTCCATAGGAGAGAAGCCTGAACTCTGATCCTATCACCGGCTTGTTACCTTGGAATGTTCTAGGAGCTCAAGGAGCTGGCAAGGGAAACCTCCACTCACGATCTATCTTGCTCGTCTTGGAAAAAAAAGCTTGACATTCTTGAGCCTGAGTCAGATCCATATTTTCAAGCTTTCTTGGCACCAAACGATGCATTCCTAGTTGGTACACAGCTCCATGCCCCAGGGACAAAGGAAAAGGCCTCCACTCGAGAAAGCTTGGGTACATTTTCAGAGCACCTCCCCAGCTGTAGATCTAAAACCTTTCCGTCTGTCCACTTTCTCCTCCCTTAGATCACTTGCTTCTGAAAACTGTATCTCAAGGTAGATAGGGGGTTCCTATGATCAGCTGACTTTTACAGACTGGAACTGAGGCTCAGAGAGGCCACGAGGCTTGTTGTAACTGGCAGGTAAGAGTCCTTCTTGGCAGGTACTCATCAGCCTCACATTTTTGGGCCTCTAGACTTCCTGGACCATACCCCATGGCACCTCAAGGATACTCTTTCTACCAAACTGGATGAAAAAAAAAAATACTGGTTTTCACTAGAGCAATATTTCTTACTCCTGACTGCACATCAAAATCACATAAGGGGGGTCCTGGGTGGCACAGGCAGTTGAGCGTCTGATTCTTGGTTTCGGCTTGGGTCACCATCTCAGGGTCATGAGACTAAGCCCCGCACTGGGCTCCAAGCTCAGTGAGGCATCTCCTGAAGCTTCTCTCTCCCTCTCCCTCTGCCCCTTCCCACACTTGCTTGCACACACACATACTTCTCTCTAATAAATAAATAAATCTTTTAAAAAAAATCATACAAGGGGGTGCCTGGGTGGCTCAGTCATTAGGCGTCTGCCTTCAGCTCAGGTCATGATCCCAGGGTCCTGGGATCGAGCCCCGCATCGGGCTCCCTGCTCGGCGGGAAGCCTGCTTCTCCCTCTCCCTCTCCCACTCCCCCTGCTTGTGTTCCCTCTCTCGCTGTGTCTCTCTCTGTCAAGTAAATAAATAAAATCTTTTCCAAAAAATCATATAAGGACACTTATTTAAAATGCAAATCCTCAGGCTCCACCCTTCTAGAGACTCCAAGTAAGAGTAGGATAGAATATATGTATTTTTAGTAAGTTTCCCAGGCAATTCTGACATACCAGCTCAGGGCTACTCAGAAACTGGCATTAATAAAACCTGTAAGAGCAGAATGAAACTACTTTCCCCTTATAAGGCAGAGTGGTCCCACTCCTCAGGCCTTTTAACAGTCCCTTACTGTTGGGTGCCTGCAAGATGCAATTAGTCATCGCTTTCATCAGAAAGACTGGTCAGCATGGTGGAAAACAGCACACAGTGTAGGGCAGGAGACCAGGCTTTTAGTTTAACTGTAAAGTCATTCAAGTGGGGGCCTTTTCCAAGCCCTGGGACCCTGGGTGAGTCACTCAACTCCTTCTCGGGCTCAGGAGCTTCTTCTGTCAAATCAGGCTCCTGAGGCAAATGTCACCCGAACCTGACAAAGGGTCCTTGCTCTCCTTAAAAGGAACATGATAAACAAGTATAATGGTGAGAGACTTTTAAAGTTCCCTCCTAGGCCAGCCTACAAATTGCAATCAGCATCACTGAGAGCAAGGTTTGCTGAAAGGTGTCTGTTAGCAGACCTCCCTCCAGTGCAGACCATGGTTCCCTAGTTCCCGTTGAATCACGTACCCGTGTCTAAGCCAGGCCCATGGAATTGTCCCCTCCTCACTTGTATTTCTGGCACCGCTTCTTGATAACCCCTCCTCTGCCCTACCCTAGATGTCAGAGGTTAGTGAACTTCGGCCCACATGCCAAATTTGGACTTCGGTCTATTTTTGTAAATAAGTTTTTATTGAAACAGCCATTCTCATTCACCGATGTATTATCCATGGCTGCATTTGTGCAACAGTGGCAGAGCTGAATGTGAGAGAGACAATACGTATCCTCTTGGTCTGCAAAACCCAAAGTATTTACTATCCAACCCTTTACAGAAAAAGTGTGCTGACTTCTGCGACAGCCAGTCTTTTTCAGACATTTTTGGCCATGACCCACAATAAGCACAATTTACAATGAGACCTAGTATACACAAAGATATTTATGTGTGTATTTATATAGACATATTTCTCAGACTAATACTTACCTTTACTAAATGCAATGCATTCTAAGAGGTTTCTAGTCTATTCATTTTTTTTTTTTTTTACAAAAGCTGTCATGACATTTTATTAATTTCCTGACCAAATGAGTCTTGATTCATATTTGGAAAACACTGCTTTAGACAAACTGAACAACGGGCTACTTGCAACACATGTCCCCTGCTCTCCAGCCTCTATTTCTTTCTTGGCATTGCTCCCTCCATCTGGCAAGGCCTGGTCCTTTCATCTCTATGTATACAAATCCTTCCCATTCTTTAACAACCAGCCCAGCTTCCATCCCTTTCCTGAAGTCTGCTTTGAACCTCCAGTCCCAAAGCATTTTCTCATCTCCCACAGCATTTTTTCTCTTCCTCTCTTGTAGAAATTTAAGGTTTCTGCATTGCAGAACAGTCATCTATTTTTAATCTGTGCATCTTTCTAATGATGTACTCAAAGATCTTGAGTTTCTTAAGGGTCTGGTCATAAGCATTTTGTATTCTAAATACCATGCAATACAGTGCCTTGTACTGTGTAAGTACAGAATAAATGTTTATTAAATTGAAGTAAGCAAATATTTGTTACTAAGGGTATAATATGGTTTATGCATGTAATATTTTATCCTGCAAAGTTAAAGCCTGTCAATATATGATTTGTTGTAAGTGCTCAATAAATGCTTACAAGACAAAGGGAGGGATAACCTGGGCTTGCCAGTATCCATTCCAGTTACTAGATTTGTGTTGTTAGAGAAGGCATCACAGCTTGGACTGACCTAAGCACAACTACCAGCCACACATTTTGAGTCTAAACAGTAACACTTGAGAGAGCTTGATATGGTCTCTCCTTTCCCAAGGAAACAAAAACGTACACCATCACTCCCAGACCATTAACAGTAATGCCACTAGCGTAGATAAGAGAAGAAAATTCCCCAGAATAAAATTTCTTCAGGAATCCCAGCATATCCTGAAATGTTGTCATTATAATCAGGTCAAGTGGTTTTACTGCAATCTGTTTAACCATGACCAAATAGGACTTATTCTCAGGAATTCAAGGATGGTTTGATATCAGCCAATCCATCATGGTATTTCATTACATTCATAATAAAAGAGAAAAAAGTATTCATATATCACTAGATTCTGAAAGGACACCTGATAAATCCAGCAGCTGTTTCTACAAGGTTCTAAGTAAAATGAAAATAGGAAAAAAATATCTACATAGACCTGATAGAGATTTTACCAACATTAAGAAGCAATCACCGGGGTACCTGGGTGGCTCAGTCAGTTGATAATCTGACTCTTGATTTCCGCTCAGGTCATGATCTCAGGGTCATAGGGCTCTGCACTCAGCACAGAGTCTGCTTGAGATTCTCTCTCTCACTTTTCCTTTGCCCCTCCCCCCAAAATAAATAAATAAAATCTTTTAAAAAAATTTAAAAAGCAATCACCAAAACAGATGGTAAAATGTTAAATCCATTTCCATTAAAATCATGAATTATAACAATTATTATTTAATATAATTCTGAAGACAGTACCTAATGCAGTAAGAATATGACATAAAGGGTAAAAATAATAGAAAAGGAAACATACAAAGTCTTTTAATCACAGATTATATGACTGTATACCTTTTAAAAATCACAAGAGATTATAGAGTTTTCAGAAAAGAAAATGTAATTAAACTAGAATGTGCTAAGGTGGTTGCAAAAGAGAGAAAAGAACTCTCTATATAAGCACCAAAGAAATTAGAAAAATAAGGATATCAACATTAAAATCAAAGCTGTTAAAAGCTTTGAACCAGTTTCTTCAATTAATAAATTAGAAAGAGAACATGTGAAAGGGAGATATGCAGATTAAAAGATACTTAAGAGGTATCAACCAGAGGGGGCGGAGCAAGATGGCCAAGGAGTAGGAGACCTGGGTTTCCTCTGGTCTCAGGAATTCAGCTGAATAGGGATCAAACCATTCTGAACACCTACGAACTCAACAGGAGATCGAAGAAAAGAATAGCAGCAACTCTCTGAACAGAAAAGTGAGCACTTTCTGGAAGGTAGGACCTGCGGAGAAGTGAATCCGAGGCGATATTCGGGAGGATAGACGGCGGGGGAGGGGCCTACGTCGGCCGCTTCTGGCAAGTGCTAGAGCCGCGGAGCACAAAATCGGAACTTTTAGAAGTCGGCTCTGCTGAGGGACATCGCTCCAGTGGCTACGCGGGAGGTGGAAACCTCGCGGGACAGTGTGGTCTCAGGACCCTCAGGGTCACAGAGAGACCGGGGGTGCCTGAGTGCGGCAGAGCTCCCAGGGATCGGAGCGGGGAAGCCGGCTGCAGAGACGGAGCCGAGGCGCGGGCTCTCAGCTCTGGGTGGCCATAAACTGATCTGCGGCCCAGTCGGGACACGGCTCCTCCAGCAGGGACCCAACAAGCAGCAGAGCCGGGGAGACTCCCCTTCCTCCCCGGGGAGGAGCGGTGCGAGAGCGCACCACAGGGATCTGCTGGGTTTGGAGACTACACACGGGGTCAGGTGCCAGAGATAGAAACGCTCGGTCACAGGCCAGGTGAGCACGGAGTGCTGCCTGAGACCAGGGAGACGGGAGTGACTGCTTTTCTCTGGGGGTGCACTGAGGAGCAGGGCCCCAAGTTCTCAGCTCCTCCGGGCAGAGATTGGGAGGCCACCATTTTCACCCTGGTCCTCCAAAGCTGTACTGAGAGCTTGGAGGGAACAAAAGCATCGGAGAGCAAACCCCAGCAGCTTGCTTAGCCGGGACCGACAAGGGCGGGCAATTCCGCCTCCGGCAAAGACATTTGTGAACCACGGCAACAGGCCCCTCCCCCAGAAGATCAGCACGAACAGCCAGCAAGCCAAGACCAAGTTTACCGATCAAGGAGAACGGGAGAACTCCAGTGCTAGGGGAATACTGCACATAGAATTCATGGCTTTTTTACCATGATTCATTAGTTTTTCAAAGTTGATTTTTTTAACTGTTTTTTTCTTTTTTGATTTTTTCTTTTTCCCTTTTTCAACCAACATTTTATCAATCCCTTTTAAAAAAAATTTTTTTTATTTTTCATTTTTTTGAGTCATATTTTATCCCTTCATAGTAGTTACCCTTATTTTTGGCATATATATATAAGTTGTTCTCTCTTTAAAATTTTGAGATACAGTTTCTTCTAACAGATCAAAATATACCCAAATCACTAGTGTATGGCTTTGTTCTAGTCTCCTGCCTGATCACATTCTCTCCCTTTTCTTTTTTCCTTTTCTTCTTTGTTTTTTAATCTTCTTTCTTTTCTCAAACAACTTCTTATCAATTCCTTTTATAAAATCTTTTACAATTTTCATCTTTACACTCATCTTCCATCCCTTTAGTGTATCAACCCTTATTTTGTACATATATAAGTCTTTCTTCCTTTAAAATTTTAGGAGGTGCTTTCTTCTAACAGACCAAAATACGCCCAAAATCTAGTGTGTGGCGCTGACCTATACACTAGTCTGATCATATTTGATCATATTCTTTTTGTTTTGTTTTGTTCTGTTTTTGTTTGTTTTTATCTTTTTCTTTTTCTTTTTTCTTTTTTTCTCTTTCTTTCCCTTTCTTTTCCCCTGGTTTCAGGTCTTTTCTGATTTGTATAGAGTACATTTGCTGGGGACGTTGTTAACCTGTTAGCATTTTGTTCTCTCATTCATCTATTCTCCTCTGGACAAAATGACAAGACGAAAAATATCACCTCAGCAAAAAGAACAAGAGGTAGTACCGTCTGCCAGGGACCTACTCAATATGGACCTTAGTATGATGTCGGACCTAGAGTTCAGAATCATGACTTTAAAGATACTAGTTGGGCTTGAAAGAAGCGTGGAAGTTATTAGAGACACCCTTCCTGGAGAAATAAAAGAACTAAAATCTAACCAAGTCGAAATCAAAAAGGCTATTAATGAGGTGCAATCAAAAATGGGGGCACTAACTGCTAGGATAAATGAGGCAGAAGAGAGAATCAGCGATATAGAAGACCAAATGATGGAAAATAAAGAGGCTGAGAAAAAGAGAAACAACTACGGGATCACGAGGGCAGAATTCGAGAGATAAGCGATACGATAAGACAAAACAACATTAGAATAATTGGGATCCCAGAAGAAGAAGAAAGAGAGAGAGGGGCAGAAGGTATATTGGAACAAATTATAGCAGAGAACTTCCCTAATGTGGGGAAGGAAACAGGCATCAAAATCCAGGAGGCACAGAGAACCCCTCTCAAAATCAATAAAAATAGGTCAACACCCTGACATCTAATAGTAAAACTTACGAATCTCATGAGACAAAGCGAAAATCCTGAAAGCAGCTCGGGAGAAGAGATATGTAACCTACAATGGTAGAAACATTAGATTGGCAAAGACCTATCCACAGAGACCTGGCAGGCCAGAAAGGACTGGCATGATATCTTCAGAGCACTAAAGGAGAAAAGTATGCAGCCAAGAATACTATATCCACCTAGGCTGTCATTGAAAATAGAAGGAGAGATAAAAAGCTTCCAGGACAAACAAAAACTAAAGGAATTTGCAAACACAAAACCAGCCCTCCAAGAAATATTGAAAGGGGTCCTCTAAGCAAACAGAGAGCCTAAAAGCAGCACAGATCAGAAAGGAACACAGACAATATACAGTCACAATCACCTTACAAGCAATACAATGGCACTAAATTCATATCTTTCAATAGTTACCCTGAATGTAAATGGGCTAAATGCCCCAATCAAAAGACACAGGCTATCAGATTGGATTAAAAAACAAGACCCATCGATATGCTGTCTGCAAGAGACTCATTTTAGACCCAAAGACACCCCCAGATTGAAAGTGAGGGGGTGGAAAACGATTTACCATGCTAATGGACACCAAAAGAAAGCTGGGGAGGCAATTCTTATATCAGACAAATTAGATTTGAAAACAAAGACTGTAACAAGAGATGAAGAAGGACACTATATCCTACTTAAAGGGTCTATCCAACAAGAAGATCTAACAATTGTAAATATCTATGCCCCTAACATGGGGGCAGCCAATTATATAAGGCAATTAATAACAAAAGCAAAGAAACACATTGACAACAATACAATAATAGTGGGGGACTTTAATACCCCCCGACTGAAATGGACAGATCATCTAAGCAAAAGATCAACAAGGAAATAAAGACTTTAAACAACACACTAGACCAGATGGACTACACAGACATATTCAGAACATTCCATCCCAAAGCAACGGAATACACATTCTTCTCTAGTGCCCATGGAACATTCTCCAGAATTGATCACATCCTAGGTCACAAATCAGGTCTCAACAAGTACCAAAAGATTGGGATCATTCCCTGCATATTTTCAGACCACAGTGCTTTGAAACTAGAACTCAGTCACAAGAGGAAAGTCGGAAAGAACTCAAATACATGGAGGCTAAAGAGCATCCTACTAAAGAACGAATGGGTCAACTAGGAAATTAAAGAAGAATTAAAAAAACTTATGGAAACCAATGAAAATGAAAACACAACTGTTCAAAATCTTTGGGATACAGCAAAGGCAGTCCTGAGAGGAAAGTATATAGGAATACAAGCCTTCCTGAGGAAACAAAGGTCTCAAATACACAACCTAACCCTACACCTAAAGGAGCTGGAGAAAGAACAGCAAATAAAGCCTAAACCCAGCAGGAGAAGAGAAATCATAAAGATCAGAGCAGAAATCAATGAAATAGAAACTAAAAGAACATTACAACAGATCAACGAAACCAGGAACTGGTTCTTTGAAAGAATTAACAAGACTGATAAACCCCTGGCCAGACTGATCAAAAAAAAAAAAAAAAGAGAAATGACCCAAATTCACAAAATCATGAATGAAAGAGGAGAGATCACTACCAACACCAAAGAAATACAAACAATTATAAGAACATATTATGAGCAACTCTATGCCAGCAAATTAGATAACCTGGAAGAAATGGGTGCATTCCTAGAGATGTATCAACTACCCAATTTGAACCAGGAAGAAATAGAAAACCTGAACAGACCTATAACCACTAAGGAAATTGAAGCAGTCATCAAAAAT
>NW_027397090.1:10524305-10598755 GCF_003265705.2 Callorhinus ursinus
GGGTGCATTCCTAGAGATGTATCAACTACCCAAATTGAACCAGGAAGAAATAGAAAACCTGAACAGACCTATAACCACTAAGGAAATTGAAGCAGTCATCAAAAATCTCCCAACAAACAAAAGCCCAGGGCCAGATGGCTTCCCAGGGGAATTCTACCAAACATGTAAAGAAGAATTAATACCTATTCTCCTGAAACTGTTCCAAAAACTAGAAATGGAAGGAAAACTTCCAAACTCATTTTATGAGGCCACCATTACCTTGATCCCAAAACCAGACAAAGACCCCATCAGCAAGGAGAACAACAGACCAATATCCTTGATGAACATGGATGCAAAAATTCTCACCAAAATCCTAGCCAATAGGATCCAACAGTACATTAAAAGGATTATTCACCATGACCAAGTGGGATTTATTCCTGGGCTGCAAGGTTGGTTCAACATCTGCAAATGAATCAACGTGATGCAACACATTAACAAAAGAAAGAACAAGAATCATACGATCCTCTCAATAGATGCAGAAAAAGCATTTGACAAAGTACAGCATCCTTCCTTGATCAAAACTCTTCAGAGTATAGGGATAGAGGGTACATACTTCAATATCAAAAAAGCCATCTATGAAAAACCTGCAGCGAATATCATTCTCAATAGGGAAAAGCTGAGAGCTTTCCCCCTAAGGTCAGGAATGCGGCAGGGATGTCCACTCTCACCACTGCTATTCAACATAGTATTAGAAGTCCTAGCCACAGCAATCAGACAACAAAAAGAAATCAAAGGCATCCAAATCGGCAAAGAGGAAGTCAAACTCTCACTCTTTGCACATGATATGATACTGTATGTGGAAAACGCAAAAGACTCCACCCCAAAACTGCTAGAACTCATACAGGAATTCAGTCAAGTAGCAGGCTATAAAATCAATGCACAGACATCAGTGGCATTCCTATACACCAACAACAAGACAGAAGAGAGACAAATCAAGGAGTCGATCCCATTTACAATTGCACCCAAAACCGTAAGATACCTAGGAATAAATTTAACCAAAGAGGCAAAGGATCTGTACTCAGAAAACTATAAAATACTCATGAAAGAAATTGAAGAAGACACAAAGAAATGGAAAAACGTTCCCTGCTCATGGATTGGAAGAGCAAACATTGTGAAGATGTCAATGCTACCTAGAGCAATCTACACATTCAATGCAATCCCCATCAAAATACCATCCACTTTTTTCAAGGAAATGGAACAAATAATCCTAAAATTTGTATGGAACCAGAAGAGACCCGGAATAGCCAGAGGAATATTGAAAAAGAAAAGCAAAGCTGGCGGCATCACAATTCCGGACTTCCAGCTCTATTACAAAGCTGTCATCATCAAGACAGTTTGGTACTGGCACAAAAACAGACACATAGATCAATGGAACAGAATCGAGAGCCCAGAAATGGACCCTCAACTCTACGGTCAACTCATCTTTGACAAAGCAGGAAAGAATGTCCAATGGCAAAAAGACAGTCTCTTCAACAAATGGTGTTGGGAAAATTGGACAGCCACATGCAGAAGAATGAAACTGGACCATTTCCTTACACCACACACAAAAATAGACTCCAAATGGTTGAAAGATGTAAATGTGAGACAGGAGTCCATCCAAATCCTAAAGGAGAACACAGGTAGCAACCTCTTCGACCTCAGCCACAGCAACTTCTTCCTAGAAACATCGCCAAAGGCAAGGGAAGCAAGGACAAAAATGAACTATTGGGATTTCATCAAGATAAAAAGCTTTTGCACAGCAAAAGAAACAGTCCACAAAACCAAAAGACAACCGACAGAATGGGAGAAAATATTTGCAAATGACATATCAGATAAAGGGCTAGTATCCAAAATCTATGAAAGAATTTATCAAACTCAAAACCCAAAGAACAAATAATCCAATCAAGAAATGGGCAGAAGACACGAACAGACATTTTTCCAAAGAAGACATCCAATGGCCAACAGACACATGAAAAGGTGCTCAACATCGCTTGGCATCAGGGAAATCCAAATCAAAACCTCAATGAGATACCACCTCACAGCAGTCAGAATAGCTAAAATTAACAAGTCAGGAAATGACAGATGCTGGCGGGGATGTGGAGAAAGGGGAACCCTCCTACACTGTTGGTGGGAATGCAAGCTGGTGCAACCCCTCTGGAAAACAGTGTGGGGGGTTCCTCAAACAGTTGAAAATAGAGCTACCCTACAATCCAGCAATTGCACTACTGGGTATTTACCCCAAAGATACAAATGTAGGGATCCGAAGGGGTACGTGCACCCCAGTGTTTACAGTAGCAATGTCCACAACAGCCAAACTGTGGAAAGAGCCAAGATGTCCATCGACAGATGAATGGGTAAAGGAGATGTGGTATATATACACAATGGAATATTATGCAGCCATCAAAAGGAATGAGATCTTGCCTTTTGCAATGACATGGATGGAACTGGAGGGTGTTATGCTGAGCGAAATAAGTCCATCAGAGAAAGACATGTATCCTATGACCTCACTGATATGAGGAATTCTTAATCTCAGGAAACAAACTGAGGGTTGCTGGAGTGGTGGGGGGTGGGAGGGATGGGGTGGCTGGGTGATAGACATTGGGGAGGGTATGTGCTATGGTGAGCGCTGTGAATTGTGCAAGACTGTTGAATCACAGATCTGTACTTCTGAAACAAATAATGCAATATATGTTAAAAAAAAAAAGAAGAAGAAGAAGATAGCAGGAGGGGAAGAATGAAGGGGAGTAAGTCGGAGGGGGAGACGAACCATGAGAGATGATGGACTCTGAAAAACAAACTGAGGGTTCTAGAGGGGAGGGTGGTGGGGAGATGGGTTAGCCTGGTGATGGGTATTAAAGAGGGCACATTCTGCGTGGAGCACTGGGTGTTATGCACAAACAATCATGGAACACTACATCCAAAACTAACGATGTAATGTATGGTGATTAACATAATAATAAAAAAGAAAAAAATTAACAAAAAAACAAAGGGGTATCAACCAGTTATAAAGTAAGATCTGTTGTGTCCCAATCAGAAAAAAAAACTATTAAGGAAGGGTGAGAATAGGAGAAATTATTAAGCAATTACTTTTGGAGCTCCCCTTCTGCATTTCCGTTTAGGCTGTGGATATCTATAAGAGAATGTCACTCCTGCCCCACTAATAAGAAAAGGCCAGGAACCTACAAAATCATAACTTTTCTTGAACTCATTAGAAATATGAGGTCATAAGGCAATAAAGTAAGCGATTCCCAAAAGGTGACAAGCCCCTTCAAGAAGAAACAGGACACAAAACCATCTCTCCTTTGGCAGATCACAGAAAAAAGAGAATGCTTCTATAAAAGTTAAAAATAAGAAGTCACTGAAGAGTTTCAAAAATGCTTAAAGGCCAAGAAGAGCCTATCATGTTGGTTTAAAATTGCTAGGAGTCCCAGATACAAGGGACACATTTCCAAGTTATTTCCCACAAACCTTCACTGGGTGCTCACAAAAAAGACGGGAGACAGAGAAGCAGACCTAATAATGTTGGCATGCGGCTGAGACATAAGCATGAAGCCCTTCCAGGTCTCCAAACCTTTTTTTAATAGGAAACAAAAGGCTTAAACTTTTGGATATATGAGTTGCAAACTTTCTCATCCCAAGAACCCATGCAAAAATCCACTGTTACTGGAATAGGGATTGAAGTGAAAACCCTCTGCCCTTGGGAGAAAGGGTAGGGAAACTTTTTGGACCCAGCATCTTACTCCAATACTAAGCAGAGATCTGCTGCCACTAGAGAAGGGTCAAGCACCTGACAACAGAGGTCTATCTTGCATCACAGACATGCGGGCACTGTTGAAAGCTGCAAATGAAACAGAAACACTGAAAAATGTCCTCCAGCACCCCATCTTTCCTTTCGGCACACAGTAAAAATATTCCACTTCTGGAAGAATTTGAACGCTATGCAACACTAAAAATTAAAATAGAAACAATAAAATCCAAACCCAGCTCAACTCCTGATTAGATTAATTTAACCTTGCATAGTAATGGCCTGAAAAAAGAAGAGGTATGCCCATTTCTGTGTATAAATATTTTTTACTTGAAAAAAAATAAAAAACAAATATTGTTTACCTGAGTCTCTATTGTTCTTATATACATTCTGTCCAGTATTCAGTGATAAATTATGAGATACACAAAAAGCAAGAAAGACTAAACCATTGCTTTATTTCTCGATAAAGAGACACCGGGTTCAGAGAGAAATCAGATATTAGAAATAACAAACAGGGAGTTTGGAATAACTATATTTGATATGTAAAATGATCTAATGGAAAAGGTAAGCAACATATTAAACAGATGGGGAATTTTCTCACCAAGATGAAAATTATAGAGTCAGAGAGAAATGCTGGAAATAAAAAACAATATCAGGGATGAAGAATTCCTTCACTAGGCTCATCAGAAGACTGGACACAGCTAAGGAAAGAATCAATGACTAAAAGATAATGACAATAGAAACTACCTAAACTGAAACACAAAAGAAAAAAAACAAAGCAAAACCAAACAGTATGTGTAAAGAGCTCTGAGACAACATATGGTCACAAATCATCTAACACATGTGTAATCAGAATCTCAGAAGAAGAGAGAAAGAATTGGGAAGGAGAAATATTTAAAAAGATAATGACGGAGAATTTTTTTTTTTAAGATTTTATTTATTTATTTGAGAGAGAGAGAATGAGAGATAGAGAGCACGAGAGGGAAGAGGGTCAGAGGGAGAAGCAGACTCCCCGCCGAGCGGGGAGCCCGATGCGGGACTCGATCCCGGGACTCCAGGATCATGACCTGAGACGAAGGCAGTCGCTTAACCAACTGAGCCACTCAGGCGCCCCATGACGGAGAATTTTCTAAAATTAATGAAAGACAATAAGCAATAGATCCAAGAATCCCTCAAACCCCAAGCAAGGTTAAAAAAAATACCTAGATATATTATAGTTGAACTATTGAAAACAAAACATAAAAAGAAAATATTGAGGGCAGCCAGAGGTAGGGGTTGGGAAGAGTTTAAACATAGAGCAACAGAGACAAGAACTGAAGCACCCTTCTTGGAAAGTATGCAAAGCCAGAAGACAATGAAGTAACATCTTCAAAATACTGAAAAAAAAGAAATGAATTTTTAACATCTTAGATGTGATAGTAGTACTGTGGTATTACATATTTTTTCTCAACAGCCTTTATACTTAAAGATTCACACTAGGGATTGTTCCACACTAATCGGAGAGAAGAGCTCACCTCGTAGATGAAGGTAGAGATAAAGCAAGATTGACCATTAGGTGACGATGATTGAAACTAGGCGATAAGCAGGTGGGAATTCAATGATATTCTCTCTACTCTCATACAATTTTTTGAATTGCCATAATAGAAAATTTTGTAAAGAAATGGAAATTTTAAAATATTTTTTATTTGAGTACAGTTGACACACAATGCTACATTAGTTTCAGGTATACACATAGTGATTCAACTTCTCTATACGTTATGCTATGCTCACCACAAGGGTAGACAGAATCTATCACCATACAACACCATCACAATACTACTGACTATATTTCCTATGCCGTGCCTTTCATTTCCATGACTTATTCATTCTATAACTGGAAGCCTGAATCCTCCACTCCCCTTCACTTACTTTGCCCATCCCTCTACATCCCCTTCCCCTCTGGCAACCACCAGTTTTTTCTTTGTATTTAAGAGTCTAGTTTTTTTGTCTCTTTTTTTCTTTATTCATTTGTTTTGATTCTTAAATTCCACATATGAGTGAAATTATACAGTACTCTGGGTCCATCCATGTTGCAAGATGGCAAGATCTCATTCTTTTTATGGCTTAGTAATATTCCACTGTGTGTGTATATATGTATATTCCACATTTTCTTTACCCATTCATCTATGGATAGACACTTGGTGATTTTGCTTTTTGTTTTTTTGTTCATTTGTTTTGTTTTTTAGATTCCACACTTGATCTTAGCCAAAAGGCCAAGAAACGATTGTGTTTTACATTCCACATATGAATGAAATCATATAGTATTTATGTTTCTCAGACTGACATTTCACTTGGCATAATGCTCTCTCAGTCTATCCATGCTGTTGCAAATGGAACAATCTCATCCTTTTTATGGCTAATATTCCATCACACACACACACACACACACACACACACACACACACACACACGCATCTTCCTTATCCATTCATCTGTCAATGGACACTTAGGTTGCTTCCATATCTTGGCTATTGTAAATAATGCTGCAATGAACATAGAGGTGCATATATCTTTTCAAATTAGTGTTTTCATCTTCTTAGGGTAAATACCCACCATATACAAAAGTAAACTCCAAATGGGTTAAAGACCTAAGTGTGAGACCTGAAACCATAAAAATCCTAGAAGAGAAAACAGGCAGTAATTTCTCTGACACCGGTCACAGCAACATTTTTCTAGATATGTCTCCTAATGCAAGGGAAACAAAAGCAAAAATAAGCTATTGAGACTACATCAAAATAAAAAGCTTTTGCACAGGAAAGGCAACCATCAACAAAACGAGAAAGGCAGCCTACTGAATGGGAGAAGATATTTGCAAATAATATATCTGATAAGGGGTTAATATCCAAAACATATAAAGAACTTAGGCAACTCAAGACCAAAAAACCCTAAACAATCTGATTTAAAAATGGGCAGAGGACCTGAATAGACATTTTCCCAAAGAAGACATACAGATGGCCAACAGACACATGAAAGGATACTCACATCACTATCATCAGGGAAAGGCAAATTAAAACCACAATGAGATGTCACCTTACACCTGTCAGAATGGCTAAAATCAAGAACACAAGAAACAACAGGTGTTGGCGAGGATGTGGAGAAAGGGGAACCCTCAACGCACTGCTACTGGGAATGCAAACTGGTGCAGCCACTTTGGACAACAGTGTGGAGGTTCATCGGAAAATTAAAAATAGAATTACCATATGATCCCAAAATTGATTTAAAAAAAAAAAGAGAGAAAAACATGGCCAGAAGATATGAGTGTATCATTGCACATATCCCATTAGGTTTCTCTGATTTTTTTTCCTCTAATTATCTCTCCCCATACATAGCCTTTGGTTCACAGTGGGGTCACAGGTCTCCAAACTGGGGTCACACAGGGCTGCAGCCACAGCCGCCCTCTCCAGTGATGTCACCCCAGCAAAACCTACCAGTGCCAAAGCTCTCTTCTCCACACAGAGAGCACCGTCCCGAGTCCATCAGATTGGAGAAGAATCTCCATCCCGCTGGGGTCTCATATACAGGGACCTTCATTGATTTGGCCACTCTGAAAAATGAAATTCAAGGCAACAGTCAATTCATATATCTCTTCTCCTTTCTTTTCTCAGCACAGAAGTAAGTCTTTAGAATTTATTAATTCTATAACTAGATTTCAGAACATTCTGGACAGTGTTGACATTTTTCAGGATGTTAAAAGCCATAAGGTAGAAAATGATAAATAATCTATTCCAGTGGTTCTCAGTTTTGCTTTCCCCATAATATATAAAATATTGAATTAATGTAGAGGATATTCTCACATTTATGTTTCCCTTCTATAAATGTTCCTTTATCTTCACGGTAAGATCCCACTTGGGGATCTCAGAATCTAAATTAAGAGGGAGTTTGGGTCTAAGCACGTTGGAATATTGTTTGACAATATCTACTAAAGATGAATATACACATATCCTATGACCCAGCAATTCAACTCCCAGAAATTACTAATGACATGTAGTGGACACTGTGGTGTACAGCTCTGCTTCACTGCCCCCCCCCCACCACACACACAAGGACTTTTAGGATTGGAAAACTCCTTCTACCAGCTCCTAGAAATGTTGATGGCTAACAGCTCACAGACATGGTCTCCACTCTCTGCCAAAGACAGATGTCACACTCAAAATCATGCTCCCTTTCCTGGGTCAATCCACATCCAATGGCTGGTAAATGGGGATGTATAAAGGTCTAGCCTCCTTGCACCTGTTTGGCACAACTCTGTGGGACCATTTCAGCTCTAGAGCTCCCCATAAGTTGGCTGAGGCCTTTGCCAAGACTGCACCGCAGTCCAGCTTCTCTCTTGGGGTCCTATTCCCCTTCCGCGCTCCCCCATAGGTACTGATCTTAAAGACAACTTTGGTCCTGACGGCAGAAAGGAATAAACTTCTTGCAAGCAAATCTCTCTCAGGGCTACTACCTGGGGAACCCAGTGTGTGACATTACTCAACAGAATATATACACAAGATTTTACAAAAATGATCACAGAATCACAGTTCGTAAGAACCGAACAAACCAAATGTCCATTGAGTAGGATGGACAGATGATTTGTGATATATAATGCACTACCATAAATTTCATGGAACAAACTTGCTACATGCAACAACTTGGATGAATCTCACAAACATTATGTTAAGTAAAAGAAACTGGGAACAAGAAAATATACACTGTATTGTTCCACATAGATAAACTTCAAGAACAGCTAAAACTAATTGGTGCTGTCACAATTCAGGCTCAGGGGATCAGAGAGGTCAAGTGTTTTGTTTAAGGTTTCACAGAGGTAAGAGGCAAAGCTAGAATTTGGACCCAAGTCTGCCTAATTTCTGCTCATGTTCCATTCCACCATATTATGTTGTCTTCCCACATGTTCTAAGAGATATGTAGAACTCAGATTATGTTGGGGAATGATCTGCTACTGTACCATTGACCTAAAGAGTTTCAGCTTTCCCACATGCAAGCAACCAAAAAGCAAAAACATCAAATGTCTGCCACCAGCAAGATTTAGTTTTTCAAAGGCTGTAAGTGCAGGAGGTAGCCAGAGAAAGGAACCAGTGAGGGTATCTTGGTGAAGAAGAGGAAGAAAGGTGCACAGAGGACAAAAGACACAATGTAATAATGATTTCTTTAGGTTTGTTTTGTGGCCAGCTAAAGAAAAAAAATATCTAGAAACTCTTGCTACAGGAAAGTGAACACCTTCCCTTCCATAATATCTAAATATAACTGGATGTGTTCAGGATCTTGAAAAATTGTGTGCTAAATCTCTTTCGAGTTCGCTTTGAAACGAAGCACTTTTTAGATGTTCGGGTATTACATCAAAGGTTCTGTTGTTGTTGTTGTTTTAATGGGCTAAGAAAGATAGACAATCATACTTCTAGCCTGGTAGGAACAATGAAGTAAATCCTCCCCGAACTGTAGATCAAAGGTAAATTTTCATAGCCATTAATGTCATAGTCAGAAGCTGAAGGAAGGAGGAATAATTCACACAAAAGCTTCCCAGAGTCAGCACATAGAAAGCCTAGGTCAAAATTAATGTAGCAAATATGAAAGCATATGATTACCAAATAGAATGTGCAACATGGAGTAGATGTAAGGGTGAGAAAAAGGGTAGAGAGTCTGGGGACATATATTTTTTTCTAGCTAAAGCGTTCTTGTAGGTTCAAAGCCAAGTTGGCAGATCTGAAGGGAGGAGAAAGGATTTCCCTTGCTCCCACCCTTCCCAATTAATCACTGTCTGGAGGTCACCAGGCTGAGGGCTGAGGCTGGATTTTAAAGGACCGGATACTTCTATAACTAAGCCACGGTTGTAGCTACACAAGCTAGGATAACAATGTGGGTAATTAAATTCTGGGATCCTGAGCATGAGCTGATTGTGCTCATGTGTAGAGTCAGAAAGGAATTCCCCTCCCGCCCTCCCTCTACTGAACCTGGGATCCATCCCCAACACTGCATTCAGCAGATATCATGCTCTAGGCTGGTTTTTGGCAGGAGACCCCTGGAGATTTTCTGAAAACTTAAAATGAAGCTGCTCATGCTGAGGGTCATCACCCTTCTTGACTGCTGCCACCATGTGTTGGAGACAAACATAAGAACTCACTTCCTAGGAAAGACCAGAGTATGAAGAAAAAGAAAGAAAATCAGTCTCGACCACAATTTTCCTGCAAGCGGGAGTTGAGTTCTGGTAATTAAAAAAAATAAAAACAGGGGCACCTCGGTGGTGCAGTCAGTTAAGTCTTTGACTCTTGGTTCCAGCTCAGGTCGTGATCTCAGGGTCCTGAGATTGAGCCCTGTGTAGGGCTCCACACCCAGCATGGAGTCTGCTTAAGATTCTCTCTCCCTTTCTCTCTGCCCCCTCCCTCCTCGTGCTCTCTCTCTGTCTCAAATAAGTAAACCTTTAAACAAACAAACAAACAAAAAGAACCATGGTGGATGCAAACTGCTCAGTGTGATTTTTAAACTTCTAAAACTGTGGCTCTGGGTTGGAAACAGCTTCAACTTATCTTTCCAACAGTTTCTCTCATGAAAGTCACTACAAACTCCTAATAACTGGATAATCTCTTATTTTTCAAATTTGCTCTTTCATTTTTGCTATTGTTGGCTACTCCTTAGTCCTTCTTCATGCTTTCCATTTTACCTGGATTAATCCTTTCCAATCTCTGTCAAAATCCTTCACGTTGCTTCAAGACCTATCTTAAGTGCCCTGCCACTGTGAAGACGGTGGCAAAGGCTGCTAGGTGACCAACAAACCCATCTCTTCTCCTGGACACACAGCTGGACTATACTTCCCAACCTCCCTCCCAGTTAGCTGTGGCCACAGGGTGGAGTTCCAGCCAATGGAACTTGAGTGGAAATGACATACACCCTTTGCAGATCTGGCTATTAAACTTTCCCATCCTCCATATTCTTTCTCCTTCTGCCAGCTTACAGTGGACAAGCCGAGCAAACCCAGGAGCTATACATTGAAGATGGCAGACCCACAGTATGGAAGGATCCACGTCTCTAAATTACCATTTGGAGCAGAATCAACCACCAATCAGAAACACCTGTTTTTAACTTTTGATGACTGAGAATATTGTCTTATAGAAGCAGCTCCATTATCTTAGTCAATATAACCCTTCCTTATCATTACAATCAATCCAAAGTAAGCCTTCCTGCTACATTTCCTCTCACTTGGTATAGGTCTTTATGTTTACGTTGTCATTGCTGATGTTGTCACATCCTTAACACTTTTCTTCCACACACAGATACACACTACTGTCACCACCAGCATTAGAAATTCTTTGAGGCAGGAACTACATCTTATATACATTTATAGCTCTTCAATGTTTAGGATAATATAGAACGTTGTCAGATTTGCCCTTAATAAATTCTGTATCATTTCAGTTGACTAATATCTATTATTTAAGGGGTGTTATTGGATAGCAGGGGGCAAAGTATCTCTAATTTTGTGGTCTTTTTTTCTTGTAGTTTCCTAAAAATATAACTAAGTCATCTCTGCATGTTTTATTTACTTATTGACTTTAAAAGATTATTTATTCACTTATTTGAGAGAGTGTGAACGGGGAGAGGGACAGGGAGAGAGGGAGAGAGAGAATCCCAAGCAGACTCTGTGCTAAGCGTTGAGCTCCACACGAGGCTCAGTCTCACAACCCTAAGATCATGACCTGAGCCAAAATCAAGAGTCAGACGCTTACCAACTGAGCCACCCAGGCGCCCCACCATGTGTTTTATTCAAATTCGTCATTTTGAGAAAGAGAATTTCACAAGATGTTGATTAGTGGGATTATCAGGATGAGACAAAGGCATTTCTTGGAAATAGAGATCTCACAGATTTAGGGCAATGACTAACTGAAAATCAAAGGTGTGAAGAGCAAGAGAATACATTTTTCTGTTTTACCAGTCTGGCCATCACCCTACCTCATGTGATCAAACAAGATAACAGATACAAAAGCATCCTAACCATACCCTAAAAGCTCACCAAATTAAGGGGGTCTGACATATCCATCTTTGTGCTTCCAGCACAATGCACGGTCACAGTCGCTATTCAAATATCTATTAACCTAATTATAAAGTACTACATCATTATGTGTGATATACTCTACTGGAATATCAATGATTAATGACTCTCTTTTAGCATGTGAGCCAAATAAAAAATGATTGGTTTTTATCAAGCATATGAAGCATACCCAGCTGCTCTTGGAATCCTACTTCAACAAAGCTGCAGTAGACTTAAAGAGAACAAGATCCAGGTTCCTCTTCTTTTGATTTATCTTCAAACGTCCACTTTCTTGAAAGCCAAGCAGGGCTCATGACTCTGTTTTCTACACACCGAACTCTTAGCCCCATTTTTAAACGCCCCCAATAGCATAGAGTAAATATTTGCATCACATATATCCAACAAAAGACTTACATGCAGTTTATATTTTAAAACTCTTATATAGGGCGCCTGGGTGGCTCAGTTGGTTAAGTGTCTGCCTTCGGCTCAGGTCATGATCCCAGCATGGGGCTCCCTGCTCGGTGGGAAGCCTGCTTCTCCCTCTCCCTCTGCCTGCCACTCCCCCTGCTTGTGCTCTCTCTCTCTCTCTGTCAAATAAATAAATGAAATCTTAAAAAAAAACAAAAAAACCTCATACACATCAGTAAAAAAGGCAGATAAGGCAGATAACCTTTTTTAAAAGTCTTGGGCAAAAGTCTTAAACAGGCACTTTATAAAAGAGGATATTCAATTGACTAATTAGCATATGAAAAGATGCTCAATATCAGTAAAGATTATGTTACTGCAAATTAAAACCACAATGAGATAAGACTACACACCCACAAAACTAGCTGAAAAGAGTGGTATTGACAAGTGCTGGTGAAAATAGGGAATTCATGTATTGCTAAAGGAATGCAAATCAGTACTGACTATGGCATATTTATTTACGTGACATATTTACATAAAGGAGTAGCATAGAAGAGAAAAAAATGAACAAGCTACCACTACACAGAAAGACATGAATGCATCACATAAATATAACATTGAGTTAAAGAAGTCAGCACAGAGGAATATAAACTGTATGATTCAATTTACACATAATTCAAAGTAGAAAACTAATCACTGACATTGGTCTAGGCAATTATTTTTTGGGTAGGATGCTAAAAGCACAGGCAACAAAAGCAAAAATAAACAAGTGGGACAACATAAACCAAAAAGTTACTACATAGCAAAGAAAACTACCAACAAAATGAAAAGACAACCCACGAAACAGGAGAAAATATTTGCAAACCTTATATCCAGTAAGGGGTTAATATCCAAAATATGTAAGGAACTCTTACAACTCCATAACAAGAAAACAAACAATCCAATAAAAAAAAAAAATGGGTGAAGGATCTGAAGAGACATTTTTCTGAAGAACGCATACAAATGGCCAACAGATATGTGAAAAGATGCTCAATATTACTAATCATCAGGGAAATGCAAATGAAAGCCACAATGAGATATCACCTCACACCTGTTAGAATGGCTATTATTAAAAAGACAATAGATAAGAGCTGGCAAGGATGTGGACAGAAGTGAACCCTTGTGGGGCGCCTGGGTGGCTCAGTTGGTTAAGCGACTGCCTTCGGCTCGGGTCATGATCCTGGAGTCCCGGGATCGAGTCCCACATCGGGCTTCCTGCTCAGTAGGGAGTCTCCTTCTCCCTTTGACCCTCTTCCCTCTCGTGCTTTCTATCTCTCATTCTCTCTCTCTCTCTCAAATAAATAAATAAAATCTTTAAAAAAAAAAAAAAAGAAGGGAACCCTTGTGCACTATTGATGGGAATATAAATTGGCACAGCCACTATTGAAAATAGGATGGAAGTTGCTCAAAAAAATTAAAAAATAGCTACCATATGATCCAGCAATCTGACTTCTGGGTGTATATACCCAAAGGAAATGAAAACAGGATCTCAAAAAGATATGTCCATGTCCATGTTCATTACATAATTATTTACAATAGTCAAGATATGGAAACAGCCTAGATGTCTGTCAACAGATGGATAAAGAAGATGTGGTATATATATACAATGAATATTATTCAGTCATAAAAAAGAAGGAAATCCTGCCGTTTGTGACAACATGGGTGAACCTGGAGGGCATCTGCTAAGTGAAATAAGCCAGGCAGAGAACAAAAAATACTCTAGGGTATCCCTTCTACACAGAGTCCAAAAAAAGTCAAACTCATAGAAACAGAGAATAGATGGGTGGTTGTCAGAGCCTAGGGGGTTGGGGGAAATGGGACATTGGTCAAAGGGCACAAACTTCTAGTCAAGATGAGTAAATTCTGAGGATCTAATGTACAGCACAGTGACTGTAGTTAGTAATACATAATGTATACTTGAAATTTGCCAAGAGTAGCATTCTCATAAAAAAATAAGTAACTATGTGCTGTGATGAATGTGTTAATTAACTTGACTGTGGTAACATTTGTGATAATCATTGGTGACAGAAGTCAGGGCAGCGGTTGCCTCTGGGGAGGGAGGGAAGGAAGAAGTAGTAATTGGAATGGAGAACAAGGGAGCTTCTGGAGTGCTGTTTTGTTACTTGATCTAGATGTTAGTTACACAGCAATGTGCCTTTGTGAAAAGTCCTTGAGCGACTTAAGAGTTGTCCTTTTCTTTATATACCTTATACTTCAACAAACATTTATTAAAAAAAAAAAAAACCGGGAGTATTTATGACTAAGTACACGTTTGAATTGGCTATGTTTACATAATCCCAAGAAATAAACTACTGAAGATGGAGTTTAATAGCATTCTGGATATGCTGGTTAATGTCTAGCAGACATTTCACAAACCTGCCCTCGAATTAGCCCTTCAGTATTTTCGCATCGATGAGTTCACTCCCAGACCCCTTCTTTGATGTCTGGCACTGCTGGCTGGAGCTGTTCTCAGGTAAAAGGCTTGTGTGAGTTTGCACTTTAAAAGCATTTCTAAGGCAGCCTACTCAACTCACAAATATGAATTAGGCAGAATTCAGCTAGGCCTTGTTTTCTAATAGTCATCTTAAAGTCGACTTTTTTTTTTTTCATTTAGTAAACCTTTAATGATCTTGAGCTATGATGCCAAGCACTGGGGATACAATGGTAAGTCAAACACACATGGCCCCTGCCATATGTGGCTAATGGTCCAAGACTAACCAACACATATAAAATTGTTATTGGAATGTTCTGGGAAGGAAAGACTCTCAGCAGTTGGAGTGCGAGGAGAACTTCAGATAGTTAGGAATTCCTAAGAAGTGACATTTGACCTGAGATCTAGGGAATGAGTACTAGTAATCTAGGTGTCTTAGATGGGGTTCCCTAGAGGCAGGCCCTGAGACAAAGATTCCTCTACTAGAGATTTATCAAGGAGAGATGGGTAAGGGTTGGGGAAGTAGGACAGAGAAGGGGAGGAAGCCAAGCAATAGTGTGATCTCAGGCACAACTGTGCAGAGAATAGCTTCAGCCAGACCCTTTCTTGGGACCCTAGATGGTAAGCCTTGCCTTAGAGTTGTCCTGATCTGTGACAAGCTTGCTGGTCTTTCAAACTCTCACTTAGAGCTATTGGTTAAAGGTCCCTGTGGAAGGAGGGCTTAAAGGCACAGGCATTCAAGTCTACTTTTAAACTCATCTTTTGGATGGAGCAACTCACACTTTCAAGTAAAATAAATATAAAATGGGAGGCTGTCATAATAAGATGATCACAAAAGTTTTTCATCCATATATGTAAACTTGAGCAAAGAGCTGCTTTTCCTGATCCCTGTAATACCTCAGCTTGGTCTAGACCTCAAAACTTACATATTAAATAATACCTTCTTTGCCTGTCCTATCAGGGAGGTTGTAAAGATCAAATAAGATAGTATATAACAAAAAGAAAGGGCTCTAACAACTCTAAAATGCCCTACAGAGTTACCACTTGACCACCGTCCTTTGTATTGGATTTTTCACTTAATTCAAAGGGAAATGGACATTTCATTTAAAGAATATTTACAGGAAAAAACAAAAGATAACTGCATGTCTCATGTTCCCTTCAAACTTCTAGATTTTGGCCAACTGTAGAACAAACAAAGGTTGGGTCTTTGCTGCTTTATCTAGAAGCTTCTGCACTTTCATTTTAGGTAAGTGTTATGGCAGAAAAATAGGATCCTTTTTTATTAGATTTTAAATTTTGTTAGGAAACATAAGGCAGGCATATTTCTGAGGATCTTGACATCATTTAAAAGAAAAACATTTTGGCTTTGGGAAATTGACCAAAGATCTAAGAGAAAAATATGTAAAACTGAAACAATCACAGGTTTACTCTCTTAAGCTAGGAAATTATCTGGAACCCTATGTCTGGGAATTAACAAGTGTCTGTTTACAATCTTGATGCTTAAGCACTTTGATGTAAACTCTTTCTGGTTCTAATTATTTTCAAAGAAGAAAAATTGTTGAAAGGCTAGGGCTGGTGAATTTTAAGCCCCAAGAGTTCCAGCTAAGCTGAGGGATAAAGAGACAATTGTCAGCGGTCCTTCAGATTCCCATAAGATTGCTCCCCCAACATCAAAAAGTGAATGGTCTTCTTGTCTTTTTGTTTTCCTTCCAATTTTTGGTTATGTAGACACCTTACTGAAGCCTTTTAAAAAGTGTCTATATAATACACTTGGAAGATTTAGAATCAACTCACTCACTCCGATAGACAAACAGTAATAAGAAATGATATGACAGTTCAAGGCCAGGAGATAATGTATTTCAGCAAACAAAACTTCTTCTCTTTCTTAAAACCTTTTCTTTCTTTTCTCTTCTGGATTCAATTAACATCTTTTCCTGGCGGGTATTATACAAATCTTACTGATCCTATGTCGTAAAATAGGAGAGAAGGGACATTTGGGCTTTGGACATGAAATAAATACACACTGACTGTAAAGGGGTGCTCATTCCAAAGGGAGAACAAAGCCCAGGGTAAACTAGTATCTGTATAATGCTGCATCGCCATTCTGTGGATAATGCCATGAGCAGAGATAAACATTGAAATAGGAAGGCATTAGCAGTTTTCCCAAAGCATACATCTATTCCTTGCTCTGGTGTTTTACGCTGGATTCAGTTTCAGCATGCCACAGGGACCTCGGTGTTTGTCCTCAGTGTTCTATGAGCCTAAGTTTGACCCTAAAATGATTAATTTATATCTTTTCAGCCTAAATTTGGCAGAAGAGTTTTGGCAATCTATACCCACAGGTAATATGAGAAGGGGAAGGAAAAGAAGAATGAGCAGAATATTCCACACGTTGGGTCTAAATATAAGGAAAAGATTGATAAATTTAATTGCATTAAAATTTGTAAAAATTTCTATTAGTCAAAAACACCAAAAAAAAGGAGATACGCCATAGACTGTGACAAGATATTTGCAAGACATAAAACTGAAGGATTAGTAGCCAACCTAAATAAAGAAGCCCTGTAAACCAATATGAAAAACTCAACTGACCTAAGCAATTCACAAGAAAGGAAGATTAATTGGCCAACATGAAAATACAAAGTAAAGGAGGGAAATTAAAATTTAAACACAGACATAGTCATACTCATCGTGTAAAAAAAGAAAAAAGAAAAAATCTAATAATACCAAGTGTTGGTGGGAATGTCATAGGAAAATGGAAACCCAAACACTGGTGGCAAAATTGTAAATTAGTACACTCACTTTACAAGGTAACTTGAGAAATCTTAGTGGAATTAATCATACTCTATGACCCAGCAAGCCCACCTCTTGGTATCTATTTTAGAGAAACTGGTATAAGGGTGCACAAGGAGACATGGTCCAAGGATGTCTATTACAGCACTGTTGATGAGAGAGAAAAAGAGCTAAGCCAGAAGCAACTTAATGGTCCATCAGTAGGGGACGTGACAAACTGTGGTTTGTTTATACACTGGCAAATAAACAGCTGTGATTCAAGGGCCTCAATGCATAGATTGTAAAAACAAACAAACAACAACAAAAACCACACACAAGGAAGAAATTAAGTGTGTATTTCTGTCTTGGAATACTATCTTAGATCCCTAGTATTCCAATTACTATTTCTCCCTCACTAGTTCAAATTGAAAACCTAGTGGGATATCATTCCTACTTCTAATAATAGGTTTCAGACATTTGCAACTCTGAAGAATTAATGGGAATAAATAACTAAGTGAAGAGCCCCTATACCATCGGGTTCAGAGAACCATCCAGAACCTGCCAGTGCAACCAGAGCACAGAGGAACTAGGAAGATCTTCCTTGTCCCACAGCTATGCCTCTGAAGGCAGAGAGCAAGTCCATGTACACTAGCTGTAGCCTGCACATAATTAATTGGCCTGGGCATTTCCCAAGAGTCTTAGCCAGGGCTTTCCACTTGCATGGATAGAACTCAAAATCAGCTGACCTTCTCTCCCTCCCTCCCTCCCTCCCTCCCTTCCTTCCTTCCCTTTTAATTAAGAGATGGTGCTTATACTCAGTGTAGTATAAGCATTTCCCCCCTCCCTTTCCTCTTGCTAACCCATCCATCAACATTACAGAGAATTCCAGTTCTGCATATGGTTCTTAAGAGAGACTGTCATTTTTAGCTTACTTTAGGGAGTTAATTCTTGGTTCTTTGACAGAAGGAAAAGAACCTTCTAGACCAAAGCACTGAAAATTCTGGGAGGAGATGCCTGCCAGAGACACAAAGACCTTTAGATTTGGTGGGGTTCCCTCTGGGAATGTGAGCGGCAGCTGCCCATGCTGGTTTTGGAATACAACAGACCACACAAGTCATTCCTCTGGTGTTTTATCTCATGGGGAACTCTGACCTGTGGCCTAATAGATGAGCCAGGTTGCTGTTTCCTGGGAAGCCAGAACCAGTCATCAGGCAGCTCTTTCTAAATGGGCTTTGGGAAAATAAGCATTCATTAAGGGAAACATAGGCAGCCACCCACCTAACAAGTACCCTGTATTCAAGAATGCTCTTATCTTTCCAGGATATCCATCCTTTACTCAGCAGTGAGTTTAATTTTGCCAATAAGGGTAAGGAAAGTCTATGCCATGTGACTTCTGCTCTAACATTACCTTGTCTTTAAAGACTTTGTTGGTTTAATGAGACACGGTTGTGAAGAAAGAAACTATTGAAAAAGTTGATGTCCTTTTGCAGGAAATGAATTTCAAGGCACAAGGTAAAGCTGAGTGGACAGCAGAGGCAGGCAGGCATGCACCGCCTGTGGGATCGGGTCCAAACACCCTTGCAGGGATGAGAGGGTGGGCTCTGAATTATGACTGCCTGAGTCCCCATCCAGCTCCACCCTTCTTGGCCCTGTGACCATGGCTAACTTCCTGAAACTCAACAAGCCCAGCTCTTGCACCTGTGAAATGGGATAACAGTCAAACTCCTTACTCAGAGAGGACTAAAGGGGGGTGATGTTTGGGCAGCCCCAAACACCCAAAGCAGTGCAAGATCTACTAGCATTGTAAGCTTGCCTGCTGCTGCTTCTGGCTGCCCACTCATTCTCCCGCCGTACCCACTTAGTGTTCTGCTAGCACCTCCTGGAAGCACCACTCCCATCCTTGCACACATAATTCACTTAGGTGCTGATACTCTTTGTATCAGGAGGAGTCCCAACAGGAATTGTTGACCCACTTACGCTGAGTCATTTGAGGAGTGTTGAATGCAGGAGCTATTCATACAGGTGTGGGCAGCAGAGAAAGGAAACATAAACAACAGCACAGTACCCCAGGTCGAGTAACATAGAGCTAGCATTACCCCACCCTCAGATTCATTCCTGGAGTCCAGAGACTCAGAGACAGAGCTGGGTGGACAAGGCTATCTAGCAGGAGCCATGACCTTCAGAAGAGTCATGAGGCCAGCACACAGACTCCTCTTAGATGGATATAAAATGTAATTTACATTCCAAAACCAAGTCTTTCAAATACCAATGGAAGCAAGTGCATGAGACCACTGAAAGCTCAGGATAAGATTAAGTTACAACAGATGAATTTCCAAAGGGAATGGCATACAAAGGGCTGGGTGAAAAGAGACTGATTGCTTCTAATCAAGCGTCTGTTAGTTTACCAAGTCCAGTACTCTAAGTTTATTGTGAACAGGTAGGAGATTTCGGTAGAACTGGCCTCTCTTTCCTTTTGTGGGATTTCTCAGAACTAAAGGCTTATTACACTGTAAAACTTCAAAGAGAGAGTAGGATACCCATTTCTCCTATTTACAAGGAGCACCGCATGGGGCTGACGTTTCATTTAGCATCTGCTGGAAAACACTGAGATGAACCAAGAAATATATTCCTTACAAGACTGTCGCAAGGGTGGCCTTCAAAAGAACTTACTCCCATTGAATACTCTGGAAGAGCAAGGGAGAAGGAACATGTCAAATAGTCTTAAGTCACATCAAGGATTCGCAGCAAGATGCCTTTCCCAAAGAGGCCTGAGAGACGAGAACTTGGAAATGCATCCAGGGAAGCAGAGACACTCCTCCTCTAGGTCCTGGATTGCAAGAAGCTCTGAGCTCAGCAGAGAGGGGCAGGCGGGGCATGACTAGTGGGTGTGGTTGACAGCAGGGCTCTGTGGTATCTGAGCGAGTCATGTGCTCTTCCCCTGAGCTGTCTGGTCCTGGGGTTCAGTCCCCAGGGAACCAGTGGGGGAAGAGGAAGGAGGAAAAAAAAGCAGCTGCTTGCGTTCAGGGTGACCCATACAGTGCCGGCCATAGCTGAGATGAACTCTCCCTCAGAGAGCCTCTTCCTAGTCGTCTCTGGGGAATGGAGACCAAAATAGGTTGGCGAGAACACACAGTTCCTGAAATTAACTGGAAAAGCAGAGACTCCCCAGGGAAATAAGAAAGGCACTCAACTGCCTTGTCTCCCTTCTCAGAGTTCAAGTCGCGGGAATATTTATTGTTTATGTGTGTGGATCCATTCTGTATGAAGGCCACTGGGGGCTTAGAAAAAATTTCATCACAGAGGAAGGGTAGTGTCAAGAGAAGACAGGATGGCTTCTAGGCACTGAAACCACTGCACGGGTACAATCTTGTATGAAAGGAGTAATTCTCTTTAGGTCAAGATCCCACAACCTACAGTGAAGGGATGACAAAGATGAATGGAGCAGTAGGAGCACCACTTTCTGTGCCAGCCCGGAGCTATAGCCCAAGAAAGGCCTTTTTGCTTAAAAGCACACCCTCTTTAAAATCCAATCATTTCCAGCTGTCACAAGTGTGGTAGCACCCTGCTTTTCTTAGAAAAGAGCACTTTCATGCCATCTGCTGAAACACTGTCATAATTTATATTCAAATGTAGGTATCCTCAATATGAACACTGCTCCCTTGGATTGTGGTATCCTTACACAGTGTACCTCCTGTGCAACTGTATGCAGCATGTCTATCAACCTCACCTGAATTTAGGCATCCTAGAAGCAATTGCTGTTAAGTCCCTTACCCACATTCCTGGTGTAGCCGGGGTGGGGGAGAGGGGTAGATCATATCCTTCTCAATGATCATGTGACTGAGAGTAGACCTAAAAGCCTTTCACAGTCTTGGAATAGTTGAAGACACAGCTTTGAATGGCATATTTTCTTTTTCTCCAACCATATGGCCTGCCCAATAGCATTTGGTGGTTGGGAACTCTGGGAGCGTACATGCGTGTATGAGGCCTCACCCCATATCATACCAAACATATTAAAATACATCCACATCTCACATAGAAATCTACTTTTTGCTCCAAAAGAATCTTGAAAGGATTTTTCTAATTTTGTTTTTGGAATGATGAGGCAACAAGTCACTCCTTTAATTAACTATTGACAATCATTTCTCATTGATCATGCACACTCAGGAATCCTTTCAAAATGAGAAGATACACTCTACAAATGATTTTCAAGCATTGGAATGGTTTCGTGGATACTGAATTTGATGACAGGGTGACAATATGTTGCATTTCATACACATTAAACTAGGCAGTTACTCATGTTGATGTGGCAGTTTTCTTGATTTGGGAGCTAATAATTGTTTTCAGATCTGTAACTTCAAGTCCACAAAGACTGAAGGCCTGGGGCTCGGGGTTGAGAACGCGAAGGAGGGATGACATGACCCCGGGGCACGTGGGCACATGTGTGTGCTGGGGGTAAGGGAGGGTGCTATAACCCTATAACCATGCGTCAGACCCATGGTTAGTTTCCTCAACAATAAGGTTTCAGGAACAATGCTTCATCTTGTCTTCCACTCTACCCCCACAACATTCTGCCTGTTCCATACTCATTGTCAGAAGGTCCTACAAATTATTTCCGGACATTCCAACCCAAATTCTCTCAGCTAGCTCACATTACCTCTGCCAATACCCAGTGCAGTTAATTATGCCCATCTGGAGAACCAGATCTGGATACACATATGCCCAACACACTCACCTAGCACGAGGCTGCCAACTGAGTTTCTCTGAAAAATCTCAAGGCAACGTTCCAAGGGTCAGAAAAAGAAATGATTATTCACTTGTAACAGATTGTCTAGCTGGATGAAATAGGACAGTTGTGGTGGGCGGGGGGAGGTTTATCCTCATGAAACCAGATATGCATTTTCAATCCACACGGAAGTAGCAAAAGGACTCCGTGTGATGCGAATGTTTATAAACGTGCAGGAAGACGACACCTATAGGGTGCCCAGATACTGTCCTTAAAGCCCAACCTAGCACCCAAGCTTGGACAAGTTTCCCTCCACGTTTTCTGGGCTGCTCGTGCTGAAGTTCTCAGCTTCTCCAAAGAGGCTAGTTCTTCCTACATTTTCTTAATACTAACAGTCACCTGGAGTACTTATTAAAGATACAAATTTCCAGGCCACCCTGCTAGGATATCTTGAAGTAGAGATCTTGCTCAAGGCCCAGGTGTCTATACTCCTAGCAAGTAGTGATTCTTATTTGTAGGAGACTCTTACTTACTCTGTAAGTATCACACTGGCTTTGAATTCTGCCAAGCCTGGGTTCAAAGCGCAGCTCTTAACGTTTTTAATTCTCTGACCCTCATGGGCCAGCACTTATTCTTTCTTATCTAGGGTTTCCACATCTTAGAAATTGGAATAGTAATAATACCTGCCACCACTCCAGTCCTCCATGCGGACTGGCCAGATTGTCTCCTGGAAAGGTGCTGCGTGTGAGCTGCAAGGGCTATGATCTTGGGAGCCCTGGCAGAGGGGACTCATAGCTCAACTTGGCATTGGGCTATGCTTATGAACAGAAAAGCACTTCGAGAACCCCCGACCTTACCAGGGAAAAGAGGGAAGTCCCAACTAACGCAGGTTTGTTAATGCAATCACCATGGGGCTCCCTGGGTGCTGGGTAGAAACCGGTAGGTGGGACCAGGGCTCTGCCTGAAGGTGCGGGGGCCTCGAGGAAGGTCACACACAGGCGTCCCTAAGGGTCTCCCCCAGGTCCCCTTGGCCTGGATGATTTGGCTACAGGGCCGAGGCTGGACAGGCCAGAACAGAAGGGCAGGCATTCAAAGGGCACACACTCATTTTGACCTGTCACGCAGGACTTTTGTTGTGTTTACCAGGAAATAAAGCTCAAGAAGGTGGAACTCAAAGAAGGGAGTGATGTAGGATTAGCGGTTGCCAGAGGACACAATCTTCTGTACCTATAGGTAGAAGCCCCTTTGCCCTTCGAAGCCCCTCCTTTTCCCTCTTCCCCAACTTAGCTGTCTCTTTCCCTTTGGATGTCAACCCAGAGTTGACCGCAGCGCTCTTTCCTCTCCCCACTTTTTGGTGCTCTAGCTCTAGGAGTGGGTATTTACTCTGGAGGAAGGGAGAAGAGAAGGAGCATAATTTACATTCGGTGGGTATCAACCTAGTACCAGGTACCATGCTGGGTGCATCCCCACATTGATGCATTGACACCTCCCGGCCACCCACCCCCAAGTCAGCTTTATTATAATCCTCCCGAGGCTCGAGTCCTTATTGCCCATCCAGGGAAAGTGCTCCAGCCCAGAGGCCCCACTACAGGGGTGGTCTGAAGGCAAGACGGGGGTGTCCACCGGGGAGACTGTGCTGCACCAGACCTGAGAGAGCACAAGAGTCACTATGTCACTCGGCGGGGGCACTGAGGCGCCCTCAGAACCACAGGTTATTTCCATGGAATCTCTACAGGTTTGCAATAAACCCTTTGTTTGTCTTTGCTCGGACATGATTCATTTCCACCCCTGGCAACCCAAATGACTCGTTTTAAACAACTACTATCACCAGACTACGGACTGCAAAACTGGGGTACCACGAAATGAAGCAGTTCATCCAAAATGCTGTAAACTGGTAAGTGGTCGGGCAGGGATTCAGGCCCTGACCTGCCTGATTCCAGAATCCACTTTCTATACGATGAATTGTGCCAAGACATTCCTCGGGGCCTCTAAGAGTACTTCTGGATGTGTGTGGACTATAAAGAAAATCCGTTCATAAAGAGTACAGGATCAGAGCAGCGGGAATCATGGAAATACTTGCTGTAAAGAGCAAAACTATACATTTAGTAAGCATTTACTATGTGCCAAGTACTGTGCTAACCAATTTAAAGTGAATTTAATTCCATTTATGTTCCCCATTTGTGGAGGAAGACTTTGGGGGTTCAGAGAGGTTATGTAACTTGTCCAAGATCTCAGAGCTAGGAAGAGAGAGCCCTGTGGTTTAAAGCCAGCTCTCTCCAGACTCGAGACCGCCCACGGTACCAAGTCGAACACTGTAGCCAGATGAGATGCATCTGGAATCTTCAGGAGACCATGGTCACCTCACTGCAGCCATCATAACTATTTATAACCGGGAGGGGGCGGGGCAAGTGAACGCCAAGGTGCGTTTGTGGCGAGGTTCTCACTACAAGTCAGAAGGTCAAGTTGTAAGACGGGCTTTTAGTGAAAACTAAGATGCCAACAGCTCAGGGCAGCAAGCATGGTCCTCTGAGGCTTCCTCCCTCAAGCTCAGCGCCAGCAAACCCCTGTGATTTATGCTTCCAAGTGACACACAGCCTGCAGGCACCAAGACTGCAGTAGCGAAGAAAATGGATGGGCTGCCTGGGGATGTTTTCCCTGCACGCACCACGTTCCCTTAAAAGGCCTCGAGTGTATATACTGTTCTGACATGCGGGCAAAACCACATCGCGGCAGGGCCTCTCTTCCCCTTATATGGTCAAGTATTACCATGGCACCCTCCCTGCTAATTTATGAAGCACATGAGAGGAGGAATGTCGATCAGGAGATGTGGGGATGTTTCACCAGGGGGAGAAATATAAAGCTCACTCACTGGCAAAAGATGTACAAGACCAAGTGGAACAGAATGCATACTTGCTGAGGGTTTTTGTTTTTTTTTTAACTCTGAAGAATAAACACTTTTGTTCCTCTCTCAAATATCAATACGTCTTGAAGCCAAAAGAATATGCAGAGCCCCACCCCCCAAGTATCGGAGAAAGAGAAAAGTAAAGCAAGAATAAAAGCATGTAGAATTTATCCTTCATGCATTTGCCCCCTCCTAGCCTGGTCTTTGTCTCCCCACTAAACACACACACACACACACACACACACACACACACACTCTACATATACACAACCAATTAAGCATCTGAAAAGAAAGGACAATTTCATTTGAAACACAACACAGAAATAGGACAGAGGACCAGTCAGCTACAATGAGTTCCTATCTCCTATCTATCAAAGGCCTTAGCCACGTTGTTAGAAGCCATATGTCAAGTTTTCCCCATCCAATCTCTGTCCTAAGCCTGGAACCAGCAAAGACCAGAGGGTGTATCAGGTTAGAACATATGGGAAAGTGCTTTGTACATCATAAATCATCTGATGTCCACAGGTAAACACTATGGTAATGTCTTCTTAGAATGGTTGGTTTTTAAGTTACTATTTACTATTTTCATTTAATACACAAGTAGGTTTCTTAGATATATCTAAGTATAAGTTATGTCACTATTTAAACTGTGCTTGCCCTTGCTATAATTCACTATCATTGGGTCAGGATTCTGAATCTTTTCGGAGTGCATACTGGTTCAAATGACCAAATTCTTCTATCCAGCCTCAGAATGCCAAGGAATGTGTGAGTGTCCACTCTAGGTTTTAATGGCACATTGTACAAGCTAGTAGAGAAAGATTCAGGCTCATATAAGCACATATCCTTCACCATTTACAAACTCCACCTTGACTGAAACCAAGTACTTTAATTTTTTTTTTTTATTTACTTGAGAGAGAGAGAATGAGAGAGAGAGAGCACATGAGAAGGGGTAGGGTCAGAGGGCGAAGCAGACCCTGCTGAGCAGGGAGCCTGATGTGGGACTCAATCCAGGGACTCCAGGATCATGACCTGAGCCGAAGGCAGTCGCTTAACCAACTGAGCCACCCAGGCGCCCCGAAACCAAGTATTTTAAAAAAGCATTTAAATGAGGGCGCCTGGGTGGCTCAGTCGTTAAGCGTCTACCTTCGGCTCAGGTCATGATCCCAGGGTCCTGGGATCGAGCCCCGCATCGGGCTCCCTGCTCCCCGGGAAGCCTGCTTCTCCCTCTCCCACTCCCCCTGCTTGTGTTCCCTCTCGCTGTCTCTCTCTGTCAAATAAATAAATAAATAAAATCTTAAAAAAAAAAAAGCAATCAGAGAGGGAGACAAACCATAAGAGACTCTTAACTCTAGGAAACAAATTGAATGTTGCTGGAGGGGAGGTAGGTGGGGAAATGTAACTGGGGGATGGGCATTAAGGGGGGCACGTGATGGAATGAGCGCTGGGTGTTATATGCAACTGATGAATCACTAAACTCTACCTCTGAAACTAGTAATAACTATATGCTAATTAAATTTAAATTTTAAAAATAATAATTTTTTTTAAAAAAAGCACTTGAAGACCCCCAGACAGAAAGTCCAGTACAAACAACACTCCAGAAAACAAGGGACTACACTTCCTTCAACGTAACTCCCCAAATGAGATGTATTTAACGTGAAAGTGTAGCCCAAAGGTTCAACTTCTTAAAACCAGAAATTTAGGAATCGCAACCTGCTGATACCAAGCACATGTCCTCATCCGAGAATGTTCTGTTTAAGATCCTCATACAGCTCACACAATAAGGTAAGCCATGAAGGTACGCACGGTACCTTCATAGTCTCTCTATCCCACAGCTTTGTCACATGACCGTATTTGAGGCAGAAAGAGTGAGCAGGGGTGAGGAGAAAATGCACGAGCCCTGGGCTGTTGTGTCTCAGTACACGGGCAAGCGAGCCCCTGGCCTCCCTGGAGTCCATGGTCTCCTCAGCATCTCCACACTGTCTACAGGGCTGAAGCGGGGGCTTTTAGAAGCATACCAATTGCCTGACTTGACACATTTTTAAGTACCTGCAGCTTCCACTAAGAAAATTCCCTTTCTGAGAACCAACTTATCTAAGCAAGTCTGTAGGCTTGACCACTTGCATCAGGATTACCAGGCCACTTTGAAATGCAGATTCTTGGCTCCATTTAGCATAACTGAATCCAAATCTCTGGGGATGGAGCTGTGGCATCTGCATTTTAACAAGGACATCTCCACCCGCCCAGACCCCGTAAGATTCCTATGCACATTTGAGAACCACTGCTATAAACGCTCAAAAAAAAAAAAAAAACAAACAAAACCTGTTGAATTGAACACTATCTTATACCCAACTAAAAAAATACAATCCCAAAGTATACTTCTCTTACGATTTGTAGCAAAAGGGGATCTTCGGGAACAGCTAGTCCAACCTCTTCATTCTTTAAATCAACAAAGCAGAGTTCTTGGTAGAGTAACTGACTTGCCCTGGGGTCTCATGCCAGCTGATGGCAGAGCCCTCTGGGACCTCTGGTCCTGGGTCAGTCCCTAGGCTCTGCCACCACACCCAATGCCTTTCCCACCCCTCCTTGCACCACACCCATACCTAGCCACACATTCTCCAGGGGTGATCTGGAAACTGTTGTTTCTGCCTGTCCAATAGCCAGCCCCTTCTCTAAGAAATAGAACTTTGCTTTTGTAGAACTGCCCCCTTCTCCACTGCATGACACTCAAGGTGATCCCCTCTTCCTGGGCCAAAGAGCAAGCATGTGATTGAACACAGACTGAGCACAAGCTGAATCTTGACTAAAGTGAAAATGGGGACAATGGATGGAGTTTCTTCCCTGATCCAGAGGGCAATGGTCTGAGGAGATTGTCCATATATAATTCCTGCCACCCAGGTTCCTGTTATTTTTGAGACTAGCTTTCCCTTTGATTCTGAGAATTACCCCTTATCCTTCCAGTGCATTCTTTTTCAGTAACCTAAAATGGGTCTTTTTACTTAGATGCCAAGAACCCTACTCGACCTCTGCTTCCTTAACCCAAAACCATAAATGTGTAAACATCTGATTCAATTTGATAGAAAGGGAAGTTGGGGTCAAATATCTCCTTTTTGGAAACAGAGAGTTTGTATGTGACCTTGCAGTGGGATGGGTGGGGGTACGTTCCTGGAAACCCAGTCTCCATCAATACCCACCACTACACTCATTCCAAAAAGCCAAGTATTTTGCTTTTGATCCCCAAACACCTCACCCCCAAACTAAAAGGCTTAAGATACTATCTGTGCAGCTGAAAACAGAAATAGTCATGAACACACAACTGCAAAGTTATCCAAATGACACTTCTAAATAGTGCACGCGATCTCAAGATCCAGTGCCAAGAAGTTATTGGGCTCACCACATCTGCACAAGTAGACAGATCCCCCTCCTTGTCAGTCTGGGTTTTATCTTTAATGTCCTCTCCCCAGGGCAGCACTATGGTCCCTGACATGCGGTACATCTGTCTACAATTTCCACATAATAGGAGCAAGGCTCAGTTATTTTAAAGCCCCAAGTGCCATTAAGAGGTCTTTCTGCCAAAACACATATGGCTCTTTTGTTACAAAGCTATACAAATATTTGTGTTTTCTGTTTGACTTGGCAGCAATGCAAAATTTCAGACTCTCTACTGCTCTTGCTTTGAAACCACTGCCTGTCTCCTGCTGCAGGTTACTTACTAGTTATTGTGCTTCTTTAAAATAAGTTTGAACTTTTTGGAGGAGAGTTCCAGAACTCTGTTGCTTAAGAGGCCCACCATTGGGTAGTTGCTCCAGAGTAGTATACAGCCCAGACAGCACCTTAACATAAAGGGTGAAACTTTAAAAATATATTTAAAATTTTTTTAAACCTACAATAAAATGGGACTTTTGGGTGTGTTCTGTTCTATGAATTTTCATTTTTGTATAAATTCATGTAAACTAGCTTCACAATCAGGAGACAAAACTTTTCCATCACCCTCCAGAAACTCTCTCACACAGACACACTGGTCCCCCACTCCCAGCCCCTGGTAACCACTGCTCTGGTTTCATCCCTAGAGTTTTGTCTTTTTGAGTACTGTATGAATGGAATCACACAGTATATGACATTTTGAGTGAGGTACCCTTCACTCAGAATAATTACTTGAGATTCATCCAAGTTGTGTGTTTTCCATTTTATTGTCAAGTAGTATTTCATTGCACAGATATATCAGTTTGTTTATTCTTTCACCTGTTGAAGGACTTTGGGGTGCTTCCTGTTTGGGCAATATTATGAATAGAACTGCTACAAATATCTGTGTCCAGGTTTTTTTCTCTAGGGTAAATATATAGGAGTGGGATTACAGAATCACATGCTAATAATCTATTTAATAAGCAACTGACAAACTGTTTTCCAGAGTGGCAGTATGTCTCATTTTGCATCCCCCCCCAGCAGTATATGAGATGTTCCAAATGATGTACATCTTTGTCATCACTTGGTATTAGCAGTATTTTTTTTATTTTAGCCATTCTAATTGTTATGTAGTCATATCTTATTCTGGTTTCAGTTTGCATCTCCTAAAAGCTAATGATGTTGAATATCTTTTCACGTGCTTATCTGACATCCATAAATCTCCTTTGGATCCCATTCTTAATTGTTTCAACAGTTCCAATTCTTCCAATATGTTGAAAATATTATTGTTTCTCCCATGAATTACTTTAGCACTTTGGTCAAAAATCAACTGGCCATATTTATTCAGGTCTCTTTCTGGACTTTCTATCTGTTTCATTGATCTATATGTCTAACCCTTTGCCAATGCCTATTGCTTTCTTCTAATCAAAAAATGTGATTCCTCCAGCTTTATCTTCTTTTTCAAAATTGTTTTACTTGTTCTAGTTCCTTTGCCTTTCCATATAAATTTTAGAGTTGATATGTCTATATCTACCAAAGTCTTATGGAAATATTTATTGGAATTGCATTAAATCTATGGATCAGTCATAATCAGAAGATAATGATTTTGCTACATTAAGTCTTCCAATCCATGGACATGGTATATCCTTTCATTTGGGTATTTTATTTTTTTAACAATGTTTTGTAGTTTTCAGAATATAGATTCTATATGTTTTGTTAAGTTTATAGCCAAGTTTTTCACTTTTTTGAGCAACTGTAAATAGTATTGCTTTTTCTCATTTCAGTTTTCAACTAAACATTGATGGCATATAGAAATACAATTGGTGGGGCGCCTGGGTGGGTAAGTTGGTTAAGTGTCTGCCTTTGGCTCAGGTCATGATCTCAGGGTCCTGGGATCAAGTCTTTTATTGGGCTCCCTGCTCAGCTGGGAGTCTGCTTCTCCCTTTCCCTCTGCCCCTACCCCTGGATGGTGAGCGTGCTCGCTCTCTCTTTCTTTCAAATAAATAAATAAAGACTATGGACTCTGAGAAACAAACTGAGGGTTTTAGAGGGGAGGGGGTGGGGGGATGGGTTAGCCTGGTGATGGGTATTAAGGAGGACACATACTGCATGGAGTACCGGGTGTTGTACGAAAACAATGAATCATGGATCACTGCATTGAAAACTGGTGATATACTGTATGGTAACTAATATAACATAATAAAATAAAATTTAAAAAATATCTTAAAAAAAAAGAAATACAATTGGCTTTTGAGTGTTCACTCTGTATCCTCTGATTTTCCTTTATTAGCTTTAGGATTTTTTGGGGGGGATTTCTCAGGATTTTCTATGTAGACAATCAAATCATCTGTGAATAAAAATGGCCTTATTTCTTCCTTCCAACTCCATACGCCTTTTAATTCCTTTTCATGCCTTATCATATTGGCTGTTACTCCCAGTATAATGTTGAATAGTAATGGTGAGAGTAGACAAACTTCTCTTGTTTCTGATCATAAGGGGAAAGCACTCAGTGTTTCACTATTAAAAATAATTTTAGCTGTATGTTTTTTGTAGATGCCCTTTGTTAGATTGAAGAACTAGTTTAAATAGATGTTGACTTTCTGTCAAATGATCATCTGTCTCAATTGATATGAGTGTGTGGTTTCTCTTCTTTAAACTGCTAATATAGTGGATTGCCTTGATTGATTTGTGAATATTAAACCAGCCTCACATTCTCAGGATAAACCCAGATTTTTCTTTTTATATATTGCTGGATTTATTATGTTAATATTTTGTTAAGGATTTTTACATATATGTTTGTGAAGGATATTGATCTATATTTTTCTCTTCTCACACCATATTTGTCCGGTTTTAGTGTCAGAATAATGCTGGCCTCGTAAAATAAGTTTGGAAGTATTCACCCTTTTCTGTTTTCTGGAAAAGATAATGAATTTATTTTAATATTTGGAAAATTCACCAGTGTATCTGTCTGCACTTATAAGTTTATTTTGGGGGAGGTTTTAAACTATAGATTCAATTTCTTTAGCAGCCATAAAATGTTCAAATTATCTGTTTAATTTTGGGTGCGTGTTGATAATTTGTGTTTTTTGAGGAATCAGTCATTTCATCTAAGTTGTTGAATTTATTCATGAAGAGTAGTTTGTAGTGCTCCCTTAACAACCCTGTAATGTCTAAAAGCTCGGTAGTGATATTTTCCTTCCTGATATTTATAATTTGTGTATTCTCTTTTTCTCTTTGTCAGTCTTGCTGGATTATCAATTTTATTCATCTTTTCAAATAACTAGCTCTTGGTTTATTGATTTTTCTTATTGTTTTGCTGTTTTCAATATCACCGATTTCTGCTGTGATCTTTTTTTTTTTTCTCCTTGCTTTGTATTTATTTTGCTGTCTTTTTTCTAGTTTCGTAAGGTGGAAGCATAGATTACGATTTAAAAACTGTCTTCTTTTTAAATGTAAGCATTTGTTGCTACAATTTCCCCCCTCAGTACTACTTTATCTGCATCCCACAATTTTTTATGAGTTGTATTTTCATTCTCATTTAGTTCAAAATATTTTCTCATTTTCCTCAATAGTTTCTTTTTGACCCACAGATTACTTAGAAGCATATTGTTTCATTTCCAAGTGTTTAGAGATTTTTCTGTTATTCTTCTGTAATCAATTTTTGTCTAATCCCTTTATAGTCTGGGAACATACTTTTGAATGGTTTTGACTCTTTTACATTTTGTTATTTTTGTTTGTTTTAATGACCAGGATTTGATTTACCTTGGTAAATGTTCCATGCACTTGAAAAGAATACATATTCTGCTGATGATTAGAGTGTTCTATAAATGTCAATTAGATCCAGTTGATAGATAATGTTGGTCAGTATTTCCATACCCTTGCTGATTTTCTGTCTAATCTGTCTTTGTCTATTCTATAAACTTCTGAGAGATTATTGATGTCTCCTCTCCAACTATAATTCTAGATTTCTCTATTTCTCCTTCCTGTTCTACTTATTGTTGTTCCATGTACTTTGAAGTTCTGTTATTCAGAGCATATACATTTAGGATTGTTATGTCTTTTTAGTAAATTAACCCCACATAATTTTGGTTTTCAAAGACTTTGCAGTACAGTTGAGTTCTCAAAGTCTATGTATACAATTTAGGGTCAGATGTGCACATGCTCAGCTAAAGAATGAGCCTAGTACTTCCTAAATAACTTTAATAATTTCCCCTGAATCTATCCTCTCTTTTGATACTTTCCAGCTTCCCTGGGGTTCTTTCTGGTACTCTAACAAGTAGTTGGGGCTTTATTTACTCTATTCTGTCATACTTCCCATGCCTGCCCCTGTTTCTATGAGGAGGGAGAACCAAGTGGTGGGAAGACAGGGGAGTGGGGAGAAGCAATGATGTTTTTCCCGACTCTCAGAACTACTTCAAGTTTGGGGTTCCTGCCAGCCATCTTACTCCTACTGCCACTGCTACCCCAGGACTGCTTGAGAACTACAGGACAACAGATGGAGAAAAGAAAGGGGGAAAAAAAAAAAAAGAAAAATGGGAAATTTCCTCACACTCTCTCTCTAAACTAGAGAACTTTTCCTGGTGTTCTATCCATGCTGCTGTTGACTTCTGGGTTTCAGACTGCACTGAGGTCAAGCTGGAGGGTAGTAGACACACATAAAAGGGAAACTCATCACTACTTTGATGGTACTTTAAGTCCTGGTCTTCTTCCCCAATCTGCTATTATTTGATTTTCAAAGTCCTCAAATAGCTGTTCTCTGTGTCTGCCCAGGTTTTATAGCTGCATTCAGCAGAAGGCAGGGTGGATGGGGTGAGCTTACTCCATCTTATTCAAAACTGGAAGCACGGGGGAAGTTTTTTAAACATTCAGATTCCCTGGCTCCACACCAGACCTACTGGATCTACTCCCAGTTGGGGAGCTGAGAAGTGGGAGACAAAATGTAGATTTGGGGGAAGCACCACAGGAAATGTTAGATGCACATCTGCAGTTAGAGGCATTTCTTAGAATAAAGTCAAGCAGCTGAAGACTACCTGCAGCTGCTCAGGTTCTACCCTAGATCAACTCTGATAATGGCCAATGTTTAAGAACTCTGGGTTCTTAATCAGAGCCTGCAAATTCAAATGCCTCCACTGGCCACATACATAATATGTATGTTAAGCAGTCAGTTGGACCTATGACACCAGGGAATGATGGGGACAATAGTGAGCTGGAGAGTCCAAGTTTGTTGGGGGCAGCCTCCACTATGCTCCAAACAATTATTCGTAGAGGAGAATGCGGGCCCAGTAGAGCCAGATGGCAATTTTTCAATAAAACATTAACATTTTTTATATAAAATTTCCCAATTTCTAAATGTCAGCAAAATAATTAAAAAATAAAACTGCAGGGCATCAGTTTCCTACTTTTGGGTCTAGAGAAAAACTGGTAGCCCTTCTAGAATTTGGTTGTGCATATATAGTATATGTATGCATGTGTAGATGTGGGTTCATTTACATATCCCTTGAAAAATTTGGTCTCTATCCTTGACATACCTAGAGATCCCTTACATGTCACAAAACTATTCATTGTTTGGAAACCTTGTGGTATAGCAACATATGTAAAATATGACAACTTTTGGAAAGAAATATTCACCAACTTATACACTTGCCCGTGAACTGGGCTTCCTGAGGTATTACTAAAAACCCCTCCTTTTTAAGGCATATCATTTCATGGAACTTGTTAAGCTTCCTTTTCCCCACATACAATATCCTTTATTGGGGGGCAGTCTCCACTATGCTCCAAACAATTATTCCTAGAACAAGAGTAAATGAAACAAGGGGAGGAAATTAGTAAAAGAGAAAAATCTCAAAAAATTATGATGAATTTCTGTTGCCAAGAAGTTTTAATCTGCAAGTCACTGAAGAGTGTATGACATGTCTCATTTGACTTTAATTTCAAAGTAATGTGACCTGACGAGTAATTAGACAACGACTAATGAAGTGAAATGTATGCTATAAACATTTTCATATATAAACCTGTTCTTAATTATTATCAATAATACACCATATTTTAACTTTAGTGAAGAAACTCATTAATACAGATGAATTTCATTTAATTTACACTTAGTTCCCAAACTGATTCATTTAACTGGTGAGAGCATATTGCTATCAAAGTTAAACACCTGAATGTGTCTGGAAATATATCATGCATGGCACAGAGTTAAAAAGTTTGGGCCTTGGAACCACATAAGTACAGATCTGAATTCCAGCCCCTTAAGTTACTAGACTATGACTTTAAACCTTGGTTTCTTCACAGTTAATAAAGAAAGTTTTTAACTTAGCTTTTCTGGTTGCAAGGAACAAAGTCTCGACTCAAGTTATCTCAAATAATAGGGTAGGATTTTGCAGGATGAAGTAGTTAGTAAGAATACACTTGAGAATGAGAACACAAAAATTTCAACCCTGAGGCCAACGCCTAAAAGAAATCTAGGGAAACACTGAACAACCTGGCTTCAGAAACCTATGTTGTTCAGAATCCAAGGAGAGTATATGGTTTGTCATGTGGCTTGTCACCTCTCCTTCTCACTGGCTTCCTCATTTTTCATTTGATGTGCACATTTAAACTTTACCTTGTAGGTTCTGTTTTTTCATTACTCTTGCTTTCCTGTAACTTCTCTCCACTCATGACCATAATGAGCCCCCCCCCCCCAGATTCCTTCTACCTCAGGACCTATAAGCTTCTGCTCCTGCTCAAGCAGGGTTCTTACATATCAAAAGACTAAATTCAAGATTATTAAAAAGAATCTGATAATGTTGGTATTCCCTGTTTGTGAAGAGCTTTTTGCTCTATTTCAAAGGATAATGACCAGTCTGTGAATAGGCCACATTGAGCTGGTTGTCCATTCTTGGACTAATCCATTACGGCTCAAGTTCATTTATAAAAATCAAATTACTACCACTCTTTGGCATATAAGTAGCAATAACTTATTTGTGATGCGTACTCACCCTGATTAGGATCCAACATCACAGAGGGATCAAAAGTCTAACGCCAGGTTTTGTACCTTGGCTAAGTAGCACACAGATTATTTATATAATCTTTTGTATAGTAGGCCTAAAAGTAATCTGCTGATGCATATTCTAAAACATACCTGTATTTGTTTGAACAGATTTCAGATTTACACTTTATATTTACTGTGTTGAACAAAGATTGTTTCCTCAAGGGACTTGTAAGAGCAGGTAAATACTGTATTTTACAGAGGATGGTTCCAGACATCTATAGACTCATTCAACTAAGCAAGTAAACCTTAAAATCCCGATTACTCTATGTTTCCCCTTCTTTTGGCTCTGAGCCTTCAGTAAGCAGAAGGTTGAAAGAAACCAAACCAACATCTCTCCCAACCTCTCCATTTTATTTATGTATTTGATTTTTCCAAGGTTCAGTGAGGAAAACATAGACTTTAGATAAAAGATCACTATCACATGAGTGCTGTATCTAACTTGGAACTTGATTAAACCAAATCTGCTCATTGGCCAACAAGTCAAATGTGCCCTATCCAAGTACTGGGCAATGTTTAAGGGCAAACATAAACTCATCAAAATCTGATGTGATTTGCCATCAAACTGATTTGAACTGGACAAATAAAATCTAGCCAAAATGGAAGTTTGTTCAGTAGTATCTCTCAGCTTTCAAAAAGCCCTAAAAGAAAAATTTACAGCTTAAATATCTCAAAAGAATCTTCCGTGGGGAGTTAATGGATTTGTTTATTAATCAAAGTTCAATCAGGAGAACTTAAATTAGTTTGTTGCTGGCAATTTTAGAAAAGCAGATTTTTATATTGGTTTGGAACAGCCCTAAATAATCCTCTGAAACTAGGCAATATCAATTTGTAAAATGTAAGGTTCATGGTCCAATGGAACTCAGAGATTATCATCTGCTCCACTTCCCTCACTTCACAGGATATTCATTGCACCATCATGTGGAGAGTGAAAAGTTGGAAGTAACCTATATATCCAACAATAGGGGAATGACTGAGCACAAGAGTCTATCATCATCCAATGAGATAAACAGTTGTTAAAAAGAATACAGTATACTTAAATATTCTGACATGTATATTCATGACAACTATAAAGTGAAAAAAGAAAAAATTTTCAAATCAAAGTGCAAGTATGACCTCATTTTTTGTTTGTTTAAAAACACAAATTAAAACTGTGTGTATGTAATGTTTGAAAGGCCACAGAACACTGTTAATAGTGGTTATATAGAAAGGGATTTTTAAAAGCAAAAGCATCACAACAAAAAGACCCCCTCAAGAATAATAAAATAATCCATGCAATATGCCAATAACCTGAGGCACAATGCGTGCAAGAGAGGTTCCTGGGCTGCAAACAGCTCACACATGAGCAATGGGAGTTCCCAGAGGTGCACTGGATGGGGAGGCTTTGGCTTTCCAGTGATGGCCAGCAGCCATCGCCACCCCACCACTTTTTGATGTGGAAAATGATATTCTCTCCATCTTACATAAAGTGTGGTTCAAACCCAATTTTCATTCTCCCTAGCACTTCCTTTCTAACCAGCTGCCTCCTTTATCTATTCCTAGAGGGAAATTCTGGAAAACCACAGCAACGTCCTAGAAAATCTACCCTCCTTATGAAGTAGAATAGACTTTGACTCTTCCTTGTACATCCCACCCCCCCATATCTGTTATAATTGTAGAAGAATATTGTAAGTGTATTACCTGAAGTTTCTCCAAGCTCACATTCCAATGCCATGGGCTTGAGAACTATGGACGGGTTGCCTCTTTTGGAAAGCTTACCCTAAGCTAAGTAAAGCAAGAACATTAACAGCTGCATTAAATCCTTGTGTTCTTTTTAAAAATGCTTTTGAGACACAGACAAAATTTATTATTGAGTATTCCTGGTCTCACTATGAACACTTGAGGCCTTTGCTCCCCAGCAAAGATAATATTGTCCCTGCCTGCTTAGTGTCTCCTCTTTGCCCACCCTCTTAAGAGATTTTTTCTCTCTTGCCAACTTAATCACTGCATTCCTGTGACACAGAATCAGGAGAATAAGAAGAAAGAGGTAGGACACCAACAGGTGAAAAAAGAGTGGGGAGCACTGGGGAGTAGTGGAAGAGAGAAAGTGGAGAAGAGAAGCTCCAGGTGGGCTCCAGCAATGAGAAAGTAGTAGGGTAATAAGAATCTTAGAGAAGATGGCTAGGATCTATATATTGATCCCTTTTAATATGTTCTGAGAACTGCAAGCAAAATATAGAACCACTTTTCATTTGCTTTTCGTTGTTTCTTTGAAGTCACACTGCTCTGACACTTGATCACATAAGGACAAAATTTATTCAGGCTCTAATACATTCTAGAACACGCAAGTATGATACTCATAAAATTGTTTTTAAAAGAGCCAAGGTGAGGATCAATATGAAAACAGCAGATTTGAACAACACTATAGACCAAATGGACCTAACAGATATATATAGAACATTCAATCCAACAGCAGTAGAATATATGGTCTTCTAGAGCAAACACAGGACATTTTCCAGGACAGATCATGTTAGTCCACAATACAAGTCCAAAGAAATTTAAGAAAATAGAAATTATATCAAGTATAGTTTTCACAGTGATAATGGAATTATAAATGAGTAAAAGAAGGAAAGCTGGAACATTCTTAAATACATGAAAATTTAGCAACATGCTTTCGAACAACCACTAGATCACAGAATAAATCAAAAGAAAAATTTTAAACTGTCTTGAGACAAACAAAAATAGAAACAAAGCATCACAAAACTTATGGGAGGCAAAAAGAGCATTTCTAAGAGGAAAGTTTATATTATAAATGCACACACTAAGAAAGAAGAAAGATCTCAAATAAGCAACTTAACATTATGCTCAAGGAACTAGAAAAAGAAGAGCAAATGAAGCCCAAAGTTAGCAGAAGGAGGGCAATAATAAAGATTAAAGAAGAAATAACCGAAATAGAGAATAGGAAAACAATAGAAAAGATGAACAAAAATTAAGAGTTGGTTCTTTGGAGGGAAAAGATGGTGGAGGAGTAGGGGACCGTATTCCAACCGGTCCCCAGAATTGAGCTGGAGATCTACCAGACCATTCTGAACACCCACAAAATCAGCCTGAGATATAAGAAGATAGATCTGGATCTCTACAGACAGAATATCGCAGGTAGTTGGTTCTGAGGTACGAAGCAGGGAGCCGTGATTCCGCGGGCAGATATCAGAGGATAAATGGAAGGTCGAGGGAGCCCAGCCATAGGGATCCTACACTGCCAGTGAGTGACAGCCTCCCACGCTGGGGACGGGGCACAGACTCGCAGACCGGTAGTGGCGGGGAAAGGACTTTAGGGTAGCCCCGCAGACAGATACCCTGAGCGGCAGGGTTGCATGTGCGAACTGGGGGTGGCTGGCGGTTTCAGAAGCATAAAGGGCAGAGATGTGCCCTGACGGGGAGGCAAGGACTGCGAGCGCTGCTGAGGGGCGCACAATCCAGGACACTGCAGTTTATAGCAGCACAGACAGAACCAGAGATAGTCTTGCCTGGAAAGCTCACTGAAAAACAGACTGCAATCTCTCTGCTTTGAGGCAGAGGGTTGGAAATGCTCTCTTCGGCTCTGGCTCTCAGAAGAGATGTGGAAAGCCACCAGGGAAAGCTGCCAGAGAACAAAAGCCCCAAAACACCGGTTTTCACTGAGCCCATCCCCCCCCACAGGGAGCAGGGCAACTCTCCCCAAATAGGGTAGCCTGAGTACCAGTGTGGCAGGCCCCACCCCCAGAAGACAGGCTGAGAGAACAAGAGGCCAGCAACCCTAAGGTCCCTAGAAAACAGGTGCATCTTGCTTGGGTTGTAGTCAATAACTTGGACACTATACATTCCCTCAACCACCCCTCAACAAATGACAAGGAGGAGGAACCCCCAAAATAGGAAAGACTCAGAGACTATGACTTATGCCACAGATTTACAAATGTATTCAGGTATAACCAAGATGTTGGAGGTGGAATTCAGGCTAGCAATTGTGAAGACAATAGCTAGAATGCAGAAATCGACTAATGGCAACATAGAGTCTCTAAGGGCGGAAGTGAAAGCAGAATTGGCAGAGTTTAAAAATGCTATCAATGAGATCCAATCTAATCTAGATAATCTAACAGCCAGGGTAAGCAAGACAGAAGATGAATTCGTGACCTTGAAGACCATTTAATAGAGAAAAAAGGGAAAAGAGGAGGCCAGGGAAAAACAACTCAGAATCCATGAAAATAGAATCAGAGAAATAAGTGACACCATGAAACGTTCCAATGTCAGAATTATTGGAATCCCTGAGGGGGTGGAGAGAGAGAGAGGATTAGAAGATATATTTGAGCAAATCGTAGCTGAGAACTTCCCTACTCTGGGGAATGAAACAAACAATTGTGTCCTAGAGGCAAAGAGGACCCCTCCCAAGATCAAGGAAAACAGGTCAACACCCTGGCATGTAATAGTAAAACTCACAAATCTTGGAACCAAGGAAACCATCTTTTTTTTAATAAGTATTTTTTTAAGATTATTTATTATTTGACAGAGAGAGACACAGTGAGAGAGGGAACACAAGCAGGGAGAGTGGGAGAGGAGAAGCAGGCTTCCTGCGGAGCAGAGAGCCCAATGTGGGGCTTGACCCCAGGACCCCGGGATCATGACCTGAGCCCAAGGCAGATGCCCAATAACTGAGCCACTGAGGCGCCCCTCAAGGAAACCATCTTAAGGACAGTTAGGGGGAAGAGATTCCTTACGGACAGAGGAAGGAACGTCAGAATAACATCAGACCTATCCATAGAGACCTGGCAAGCCAGAAAGGCCTGGCAAGACACATTCAGGGTACTAAACAAGAAGAACATGCAGCCAAGAATACTTTATCCGGCAAGGCTGTCATTGAGAATGGATGGAGAGATGCAGAGTTTCCAAGACCCGCAGAATCTGAAAGAATATGTGACCACTAAGCCGGCCCTGCAAGAAATATTAAGGGGGGGTCTTACAAAAGGAGAAAGACCCCAAGAGGGATATACAACAGAAATTTACATGGACAATCTATAAAAACAAGGTCTTCACAGGCAACATGATGACAATTAATTCATGTCTTTCAATAATCACTCTCAACGTGAATGGCCTAAATGCTCCTATAAACCGGCACAGGGTTTCAGATTGGATAAAAAGACAGGACCCATCTATATGCTGCCCACAAGAGACTCATTTTGAACCTAAAGATACATCCAGACTGAAACTGAAGGGATGGAGATCCATCTTCCATGCCAACGGACCTCAAAAGAAAGCTGGGGTAGCAATTCTTATATCAGACAAATTAGATTTAAACTAAAGACTGTAGTTAGAGACACAGAAGGACACTATATCATTCTTAAAGGGTCTATCCAACAAGAAGATCTAACAGTTGTAAATATCTATGTCCCCAAAATGGGAGCAGCCATCTACATAAGCCAACTGTTAACCAAAATAGTCATATTGATAACAGTACATTAATTGTAGGAGACCTCAATACACCACTCTCAGCAATAGACAGAACATCTAAGCAGAAAATCGACAAAGAAACAAGAGCTTTGAATGACACACTGGATCAGATGGACCTCATAGATATATACAGAATATTCCACCCTAAAACAAGAGAATACTCATTCTTCTTGAGCGCACATAGAACATTCTCCAGAATAGATCACATACTGGGTCACAAATCAGGTCTCAAACGATACCAAAAGATTGAGATTATTCCCTGCATATTCTCAGACCATAATGCTTTAAAACTGGAACTCAATCACAAGAAAAAATTTGGAAGAAATTCAAACACTTGGAAGCTAAAGACCACTCTGCTCAAGAATGTTTGGGTCAACCAGGAAATCAAAGAACTTAAACAATTCATGGAAACCAATGAGAATGAAAACACATTGGTCCAAAACCTATGGGATACTGCAAAGGCGGTCCTAAGGGGGAAATACATAGCCATCCAAGCCTCAGTCAAAAAAATAGAAAAATCCCAAACTCACCAACTAACTCTAAACCTTAAAGAACTAGAGAAAAAGCAAAAATGATGCCTAAGCCATGCATTAGAAGAGAAATAATTAAGATTAGAGCAGAGATCAATGAATTAGAAACCAGAAGCACAGTAGATCAGATCAACGAAACTAGAAGCTGGTTCTTTGAAAGAATTAATAAGATCGACAAACCACTGGCCAGACTTACCCAAAAGAAAAGAGAAAGGACCCAAATTAATAAAATTATGAATGAAAGGGGAGCAATCATGACTAACACCAAGGAGATAGAAACAATTATTAGAAATTATTATCAACAATTATATGCCAATAAACTGAGCAATCTGGATGAAATGGAGGACTTCCTGGAAACCTATAAGCTGCCAAGACTGAAAAAGGAAGAAATGGACAGCCTGAATAGGCCAATAACTCTATGCCAATAAGCTGAGTAACCTGGATGAAATGGATACCTTCCTGGAAACCTATAAACTCCCAAGACTGAAACGGGAAGAAATTGACAACCTGAATAGGCCAATAACCAGTAACGAGATTGAAGCAATGATCAAAACCCTCCCAAAAAACAAGAGTCCAGGTCCTGATGGATTCCCTGGGCAATTCTACCAAACATTCAAAGAAGAAATAATACCTATTCTCCTGAAACTGTTTCAAAAAAAAAAAAAAAAAGCAGAAACATAAGGAAAGCTTCCAGACTCATTTGATGAGGCCAGCATTACCTTGGTCCCCAAACCAGGCAGAGACCCCACCAAAAAGGAGAATTTCAGACCAATATCCCTGATGAATATGGATTCCAAAATCCTCAACAAAATCCTAGCTAATAGGATCCAACAATACATTAAAAGGATCATCCACCACGACCAAGTGGGATTTATCCCTGGGATGCAAGGGTGGTTCAACATTTGCAAATCAATCAATGTGATAGAACACATTAATAAGAGGAGAGAGGAGAACCGTATGGTCCTCTCAATTGATGCAGAAAAAGCATCTCACAAAATATAGCATCCTTTCCTGATTAAAATGCTTCAGAGTATAGGGATAGAGGGTACATTGCTCAAGTTCATAAAATCCATCTATGAAAAACCCACAGTGAATATCGTCCTCAATGGGAGAAAGCTGAGAGCCTTTCCCTTAAGATCAGGAACACGTCAAGGATGCCCAATCTCGCCATTATTGTTCAACATAGTACTAGAAGTCCTAGCAACAGCAATCAGACAACAAAAAGAAATAAAAGTATTCAAATTGGCAAAGAAGAAGTCAAACTCTCTCTCTTCGCAGATGACCTGACACTTTATGTGAAAAACCCAAAAGACTCCACCCCCAAATTACTAGAACTTATACAGCAATTCAGTAATGTGGCAGGATACAAAATCAATGCACAGAAATTAGTTGCTTTCTTATACACTAACAATGCAACTGTAGAAAGAGAAATTAGAGAAACGATTCCATTTACAATAGCACCAAAAACCATAAGATACCTCAGAATAAACCTAACCAAAGAGGTAAAGGATCTATACTCTCCGAACTACAGAACATTCATGAAAGAAATTGAAGACACAAAAAGATGGAAAAACATTCCATGCTCATGGATCGGAAGAATAAACATTGTTAAAATGTCTATGCTACCCAGAGCATGTCTATACCTTCAATGCCATCCCAATCAAAATTCCAATGACATTTTTCAAAGTGCTGGAACAAACAATCCTAAAATTTGTATGGAATCAGAAAAGACCCCGAATCACCAAGGAAATGTTGAAAAAGAAAAACAAAGCTGGGGGCATCATGTTGCCTGATTTCAAGCTATATTACAAAGCAGTGATAACCAAGATAGCCTGGTACTGGCACAAAAACAGACGTATAGACCAATGGAACAGAATAGGGAACCCAGATATGGACCCTCAACTCTGTGGTCAAATAAGTTTCGACAAAGCAGGAAAAATTATGCAATGGAAAAAAGACAGTCTCTTCAATAAATGATGCTGGGAAATTGGGACAGCCACATGCAGAAGAATGAAACTCGACCATTCTCTAACACCATACACAAAGATAAACTCAAAGTGGATGAAAGACCTCAATGTGAGACAGGATTCCATCAAAATCCTAGAGGAGAACATAGGCAGTAACCTCTTTGACATCGGCCATAGCAACTTCTTTCAAGATACAGCTCCAAAGGCAAGTGAAACAAAAGCAAAAATGAACTTTTGGTCTTCATCAAGATAAAAAGCTTCTGCACAGCAAAGGAAATCAGTCAACAAAACAAAGAGGCAACCCACAGAATGGGAGAAGATATTTGCAAATGACACTACAGATAAAGGGCTGGTATCCAAGATCTATAAAGAACATCTCAAACTCAACACCCAAAAAACAAATAATCAAGTCAAAAATGGGCAGAAAACATGAACAGACACTTCTCCAAAGAAGAAATACAAATGGCTAACAGACACATGAAAAAATGTTCATCATCATTAGCCATCAGGGAAATTCAAATCAAAACCACAATGAGATACCACCTTACACCAGTTAGAATGGCAAAAATTAACAGGGCAAGAAACAACAAATGTTGGAGAGGTTGTGGAGAAAGGGGAACCCTCTTACACTGTTGGTGGGAATACAAGTTGGTACAGCCACTTTGGAAAACAGTGCGGAGGTGCCGCAGAAAATTAAAAATAGAGCTACCCTATGACCCAGCAATTGCACTACTGGGTATTTACCCGAAAGACACAGATGTAGTGAAAAGAAGGGCCATATGCACCCCAATGTTCAGAGCGGCAATGTCCGCAATAGCCAAACTGTGGAAAGAGCCGAGATGCCCTTCAACAGATGAATGGATAAAGAAGATGTGGTCCATATATACAATGGAATATTACTCAGCCATCAGAAAGGATGAATATCCAACTTTTACATCAACATGGATGGGACTGGAGGAGATGATGCTAAGTGAAATAAGTCAAGCAGAGAATGTCAATGATCATCTCGTTTCACTTATTTGTGGAACATAAGGAATAGCAGGGAGGACATTAGGAGAAGGAAGGGAAAACTGAAGGGGCGGAAATCGGAGAGAGAGATGAACCGTGAGAGACTATGCACTCTGAGAAACAAACTGAGGGTTTTAGAGGGGAGGGGGGTGGGGGGATGGGTTAGCCCACTGATGTGTATTAAGGAGGGTACATATTGCATGGAGCACTGGGTGTTATAAGAAAACAGTGAATCGTGGATCACTACATCAAAAACTAATGACGTAGTCTATGGTGACTAACCATAGACTAACCATAATAAAATAAAATTTTAAAAAAGAGTTCTTTGAAAAGATAAACAAAACTGACAAGCCTTTAGTTAGACTCATCAAGAAAGCAAGAGAGGGGACTCAAATCAATAAAATCAGAAATGAAAAAAGAGACATTACAACTGCTACCACAGAAATACAAAGGATCGTAAGAGACTACTGTGAACAACTTTATGCCAGCAAATTGGACAACTTAGAAGAAATGGAAAAACTGCTAGGAACATACAACCTACTGAGACTAAATCAAGGAGATATAAAAAATGTGAACAGACCAACAAGTAAGGAGATTGACTCAGTAATCAAAACCCTCACAACAAAGAAAGCCCAGGATCAGATGATCCCACTGGTGAATTCCACCAAATATTTAAAGAAGAATTAATACCAATCCTTCTCAAACTCTTCCAAAAAAACTAAAGAGAAGGAAACAATTCCAAATTCATTATATGAGGCAAGCAATGTCCTGATGCCAAAGCTGCATAAGGACACTACAAGAAATAAAACCTCAGACCAATACCCCCAATTAATACAGATACAAAAATACTCAACTAAATGTTAGCAACCCAAATTCAACAGCATATTGAAAGGATCATACACCCCTCCTTGATCAAGTGGGATTCATCCCTGGGATGCAAAGAAGTTCAATATATGCAAATCAATCAATATGATCCATCACACTAATATAACAAAAGATAAGAAAATAATATGACCATCTCAAAAACGCAGAATAAGAATTTGGCAAAATTCAACATTCTTTCATGATAAAAACTCTTAACAAATTGGGTATAGAAGAAATATAGCTCAAGATAATAAAGATCATATATGAAAAGCCCACAGCTACCATCACACTCAACAGTGAACAGTTGAAAGCTTCTGCTCTAAGATCGGCAACAAGACAAGGGTGCCTACTCTCAGCACTCCTCTTCAACAGAGTATTGGAAGTCCCAGCCAGAGCAATGAGGCAAGAAAAAGAAATAGAAGGCATCCAAATAAAAAAGGAAGAAGTAAAATTGTCTCTACAGATAACATGATCTTATATATAGGAAACCTTGAAGACTCAAAAAAAAAAAACTATTAATCCAAAAAACTATTAGAACTAATCAATGAATTCAGTAAAACTACAAGATTAACATACAAAAATCAGTTGTGTTTCTATACATTAACAAAAATAACGAAAACAATTCCATTTATAACAGCATCAAAAAGAATAAAATTCTTAGAACCAAATTTAACCAAGCAAGTAAAAACTCTAAGTATACTGAAAACTATTAAACACCGATGAAAAAAATTGGAGAAGACACAAATAAACAGAAAGATAATCCATGATCATGATCTGAAGGAATAATATTGTTAAAATATTCATACAATCCAAAGCCATCTGTTGATTCAATGAAATCTCTGTCAAAATTCCAATAGATTTTTTCAAAGGAATAGAAAACACAATCATAAAACTCTTATAGAACCACAAAATACCCTGAAGAGCCAAATAGTCTTGAGGGGGAAAAAAACCCCACAAAGATAGACACATCATATTTCCTGATTTCAAACTATATTACAAAGCTATAGTAAACAAAACAGTATGGAACTGGCATAAAAATAGACACACTAAAGGAACAGAAGAGCCCAGAAATAAACCCGTGTGTATATGGTCAACTAATATATGGTCAATGAGGGAGTCAAAAATACTCAATGGGGAAAAGACAATCCCTTCAATAAATAGTGTTGGGAAAACTAGATATTTACATGCAAAAAAAATGAAACTGGACACCTATCCTAAAACACAAAAATTCACTTGAAATGGAGGACTCGAAACCATAAAACTCCTAGAAGAAAACACAAGGAAAATGACCCTTTATATTGGTCTTGGCAATGATTTTTTTGGGGGGGGGGAGCTATGGCACCAAGAGCACAAGCAACACAAGCAAAAATAAACAAATGGGAATATAGCAAATTAACCCACTTCTGCACAGCAAAACAACAACAACAACAAAAAAACCCACAATTAAAATGGAAAGGGAACCAAAGGAAAATGTTTGCAAACTACGTATCTGATAATGTGTTAATATCCAAAATACATAAGGAACTCATAAAACTCAATAGGAGAAGAACAAACAGCCCCATTAAAAAATGGGTAAAGGTCCTGAATAGACATTTTTCCAAAGATGATATACAAATGCCAACAGGTACATGAAAAGCTGCTTGATAAACACCACTAATCATCAGGAAAATGCAAATCAAAACTACAATGAGATATTATCTCACATCTGGTATAACTGCTGTTATCAAAAAGACCAGAGACAAAAGGTGTTGGTAAGGATGTGGAGAAAAGGGAACGCTCGTACTCTGTTGGTAGGAATATAAACTGGTACAACTACTATGGAAAACAGCATGGGGTTTCCTCAAAAAATTAAAAATAGAAATACCATGTGATCCAGCAATTCCACTTCCGGGTATTAACTGGAAAGAAATGAAATCACTATCTTGAGATATCTGCACTCCTATGTTCACCACAGCACCATTTACAGTAGCCAAGACCTGGGAACAATATAAGAGTCTAACGACAGATGAATGGATCAAGAAAACACACACACACACAAATATTAGTCAATCATAAAAAAGTAGGAAACCCTGCCAGTTGCAACAAGATGGATGAAATTTGAGGGTGTTATGCTGAATGAAGTAAGTCAGAGAAAGATAAATATTGTATGATCTCACTTATATGTGGACTCTAAAAAAACTGAACTCATAGAAACAGAGATAGATTGGTGATTGCCAGGGGTGGGAGGCGTGAGAGGGAGGGAATGGGGGAAGGTGGTCAAAGGGTACAAACATCCCGGTTATACGTTCTGAGGATGGAATGTACAGCATGGTGACTATGGTTAATGATATTATATTGTATATTTGATTTTTTTATTATGTTATGTTAGTCACCATACATCATTAGTTTTTGATGTAGTGATCCATGATTCCTTGTTTGCGTATAACACCCAGGGCTCCATGCAGTACGTGCCCTCCTTAATACCCATCACTGAGCTAACCCATCCCCCAACCCCCTCCCCTCTAAAACCCTGTTTGTTTTCTGGAGTCCAGAGTCTCTCATGGTTCATCTCCCCCTCTGATTTCCCCCCCTTCATGTTTCCCTTCCTTCTCCTAATGTCCTCCATGCTGTTCCTGATGTTCCACAAATAAGTGAAACCATATGGTAACTGACTTTCTCTGCTTGACTTATTTCACGTAGCATAATCTCCTCCAGTCCCATCCATGTGGATGCAAAAGTTGGGTCTTCATCCTTTCTGATGGCTGAGTAATATTCCATTGTATATATGGACCACATCTTCTTTATCCATTCATCTGCTGAAGGGCATCTCGGCTCTTTCCACAGTTGGGCTATTGCGGACATTGTGGCTATGAACATTGGGGTGCATATGGCCCTTCTTTTCACTACATCTGTATCTTTGGGGTAAATACCCAGTAGTGCAATTGCTGGGTCATAGGGTAGCTCTATATTTGAAAGTTGCCAAGTGAACAGATCTTAAAAGTTCTCACCAAACACACAAAAAGTGGTAAGTATGTGAGGTGACAGATGTGTTAACCTTATTGTGGTCATCACTTCTTAAAATATTTGGATATCAAATCATCACATTTGTACCCGAAGCTTACACAATGTTGCATGTCAATTATATCTCTATAAAACTGGAGGGAAAAAAGAGCCATGGTGTAAAATTTATTGCTAAAAACTATATATTGAGAAAGTTTAAATTTTTGATGCATACATGCAAATTATGGTTGTTTATTCTAATTTCAATTAGCAATAATCACGCCTCAGATAAACCTCATTGGCTGTGATACTGCCTCTGTGCAAAGATGATTATTCTAAGTTCAAAAGACAACTTAAATTCAAATAAACAATTAAAGGAGAAAGTAATCGTCTGATTAAAAAAGAACAATTGCCTAAAAGTTTTCAAACTTTCTGGCTATCTTAATTTCTGATCATAAAAGTAACAAGATATGAGAACCCAAGTACATACACTTCTAGGTATGGGAAAGCAAATCTGAGATTTCCCTTATAATGAGAAAGTTAGGGCAGCTGGGTGGCTCAGTCAGTTAGGCGTCTGACTCTTGACTTTGGCTCAGGTCATGATCTCAGGATCGTGAGATCGAGCCCCACATTAGGCTCTGCAATGGCATGGAGCTTACTTGAGATTCTCACTCTCTCCTTCTCCCTCTGCCCTAATTCCCTCTCTCTCTCTAATTAAAAAAAAAAAAAGATAACAACAGAAGTTTTTCAATTGGGTTTTGCCTTTCAAAGAAAGCCCAAAGTTGTTAAGAGAATAAAACTAACAATAACCAACCCAGATACTGTTCCTCCTCCCAGCAACAAAAACATTGAGTGGTAGTCTAGATCACTGGTATTCTTCTTTGTGTAACAGGACTGTGAGGTTCACGTCCCATACCTGGCTCTCGTTCAAAGGATGGGTGTGGAAAACAGGATAAAAAGAAATTGTCTCAAACTGCAACAGTGTAGATTATCTCTAAGATTTTAAACAATGACGGCTATTAAACCCTGGGATAGAGGCCTGAGAAAAACTGTGGCCTGTTCTTCTCCAGATGTAGGGACAACCAGAATGCATGCTCTTTAATCTAAGACACTGTAACTCATAGGAACCAATGAAAAATTGTACATGGAGGACACTTTTCACCACCTAGTATGCTATTCATTCCAAAATACATCTGTTTCTTTTAACTTTAAAAAGACTGACAAAGACCATTGTCAGGCAGTAAGTTTTGTCTTTTGTGGGATATAAGAGCAACAGATAACTGCTTGAAGGGAGGTATCAACTGGAAGTTTGGATTAACTCTCTGATATGTTTGTGTTTTATAAATTTTGTGTTAGTGGGAAGTACAGTTAAGTGTCACTCTACCACTTTAGACTCTGAGTTGATATTCTGGTTGGTTGGTTGATTAGCTGGTTGGTTGGCTGTTTTCAATATGTGCTTGTCTTAACTGCTTAGAAATGACGAAAAGACAAAATTCACACAATGGGCATGAATTTAGTTTAAATAGAGGTCTGTCTCTTATCAGAGGCAGAGAATATTTTCTTGAGATCCTTAAGGTAATAATGGTAAACAATACTTATTGGAAGCTTACTACGTGCAAGGAACTGTTCTAAATGCTTTAGAGTATTAACTTCACATAAAAGCCTTCTCCAAGGCTGGTACTGTCCTTATAATAGTACAACTACTGAGCAGACACTGAAATACTCCATCCATATACCTTGGACCACTGGAAGAACTGAAACTAAAACAATTTCATCTTCATTTTGCAGATGAGGAAAGCAAAAGATGGAAAGGTTAGATTTGCCCAAGATCACCCAACCCGTATGTAACAGAACAGGCATCTGAACCCAGCACTGCACCATGGACATCACCTCCCCGGTAATGTGGTCATGATTTTATGGGGAGCACTCTCCAAAACACAAATACTCATACACATTCCATACATTTCATTGGGTGTATGTGCCTATGAGATTGCAGAACGTGAAAGACAGAGCTAGCAACTTCCAGAGGAAATGGGGTCTCCTGCAGTTAATTTGAATGCACATTAGGAGCCAACATTTAAAAATGAGAAGCATGGAGCAGAGTTTCCTCTCACAGGCTGCTCTTGGAAATCCTGATTCTGTGCAGAATCACAAACTCCAGATATATATTTCCATACTCCTGACAGGTTATTAGCTTGCAGTTGAAACAGAAGACATGATCTTGGCTCAGGGGAAATGGGAATTAGCATGCCTGCCTAAAAGCCAGTCAACAGAGGTAAAGTAAAAACTATACACAGGCACTTTCTAAATAGGAGCTGAAATGGAGAAGTTCGAAAGAATTTTCTCAATATAAATTTGGGATAATGAAACCAGCTATGGGTGGCCAAAAATAAATCCAACACTTACCAAAACTCTAGCTATACGTGCACATGTGAATTTACGACCAATAACCCATGCAGCACAACTGAGCTAGATCCATCCCCCGGCTGACATTTAAAACTTGCTGATCATTGACACTGTCTCAAACACAGAAAAACTCCTTAGTCCCCAATATGATCACTGGTTAAGTGGTCATCTTGGGCAGATAATATTTTTATGATTAAATAAGAACAATTAATAAATGTTAACAAATTGGGTTTCATCTCTTGGTAGGTTCAAGTACATTTAATTTTATTCAACTATACAGATAAGTGCACCGCAATGCACACAAAAAGATGTATAATTTTTTTCGCCAAATTTGGGGAGCTCTTCAACAAAGCACTGTAAAAGGAAAGCTGTAGCGTTCTAACTCATAGAGCAAACTCCAAGTCATTGCTCAATAAGGCACCATAAGGCAATCCAGGGTCTGAAAAACTTGTCAGAGTTCTCTGAGGGTTTCCACAGAAAACAACGGTATTTAGAATTTTGGATCAGAGCTGCCCTCTTTGACACTCTCTTGACAATCTCTGCCCTCAGACTTCAAGCTTAGCCAACACGACGAGAGGCTTCATAGTAGACCCAAGGTTGGCTTTCTGTCAGCCTTCAATAAATTACATAGACTCCCAAGGAATTGATTGCAAAACAACCCAGAGTTTGAGGCCAAGGAATACTTTTCAGAACTATTTGCTCCATTTCTGCTCCCCTTATCAAAGTTGTGCAGCAAGAGGCAAGGAGGGTACACACAATGTTTAGACATGGATTGATTCATACACGAGTCAAAACCCCCAAACTCTGATCTTCCCTGAATTGGCCTGAGGCCCCCAGCATCCATGGCCACAGCAGGTGGCCTCGTGATGCTCAAGAGGATCAAACAGGGATTTTCTGCTCCAGAGGGGATTTGGAAGCCCTCCCTACCCCTGCTGTGTCAAGGAACTCTGTTTTCACATCCTGGCTCTTACAAAACAATCTGGAGTTCTTTGACACAGGATATGCTTATCCAACAACACAGCGGAGGCCCCTTCTGTCATCCCAGCCTCTGTTACATGATCTTGGTTATAGAATGACAGATATTAGAGTACAGATGATTAAAATATTTGACCAGAGCGAGGGCCCTCCCTGAAATCACATTACATGCGTCAAGCCAACTTCACCCCTTAACTCCAGATTGAAGACCAAAGTCTTCCACTCCCACTGGGGACCCAGCTCTTAGGGCAATGAGACCACCTATGCTGCATCTGCCTCTTTGTCTCCAGTTTCTAGGACCAGTGTCTGGCATTTTTAATAACTCTTTGATGAATGAAGGCTTTGGTGAGTCAGGTGATTATAAGGAGCCTATCTTGTACTAGCCCTCCGTTCAGTTTATTTGCACTAAAAAAACACTCACTGCGATCTTAGGACAGGACAGGCCACACAAGGGTGCAAAGGTGATTGGGACAGTCCTTCCCCAGAGGACCCTGAAGTCTAGGGGAGGCTTCATAGTCAAGTGTTTTTGATAGAGCGTGAAGATGGAAATATGGCCACCAAATGCAGACTCTGAATCCTGCTGGACGCCTGTAAGAAGGCATTTAAGCACTCTGTGACATTCTAGGAAAGTTACCAAAGGGAGGGGTTTTTGGATGAGGGGGAAAGCTCAAAAACAGGATAGATAAAAAATGTTCATTCACTTTGACTGCATAATCTTTCCTCTGGAACTCATCCCAGGGAAATTCGTCCAAAAAAAAAAAAAAAAGCGCCTAAATGTACAAAGACGTTTTTCAGTGTATTATTATAATAGGGAACAACTGTAAACCATTTAAATGTCCATCAATAGGGGGAAAGCTAGTAAATTATAGCACAACCATAATGTTAGATGGAAAAAGTAGAACACAAATCTGAATGAGGTACTGTGATTGGAACCATATATACATGAACAAAGATCAGAAAGGAGCTAAAAATAATTGTATGTATATGTAAGGAATCTGAAGGCTACAAGTTTCTTTCACATATTTTCTTACGGGATACTTACAAAAATCCTGGGAAAAAGTATGATAATATGACAATGAAGGCACATTTTCTTTTTATGCATGAAGAATGAAGATTCGGGAGAATAAGTGACTTGTCCAAGGTCAGAGTAGAAAATGTAAACCCAAGAAACACACCTAATCTCAAATTCCTTCTTTTCATTGTACTACTCTGCTTCTGGAGAATGAAAATAGCTGTGGGCTAGTGCAGATGAAATTTTCCTAGTTTTTAATCCCTAGAATGCTTCTTTAAATATTTTTAAATGCTTTCACTAGTAAATCTTAATTTTAAAAATATAGCTAAAATAGGATAGAAGGGTTTTACACAGCAAACAAAAATAACCTTTGCTGCAAACCAAGTGTTATTTTGTTTGTGTGTGCATTTACCTAAAACAGAAAATCAAGAAAATGTGAATCCTAGTCTGTTTGCAATGCAAATTCATTTTGATTCCCATTATAGAAAGCCATTTTAGACATCCCTTGTCACTTTTTGTGTCCTTGGTTTACTGACAATGAAAGTTAAAACTTTGTTTTAATTTATTAATCAATAAAAATCGGTAAGGTGTTACCATACTGTTTGACCTTTAAACACAATTACTTCAAGATGGTTTTCTTCCCACATGCCAAGCAGATAAACATTTAATCTGAATGTCCAGCACTGAGATATTCTGGATGAAGGGTATTGCTAAAATATAGGTATCATAACTCCAAAATAGGACCATGCTTAGGACAGTATTTGATCCCACCCCAACATTATCTGAGAGTTCTCTCTTGATTTTTTTCTTTCCACTATACATATTAAGAAATACAATAGCAATGTATATTTGCAAAATGACACGTCTACTTCCACCAACATAGGTAAACAACCGAAAGCCCCCACCACTCCCCATTACCAGCAATAATACTATGAAATCTCCATTACTCTAAACTTCACCTCTCTCCCCCTTTCATGGTGGATTGGACTGTTACCTCATCACCAACCACATGGGACACTTTGGCCATGAGCCTTGCTGGCCATCTTTTGAAAACAATTCTGCTACTTGGGTGTTTCTACCATGTCATCAAGGGGGATGCCTCTTTTGCCTTTCTCTTGTTATCTTTTTTCCCACTGCTATAGAAGTTTTGATAATTCCCACTTGTTACTAAACTTGTCCTTTTGCCTGCCAAAGGACAGAAAACAAGGCTGAGGTTACCTACATTAGAAAGAGCACACAGAAAAATCCTCAGGAAAGATCCATTATAATTCTCAAATTAATTATTTCTTTGGAATAAGAAACTTCCCTTTTTTATTGAACAACAAATGAATAGCTAGGAACTTATATAAAATTTGCCTTGCTAGAAATGTGTTTCATCACATGATTATATTAATTTCAGATAAGGAGGAAGAAAGTCAATTTTGGACATCAGAAGACAGGTCTGAGCAGGGATTGTAACTTGAAATAGTATCAGATTTGGAATGGACCTTTAAAATCAAATAGGTTCAACCTCCCTCCTAATATAAAATCCCTTCTGTAAAATCTACGACAAGGGAGCAGACTGGCTTCTCTGGGTTTCTGAGCTTCCTTTTCAAGGATGCCCATTTAATCCCTTTGCAGAGAAGCATTAACAGTTAAAGATTCTCTTATATTAAATCCAATTTCCTCTCTCTCAAATTTCCACCGGTATGCACCCTCTAATTAAATACAGAATAAACCCATTGCTTTTCTGTTTGATGGCTTAGATTAAGATTTGGTTCCCAAGGAACCCTAGTGTTCTAAGAGATGTTAATAGGTACACCTGGGTTGGGGGTTCTTTGTTCAAACAACTTTGGGAAAGACTGCATTCTGTAGCCCTCAATTAGAGAATCACAGCAACCAGTTCAAGACTGTGAAAAGTTTGAAGGGAAAACTATCTTTATTTCATCCCTCTTCAAACTGATTTTGTCTATGGAACCCCTCTATAGTGTGTCTATAGAACACCATTACTATTTCTCACGAACAGTGTTCTGAGAAACACTTTGTGGGAAATGCAATGCTGAGTCTTTTCTAGCCTCAACCCTCAGGGCTCGTCAACAGCTCTGCAGAGGAAAAATTTCCAGGCACTTCCCCATCCCTGTTCATCATGAAGTCAGGAGTGCTTGCAGGGTGAGCATGGGAGGGCACGAGCGAGAAGAGCTCTGAAATGAAGTTAGAAGACAAATGGCCACAGACTGTGTCCGCTTCTGATTTTGTCAAGAGACATGACAGCTGCATGGGTTCGAAAGGAAAACTCAGCCTCCCGAAATTCAGCCAAGGCTTCCCCATCTAGGCTCATTCTGCGTCCCTATGGCTGTCCTGGGTCCCTAGCCAGTCCCTGCTCCTCCCATGCGTGGAGAGAAGAAGGGGAAGGAGGAAGGATGTATGTGCACCTGCGCACTTCCCACTCAAACTGCGCTGTGGTATTGCAGGCTCTCTCTTACTTTTCAGGGAATGCTCAGGGGTCTTTAAGGACCTCAGCTCCCAGAGAGGAGAGACAGAGAAAAATGGCCTGCCTGAAACTGCTCTCATCTTCCTGACTATGCCCGCTACAAACTGGGACTGTGCTGAGCTCCCCAGGCCTGCGCCTTCCAGCTTTCTCCCTTCAGAAAAGCTCTGCCAGCCTAGGATTTTCACCCTTTTAAATTCAGATTACTGTGTGCTCTTTTGCCTTTGTAGAACGCTTTTATTCTACTACTTATTTTCCTGTGAGTGTGCCAATTTATTTTATTTCCTTTAGTTATCTCATCTACATGTTTACCTTTTTCTTTTTCCTTTCCTAAATGGGAAAGAGGGAGCACCAAAGCGTGGAGAGAATCTTGAGGATCAGTAGTGCCACCAAGAGGAAGGAGGTGGGGGGCGGTAGCCTCACTCCATAATCTGCTTCAGTCTCTCCCCAAAACTTAACTAAACATGAACATAAACTGAGTCCCTGCTATGTAAATGCAGTTTCAAGACAATTCTTCTAGACTACCTCCGAAAAGATTATGATGCCTAAAACCCCCCTACGCAAACATTTTGGCGTCAGTTAATGTTATTAAGTATCTCATCAAATCATCAAATCATTATTGTATTAAAATCTCATCAAATCATCAAATCATTATCTTATTGTTGGGAATTTTTCCTCTTACTTGCTCTGTCAAAAGTCAGGAGAATTGCAGCAAGTTCCTTCACTACTATAGAGTTTCTTTAAAAAAACTGAATCATTTCTTTACATATTTTGATGCTGTAATTGGATACATAAATATTCATGAGTTATAAACATCAATTAAAATTATCTCCGTGGCTTTATTTAACATTTTCCTACCTTGATTTTCGCTTTTTTATTTTTGCTCCTAATTTTTATATGTCTTTGCCTGACTTTTTGCTTTTAACCATTTAAACTCCATGCTGAGAGCCTTTGCTTTTACTGAGATATTTTAATTCATTTATGCTTATAAATGGACACCAATGGGGGACTTTCTTCTGTAATCTTGCTCTGTACTTTCTCTACTTTATACTTCATTGCTAATTCTGTCTACTGCTCTAGGGTCTCAGTTTTATTGCCTTTATTTTCTTCAGTGATTTAGCACAAAGGCATCCCAGTCTTAATTCTATTTATGATTCATTCATTCAACACATATCCGTTGAGTACTTAGCAGATGCAGATGCTAGACAACCTGCTTTAAACACCAAAAAAAATTATGCTCAGAGTGCAATGTTTCATACAAGGCTAAGAACAATTTTGTTTACACACTAGCATTTAAAAGGTTGGTGTTTGCTCATTTAATCAACAGACTTTTGTTGTTCGTTTCCATTCTTAAGATAGCGTATACTAAGCTAAAACTCATCACTTGACTCTCACTCATTCTGAACCTCAATACAGAGGTTCTGAAGTCTTTCCACAGATGTAACTGAAATGTTAAGATCTGAGGGACAAAAAGGCAAATGTGGAACTTTGACATCTCCAATCCTTTGACTAACTTCCTAAGATCCAAAGAATTCTTAACATGCGATTACAACTGCCTTTTGGAACTGGAAAACCCTTTATTTACCTAATACAATGCAGTCATTTAAAATCACCCTTGACCTTCCATGATGGAGAATTTAGAAAATAATACCCTACCCTTATCTTTATCAAGACAAACAATGACTCAAATAAGATAACACACATAGGAGAACTCAGAATTAATCATATGTAAATGTAATATTAATGAGCCCAGATTTAGATTCCAGCTTCTCTCCGTATGCTTTCTGTAAAAGCAAGCTTGAGTTTCTTTCATTCATGTTTACTGCATGATGATAATAATCTTATCCCATTTTATATGCCAGGACCTGGCAAACTCAGACACTATAAAACATCTGGTTGGTTACTCTAAGTTTTAAAAAAGGGTTTTAGGGAGAAAAAACTTTTGTTAAGCAAACTTTAAAAAAAATTACTCCAGAATATTAGACCCCAAACTTAGCTAAACTGCTTATTTTTTTTAAAAGCTTTATTTATTTATCTGAGAGAGAGAGAGAGAGAGAGAGAAACCGCGCATGCATGAACAAGGGGAGGAGCAGAGGGAGAGGGAGAGAAGCAGGCCCCCTATTGCACACGGAGCTCAACACCAGGCTCGATCTCACAAATCTGAGATCATGACCTGAGCCAAAATTAAGAGTCAGACGCTTAACCAACTGAGCTACCCAGGCGCCCCTCGAACTGTTTATTTTTTTTAAGATTTTTTTTTTTATCCATTTGACAGAAAGACAGTGAGAGAGACCACACAAGCAGGGGGAGTGGGAGAGGGAAAAGCAGGCTTCCCACTGAGCAGGGAGTCCGATGCGGGGCTCAATCCCAGGACCCTGGGATCATGACCTGAGCCGAAGGCAGACGCTTAACGACTGAGCCACCCAGGAGCCCCTGAACTGCTTATTTTAAAAGTGCTCAAGCAGATTCAGGGTACATTCAAAATATAGTTAACTCTGTTTTAAAATAAAGTAACCAAATTTATAGACCTATAAATTTGCTCAACATTCGTATAAATTCTCTATCATCTTTCTTCTCTACAAATTGCTGGTAGCCATGTCTTCATCTAATATCTATGTATGAAGTAAACATCTTGTATCAGCCAGAGTCCCGTGGAAAAAAGCAGGATCCAGGGCGCCTGAGTGGCTCAGCTGGTTAAGCGACTGCCTTCGGCTCAGGTCATGATCCTGGAGTCCCGGGATCGAGTCCCACATCGGGCTCCCTGCTCAGCAGGGAGTCTGCTTCTCCCTCTGACCCTCTTCCCTCTCGTGCTCTCTATCTCTCATTCACTCTCTCTCTCAAATAAATAAATAAAATCTTAAAAAAAAAAAAAAAGCAGGATCCACTCCAGGTATTTCAAACAGAAGGAACTTAATATAGAGAATCAGTTCCCCAGGAGACGGAAGAGTAAGCAGCCAAACAGGGGAGGTGAGACCACCCAGAGAACTGAAGCATCAGGAAATGGCCAGAACCTCCAGGGCTTCAGGGACAAGAGAAGCTCAGATGCTGGTGCCATCGGACTGGAACGAGCTCCACACCTCTGGGGTAAGAAAGGGAGCCGGCAGTAGACAGGGACCTGGGGGGCGATGCTCTCTGAGACACAGGGCAGAGCAAGGGTAGGAGGGCAGAGGGGATCTAAATGCAAAAGAAAATGAATATAACCCACCTAACATCATGTTTGTCACACTATGCACCCCAACACGGACACTGGCACGCCCACTTGAGCATGCGCACGCACCACGTTTGTCACACTATGCACCCCAACACGGACACTGGCACGCCCACCTGAGCATGCGCACGCACATGCGCACGCACACACATCGCCTCACGTTCATCTACCTTTCCGTAGCCTTGCCTTCCAGGGAAGAAGCTACCGATGGCCAAAGCGTGGATCCCAAGTTCATATTACTTCTTTCAGAACTTTTAGGATCATCATAACACCTTACACTTTTATAACACTGTACTGTTTCACAAAACATTCAAAACCATCCGTGCATTTTTATTTTCGTGTTCACAACCACCACACGAGGGAATCCATGTGGTACAGTTCTCGTTTTCCAGATGAGGCAGTGCAGAAAGATTAAGGCGCCCAATGAATGCATCACAGAGTCAGGTCCAAAGTCTGGGACTCTTCAGGCACCAAGACCAGACTCTCTATGTCCCGCCTACTGGTGAATGCCTGAAGGTCACAGGTGTGCAAGGTACTCTCTCTGGGCTTTAAGTCGCTACATCTGGCCAGAGGTGAATAAACAAGGCAATACTAAATTAATCACAGGCAACAGTCAGGCTCTGGATCAACTTTATGGCTTCACGTTACCCATTTAAGAAAAATTCATCCCAGCAATAATGTGTATAGTGCGTGACAACTTACAAAGTGCCTCCCTTTCCCTCCATTTGATCTAAATAATATTCCTGAAATACATCATAATAACTACCATGTAACCAACTTGCCCGCATTGTGAGTGACTCAGCTCAAGGGCAGTGGGGCCCCCCTTTTTATTCCTCAGAGATAATATGAAACTCGTGGCCTGCTGCAGGAGTTCAAAGGGGTCCGTTTCCCTCCTTTGTGCCCAAGATCACAAGTGGAGGACTCTTCTTCCAAGGTGACCTATTTCTATTTGCCCAACCACAAAAGCCCAGACAACAAAGTAGCTCTGGCTTTGCATTTGGAACAGCACACACTTCCGAAGTTTGCTGCTGAGAGCCACACAGTTCCCAAGTGCTTGGCGTCCCTGCGTCAGGGCTGGGCTGTGCCTGCCCCCAGCACCTCGGGGACAGCCAGTTCCTATTAAATAGCTGGGATTCCTCCCGGGGCGCATTTGCATAAAGAGCTTGGTGGTAACTTGATTTGGCCTGCTAGCACTGACAGCTCTGAACTCTGGGGTCAAGACACTTTCCACGCATTTGGCAACTGTCTTTGAGTGGGACTGCAGCTCAAAGGTGGCCACGCCATTCAGGATGGAGCATCGGGGCCTAACTGCCACCATCTTCTAGCAGAGCTAGTGCTCAGCAGAATGAACAGGATTTCTCAACAATGACAGGTGCTCCCAGAATTCTCACACGAGGGGAAAGGGCCATCCCCAAAGAGACATAAAGCCTGCCCTAGAAGTGACACTGAAAATTCTCTCCTTTCTACTACAAAAATGTTCTGTCTTGGCTCTGAGGGTACGCATGCGGGTGACGACCTTTCTGGACTGGGAACACTTAAATGGTAATTTAGAGAAGTGACAGAGACCAGTTCCCATGAAATGCTCCTAAGCAAAGCTAAGTGTGCGAGAGGATGATGTGCAGAAGAGCTAGGGGGATGCTCCCCAGCCCTAGCCTCACCCCCTCAAGTACAGCCTCTTCCGCCTCAGCTTCAAACCGCCCAGGTCTCCCCAGGAGCATCTGTACTCACCACCAGCTCTTCCTGACCAGGATCCCCTTCTCCTTCTAGACACCTGGCTGGTGGTGGAAAGGGAGAAAAAGGAGCAAAACCAGGTCTTGGAGCTAATCATTAAGCAAGCCTTTTTGTGTTCAGCTGTTTAGCCTATACGATGTCCAGTGATGGGTACTCCATATTTTTACTGAAAATTACCAACAGCCGCAGAGCTTTAAAACTTAAAAAAAAAAAAAACAACCCACAAAACGCAAAACAAAACTCAAAACATATTACCTTCTGTTCATCTTCTTCTCTCTCAGACAACTAAATGCACACACCACAGTATCTATATCTCCCTCTTAATTCAAAAATAATAAGCTATGGAATTGAGATCGATTATGTTATATTACATCAAATTGATTTCATAAGACTTTTTAAATTTGACTTTTCTGTCAAAATCCCGAAGCATAAGTTTATTTCTACACATACACTGGGGGTGGAGGCACCTGGTAAAGTATTAAAAGCAGAGGTTACAACCACCGAGAAACAGGCCACCTGATCCTTACCACGGTATTCTCTTTTTTCAGTCGACCCTAAAGCTCCCAGAAGCCTGGTTCCTCAACACAGTATTGGTTTCCCCTCTGAACTTTGTCTTCCACCACCTCCTTCCTCTCTTCCATGCTGACACCCCAGCGCAGAGGCTCTGGGGCCAGAGGAAGGGTGCAGGGGGGTGCCAGTGGGAGGGTATTGGGGGGACAGAGGAGGACCTGCCCCTCCCACCACAGCCCCAGGCTCAAACCTACTCCTGGGGTTCAGTCGGGATGCGTGAGGTGCCACAGAAGGTGCCGCCCCTCACAGAGCAGGTGACCTACGAGCAGTGAGTCATCGGAGGCAAGGTGAGAACAGAGAAGCTTGCAGCCATGACCAGGGGGCCGAGTTTTCTTCTTTGCTGAATACAAAGCATCCTTTCTCCAGTCATCCTTTCGGTCTAGGACAAGCTATCAGTGACAGGGTCTAATTTCCAAAGAGCTCCTCTCTCACACTCTCACACCCTCAATGCTGCAGGATGTGAACTAGAAGGTCTGCAAGCTAAAAATACCAGCACTTGTCGGTGAAGCTGAGCACAGAGGCAGAGGCGGGTACAGAGCGCAGAATGCCGTTGCCTGAGCCCAAGCAGAGTGGGGGGCGACAGAGACCTCCCCCGCCACCCCAGGGCAAATCCTCAGGGGACTCCTTCCTCTGGGTTCACAGAGATAAATAAAAAAGCATTCCAGTTCTTTTGCCCAGTGAAATGGGGCACTTGGGCTGGGCAGGCAGGTCCGACCTCTGTAGTTCAAACAAGCTTCAGGTGCCTTTGGTCAAACCCAGCAGACAAAACATGGGATCCTACAAGCAGGGGTGTGTAAGAAAACTGTAACAGAGGGATGTGAGGGAGAGAAGGACAAAGTGGACAGAAAGGCCCTCAGGGACCCCAAGAACAGCTCTGGCTCTTGTCAGGACAGAAACAGAGCAAAAAGGAGAGATCGAAGGCAGGAGAATTAAGTTGCCTGCTCCCTGATCGTATCAGACGTGTGCGCCAGGCAGGGAACAGTTCCAGCTAGGGGTTTCCATGACACAGACATGAAATTAAAATAACCCAAGAAGCCAGCTACAGGCAAGAGACATGGTCCCACTGAGGTAGAGCTAGGAGGCTTTTCTTGGCTTCCTCCAAGGTCTGGTGCCTGCCACCAAGTCAAGGAAGACGTGGGCAGCCCCCCAGGAGAAAAGTCTTTCCTGATAGCCAGGAAAAGGAATAAGGCCTCAAGTGAAGAGGATGAGGTAAATAGGTTTTGAAGGTAGGTGCTGACCCAGAATTGAGCAGCATTTATAGGCTTTCTGGCCTCTTCCTGCCTGGTTAGGTATAACGGGTACTCTTTTGCAGCATTAATTTCTCTTCCTAATGTAACTTTGTGGTCAAAGATATTGATCATCTAGTTTGGATATTGTCATGAATGATGGAAATGAGAGGATCAGTGTGCCATGAAATGGATCACCCAGGGTACTTAATCCAAGTGGAGACCCAGCATGAATATTTCACCCCCCACCTCCCACCCCCCACACCCCAGGGCTCCCTTGTTCTCGGACTCTCATTATTGCTTTCCTAAGTTCCCTTGGATTTGGCAGGGGTCTGGGGGAGAAAGAAGAGTTCCCTGGGGACTTGTGCTTCTCAGCACAATTCATCTGAAAGCTTATGATTCCTCTGAAGGCTAAAAGCACTACCCACTTTCAATCAAGGGACCTCGAAACAGAATTCTGTCACTACTTCTCACATTATTTTGGCCAGGAAAAGCATATTTCATAGGACTTTCTCCTAACCCTAATTTAATAAAATTGTACCTCCTTCATCCAGCTTTGCTGCATACAGTATAAGGACACCCAGCAGACCTGTATCCATCAAGGGGGTGGTTGTCTTATCAGAACGAAGAACTTTGCAAGAGAATGGTGTCCTCATTGGATCTGAGCTTGCCTGGACTTCACACCTCGCACTGGTATTTGATCCTGGCTTTCCAGCCAACCTGCTAAACCCCACGAGGACAGAAAAAATCTGTCAACATTCAGAGCTGAGGAGGAAACGGCATTTTTGAGATAAAATTCCCTTCATGGCAGATGTTTACTTAGCCTTATCAAGTGTCTTGCCCCAACAGGGTGGCATGGCAGATTTCATAAAATAACGAAATCACACACAATCATGAAAGCTTTTAGAAACACCTCCTTTCAGATTTCCTGCTTAGAGGACCCCAAGATAACGCCCTAAAGCTGGACACATTTTTGGACACACATGTAAAGATTCTCTGCGTGCCTTAATTTTCTTATTACCAAATAATTGGATCTGCATGTTAAGGGGAAATCGTTGGGGCCTTCAAATGTATCCACACCAAATGAGAAGAAAGAGAATGTACCTGATGTCTTAGTTTGGGTTCCCCAGAAGCAGACTTGAATCCTGAAACAAGGAGTCAAGTGCACATAGTTGGGTCTGTGGGGAGACGTGGGGAGACGAAGGAGCCCAGGTAGGGGAGAAGGGACGTAGGACAAGGAAGGGGAGAAAGCCACTAAAGGCCTAGTTCTCAAGCCAGTTACCACTGTAGGTGACTGAAACTTCATCCTCCATAGATACTGGGAGCCTGTGAAAACACATGCCTCAGGATCTTACAGAGGGGCAAGAGAGCTGGGGTATTTACACACCATTTCTCATCAGGCACTCATGTAGGAGTCCCAGTAGAGTTATCCCTAACTCCTTGGGACGCAAAGCATTTCACCTGATATTTAATTTTCTCTTCTTATTTCAGTTTTTTGCGTGCGTGATGGCAGGGCATCACTGGCTAACCAGTAATCAGATAGGCAGAGTATTTGTGGAAGGAATTCTCAGATCCTGCATCTCCCCATAAGCATGGACAATTTATTTCAGATCTGATAGCAGCTCCAATCACTTTGGATGTAGACAACATTCAATGCACACCAGCCCACATCTGCACTGGCCACTGCTATGATCTGAATGTTTGCGTCTACTTCAAGTTCATATGCTGAAACCTCAATGCCCAAAGTGATGGTATTAGGAAGTGGGGCCTTTGGGAGATGCATCAGTCATGAGGGTGGAGCCTTCATGAATGGAATGAGTGCTCTCATAAAAGAGACCCCAGTGAGCTCCTTGGCCCCTTTCACCATGCGAGGACACAGTGAGAAGTCTACACTCTGGGAAAGGGCCCTCACCTGACCATGCCAGCACCCGGATCTCAGACTTCCAAACCTCCAGTACTGTGAGAAATAAATTTCTGTTGTTCATAAGCCACCCAGTGTGTGGTATTTTGTTATAGCAGCCTGAATGGACTAAGGCAGCCAGTCATTTTAAAATCTTAGCAACAATACTGACTTCTTCTGCAATAGTTTCTAGGTCCCAGAAAACACAATTTCTATTCTGGAAGAGGATAGGATTAATTCAATTAAGTTTAATCCAACAAAAATGCATCTGTGTATTTATGTATTCTCTGCCTAAAATACTACTTAAAGTACAATAAAGAGAAAGTTGAAAAAAGCATATTCCCTGCCTTAACAAATTTATAATCAAGAGTTGAGGCAGAAATATACAGAAATACTATGAAACAAGGCAGGTTAAAATTACTTAAAAGCATAAATAGAATGCTCTACACCACCAAGGAGGGAGCAATAAATTCCAACTGGGTGGAAATGAAGAAAATTTTCTGGAGAAATGAATGTGAGTTGTGTATAAGTCAAGTCAGCTCCTGAGCCGAACAGTGACCTCTCTGCCTGTGGTCAAGGCCATGGCTTCAGCGGCCCACATTCCTATGGCCCAGAGGATTCCTCCAGGTTGTAGGCCATGCTCTGAATGCCCCCAACGGTGGTCAAGTGAGCCCAGTTCCAATCTTAAAGCTCTTACCTGAATTCCCCTGAAGGCCTTTACCCAGTTGGATAACCACTTGCCAGCCTTTGGATTTGGGGTCTCACTTAGCACTACCTCTTGGAACAAGCACCTCAGTTCCTCTCCCTGAGGGCTGTCAGCACATACCACATTTCCCAGAGCTCAGCCTGGGTCACTAGGTCTGAAGACCTTTGATTTGGCCCATGGTTTTCCATCCACGGCCCAGGTTTTGCATGTGAAGAGTAACTGGATACTAGACAGTGCTAGGTCTTGAATGACCACCAAATAAAAGCAAATACATGGACAGGAACCCAGACAGACTTCACAGGGAACATAAGAAGGTCCAGAGAACTGTGTCTCCATTACAGGACGAGGTCCCAGCACATAAGATGGTGGCCTTTCCTTATCCAAGCCTTTGGCTACGTTTCCAGCATCATTCCTTACCACTGGTTTATTTCTGTATACCTCCCTAAGTCCTGCAACAGACGCTCCAGAAACCACGCTTATCAGTCTCCTCATGTGTCTTGATAATTTATGCCTCACACCCTTTTACTGATTGTTGTCCACTGTCTGGCATGTCCTTCCAATTCTCCTTCCTGTCCACCAGACAAACTCCTGATCTCCAAATCTTCTATTCAACCTTAAAATACTCTCCAGACACTTCCTCTCCCCTGAAGTCTTCTCTCCCCAGGATCCTCCAATGTTAAGCAAAACGATTCCTCACTTCTCTGTGTCATCAATGTGCCTCGTACCTATTATTTCCATAATTTTTAGTTTAGTCATCTGTACCTCCTCTCAGGCTCTGAGATTCTTTAAGGCAGAGACTGTGTCTTATTTCCTTGCGGACCTCCCCTCCATGCTGCACATAGTACCCGGCACAGAGCAGTGCAGACACCAGCCTAACCAGGGAAGATACTGGAAAGAGAAAAGAAATGAGTCTGTCCACATGGGATGGGGCCAACATCTGGAATACACATACATTTGGGTCACTAGGTAGAAAATAGGCGAGAGAGAGGAGAAAGTAACCAGTCAGAGATCTTTTCATTGACCTTCATTTGGGCCTGCTGCCAGAATCAACAAAAAAGGACTTGGAAGCTTCTGGATTTATCTCAACTGGTGGTGTGAGTGGGCTCCAGTGATATAATACATGGCCTTTTCAATATTTTTTGGCTGAGCAATACCAGAAGGGGTATAAAAGGACCTTGGGGTGCCTGGGTGGCTCAGTTGGTTAAGCGACTGCCTTCGGCTCGGGTCATGATCCTGGAGTCCCGGGATCGAGTCCCGCATTGGGCTCCCTGATCAGCAGGGAGTCTGCTTCTTCCTTTGACCCTCCTCCCTCTCATGCTCTCTGTCTCTCGTTCTCTCTCTCGCAAATAAATAAAATCTTTAAAAATAAATAAATAAAAGGACCTTGATTTTATCTGAATGTGACTGTGGTTTTGTTGTTGTTGCTGAGAATATCCACACCTATGTCCCTTTATCAGTCGTTCACGATGCCTAGGACTTTACTGGCAGTAGAATTTAAAAAATGATCATGGAGAAAATGTGGGCTCAGTACTATGAATCTACACTTCACATTTTATTAGCAGCATAATCATTTTTTGAATGATTAGTATCAGAGATGCACTGATATAGTAAGTATACTTTGAATTCCTTGAATTCTCCAGAGGCAAATTTTAAGTGTCAGACACCAACTTTACTCTTTCAAATAACGAAAAATGAGGAGCCCCTGGGTGGCTTAGTCAGTTAAGCATCTGACTCTTGATTGTGGCTCAGGTCATGATCTCAGGGTCGTGGACTGAGCCCCATGTCAGGCTCTGTGCTCAGCTTTTCTGCTTGTCTGCTTGCGATCTCCCTCCCTCTCTCTCTGCCCCTCCCCACACCTGCACATGCACACTCTCTCTCTTTCTCAGATAGATAAAATAAATCTTAAAAGAAAAGAAAAATGAGGCAGGTTTCCCTACAAACCAATTCTATAACGCTAATGTAACAGCATCTTTAATTAATTCTAGGTAGTGATTCTGAAGGTGGGGAGAGGAGGAAGATAGACCTTAAAGGGTAGATGATGGTCTCTAAGGTTTTGTGAGTGTGAGTGTGTGAGAGTCTGCATCTTTGCACGCTTGTTTCCCAGATATTTTGATACCCTCGGGGAGGATCATCCTCCACAGGAAGCCATTCTCACTCATGGGAGTGGAAGTGGTGGTAGAGTTAAGGTTGATAAATGATCACTCATAATTGAAATCCAGAATGGAAATGTGCCAAGAGAGAGAAAACATGAAGGAAAAGAGATAGAGAGAAATGAAGAGAGAGCCAGGTTTGGAAGGAAAATAATTCCTTCTAAAAAGAGAAATGGCCCCAGGATACTCTCAAATAATGCTGCCTGTTATGTCCATGTTTTGACAAATGGGACCATGTTGTCCTGCCTGTCCAAACAGCCCTGATCTCAGGCCCAGCTCTGGCTGGAGAAATGGAGCCCACACAGTAACAACAGGCTTCCTACCACATCGATCGTGTTGATGTTGGAGCAGATTAAAGCAGATGTTTCCTGTCAAATCTCTCCCCAAAGAACATATCAGCATCCTCAATCTCTTCAAGCCACACATAAGACCAGGGGCCTCCATGCAACTGGATTTCTCCCCAGCCTCACTGTTCCGTTTGTTAGGTCAGTTATCCCTAAATAACTTAACGTGCTCTGGAATACTATGTTCTTCTCATAAATGGAACATGCATGGTACATCATTTTATAAAAGGAAGAAACCATTAAGAAAATGGTCCCTAAAGCCAGTTAGAGGAAATATAATCCCTGACATGTGGCCATCATGACCAGCCGGCATTCCTGGCTTAAAAATACCTCACATCACTTGTTGAGGGGAGACCCCAGAATGTGAGCCCTGAGAAGATCTAGAAATTCCCATGGAAATGGGTCCCATCAACAAGGGGTGACTCATCAATTAAGGAAAACCCAGCCAGCCACTTGTAAAGAAAATCTGGCACTGCTTCCACAGTGCACCCTTTCCTATTTTAGGAAGTAGAGAACACAGAGTAAACAGAATGTAGGAAATACTAGCATGTGATATTTGTCAGAATCAGACTATAAATGTCTGTGAACTCTAAGATTCTCAACCAAGATGCCATGAAGCATCGTCTGTGTGAGGTTCATTTCTAGTTGCCAGAGACGTTCTGACTTAGAGAAAGCACTTTCTTCAACAAACAACTTCATAAAATTGAAAACTTAGGGGTGCCTGGGTGGCTCAGTCCATTAAGTGTCTGACTCTTGATTTCATTCGGCTCAGGTCATGATCTCAGGGTCCCGGGATCAAGCCCTACACTGGGCTCCATGCTCAGCAGGGAGCCTGCTTGTCCCTCTCCCCCGCTCCTCCCCCCTCCTCTCTCTCTCATAAATAAAATCTTTTTAAAAAAATTGAAGATTTAGAGGAGGAAGGGAAAAATTAGGTAAACTATGTTATAAGTAATAAAATAGCTAATATTCATTGAATGCTTATTCTCCGCTGATCGCTTGACGTGTTTTCCCATCTCAGTTGCATGACAACCTGATGAGGTTAAGTACTCTAATTTTCATTTAAGAGATGAGAAAACAAGCACAGAGAGGTTAGATAACTTCCCTACATTTGCACAGCTAAGTAATGGCGGATCTCACACTTGAACTCAGGTCTCTATGAATCCAAAACTCATGCTTTTTTCCACCACCCTGGAGCACTTTCTTGCACACAATGGACAGTTTCTCTAGAGTATTTTCTCTTTTCCTGACTTGACTCATCCCTGCTTACCACAGTGAACCACTGCGGTCAAACCATTATATTCAGCTTGGAAAAACAGACGTAAAGAATAAAATGTGCCGCTGTTCTCAAGGAGCTCATTCAAGGGTTTCCCCTGAACAACACTTATAACCTAAGAGAATAAAAATACTATTACAGCCACAAGTCCCGATCTCAATCCAGACCAATGTAAATGCTTTCCTCTCAGCACCTTCATGGCCCCTATTACTGCATCCCTCACACTGTATTTTTTTTTAAAGATTTAATTTATTTATTTGAGAGAGAGAGAATGAGAGACAGAGAGCACAAGAGGGAAGAAGCAGACTCCCCACTGAGCAGGGACCCCGATGTGGGACTCGATCCCGGGACTCCAGGATCATGACCCGAGCCGAAGGCAGTCGCTTAACCAACTGAGCCACCCAGGCGCCCCTCACGCTGTATTGTTAAGTGTTGCTCAGGATATTGGTCCTTCTCACTAAATCATAAATTTTTCTTTTAGGGTAAGTATAAATTATATTCACTTATAACACTCTCTGACCCAGAGAAGGTATTCCATAAATGCTTACTGATGAGTAAGTGAGAAAACTCACTGACATCAAAGACAATGGTATCTTCAGGGAAACACCCATAATTCTAGAATGTTCTTTAATGGTGAGCAAATGATATAAATGAACTAGCAGGTACTGACAGTGACTTACCTGAAGTCATTCATACTGATTTCCTCATTAACAGAACCGTAACTTTATTATTCATCGTCAATGAAGGTGAAATGGAAAACATTTTTCTTACTTTAAAAAGACACATAAATAAAAAGCAGTCCCTCCGAACCATGAGAGACTATGGACTCTGAAAAACAAACTGAGGGTTCTAGAGGGGAGGGTTAGCCTGGTGATGGGTATTAAAGAGGGCACGTTCTGCATGGAGCACTGGGTGTTATATGCAAATAATGAATCATGGAACACTACATCAAAAACTAATGATGTAATGTACGGTGATTAACATAATAAAAAAAAAGCAGTCCCTCTTTTTCCATCGGACCATATCATATGTGAGGCAAAGAGATAGAATTGCTGTAGTCTTTCCACAAGGAAATCTCACCAGGATAAAGACCACACTCGGGGCGCCTGGGTGGCTCAGTCAGTTAAGCGTCTGCCTTTGGCTCAGGTCATGATCTCAGGGTTTTGGGATTGAGCCCTACGTTGGGCTTCCCACTCAGGGAGGAGTCTGCTTCTCCCTCTCCCTCTGTTCCTACCCCCTGCTCATTCCCTCTGTCTCTGTCTCTGTCTCTCTCTTTCTCCTGTCAAATAAATAAATAAAATCTTAAAAAAAAAAAAAAAAGACCACACCCTGAGGATGACAGAACCTGGCTCCTTGCTGAGGCAGTGAATTAGACTCTCTTGAAATGATGTCAAGAAGTATGAGATACATTTTTCCCCTACTATTAGGTCATTTGGAGTTCAGTTTTCTGTTACCTGCAACTAGAAGTCACCTTGCTTCCTTCAAAATTTTTGTGGCCAGATCATAACTCCATAGGTAAGGACTGGTGTTATGTCAGTGGGTTTCTCCAACTATGAGCAACATCTGCTTATTTATAAAATGAGGGAAATAATACTTTTCTCACTAGGTTCTGAATTGCTAGATCTTACAACTTTTCTATGGTGGATAATCCTCTTCTCCTCCTCCTCATTAATATCATCATTGTCATAGTTTATGTCATTCTCTTTAGTCCAGAGAAATAACAAAAAAAGATTTTAACAAGTCAAATATTAGAGAAAACAGTATTTTATATCTGCACAGACTACCATATTCTACACAGAATGTTTAAAACATCATCTAAATGGGGCGCCTGTGTGGCTCAATTAGTTAAATGTCTGCCTTTGGCTCAGGTCATGATCCCAGGGTCCTGGGATCAACCCCTGCAACAGGCTCCCTGCTTAGCAAGGAGTGTGCCTCTTCCTCTCCCTCTCCCTCTGCCCCTCTCCCCAGCTCGTGCTCCCTCTCAAATAAATACATAAATGATCTTTTAAAAAATAATAAAAAAATATCATCTAAACCTATGGCAGAGAACGGCTAGTTGTCACTCTATAACCATTCTCTTCCTCTTTTTTGATAAGAAAACCCTTGATTTTGAGCTGCACACCTTGGTCCTTCAGAATGAAGACTCCATTTCCCAGCTTCCCTCCCAGGTAGGCATATAATTTAAGTTCTGGCCAGTAGGATATAAGCAAAAGTGTTAATTGTCTGCTTCTGTGAACCTCTTTGAAAGATATATGGTATATCTATCTGCCTTTCCCTTCACCCTTCTTCTTTATCCTTACTCCAGTAGCTGCCTAACATGCAAACATGGTGGCTGGAACTTCTACTGTCCTAAAACATGAGGGCAAGGGCTATCCCAAAGGGAGGCAGAGCAATGAGCCAGAAGGAATGTGGGCCCCTGGAAGCTCTGTGGGGAAGAGCCACTATACCAGCCCTCACCATTTCCTTTCTAGACAGGACAAGCCAGGCTTTGAGGAGTGACGAGAATCAGCGGTAAAGTCAGATGTACCAGATGCTCACACACTTACAACTCTTTTTCTGCTGTGTGTTGCTGATTTTTTTTTTCCCTACAGCACCTCCATGAGCTCTCTCTCTCTCTCTAGTGAGCCCCACCCAGGCTCAATGTCATGCTGACCCAGAGCCACAACACAGCCTCTGTCTCTGAAAGTGGTCCTCAGATGGAAGTTTCCTCTACAAATCCAATGGCCTTGTCCAAATCAGCTCTCATTCTCAAATTTCCCCTGGCACCTACCTGCTTTGGTAAGATTCATGTAAACAAATTCCATTTGGGGTTTGCCCTTCCACGTCCCAAGTCTCTCCCTGGTATGCCAGAGGAATCAGTTATTGGCTTTGTAGCTAAAAGGGTTATAGAGGAGCTTATGACTTTTTAAAAAGTCACTATAAAAGCAGGAAATGACAATGACAACAATAAATTGAGATTGAATGCTGTTTAAAAAGGAAATAGCTGGTGTCACATTAACAAAAAAGAAAGCCATTTTTGTGAATCTCTCCTCTGTCCTCTCATCCCCAGGCATGGGCATATCACAGGGCAATTCATTTGGTCATGGTGTTTCTTTTATTTTACCTTTTTAGCTTTTGGTTAAACTACTGAACAGATTAGGAAATGGGCAAGCCCTTACAATATGCACACAAATCACATTATATGCTTTAATAGGATGTGTATACAAGAATCAAAATCCTACCATCAGAATTAGTGGTAGAGAAAAAAAGCTTGAGCTTTGTATGGAGGTTTAATGGTTTTGGCCAGGATACAGAGAGACACAAGTGTATTTTAAAAGAAGAGAAAGAAACCCTATGTTTTCTCAGAAAGACTATTTTTCTAAAGAAATAAGGCTTCCAGGGTTCAATATGTGTTCCAGAGAAGCACTTGACAGAGTGAACAAAGATCTTCCAATTTGTAACAACTTTAGAGGATGTTAATAAGCCTCTATAGGAGGCTCACTTCAAACCTGAAGACACACACAAACTGAAAGTGAAAGGATGAAAAAAACATATTCCATGCCAACAGAAGCGGAAAAAAAAAGCCAAGTTTGTAATATTTATGTCAGACAATACTGACTTTAAAACAAAGACCGTCAGAAGAGACAAAGAAGGACACTACATAATCATAAAAGGGTCAATGCAACAACAGTATATAACAATAGTAACTATCTATGTACTCAACGTTGGACCACCTAAATACATAAAGCAAATATCAACAGACATAAAGGGAGAAATTGAGAGTAAGACAATAATAGTAGGAGACCTTAACACCCCATTTACATCAACAGATAGATTATCTATGCAGAAAATCATTAACAAAACAGTGTCTTTGAATGACACATTAGACCAGATGGATTTAACAGATGTATATAGAACGTTCCATCCAAAAACAATAGAACACACATTTTTTTCAAGGGCACATGGAAAATTCTCCAGGATAGATCACATGATAGGCCACAAAACAAGTCTCAATAAGTTTAAGAAAAGTGAAATCACAGAGATATGACTTCATCTTTTCTGACCATAATGATATGAAACTAGAAATCAGTCATAAGGAAAAAATACAAATACATGCACTAAATAGCCAATGGGTCAATGAAGAAATCAAAGAGGAAATAAAGGATGCTAACAAAATGCAGAAGATCAAAAAGCAATGGGTTTAATACTGGATACCTACCTGAAAGTTTCTATATACACATAAAAAGAGCCAAAGAAAATTAACAATCATTTGGGGCACCTGGCTGGCTCAGTTGGTGGAGCATGCGACTCTTGATAATTGGGGTTGTAAGTTCAAGCCCCACATTGGGTGCAGAGATTACTTAAAATAAAAATCTTTAAGAAAATTAACAATCATTACTTACAAAATAATCTGAAAACCTACCAAATACAGATATTTGAGGTTCATACAGCAGTTTTCTAAAAGTGTGAGGTACCCACAAAAAGGAGCACCACCTAATCACTATTATCGACATGGGGGATATGGGATTGAAGTGTAGCCACTGATCAAGTCCTACTTCCTTAGTAGAAGAACTGGAGACCAGTCATTAGAATCCACTGTTCATTCTTGAGTTTGTTACCTATAAAACTCCATTATTGTGTTAATAATAGCTAACATTCATTGAGCTCTTACTGTAGACTGGCACTGTTCTAAGCACTATCCATATATTACCTCATTTAATCCTTAATGAGAGAGGTGCTATTATACTCCCATTTAACAGAGGAGACCCTGATCAGGGAATCAGCCCAAAGTCACATCCAGAGTAGAGGAGTCAGAATTCAAACTTGGATAAGTCTGAACGTAGAGGCCAATGAAGAAAGTACCATGTTTCATTTTGTGCATGAGCTCATTTGCGTATGCTGGCAGGCAACCATGTTTGCACTCCTTAACTTATGTTCTCTCTCTTTCCTCCTAAATATAGGTAGTAGAATCTGTGGAAAACAATCTGTAGGATATGTCATCGTCAATGATTTGAAACACTCTCCAAATCTATCATTAACATCAGATTGAAGTCATGAATTTCTCTAAATCTAACAGAATACTTGACACAGAGACTATAAAGTTTGTTGACTATGAAGTTTGATAGAAAAAATAAAGGAGGCAGAAGAGAAGATGAACTCCATCCATTATATCCAGAACCCAGCAGTGTGCGTGGCATGCAGCAGGTAATAAAAAATGTTGTCTGAAAATGGCAAAGTGGAAGGTAGGTAAAGAGAGAGGGAGGGGAGGGGTGCCTGGTTGGCTCAGTCGTTAAGCGTCTGCCTTCGGCTCAGGTCATGATCCCAGGGTCCTGGGATCGAGCCCCGCATCGGGCTCCCTGCTCGGCGGGAAGCCTGCTTCTCCCTCTCCCACTCCCGCTGCTTGTGTTCCCTCTCTCGCTGTGTCTCTTTCTGTCAAATAAATAAATAAAATCTTTAAAAAAAAGAGAGGGGGGGAGGGGATGGAGGAAGAAAAGAAGGAAAGAGGGAGAGGTCAAGAGAGATGGAGGAAGGGAGGGAGGGAGGGAGGGAGGAAGGGAAAGAGGAAGACGGGGAAGGAAGGAAGGGCGGGTGGGAGGGAGGGAGGGAGGGAGGAAAGAAGGAAGGAGTAGAGAGGAGAGGATTGGCAAGAAGGAAGATGAATCCATGACCATATTATACAAGGATCATAGGCAAGCACCGCCATTCTAATTCCAATGCCACTGTCAGTTATTGGTAAGCAGCAGAGGGCTGGCAGGGGTATGAGAGGTAACAAGAAGGGCACCTTGAGTTCTTAGCCAGGTCCTGAGTTCTCCTTCCAGAACTGCACCCCAATGCCCTCACCTAGCTTCCATCCTTCTGCACCCATCGGGTCCCAAATTGCTGCAGTTACTACTCCCTTCTGGAAGGAGAAAAAAAGATCTCGCTCTGGAGAACAACTGCATCCATTCTTGGTCATTTGGTTTGGGAAAGAATGACAGTCCTCCCAGCTCCACCTAATGAGGGGGAAGGGGCTTGAGATTTTCAGCCTATCCTAACCCCCCCATGGCCCTGGTGAGTCAATGGGTCAAAGATGGTACAGACCCCAAACAAAATCAAGACTCAAGGAGATGTTTTCAGTTGTTTCTTTCTAGAAAAGCTTTGTCTCATAGAGGAGAGGAGAGGAGAGGAGAGGAGAGGA
>NW_027397090.1:10598855-10616267 GCF_003265705.2 Callorhinus ursinus
AGGAGAGGAGAGGAGAGGAGAGGAGAGGAGAGGAAAGAAGAAACCGTTCATCCTCATAGACAAGATTGTATAAGAGTGAGAAGTCTGAAATCCTGCAGATATTGGCTCCCCCAAAGTGAAAGCTTGGAGAGCCAGAGGCAGGGAGCCTGAGGATGAGAGTGATGCCTTCTCAGGCAGAGCTGACAGCAATATCCAGGTCAAGTGGACGTATCATTTGAGCTGCTGGGGCGAGTTTCACCTGCGGCCACCTCTACTTTAGTTCTGTGGGCCAACACATTCCCTTTATTACTTAGGCCCAGCTTTGGCTGGTTTTCTCTCATTTGCAGCACAAAGATCCTGATAGAATCTCTCTGTGAGTCCTAGATAGAGATCTTGCATTCTTAAATACAAGCACCAACTCATCAAAGAGTTTTCCTGCATGCTAGAATATAAACCACTGATGCAATCGAGGACTCTAAAAGAATTTAGAATTCCAAATGACAATTTAAACCCCAGGCAGAAACCTGAGCAGGGGCAAGATGAATGGATACTCAGATGTGAATTCCACTCTCACCTGTATAGGGCACACAGACAGGGGCTGACCAGATTTCTTGTCTTTTTTTTCCCTATGCACGGACATCTTATACCCAACTCCTAACACATTATTTACCAAAAGAACCGATTATACCTAGTCGGTATATTTTATGTTTCTGGTCATCAGCGTTGTCTGTCTGAGATGAAAAACTCTGAGAGAGAAGGAATTCTATCTGCTAAACCCACTTTATAGAAAATGTAACAGAGAAAGGCCGTTGAAACCTGATCAGTGTTTTCTCATGTGGCCACTGCTGATCTTACTGCTTCAAGCAGATCCCGAGGCAAGGGTATAAAATTCAAACCTTATCTTGAACTCCAGTCAACATTTTCCTAGAAGTCTTAAGTTAAAGCCAGGGATTGCTTCTTTCGGAGCTTTACTAAACAGTAGTGATGTTCAAGGTTGAAATTTACAAGACATCTTGGGGTTGAAATGAATTATGCTTGTCTGATGTCATCTACCACTTTTTGGGCAACATACGTTCCCATACACACACACCCCAACCCGCACAAATGATTTACACTTAAGATACAATCAGAACGCCTTCCTGCTCTCAACAATTAGGATCAGTAAAGAAATTATTAGATTTGGAATTAGTCTGATACCCATCTTCACTGCTTCTTTCTTGATGGGTGACCTTGGGCAAATTGCTTAACCTTTCAAAATGATCTCTCTCTTATAAATAAAATGTCAATAATAGCACCTGACAAATACTTCCGAGGATTTGGTAAAAATTGAACAAGGTACTATAATAGATTGCATTGTAAATAAAAATGCATTTATCCTCTTACTCTTTGCTGAGCTGACAAAACTTTTGGGCAGCTTCTTGATTCACCCGGTGCATCTTTCTTAGATACTATTGTTCCGTTAGCCTGACGAGTAAAGTAAGATTGATGATATTTAGCAATCCATTTAAGTAGTATTCCAACAGGCCCACCTTAACACTAACCTTTGAGATTGGGGGTTAAAATCCATTTTAAAACTTTTTATTTTTTTGGTTAGAGTTACAAAATCCATTTCAAAATATAAAGCACATACAAAAAAAAAATACACGCCTTTTTCCTCCAAAAGAATCTTCAAGCCTAGGATGATTTATCATTATCCCCCTTCATTTAAAATCATCGTTAAGTGCCAAATTTCTCTGGCAGCTTGGCAATGCAGATGGCTCAGAATTAAGCTGGGTCATCCTATCTTCCTTATATCTTTTATGCCAATAAATTTGACTAATGACCTTGAAATATTAGAACCTCCGACTCTAAATGTAAGTTAAGCCTTTTCCAAAGAAGAAAAGAATTTCAGGTAGTCTATCGATATTCTGGCTCACCACAGAGAGAAAAGCAGTGCAGAGATTCCAAAGGCCACCTGAGTCACCTGAACCTGGCCAGTCTATTAAATTCCAGCCTTGATGCTAAGAACTAGAGTTGATTTCTGACCCCAACCATAAAGGAAGACCCAAGAGAGGTGCTTTGTTTTGTTTTTAAGTAAATAGGATTTGATTCTTTTTATCAATTTTATCACAGTAAGATTTACATAAAATTCATCAATTACACAGTTCCAAGAGTCTTGACATATATACACACTTGTACAATGATGTATGTGTAACTACCACCATAATTAAGGTAGTTACTTCATGCTTCTTTGTAGAAATGAATGGGACAAGGGGCGCTTGGGTGGCTCAGTCAGTTAAGCATGTGACTCCTGATTTTGGCTCACATGTCATGATCTCAGGATTCTGGAACTGAGCCCCATGTCTGACTCCACACTCAGCAGCGAGACTGCTTCTCCCTCTCTCTCTGCCCCTTCCTACTGCTCATGCTCTCTCACACTCTCTCTAATAAATAAATAAAATCTTAAAAAAATAAAAAGAAAGAAAGAAAGAAATCCCTCCTTAAAATGGTCTTTAGTTCCCAAATACCCAGGGCAGTGTTGAGGGGCTTCTTTCAGTACTAGCTGGGTCCACCAATGGTCAAAGTGACCTGCCAAAGGCCAAAGAGGGCCAAGAAGTGGAAGCGCTGAGGATAAGATGCTGGACACCCTTGGCAATGACCATACCTTTCTAGAGATGAAGCCAAAGAATGGCAAAGAGTCCTTGCAAACGTAGTAGGCAAAAGAGAGCTGACTTCTAAAAATGGCTTGTCTTTCAGTTCACGTTGGAGAGTGATGATGACTACATATTTTGGAACTCAGATTACTTAATGCTTATACAAAATTGTTTTTCTGACCAACTCTAATAGCAAAAACCAAAGATGGCTCTGAAAAACTGAACAAAAGATGGCTTATCCAACAGCTCCAAAGCTCTTGCAGGTTCTAGTCTTAAAATGTTAACAATTTGTTCCTTTCCCTTTAGCCAATTAATTCATAAATGCCCTCTACTAAATGTACACATGTTATCATGTGTTTATCAGACATCAGCTCTTAGAAACACCAAGTAATGGGCTTCAATCTTTGTTTGCCTCCTTTCCAGTAAGTGAACACAAAAACCATACAGGAAAGTAATACGAGGCATTCTCTAAATGTCCTAGGAAAAATATCCATTCCTCATCCTACTCACTAGAGCAAGGAATAAATAATCCTGAGCTTAAGTTCAGGCTGTGGTGAGTTTGTAATTATTGAGCAGGAAATAACTGCTATGGGGTTGCTTCCTTTTGTCTTACCTTGATGAAGCTGTAATCAATACCCCTGTATCATTACTACAAATCTGACTCACTACAAAGTTACCTAAATGTAAATGAAAACCATAAATCAGACACAGTTTTATTATAGTCAAAGAAGACCATGTAATTATACATTATTTATTTTCTTCTTATCATTCAGATATACCTTCCCGTGCCACCAGGTGATGGTATCGACAAGTCTACTTTGTACAAAAGTCAAAAGAAAGTGTGTTGGTAGTTCACAGTACTTAACTTTGAGAATTCTGTGATTAGATCTGTGCAGTTCTAGTTAATTTTTCTTCCAAATGAAAGGTATGCAAAAGGGGAAAAAAATCTCATTCATTTAAGAAGTGCTTATTGAGATGAGAACTATTCTGTGCCAAGCACTGGTTAAAAACTTTGCCCTTCATGGGGCTCGCTGGACATTAGGAAACAGACAAGTATGTGTTTTCAATGTCTGTGACATTTGTGATAAAGTGGTCTATGAATAATCAGTTCCACATGGTGCTTTGGGGTGGAGAGAACACAACACCAAAAGAGGACTTAGTAAGAAGGCGATGCTTGACTCTAGCCTTGAAAAATAAGGAAGGACAACATGGGATGGGGTGGGGTACGGGGAACACATTTCAAGGAAAGACAGCAGCTTGTGCAAAGGCCCAGCAGTGTGAAAGGCCATTGAACTTGGGGAACTGTAAGCAGCACAACACATCTACAGGGCAGGGTAAAAAGTGTAGGCAGGAGTGAGATTTTCCTAAGCAGAAAATTATGCATGCTTTAGAATCTGGACATGAGATCTCATTGGAGATCCAGGAATGGATATCTCATTGTCCAGGTATTTGACGCTACCAACAGATTTTAAGCAAGGGAGGGAGAAGTATGGATTTTTGCTTGGGGTGGTTCACAATGTGAATGAAAAAGAGGAGGTCTGGAGGCAGGGAGACCGGTTAATAGACTATTGCAATAGTTCAAGCAAAAGACTATGAGAATCTGAACTAGGAAAGTAAAAGTAGGCATGGGGAAGAAAGAATGATTCAGGGAACATTTAAGTAGCTTTTCTGACAAAACTCAGTAATTAATGGTACCTTGGGAATAAGGAAGAAGTGGAAGTCTAGGACTATTCCAAGGTTTATAATTTGGGTGACAGGTGGTTCACCCAGATAGAGCAATTTTCAGGGAAAATAGGAAAAGTTGCTATTTATACATATTAAATTTGAGTTGCCCACACAGAGCTGTCTATTGACAGCAATCTGGATATAGAGCTCAGCGGTAAAATTTTCATACAGGATATACTTGAACATATTTATCTACTGAAGCATAATAATTCCTATCATTCTGTAGCAGAAACAATGTATGGGAGACTAAGTAATTAGATATTAGCTCAGATCACTATCTCTCCCATTACTCTGGTCCATCATGACTGATCTTAGAGACAAAAAAACACAGATCCAAGGACGCAGTAAAAACCAAGGTCATTGTAGATCAGGAGATACTTGCATACTTATAGGATTAACATTGTCTGGATTCCAACAACCAGCTGAATATATTCAAGATAAGGCTACAGTACATATTTCAGACTGGGGATTGGCAACAAATAGCTGTGGACTATATTCTGAAAAATAAGCATTTTCACACGTTTCGGGGGCTATTTCTAATCCCAGCATCATAGCCAGGTCCGGCTGCATGTTTCTGATATTTGGTCCTACCCACAACCTCCTCTAGCTGTCCTTGCCTGGCTAACCCATCTAAGGAGCAGGCTTCATTTCCTATGAGCACATGGTAAAATTTGTATCTATGTTTTCTCTTTACTTCTTATTGTTCGTCTTCTCCATCAGACTCTAAGTTCCCCCAAGGCAAGGGACCATGTCTAGGACACAAAAGACCCTTAGTAACTATTCTTGAGTGAGTACATGGTGAACAAAAGGAGTGGCACAAATAGCCAAGAAAAGGTAGAAAAGGATTAATTCCCTTCACCGCCACATTTATGGTGGTGGGCCTTCCATGGCCTCCCTTCCAGTCAAAACATACTTTCTAGATCTGGATCCATTGCAGTGTACTCAAGGATGCTGCTAGTGGTGTGTGAGGCTGTAAATAACTCTAATGAGAAGGGCTCAAGTCTTCATGTGTTTGCCTTGTTTTGCACAGCACTCGGCACACTCCCAAGCACAGATGGGCTCTTCATAAATATTATTGAAGGATGATGACACAGAGGATTATTTAATGCTTCTGCATGGAGTGGAGACAGACCTCGGGCCACAAATATACTTTTAATGTGCTTTACTTCTCAAATCATTTGAACCAAAATGATTTCAGCCTCACAGACTCATCTGCAACTACAAATCAGACACATTCAGAGGGAGAAAACTCCAAAAGAATGCCATTTTCAAGACTGAAACTGCATTATTCTGGGGTAAATGGAGTCCTTGTTTCAGCAACACTGTAAGAGTAGAAATTAAAGACCCTGAAAGTCTTCCCTCAGGGAACAACGATTATCTATGAACAATGACATTTTGCCGGAATAATTCATCAGTTTCAAGGGTGCAGGCCCCCCCGATTCTGGAATCCCAAGAGTTTAGGCAAGTGCACCATTTAATGTGTCTCAGCTACTCAGTTGTCATTCTTCTGGGTCCTGGCACTTTCAGGCACATTCCAATGATTTTATTCATTGAAAAAAAAAAAACAAAAAAACCTATAAGGTAAACCAGGGTCAAGATAAGATTTTGAAGCTGTATTTTTTTTTTTATCTAAGAAGAAAGAAGCTCATAAAGTGTCCATCATGAGAATCCACCTGGGAGCTACCCAAAAGATCAAATACCCAAAACAAATCACCAGGTCAGAGCCCCACAGGATTCTGGATCCCAACCAGCAAGCATGAATAATCCTTTTAAATGGTCACTTACATATCAGAACAGGCCCTTTGTGAAATTTCTAAGCAAGGCCTCTGGTTTCCTACTGAAACAGAGTTTTACTGGGAGGGAGAGGACCAAGTGAAATCAAGAACTGCCGGGAAATGTCCGGGAGAAAAGAGGACAAATGGTTTTTGTTGTCAGAGTGAAGCCTGCCTCTCCTGGCCAGGGTTTGGAAGGTTGCTGGCTATCCCCAGAAGAGTTGGGCAATATTCTCACCTAGTTTCTCAGGGGCCATCTTGATCCAGTGGTAGTTACTGGGCAGATGGAATTGTACACTAAAGACCCAGTTTCAAATCCTGGGTCACTTTCTGATTAGCTGTGTAACCTTGTATAAGTCACTTAGCCTCTCTGATACATGGTTCAACATCTTGAAGACGGTGAGAGGCATGCCTTCCCAATTACCCACTAAATTCATGCAAAGATCAAGTGAAATCAAATGTACACAAGTTCTTTCTAAATCATAAAATTCTGTAATAAGTGAAAGGTGGTATTATTAAATATGCTCCCATAAATATTAAGTAACCTACGTAGCAATCAGGATCCTGTATGAGCCTGAGTCCTCAATGTCTAAAGATGGCTCCATTTTTGCCCTTTTCTCCACAGTTTTACTGAATCCTTTTTTTCTTCCTTTTTATTGGAAGGATATAAGCAAAAGCAAATGGAAAAAAATGTGGAATAATACACCCTACTCTTTGGTGCCACTAGGCACTGAGTGTGGATTATAGCATGAGCTTGATATCAGTATCTCCTGAGGGAGAGAAGGAAAGTGGGGAGCATCCAAAAGATTCTTCCTGGTGGAAGATTCCAAGGTCAAGATACAAAAATCAGTTGTATTTCTAATTGCTAGCAGCAAACAACTGGAAAATTAAATTTTTAAAACTATTCCACTTATAATAGCATTAGAAACATAGAAAATAATCAGAAATAAATTTAACAAAAATTGTGTGAGACCTCTACAGTAAACCACAAAACATACATAAGAGAAATTAAACTAGAAATTATGTAAGAGAAACTAAAGAAAACTAAAAGGAAGAGATAAACCATATTTGTCAACTGGAAATCTCAATATTATTAAAATGCAATTCTCCCCAAATTATTCTATAGATTCTACCCAATCCCAATCAAAACTGTCACAATTGGTAGACATTGACAAGTTGATTCTAAAATGTATATAGAAATACAAAAAAAGCTAGGATGTATCATTTTCTTAATTTGGCCAAGAAGAAAAAAAACACTTGGGGGATTCACTTGATTTCAATGTTACCTTAAAGGTTTAATAATCAAGACACTATAATATTGGTATAAGGACAGGCAAAAAGATCAATGAGAGAAAATAGAGAATCCTGAAATAGACCCAAACAGAGGGTCTATATGGTCAACAAAGGCACCAAGAGGAAAGAAAATTCTTTTCAATGAACAAGGTTGGAATTACTGGATATAGGGGAGAAGTAAACCTTGACCCCCGCCTTTCACCACACACAAAAATTAATTCAAAATCATCATAGACTGAAATGTGAAGATTAAAACTACAACAATCCTAGAAGAAAACATAGGGAAAACATCTTTCTGACCTTTGGGCAAGCAGAGACTTCTTGTAGAGGACAAAAAGTATATACTAACTATACAAGAAAATATTAATAAGTGAAACTTCATCAAAATGTAAAACTTCTGCTCATCAAAAGGCACCACTAAAAATATGAAAAGGCAAGCAACAGGCAGGGAGAAAATACTTGCAATACATATAGCTGACAAAAGACATTAGCCAGAATATATAAAGAACTTCTATAAATCAGTAACAAAAAAAACCTAATTTTTTAATTGAGCAAATGTATATGAACTGATACATAACAAAAAAGTTACACAAATGGACAATAAGCTTATGAAAAGGAGCTCAACATCACTGGTTATGACAACGATGCAAACCTAAGCCAAAAGAAAAACGAAAATTTCAAAGCACACAAGGCTTACTTGGCAGGAGACTTGCAGGATATAAATGTGCATTTGGGACTTGTGTTTTAAGGACCGCAGTATCTTTTTGGCTTGAGGACCATGCATAGGGCTTTTTCCCTCATCCTCATCAAAATGGAACCACAAACCACCATGGTTTGTATGTATAGTTTGTGGTTTACAAACCATCTATCTTTGGAATAGATACCAAAGACTCAAGGAGACTCAGAGTGAGGTTCAAGAGATGCCTCTCCACCCCACCCCATCAGATCTTGCTTTTAATTTCCCTCCTCTAAAAGATCTGCTTCTCAACAAGCTGCTGACACCCCAGGGTCTTGACCCTGACTGCTCTCAGAGTCAAAGTATACAAAGATCCCCAGGATATAAGCAATGTGGGACTGGTATCTCTGGAGGATATGGAACCACAAAATGATCAGAGCATGTCCACATCGTCCCTTCACCTCAGCAAGGGTCAACACCCAAATGCTACTCGCACTATAGGGAGAGTCAGGTCAGCAAAAGCAGCTGAATGTCAAATCGATACCAAGTCAATTTGAGTGTAAGCATGCCAAAGAATGGGCTCTATTTGTTAAAAGTGGTAAGAGGCTTGAAATGCAACTCCAGTTTCAGCCTTAGTCTCTGAGAACCTTTAGGAGAAAGATGAAGTTCCCATTTAAAAGAAAAAAATCAAAACCAATTAAATCTATGTGAGGTGGGGAGGGGAACCCACATGGCTGGAGGAGAAACACCCTGAGTTACAGAAGCCAAGGGTTGGGGAGCAGGCCTCGGGAGCCCAGAAGAGCTCGTTAGGAGTCCTGAGTTGTTGGGTGAGAACAGAGGTTCTCGGGGTGGCGGGGGTGGGGGGAGTTGGCACGCAGCAGACAAGTGCATGCCCTTTATTCTGGCTGCCTGGCACATCTGCCCCATTTTCTCTGGCTCCTGCCTGGACAGCGTCTTGCTTCTCATTTGTCGTCTCTACTGAGGCCTGGAGCAGAACAGCCCTGGAGCCCATGCCCTGCTCCACAGCTTAAGGAGTCTCATTTGTGCCCCACCCTCAGGAGGAGGCCTGGCCAGTGGTCAGCCCACTATCCCATTGGCAGGGGAGAAGAGGAATGGATCCCTTGTCCTGCCTTCTCATTCTTCCCACTGAGGCTCCACTTCCTGGGGTGGTGACTGTGCTGGGGGTCCCTCTCCTCATCCTTGTGCAGCCTCATCTCCTCGCTTCTGAGGATGGGACCGAGGGCAACGTGAAGCACGGGGGAGGACTTGAGGTTAGAGGGCATGACTAACATAGGCCTCACCTGGGGAGCTGTCACCTGGAAGCCTGGGCAGCCAAGGGTGTCACATCAGCACCTGAAACTCAGAGTAAGCCCTGCAGCTTCCTCGGAGGCCCCTGTCCCCTCTCTGGGTTCCTATGGGTCTTAGAGTCCCACCACCCCATGTGAAGTAGTACTGCAGAGTCATTAAGACCATGCACTCCGGGGGCGCCTGGGTGGCTCAGTCGGTTAAGCGTCTGACTCTTGATTTCAGCTCAGGTCATGATCTCAGGGTTGTGAGATCGAGCCCCACGTTGGGCTCTGCACTGAGTGTGGAGCCTGCTTAAGATTCTCTCTCTCCCTCTCCCTCTGCCCCAACCCCTGCTCTCCCTCTTTCCCTCTGCCGCCCCCCACCCCCGCTCAAAAAAAAAAAAAAAGACCATGCACTCTGGAGCTGGAGTGGCTTGGTTAGAATCCCAGTTCCACCCTTGCTAGGCCCTGATCTTGACCAAGTTATTTAACATCCCTGTACCTCAGTTCCTTCATCTGTAAAATGAGCTCACAGTGTAGTTATGATGACTACCGAGTTTACAGAATGTGCTTACAGCAGTGCCCAGCACAGAGTTAGAAAATCAAAATCAGTAAGGAAACGGTACTGGCAAAAAAATAGACATATAGATCAATGGAACAGAACAATAAAGAGCTCAGAAATAAATCCATGCTTATATACTCAATTAACCTATGACAAAGGAGGCAAGAATATACAATGGGGAAAAGACAGTCTCTTCAATAAATGGTGTTGGGAAAACTGGACAGTTACATTCAAAAGAATGGAATTGGACCACTTTCTCACGCCATGCACAAAAATAAACTCAAAATTAATTAAAAACCTAAATGTGAGACCTGAAACCATAAAACTCCTAGAAGAAAACATAGGCAGTAATTTCTTGGCTGTCAGCCACAGAAACATCTTCCTAGATAATGTCTCCTCAGGAAAGAGAAACAAAGCAAAAAAAACTCTTGCACGGTGAAGGACACCATTGATAAAACAAAAAGACAACCTACTGAACGGGAGCAGATATTTACAAATGACATATCCAATAAGGGGTTAATATTCAAAATATATAAAAAAACTTATTCAACTCAATCATAAAAACACAAATTATCCAATTAAAAGTGGGCAGAGGATCTGAATAGACATTTTTCCAAAGAAAACACCCAGATAGCAATACACATACACATGAAAAAATGCTCAACATCACTCATCATCAGGGAAATGCAAATCAAAACCACATGAGATATCATTTCATACCTCAGAATGGCTAGAATAAAGAAGACAAGAAATAACAAATGTTGGCAAGGAGGCGGAGAAAAAGGAACCCTCATGCACTGTTGGTGGGGATGGAAATTGATACAGCCACTGTGGAAAGAGTATAAAAGGCCCTCAAAAACTTAAAAATACAATTACTATATGATCCAGTGATTCCACTCTTGTGTGTTTACTCAAAGACAATGAAAACACTAATTTGAAAAGATAGGCGCACCCCTATGTACATTGCAGCATTATTTATAATAGCCAAGATATGAAAGCAACCCAAGTGTCCACCCATACATGATGGATAAAGAAGAAATGGTATACATAGAAATGGAATATTACTCAATTATTAAATATAATATGATATAATGCTAAGGGAAATAAGTCCATCAAAGAAAAACAAATACCATATGATTTCACTTGTATATGGAATTTAAGAAACAAAAATAAGACACAAACAAAACGCCAGACTCTTAAGAACAGAGAACACACTGCCGGTTCCCAGAGGGGAGGTGGTGGGGGGTGGGATGGGTGAAACAGACGAAGGGTATCATGGGTACACTCATCATGATGAGCACTGAATAAAGTATAGAATTGTTGAATCATATTGTACACCTGAAACTAATATAAAACTATATGTTATTTACACTTCAATTTTTAAAAAAAGGAAAGAATATTTTGTACTCACTAGAATTGCTAAAATAAAAAAGACTGGCAAAAAAATGAGGCACAGAGATCACATGGCTCTCAAGTTCCCACAGCTAAGAAGTAGCAGAACTAAGGATCAAGTTCAGGCCACCTGATTCTTCATGCCTCTACCAAGTGCACTATAAAGGTCTCTAAGTTCCCATACTTCCCACAATTCCCAGTGAGGCGGGGGAGAATGAGCGACAGCTAATGATGAAGGGGACACTGACATCAGAAACCTACCATGAAGTTCTTCACGGTGACATCCTTGCTTACCTGTCCAGGGCCGTGCTGGTGGGCATACTCCTCCCAAACCCTCGAACCCCCATCTGACGGAAATATGGAATGCAAGAGAGGTTGGCAGCAATGATGGCCAGTGAGTCAGAAGGGCTCACAAAGAAGCCATTTCGGCCTAGAATCATATAACGGTCCTGTCAGAAGGAATGGGTGAAAATGATCAGACAGAGGCATCTGCTGCTAGCACGCCATTCCCATAATCATCACAAGCTACTCTACCACCATCCTACAAACAACCTAAAACAGTTTGAATGAAGCCAAAGGGGGCATGAGAAACCTTCTTCTAAATTCCTGAGTATCGTAGGGCCCAGGACCTTGACACAGTTAGGAATGTGTCCCACCTGTTGAAATGTGGATGACTATCTCAAGCTTCAGTACCCTCCATATACTTATACAAGAATTATTGCTGAAATACCTTGTTCCTCAAGATGGCAGTTTTAACAAAACCAACCATAAATAAAGATTTATTGCATGAATTTTTTTAAAAGAAATAAACCTTTTTATAACATAATGATACCCTGGAACTAAGAAAAGTAAAAGCTATTTAATTGCAATACAGAAGAGCCATTAAAAAGAAGAGCAGAGGCAGAACCAGTTAGGGTTCAAATGCCCCATATGTATCAGCCAGCCCCAAGAATTCTCTGGATTCCGATGCTTGGCTTATTAGCTGGTAAAAGGGTCAGCAGGCAGGGAAATTTCCTACTTACCCCATCAGCATCAAATGCAGCTCCGAATCCATATTCTCCTCCTTTCATAGCTTCCAGAAGGGTTGTTGCATATGTCAGGTTTGGGTCAGGATGCTGCCCTCCAAAATCTTCCAAGGGAACACAGTTTATTGCAGAATTGGCTGGAGCTCCCAGCTCATCACACAAGACTTTTCTCACATAGGGTCCCATGACTAAAAAGAGATAAGTGGCAATATGAAATCTTTGCAGAAACCCCCGAGACTGTTCTGTTCTGGTTAGAACAAGAAAGACCATTTAATAGCACAGGATAAAAATTCTACAAGCTTTGTCAAGACACAACACAGAGTAATACTTATTTCAATTAAAATTCACTGAGTACCTACCATGTGCCAATTGCTGTGCTGGGCATATAGGTGTATCCAATAACCAGTTACATAAAATTTTTCTCCAAAACTTTTCTAATACGTTGCCAGAAAGAAATCAACTACTTAATAATGATCCATTGTGTGTTGCCTTTTATGTATTAAAAAAAATTGGCTAAATATAGGCAAAAGCACTAAAGGCTCTAGGAATGTTCTTTGTCTCTGCAATCATTTTAACTCTGCCAAGTATATAATTGGACGCTGTAAACCACGGAAGCATATAAAACTAAGCATATTTTACAAAATAATTGCTAAGAAAAGGTATTTTCCAGTTCAACACATTTACGGAGCGCCTAACATGGAATTCCTAAGTTAAGAATAGAAACATCATATTCAAGGGATGCAAATCACACTGTTTCTACATTACTGGGTTCTTAATCCATTAGTGGGATGAGTCAAATCTACAGGTGATTGCAGTGGTAAGACTGGTGCTATGCAATGGATATTTATGAAATAATTAGATCCAATGGCTTATGAGAAGAAACAACCACAGGTAAAGTTTCAAGAAAGAGGTAGCATTTCTGGAGGGATGTGAAGAGAGAATATAAATTTGATAGAGATGGGGAGTGGGGATGCCATCCAAATGGAAAGGACATTATGAACAAGGGAATGGAGCCTGAGTTAGAACATACAGCAGATTTGGGGACCAGCATGTAATCTGGTTGGCTGAAATATAGGTAAAGCATTGTTTTCCATTTAATTTCCACTAGTACAACACAACCCTCAAACACTGAATATCTTTTGATTTTGCCTGTCCAGCACTTATTTCCCCTTCCTCTAGTTGCAATATTTTGGGATTCCTTTGGAGACTAAATCCCTTCCCCATCTTAGTTCTTATGGCTAAATCCCACTTCACCCAAGACTGAGAAGGTGACCTAGGTCTGCCCAATCAATATCCTCCAACCCTCAGCCAGAGTAATTGATTCAGAGACAGACATATAGTATAAGCTAGGCAATGAGGCTCAAAACCAGATATACTGATCAAAATATCTAGAAAGAGAAACTGTCTTCCCTCTAGGTCAGATGATGCTAGGGCAAGAACCTGAAAAATCCTTTTCTGGGGAATATGATCAGCCCAATAAGAAAGAAGAAAAAGCCCAACCAGATGATCTCAGAGTAAAGCCCATGGAGGATGAGCTCCACACAGGGGCTCAGATCTCCCAACAAAATTTTTAGTGCCTCATTCTTAAATGCGCCAGAGAGCCAAGGATCACCAAACTTTTGAAAAATGCAATTAACATGAGATCAAAACAAAAAGAGTAAAGAGCAACCTAGAGGAAACAGAAACTATACAGAGAAAAGAAAACTTTTAAAATATATGTCAGTGATATTTTTTGTAAGTGTACTTTTTCATTACATAATGCAGTTAGCATAATTATAGGATATTAAATATTTTCAAATGTAAAGGTCCATAAAAAACAATTTTCTTGGGCGCCTGGGTGGCAGATGGTTAAGCGTCTGCCTTCGGCTCAGGTCATGATCCCAGGGTCCTGGGATCGAGTCCCGCATTGGGTTCCCTGCTCCTTGGGAGCCTGCTTCTCCCTCTGCCTCTGTCTCTTTCTGTCTCTCATGAATAAATAAATAAAATCTTTAAAAAAAAAAAGAACAATTTCTTTTTAAAGATTTTATTTATTTATTTGAGAGTGAGAGCAAGAGAGAAAGAGAATGAGCCACGGGAGGGGCAGAGGGAGAGGGAGAAGCAGGGTCCCTGCACAGCAGGGAGCCTGATATGGGGATTGATCCCAGGACCCTGGGACTATGACCTGAGCCCAAGGCAGATGCTTAACCGACTGAGCCATCCAGGTGCCCCCATAAAAAAAAAAAAAATCTTACAATTAAATACATAATTGGCTTAAAATACAGATGATAGGAGAGGAGGAGCAAGATGGCAGAGGAGTAGACCTGTTTCGTCTGGTCCCAGGAATTCAGCTAGTTATCAAACCATTCTGAACATTCTGAAAAACTTAATAGGAGAGCGAAGAAAAGAATAGCAGCAACTCTCTGAACAGAAAAGCGACCATTTTCTGGAAGGTAGGACACGCAGAGAAGTGAATCCGAGGCGATATTTGGGAAGATAGAACTCGGGGGGAGGGAGCCTCCATCAGCCCCTACCGGCAAGTGATAGAGCAGCGGAGCACAAAACTGGAACTTTCAGAAGCCTGCTCCACTGAGGGACATCGTTCCAGTGGCTAAGCGGGGGGGGTGGAACCCTCGCGCGACAGGGTGGTCTCAGGACCCTCGGGGTCACAGAAAGACCAGGGGTGCCTGAGTGCGGCAGAGCTCCCAGGTATCGGAGCGGGGAAGCCAGCGGCAGAGACGGAGCCGAGGAGTGGGCTCTCAGCTCGGGGTGGCCATAAACGGTGATCCGTGGCACAGTCGGGCCACGGCTCCTCCAGCAGGGACCCAACAAGTGGCAGAGCCGGGGAGACTCCCCTTCCTCCCCTGGGAGGAGCGGCACAGGAGTGCACTGCAGGGATCTACCGGGTTTGGAGATTCCATAGGGGGTCGGTTGCCAGAGATAGAAATGCTCAGTCACAGGCCGGGTGAGCAAGGAGTGTGGCCATTGACCGGGGAGACGGGAGTGATTGACTGCTTTTCTCTGGGGACTCACTAAGCAGTGGGGCCCCGAGTTCTCGACTCCTCCGGGGCAGAGATTGGAAGGCCACCATTTCACTCTGGCCTCCAAAGCAACCGGAGATTACTTAGCCCGGCCCCCAGCAAGGGCGGGGCAATTCCGCCTCAGGCAAAGACATTTGGGAACCACGGCAACAGGCCCCTCCCCCAGAAGATCAGCAAGAACAGCCAGCCAAGACCAAGTTTACCAATCAAGGAGAATGGCAGAACTCTAGCGCTAGGGGAATACTGCACATAGAATTCATGGATTTTTTTCCCATGATTCTTTAGTCTTTCAAAGTTAATTTTTTAAATTTCCTTTATGTTTTCTTTTTCTATTTTTTTTAATTTGTCTTCTTTCCTTTTTCAAGCAATATCTTATCAATCCCTTTTTTAAAATCTTCTTTAATTTTCATTTTTAGAGTCATGTTCTATCCCTTCATTGTAGTTAACCTTATTTCTTGTATATATATATAAGTTTTTCTGTCTTTAAAATTTTGGGATACAGTTTCTTCTAACAGACCAAAATATACCTTAAATCTCTAGTGTAAGGTTCTGTTCTAGTCTCCTCCCTGATCACATTCTCTCACTTTTTTTTCTTTTTTCTTTTTTCAACCACCTTCTTATCTTATAAATTCCTTTTATAAAATCTTTTATAATTTTCATCTTCACAGTCATATTCCATCCCTTCATCGTATTTACCCTTATTTTAGTACATATATAAGTTTTTCTTTCTTTAAAATTTTGGGAGGCAGTTTCTTCTAACAGACCAAAATATGCCCAAAATCTAGTGTGTGGCTCTGATCTATTCACCAGCCTGATCATATTCTTTTTTTTCTTCCTTCCCTTTCTTTTCCCCCCATTCTCACGTCTCTTCTGATTCCTTTAGTGTATATTTTTCTGGGGTCATTGTTACACTTTTAGCATTTTGTTCTCTTATTCATCTATTCTCCTCTGGACAAAATGACAAAATGGAAAAACTCACCTCAAAAAAAAGAACAAGAGGCAGTACTGACTGCCAGGGACTTAATACGGACATTAGTAAAATGTCAGAACTAGAGTTCAGAATGACGATTACAAAGATATTAGCTGGGCTTGAAAAAAACATGGAAGATACTAGAGAATCCCTTTCTGGAGAAATAAAAGAACTAAAATCTATCCAAGTCGAAATCAAAAAGGCTATTGATGAGGTGCAATCAAAAATGGAGGCTCTAACTGCTAGGATAAATGAGGCAGAAGAGAGAATCAGTGATATAGAAGACCAAAGGATGGAAAATAAAGAAGCTGAGAAAAAGAGAGATAAACAACTACTGGATCACGAGGGCAGAATTCGAGAGATAAGTGATACCATAAGATGAAACAACATTAGAATAATTGGGATCCCAGAAGAAGAAGAAAGAGAAAGAAGGGCAGAAGGTATATTTGAACAAATTATAGCAGAGAACTTCCCTAATCTGGGGAAGGAAACAGGCATCAAAATCCAGGAGGCACAGAGAGCCCCTCTCAAAATCAATAAAAATAGGTCAACACCCCGACATCTAATAGTAAAACTTACGAGTCTCAGAGACAAAGAGAAAATCCTGAAAGCAGCTCGGGACAAGAGGTCAGTAACCTACAATGGCAGAGACATTGGATTGGCAACAGACCCTATCCACAGAGACCTGGCAGGCCAGAAAGGACTGGCATGATATATTGACAGCACTAAACGAGAAAAATATGCAGCCAAGAATACTATATCCACCTAGGCTGTCAATGAAAATAGAAGGAGAGATAAAAAGCTTCCAGGACAAACAAAAAGAATTTGCAAACATGAAGCCAGCCCTACTAGAAATATGAAAGGGGTCCTCTAAGCAAAGAGAGAGCCTAAAAGCAACATAGACCAGAAAGGAACACAGACAATATACAGTAACAGTCACCTTACAGGCAATACAATGGCACTAAATTCCTATCTTTCAATAGTTACCCTGAATGTAAATGGGCTAAATGCCCCAATCAAAAGACACAGGCCATCAGATTGGATTAAAAAAGAAGACCCATTGATATGCTGCCTGGAAGAGA
>NW_027397090.1:10616277-10625924 GCF_003265705.2 Callorhinus ursinus
CTAAGAGGAAAGTATATAGCAATACAAGCCTTTCTCAAGAAACAAGAAAGGTCTCAAACGCACAACCTAACTCTACACCTAAAGGAGCTGGAGAAAGAACAGCAAATAAAGCCTAAACCCAGCAGGAGAAGAGAAATAATAAAGATCAGAGCAGAAATCAATGAAACCAATGAAATAGAAACCAAAAGAACAGTAGAACAGAACGGGAAGATAGACCACGGCAGGAGGGAGCCTCCGTCAGCCCCTACCAGCAAGTAGGAGCTAGTTCTTTGAAAGAATTAACAAGATTGATAAACCCCTGGCCAGACTGATCAAAAAGAAAAGATAAAGGACCCAAATAAATAAAATGATGAAAGAGGAGAGATCACAGCAAACACCAAAGAAAAACAAACAATTATAAGAACGTATTATGAGCAACTATATGCCAGCAAATTAGACAATCTCGAAGAAATGGATGCATTCCTAGAGAAGTATAAACTACCAAAACTGAACCAGGAAGAAATAAAAAACCTGAACAGACCCATAACCAGCAAGGAAATTGAAGCAATAATCAAAAATCTCCCAACAAACAAGAGCCCAGGGCCAGAGGGCTTTCCAGGGGAATTCTACCAAACATGTAAAGAAGAATTAATACCTATTCTTCTGAAACTGTTCCAAAAAATCAAAATGGAAAGAAAACTTCCAAACTCATTTTATGAGACCAGCATTACCTTGATCCCAAAACCAGACAAAGACGCCATCGAAAAGGAGAATACAGACCAATATCCCTGATGAACATGGATGCAAAAATTCTCACCAAAATACTAGCCAAGCGGAGCCAAGTACATTAAAAGGATTATTCACCACGACCGAGTGGGATTTATCCCTGGGCTGCAAGGTTGGTTCAACATCCGCAAATCAATCAATGTGATACATTAATAAAAGAAAGGACAAGAACCATACGATCCTCTCAATAGATGCAGAAAAAGCATTTGACAAAGTACAGCATCGTTTCTTGATTGAAACTCTCACAGTGTAGGGATAGGGGGGAATATAGCTCAATATCATAAAAACCATATGTGAAAACCCCACAGTGAATATCATTCTCAATGGGGAAAATAGGTGTTCAGAATGATTTGACAGCTATCTAGCTGAATTCCAGGGACCAGACGAAACTAGGGTCCCCTACTTCTCCACCATCTTCCTCCCTTCTCCTCAGTAATATTTTAATAGCAACCAACAAGATATGGTAGAATGGCTAAAATTGAAAAGACTGACAATACCAAGTGTTGATGAGGACATGGAAAAACTGAAGTCTTCATACACTGCTGGCAATGCAAATTGTACAGCCACTTTGGACAAAAGCTTGGCAGTTTCATATAAAGTGAAATATGTACTTGTCCTATGACTCAGCAATCCCAGGCCTAGGTATTTATCTAAGACAAATGAAATCATGTAGCCCATAAAGACTTATTCGCAAATGTTTATAGCAACTTTGTTTGTGGTAACCAAAACCTGGAAATAACCATAATTATATCAACTGATGACTAGATAAACAAACTATAGTACATCCCTACAATGGAATACTACTCTGTAGTAACGAGAAATCACCACTGATACATTCAACACCATGACTCTATCTCTAGAATTTTATGTGAGTGAAAGAAGCCTGAAGAATAGGGCTTTACATATTTTATGCTCCATTTAGATGGCTTTCTGGAAAAGACAAAATTATCTAGGCAAAACCAGATGAGTGATTACCAGGAGCTAGCGATTAGGACGAGGGGTACAACTAAAAAGGGGCCACAAGGGAACTTGCTGAAGTGAGGGAAATATTCTATATCTTGATTGTCACAGTCATTACAGGACTATATAGGTTTGTCAAACCTCCTCAAAGTGTATGCCTAAAAGATGTCAGTTTTACTGCATATAAATTATACCTCAGTAAACCTGACTTATTTTAAAAATACGACATTCATGAGACATGAAATAGGGCACTATTCATAAAAAAGTTGTGCTGTGAGAAAATATAATATTTTACATGGCTCAGCAGTGGTTCTGATAATGTAGACACTGGATACTGATCTCACCAAACTTATGATATAATTGGTTGAGGGAAGTGTGCTTGGATTGAGTGAATGGAGAGGGTAAAAGAGAGCTACCACCTCATCTTCCATCGTATAAAGTCAGTGATGCCCAAACTGAAACTCAACAAGAAGTATATTCATAGTATTTAGTAATAGAGAGATAAATACTTTAAAGAAAAAAGTTTAAAATGTTAAAAAAAAAAAGTTGCCTCTGTAGGAAATTGGGGGGAATTGGGCCTAGATTTTTTTCATAATAAACTTTGAACTACTTGATTGTTTAAACTATATGTGTGTACAGTGATCAAAACGCATTTTTGGGTGGGGGGGGCACTGATGGCTCAGTTGGTTAAGCGTCTGTCTTTGGCTCACATTATCTCAGGGTCCTGGGATCGAGCTCCGCGTCGGGCTCCCTGCTCAGCGAGGAGTTCTCTCCCTTTGTCCCTCCCCTCCACTCATGCACTCTCTCTCTGAAATAAATAAATAAAATCTTTTCAAAAATAGATTTTTTTTAAATGACTACAGTTAACTATCCATTCCACGCTTGAATAGGCATAGTCTCTGACTCATCTGTTCACCACTACCTTCATTTGCTTCAAAAGAGAGAAAGTGCCAGGGGAGGGGAATGGGGGGGTGCACAAAATGCAGGAAGGGGAGTGGGAGGTCCAGGCTTCCAGTTATGGAAGGAATAAGTCATGGGGACAAAAGGTACAGCTTAAGGAATATAGTCCATGGTATTGTAATAGCATTGCATGGCGACAGACTACATGTGTGGTGAGCAGAGCATAACATACAGAACTGTCAAATCACTATGTTGTACACCTGAAACTACTGTAACATTACGTGTCAACTACACTTCAATTAAAAAATGATATATTTTTTTAATCTAAGAAAAAAAAAGAGAGAGAAATTAAAACGCTGAAGTTTTCCAGAACGTTCCAAATATCTGAACATAAACACATTGTGTGAATATCTATGAATCCAATCTTCCTAATAATCTCAGAAACCCAACACAGGTAGAGGTCTCCTTAACATCCATAACATCTAGTCCACCAACTGGGAGAAGACCACGAACTTACCTCCGTGCATCGCATCAACTCGGATCTTCAGTTGGCCAGGCCCTGTCAGCAAACTCTTGATGGCATTAAAGTCAAAGATGGTCCGAAGGAGGTTGAGATAGATATCTACTGGGTCCACTATCTCCACTAAGGATAGGAAAGCAAATGGAAACATCATTGACCATACCCATAAAGCATACTTAGAAGTGTAAAAAAGAAATCACCACCCTCACGGCATGAAGTTCTGATCACAATTCCATCATAACCCTACCCATCATGGAGGAAGCCAAGTGTCCACTTGTACGCTAAGTCACAAATTAAGACACATTCAAGATCCTACCAACTTTTCCAGTCACAAATGGGTAGACATAATACAAGCTATACATTCCTCTCTGCAAATGAAGAATCAACCACAAAATAAAGTAGTGAAGATAAAACTGTGCCCTTTTATCCCACCTTCCTTCTACCACCTCCCTTCCAAAGAAGGCACACACCTCAATGCTAGGAGGTCTCTTGGCACACCCAGGTGCCTCTCTTGTGGGGCTCAGCCAAGAATGACTCAGAAGGCTTAAAACAAATCAAGGAGTGACTTCAGCAGTGACCCTTATTTTCTAAATGCCATTGTGCCCACTAAATCCAGGGTTAGAATTGGTGATGAAAGATATATTCCTGAGTTTGTATGAGTCTCTTGTGTGCCCAATCCAGTACCCATTTCAGGGTGAATGCCAGATATTTAGAAATCCTCATTAAACACAAGTATTCTTCAATGTTTGGTACCACCCAGTGACCAGGAATCCCAAACTAGTCTTTTCCATTTATTTGACAGATACACACAATGCCAAATATTCATTACATTTTTCAAACTTGGCCATCAGCATATAATTAATACTAAGAAAGTGTTTTCCTAGAATAGTAAATACTTGCCTCTTTAGGCACTAAAAGTTGTCCATAAGCCCTGCTTTTAAGTTCATAGTTAAATTTTGAAACATATGTATGTTGTTTTTCAAATTTTTCAAATATTGTACTACTTTGGAACTCCGAAACACTTACACCTACACTAAAGATATTACCAATCCACCTTTAATAATTTCCAGTAAATTCCAGGTATAATATCTAATGAATGGAATTTTAATATGTTATATGAAAATATCCCTTCATCTGGTCAAACACCCATCTAAAAATATTTTTCCTTGCACTTAAAGCAATGTAGTATATATGCCCATTCAAATATAATGTAATAATTTTTTGATGAACACAAATCATTTTTAATCTTTTGGCCTGAGAGGGGTATTAATTTATACAATAAATTAAGAATTAATCTGTATGAAATGTATACCTAAAACTGGCTAAAATAGTAAACTTTGTTATGTATATTATACCACAATAAAAAAATTAATCTATGAAGTAAAAGAATATATTAGAAGTCTTACTCCACAATATAAGGTAATATTTTTGGCAATTTCATTCTGGTTCTTTAATTCTTGAACCACTTGCCTAAATATACTTGGGATTCATAGCAGATAACACATAGTAGACAGAAATGTAAAAAAACAAGGAAGCAAGTAGAATTCAGTGAAAACTGAAAGTTCACATCAAATAGTTCATGCTCTAGACCCCTTAAGGTGAAATGCCAAGGAATGATGTATTTCCAATTAACTCAAGCCTTGCTCAACATTTAAAACAGCAAGAACACAGCACATAAATTATCCCAAATGATTATCTCCAAGTTCTTCTTGGGAGCCAGGGAATTCTTCTACCCACCTCCTGTTATCCACAGCATTTTAGAAAACTCATCAAATTAGCAATATGGCTACAGAAACAGCCTGAATCTGAGCTCACCAAAGATATGGGTCTCTTAGACAGGTATAAAAATTGTGAAGATACCAATAGTAAATAAATCATTCATAACGTCTTCCTGATGGTAATGCCTGATTTTTCCCAGTCACCATACTGTCCAGTTTTTCCAAACATTGTAAACAAGCATATTTAAATCCATTTGTTTCATATAATATATCCCCTGTTTACAGTTGTCAAACCACTGTGTGTGCATGTGTTTGCATGCTCCCAGCTAGATTAATAAAAGGAGGCACCATTGTTTCCAGTATCACATGGCTTCCGGTTAATTTCTGCTGCTTAGCTAAGCAAGCAACTGACTCAGAATCCTTCACGAGAAAGGTAGTAGTGTTGGCTTAACAGTGTGACCCCTCAACAGTCCATTTCAAGCTCTTTCTTGCCTGTCCCTCAAATGCCATGTGGCTGCAAGCCTGGTATTTAATCTTTTTAGCTAAATTAATTTACTTGTCAAATAAGGATAACATCTTAACACAGACTGTATTTCAGCATATAGGGCACTAAAGGAGTAACAAGTTGGTTTACAGCTAATTGTATACGTTCTAGGAAAAAGCAATAGGATAAAAGAGGGGGGGCATAATATGCATATACATGATATTAGTGATGTTATATTGTTCAATATTAATCTGTAAAATTAAAAGTTATAATCTGAGTACTTCAGAAGTTTCAGTCACTCTCTCGTATGGGATATTTGGGGCAATTTCATTCTGTGCTTTGCCTCAATCCATTTGGTACTTACTGAGTTCCTTCATAAAATCTCCTCACCTAGTGCTTGGTATGGAATGGGGGATCCTTTGCACATTGAATCAAGTTGAACAGCATGGTCCTGACTTGGAAAAAAAAAATGCCTACCTTCCATGGGGATTTTTTAAAAACCCCATTACCTTGTTGGTTCCCTCCTTAACTACATAAAATATTCCAGCATCTTCACTGTAATTGATTAGAAAAGTGAAGACATGTTTTGGCGATTCACGTCCTATTCTTGGAATGCCATAAGGGAGTCAGCTATGATGTTTTTCCTATGTTGAAAGTGATCTAGAGTTTGAGAAGTCATTTTTGAAAGCTGCCAGTTCTGAGTATCTTGGCTGCTCTCACTTCCCTGTACACAACAGTCATATTACATCTGCTTATCAAGTCACTCCCCAAAGAGATAAACCAATCACTTTAGTGTGTGCCCACCCCCCATCCCAGAAAGCAGAGTCACCTCCACCCATGGAGTTATTCTCAGTTCTTCAAAATATAATCTATTACCTCTAAATGGCTTGAATTTGTTCTCCAGGTCAAATTCTTGTCTTCCAAGCCGAGATAGGTCAATTCGAAGATCAGGGCATATGGCATATTCCTCGATTGTTTTGCTGATCTGATAGATTTTGTCTGAGACCACATCTGGTGCAGGACCTACATTTGGAAACAGCACACCACCAAAAATATGTTTTTTTAAAAAAGTGTCTGCAACTTCAATCAGAGGAAGGTTATCCCCTTCACCACCAAGCAAAAGAAAGATTCATTTGTTCTCCAAACAATGGACAACAGTTCACCATTCAATTAGCCTCCATATTCCTTGTGTTGTATTCATCCATGATGGAGGAAATTTGGTCAGCCTCACCTGTTCTATATAGGCTAATAACCCATATGTTTGTTTGTCTGAATCCACTTCTGAGCAATGATACAGCTTCCCTAAAAATAGTTTCACACCTGCCAGGGAGACCCGGTTATGTAATCAGCTTTTTTCAGGATATGAGACACCAACAGGATATGCACTTGACAGAAGTGAGGGGATTCCAGATTTAAACTGCAGCCTCCCAAGTGCACCTAGAGAAAGAAAATACGACTTCTACTCCCAAGTCTGCTCCCTTGTTGAGGCAGGAGCTTGCCAGGGTTAACCGTTTTCCCTAACTCACGCTCTCTAATGACTTCCAAGTTTTTAAAATGAGGGTTAGCCAAAAATATCTGATGTGTTTCCTCACAAGGTCGAGAGGACAATTAGGCTGTGAAAGACTTTAAATGAACACAAAATCAACAGTTGGTCCACCTTCCAATTTTCTTTTTAATTCTTGTATCTTACTGCAAGTCACTTAAGATTTCTTGCAACAAGTCTGGGAATCAAATGAGTACACTGAAAGATCTGAAATATCAATAGATAGGTTTTGTATGAATTATACTCGCCAACTCTACTGTAACTTTCAACTGAAAAGAAATCAAGAAATTATTTATTTTCTATCCCAATCCTTCAAGCTACACTGTTCAATAGAGTAGCCACTAATGATATGCAGCTATTGAGCACCTGAAATATGGCTAGTGAAATTGATACGTGCTGTGATTGTAAAATACATGTCAAATTTTGAACAGTTCATAGAAAAAATCTAATAGATTGCATTTAACTTTTACAGCAGCATGCCAAAATAATATTTTCAGTATACTAGGTTTAAAAATGCATCGTTCATTTCACCTTTTGTTTTTTACTTTTTGATGTGGCTACCAGAAAGTTTAAAATCATCTCTGACTCACAATGTATTTCTATTAGACGGTGCTGCCTTAAAGCATAGCACTGTTTTTGTCTCCCAAGAAATGCTCGTTGAATGTATAAAAAGGAACAGCACCTAAACACACAAATTGTACACATTAACTGTGTGCAGATTTTTTTTGTCTATCTATTATATCTGAAGAAAGTTGTTTTAAAAATAAATACCCCCATTCTAGTGCATGGGAAAGAAGCCTAGTAGATTTTACCCATATTTCCTTGTCCTTTAGGAAAAGACTGCAGAGAAACAAAAACAAAAACATGGCCTTCCTCCTCCACTCCTCACCATTTTTTATCCTTCTGCAAAATGTAAAACAGTAAATAGTCTTGTTCAGTCTTTGCGTTTTTCATGCTTGTCCGATTAGAGAATGCATGAATATCTCCCTGCTCCGTTAGGTGCCACACTGTGTTCTTTGGCTGTGTCCCTCACTTTTAAAAAGCCTGATTTAATGACAAAGTACACCGGTTTCCAAAAGTAAAACAACTTCTAGCAAGTTTGTTTCCTATGATGCCACTCAACCACTCGGTTGTTAACCTCACAGTTCATCAACAACTTCTGCATCCATCCACCACTCCCAAGTTCCTTGACATCTTCCGCTCTAATGAGTTTTCCTCTTCATTTTAGTCAGTGGCTGGTAGAGTCATATCTTAAGTATTATTGTCTCTTGAAATCCTTTCAAAAATACCAAATTTGAGTGTCCTCAACCCACAAATTCCTTATCAGCCAGCTACCCTACTCCATACGTCTGCTGAACCTGCCCTCTCCTATATTGATGCTTATCATCACTTGATTAATCCCAGTCTATCCGTCCATTCTAGTTTCACTGGTCTCTATTCTCAGGCAAGACCCTAAGGTCCACCATATGAGCCATACCTTCGTTAGCATAATAACATGAACCTACATTTATTGAAACTTACATATACCACCTTTCACACTTTACATGGAATTCAGCACTCACTAAAAGCAGGTGAAGTAGGAGTTATTATTACCCTCATTTTCCAAATGGGGAAACTGAAATTTGAAGAGATGGAGATCCTTTTTTTTTTTTAAGATTTTATTTATTTATTTGAGAAAGAGAAAGAGATAGAGAGAGAGCATGAGAGGGGAGAGGGTCAGAGGGAGAAGCAGACTCCCTGCTGAGCAGGGAGCCCGATGCAGGACTCGATCCCGGGACTCCAGGATCATGACCTGAGCCGAAGGCAGTCGCTTAACCAACTGAGCCACCCAGGCGCCCAGAGATGGAGATCCTTAACCAAGATCCTATCACTGGTAATAGACAGAGGCTGGATTTCGAATCCTAATAGTCCGATGTCAGCTCAGACACCCGTAACGAGTATAAGCCGCCTTGAGGCTATGCCACACCTACACAGTCATTCCCCAACCCTGAGACGTCACCATCATCTGCCCCCACTGCTGCAATTTCCAGACTCCCACATATTGCTGGAGGTAGTCAAAAATTATACCAATTGACTCCCCCTAAGAATGAGGCTACTTAGCTTTTTGACTTCTCATGTATGAATCATCAACACATTTCCCAGAGTACCTTTTACAAAATACATCCCAAGTCCTTTCTCTCCTTGTCCCATTATCTGAGCAGGCAATTTTCTTCTTACTTTCTTTTTGAACAGGTATAGCAACTATCACCCCTAACTTTCATTCTTTACCCCTCAGAGTTGTTTTCTTCCCCATCCTTGCCTTCTCTTTCAGAAGTTCTGCCCTCTTCCCAGAATCTAGGCTCTAATTGAGCGCCACACCTTACTAATTCTGTGACACTGGTCAAGCTTTTTAAAACATTTTATTCCTCAGTGACGTCATCAGGTTGTTATGAGGATTAAATAGGATAATGTATGTAAAGTTCTGAGTATGGTGCCCAGCACACTGTAAGATTCTAAAAAATCCAGTATTTTTATTATGAATTCCATTTCCCCTCTAGCATCTTCCTCTCTACTTAAAAACATGCTCAGAATGGTCCTGTCCTCTAAATGCACTTTAAAAGCAACATAGTTCCAGATGTATTCTATTTCCCTGGCTGTGCCTACTAATTCTGTGGACACTTAGCTTTCTTTTTTTTTTTTTTTAAAGATTTATTCATTTACCTGAGAGAGAAAGAGAGAGCGTGTGCAAGTGGGGGGGGAGCAGAGGGGGAGAGAGAG
>NW_027397090.1:10626024-10628484 GCF_003265705.2 Callorhinus ursinus
GGGGGGGGGAGAGGGGGAGAGAGAGAGAGAGAGAGAGAGAGAGAGAAATACTCCCCTTTGAGCACAGAGCCCAGCAAGGGGCTCAATGCCAGGCTCGATGCCAGGATCCCAAGATCATGAGCTGAGCCAAAATCAAGAGTTGGATATCCAACCGACTGAACCACCCTGGTGCCCCAAGACACTTAGCTTCTTAATTCATTCCAAAAAAAAATATCTATATGAACACAATGAAAAGAGATGAATGCCTCTTCAGGAAAAAGAAATTATGGTAAAATTGATTCTACTTTGAGTAGGAAGAAACCAACTGAATCTTTCTTTGCCATTAGGAATGCTAGCTTCAGTAATGACACCAAGACGATGCAAATAAGAAGAATTAAGCGTTAAGAGAGGGATTTTCAATGCAGTTAAAGGCCAAATGATAAATTCAATCCCCTTCCTCTATGGCTGAATAGGTCTCATTTCCTCCTGTAATTTATTCTACAAAATGGGTATTTAAATAATATCTTCTCCCTTTATGTCTCATAGGATATCACAGAGAAGACTGAGATGTTCTTGTAAGATATGAAATCGTATACAAATTCCAAATGCTTACTTGAAATCCATTTAGCTTGGCAACTTTTATAACACATTTCTCTATGAATTGCCATTTTCTGAACCCATTCAATTTCCTGTGTTAACAGCATAGAGAATAACTGACTATTGCCTATTTTTTTTCCTGAAATCCTCAGTAGTTGCTGCAAGACTAGATGTGGGTCCTAGGTATGCTTTCTAATGAAGCAAGACTTCTCGAAGAATAGGACACGTCATAAGGTGTTTTTTTTTTAAAACACTTGATGTGAGTGAAGTTCATTTGTTTGGATAATGTCCAAAATGGCTGCAAGGAGGGAAATAATGAATATTCTGGCCTAGGCCAAAAATAATTCATAAAGGTTACTGTTGTTGGTTAAAATTCGGCTCCTACCTTTGTATAAATGCAGACTCAGTGTCCTAGACTAAGATTAAGAGACTTAACAATGAAATGCAATGCATAGTTCTTGGATGCATCCCGGTTTGAGTAAAACAGCTCTAAATAACATTTTGGACACAACTGGAAAAATTTGAATATAGATTAGGTTTTGGATGGTATTAGAGAATTGGTGTTATTTTGTTACATATTTTCTTAGGTGTGATAATGTATTTATGTTGGAATGTCTTTCTTTTTAAGAGATGTATTCAGAAATATTTAGGTGTAAAACGTCTTCATGCTGTAATTTACTTTAAAATCCTTTAGGGGAGAAAAGTGCAAAATGGAAAAATGTATATACATTAATGTGTGTGTGTGTGTATATATATGTATATACATTAATATAAGAAATAGTGAAATAATTCTAAGCATTTCAGCGAGAGAAGGTCAACAATGTAGGAAAGAGAGATGTCTACAAGTTATGCTAAAAAATCATTTTTCTGGCCTTGAGCAGCCATGTGAACTTGAGCAAATAACAGCCTCGTGGGGATTTCTTCATCTATAAAATGACAGGAATGATCTAAATGACTTAGAGGGTCCGTTCCAACTTTAAAACCCAGAGTACTTCCAGATCAGATAAGCATCCATTATACAACCATTTCACTGTGCTAAGGAGGGCAGAGGACCAAGAGACCAAGGGGATTCAAGATCCCATTCGGCCACTTCCTTGTCATGTCACCTCAAGGGTTATGATGGTTGATTTTATATGTCAACCTGACTGGGCCTATCTGGATGCCCAGATATTTGGTTAAACCTTATTCCTGTGTGTATATAGGGCTGTTTCTGGATGAGATCAGTACGTGAATCAGTAGACTGAGGAAAAGAGAGTGCCGTCCCCAGTGTAGTGCCCTCATCCAAGCCACCGAAAGCCTGGACAGAACAAGAGGCTGAGTGAGGGAGAATTCACTCTCTCTGCCTGGCTTCCAGCTGAGACACAGTCCTCTCCTGCCTTTGAACCTGGACGCGGACTGGAACTTACACCATCAGATCTGCTGTATCTCAGGCCTTTGAACTCAGGCCAGAACTCCGCCATCAGCTCTCCTGGGTCTACAGGTCTCGGGCCTTTTAAGCCTCCATAATCACAGGAAGTGAGCCAACTTCCTCTCTGGGCCCTGGGGCAGGTGAGGCTGCGTGCAGGCCCTTAAAGAGCGATCCCTCAGTTCGCTACAGACCTTAGGGTCAAGGGCAATAGCCTGCTGGTCTTCAAAGCCAGATATTTTGGGGGCTCATCTCTCAGGTGTCAGTCTTTTTTTAATATTTTATTGTTACGTTAATCACCATACATTACATCATTAGTTTTTGATGCAGTGTTCCATGATTCATTGTTTGTGTATGACACATTTTATTTTTTTTTAAATTTTTTTTATTGTTATGTTAATCACCATATATTACATCATTAGTTTTTGATGCAGTGTTCCATGATTCATTGTTTGTTCATAACACCCAGTGCTCCATGC
>NW_027397090.1:10628584-10631576 GCF_003265705.2 Callorhinus ursinus
CTCCCCAATGTCTATCACCCAGCCACCCCATCCCTCCCACCCCCCGCCACTCTAGCAACCCTCATTCTGTTTCCTGAGATTAAGAATTCCTCATGTCAGTGAGGTCATAAGATACATGTCTTTCTCTGATTGACTTATTTCGCTCAGCATAACACCCTCCAGTTCCATACGCTTCATCACAAATGGCAAGATCTCATTCCTTTTGATGGCTGCATAATATTCCACTGTTTATATCTACCAAATCTTCTTTATCCATTCGTCTGTTGATGAACATCTTGGCTCTTTCTACAGTTTGGCTATTGTGGACATTGCTGCTATAAACATCGAGGTGCACGTACCCCTTCGGATCCATACATTTGTATCTTTGGGGTAAATACCCAGTAGTACAATTGCTGGATCATAGGGTAGCTCTATTTTCAACTGTTTGAGGAACCTCCATACTGTTTTCCAGAGGGGTTGCACCAGCTTGCATTCCCACCAACAGTGTAGGAGGGTTCCCCTTTCTCCGTATCCCCGCCAACATCTGTCGTTTCCTGACTTGTTTATTTTAGCCATTCTGACAGGTGTGAGGCGATATCTCATTGAGGTTTTAATTTGGATTTCCCTGATGCCGAGCAATGTTGAGCACCTTTTCATGTGTCTGTTGGCCATTTGGATGTCTTCTTTGGGAAAATGTCTGTTCATGTCTTCTGCCCATTTCTTGATTGGATCATTTGTTCCTTGGGTGTTGAGTTTGATAAGTTCTTTATAGATTTTGGATACTAGCCCTTTATCTGATATGTCATTTGCAAATATCTTCTCCCATTCTGTCGGTTCTCTTTTGGTTTTGTGGACTGTTTCTTTTGCTGTGCAAAAGCTTTTCATCCGGATGAGGTCCCAATAGTTCATTTTTGCCCTTGCTTCCCTTAGCTTTGGCGATGATTCTAGGAAGAGGTTGCTGCCTGTGTTCTCCTTTAGCATGTTGAGGGACTCCTGTCTCACATTTAGATCTTTCAAACATTTTGAGTCTATTTTTGTGTATGGTGTAAGGAAATGGTCCAGTTTCATTCTTCTGTATGTGGCTGTCCAATTTTTCCAACACCATTTGTTGAAGAGACTGTCTTTTGTCCATTGGACATTCTTTCCCGCTTCATCGAAGATTAGTTGACCATAGAGTTGAGGGTCCATTTCTGGGCTCTCAATTCTGTTCCATTGATCTATGTGTCTGTTTTTGTGCCAGTACCATACTGTCTTGATGATGACAGCTTTGTAATAGAGCTGGAAGTCCGGAATTGCAATGCCGCCAGCTTTGCTTTTCTTTTCAACGTTCCCCTGGCTATTCGGGGTCTTTTCTGGTTCCATACAAATTTTAGGATTATTTGTCCCATTTCTTTGAAAAAAGTGGATGGTATTTTGATGGGGATTGCATAGAATGTGTAGATTGCTCTAGGTAGCATTGACATCTTCACAATGTTGGTTCTTCCAATCCATGAGCATGGAATTTTTTTCCATTTCTTTGTGTCTTCCTCAATTTCTTTCATGAGTATTTTATAGTTTTCTGAGTACAGATCCTTTGCCTCTTTGGTTAGATTTATTCCTAGGTATCTTATGGTTTTGGGTGCAATTGTAAATGGGATTGACTTCTTAATTTCTCTTTCTTCTGTCTTGTTGTTGGTGTATAGGAATGCCACTAATTTCTGTGCACTGATTTTATATCCTGCCACTTTACTGAATTCCTGTATGAGTTCTAGCAGTTTTGGGGTGGAGTCTTTTGGGTTTTGCACATAAAGTATCATATCATCTGAAAACAGTGAGAGTTTGACTTCCTCTTTGCCGATTTGGATGCCTTCGATTTCTTTTTGTTGTCTGATTGCTGTGGCTAGGACGTCTAATACTATGTTGAGTAGCATTGGTGATAGTGGACATCCCTGCCACGTTCCTGACCTTAGGGGGAAAGCTCTCAGTTTTTCCTCATTGAGAATGATATTCGCTGTGGGTTTTTCATAGATGGCTTTTACGATATTGAGGTATGTACCCTCTATCCCTATACTCTGAAGAGTTTTGATCAAGAAAGGATGCTGTACTTTGTCAAATGCTTTTTCTGCATCTATTGAGAGGATCATATGACTCTTGTTCTTTCTTTTGTTAACGTATTGTATCACGTTGATTGATTTGTAGATGTTGAACCAACCTTGCAGCCCAGGGATAAATCCCACTTGGTCGTGGTGAATAATCCTTTTAATGTACTGTTGGCTCCACTTGGCTAGTATTTTGGTGAGAATTTTTGCATCCATGTTCATCAAGGATATTGGTAATTCTCTTTTTTGATGGGGTCTTTGATTTTGGGATCAAGGTAATGGTAGCCTCATAAAACGAGTTTGGAAGTTTTCCTTCCATTTCTATTTTTTGGAACAATTTCAGGAGAATAGGTATTAATTCTTTAAATGTTTGGTAGAATTCCCCTGGGAAGCCATCTGGCCCTGGGCTTTTGTTTGTTGGGAGATTTTTGATGACTGCTTCAATTTCCTTAGTGGCTATAGGTCTGTTCAGGTTTTCTATTTCTTCCTCTTTCAGTTTTGGAAGTTCATACATCTCTAGGAATGCATCCATTTCTCCCAGGTTATCTAATTTGCTGGCATAGAGGTGCTCATAATATGTTCTTATAATTGTTTGCATTTCTTTGGTGTTGGTTGTGATCTCTCCTCTTTTCATTCATGATTTTGTTTATTTGGGTCCTTTCTCTTTCCTTTTTGATCAGTCTGGCCAGGGGGTTATCAATCTTGTTAATTCTTTCAAAGAACCAGCTCCTAGTTTCATTGATCTGTTCTACTGTTCTTTTGGTTTCTATTTCATTGATTTCTGCTCTGATCTTTATTATTTCTCTTCTCCTGCTGGGTTTAGGCTTTATTTGCTGTTCTTTCTCCAGCTCCTTTAGGTGTAGAGTTAGGTTGTGCGTTTGAGACCTTTCTTGTTTCTTGAGAAAGGCTTGTATTGCTATATACTTTCCTCTTAG
>NW_027397090.1:10631586-10633834 GCF_003265705.2 Callorhinus ursinus
TCACTTTCAATCTGGGGGTGTCTTTGGGTCTAAAATGAGTCTCTTCCAGGCAGCATATCAATGGGTCTTCTTTTTTAATCCAATCTGATGGCCTGTGTCTTTTGATTGGGGCATTTAGCCCATTTACATTCAGGGTAACTATTGAAAGATAGGAATTTAGTGCCATTGTATTGCCTGTAAGGTGACTGTTACTGTATATTGTCTGTGTTCCTTTCTGGTCTATGTTGCTTTTAGGCTCTCTCTGCTTAGAGGACCCCTTTCAATATTTCTTGGAGGGCTGGTTTCGTGTTTGCAAATTCCTTTAGTTTTTGTTTGTCCTGGAAGCTTTTTATCTCTCCTTCTATTTTCAATGACAGCCTAGCTGGATATAGTATTCTTGGCTGCATATTTTTCTCCTTTAGTGCTCTGAATATATCATGCCAGTCCTTTCTGGCCTGCCAGGTCTCTGTGGATAAGTCTTTGCCAATCTAATGTTTCTACCATTGTAGGTTACATATCTCTTCTCCCGAGGTGCTTTCAGGATTTTCTCTTTGTCTCTGAGACTCGTAAGTTTTACTATTAGATGTCGGGGTGTTGACCTATTTTTATTGATTTTGAGAGGGGTTCTCTGTGCCTCCTGGATTTTGATGCCTGTTTCCTTCCCCAAATTAGGGGAAGTTCTCTGCTATAATTTGCTCCAATATACCTTCTGCCCCTCTCTCTCTTTCTTCTTCTTCTGGGATCCCAATTATTCTAATGTTGTTTCGTTTTGTGGTATTGCTCATCTCTCAAATGCTGCCCTCGTGGTCCAGTAGTTGTTTATCTCTCTTTTTCTCAGCTGCTTTATTTTCCATCATTTGGTCTTCTATATCACTTATTCTCTCTTCTGCCTCATTTATCCTAGCAGTTAGTGCCCCCATTTTTTATTGCACCTCATTAATAGCCTTTTTGATTTCGACTTGGTTAGATTTTAGCTCTTTTCTCTCTCCAGAAAGGGTCTAACAACTTCCATGCTTTTTTTCAAGCCCAGCTAGTATCTTTAAAATCACCATTTTGAACTCTAGGTCCGACATCATACTAATGTCCATATTGAGTAGGTCCCTGGCAGTTGGTACTGTCTCTTGTTCTCTCTGTTGAGGTGATTTTTTCCATCTTGTCATTTTGTCCAGAGAAGAGATGAATGAGAGAACAAAATGCTAACAGGGTAAAAATGTCCCCAGTAAACATACTCTAAACAAATCAGAAAAGACCTGAAACTGGGGGAAAAGGGGAAGAAGAAAAAGAAAAAAGAAGATAAAAACCAAAACAGAACAAAAGAAAAAAAACAGAATATGATCAAATATGATCAGGCTAGTGCATAGATCAGTGCCACACACTAGATTTTGGGTGTATTTTGGTCTGTTAGAAGATAGTGCCTCCCAAAATTTTAAAGAGAGAAAAACTTATATATGTTCAAAAATAAGGGTTAATACAATGAAGGGATGGAATATGACTGTAAAGATGAAAATTATAAAAAATTTTATAAAAGGAATTGATAAGAAGTTGTTTGAAAAAAGAAAGAAGATTTAAAAAGAAAAGAGAGTATGTGATCAGGCAGGAGACTAGAACAAAGCCATACACTAGAGATTTAGGGTATATTTTGATCTGTTAGAAGAAACTGCATCTCAAAATTTTAAAGAGAGAATTTATATATATATATGCCAAAAATAAGGGTAATTACTATAAAGGGATAGAAATTATGACTCTAGAAATGAAAAATAAAAATGTTTTTTAAGAAAGGGATTGATAAGATGTTGGTTGAAAAAGGGAAAAAGAAAAATTAAAAAAAAAAAAGACAGCTAAAAAAATTAACTTTGAAAGACTAAAGAATCATGGGGAAAAAAGCCATGGATTCTATGTGCACTATTCCCCTAGCGCTGGAGTTCTGCCGTTCTCCTTGATCGGTAAACTTGGTTTTGGCTGGCCGTTCTTGCTGATCTGGGGGAGGCGCCTGTTGCCGTGGTTCCCAAGTGTCTTTGCCGGAGGCGGAATTGCCGCGCCCTTGTCAGTCGGGGCTAAGCAAGCTGCTCGGGTTTGCTCTCCGGAGCTTTTGTTCCCTGCAAGCTTTCCGCACAGCCTTGGAGGCCGAGAGTGAAAATGGCAGCCTCCCAATCTCCGCCCCAAGGAGCCAAGAACTCAGGGCCCCGCTCCTCAGTGCGCCCCCAGAGAAAAGCAGTCACTCCCTTGTCCCCGGTCTCCGGCCGCACTCCGTGCTCACCCGGCCTGTGAC
>NW_027397090.1:10633934-10679689 GCF_003265705.2 Callorhinus ursinus
TGGGCCGCGGATCACAGTTTATGGCAACCCCGAGCTGAGAGCCCCGCCTCGACTCCGTCTCTGCAGCCGGCTTCCCCGCTCCGATCCCTGGGAGCTCTGCTGCACTCAGGCACCCCCGGTCTTTCTGTGACCCCGAGGGTCCTGAGTCCACACTGTCCCGCGAGGGCTCCACCCCCCGCTTAGCCACTGGAGCGACGTCCCTCCACGGAGCCAACTTCTAAAAGGTCCGATTTTGTGCTCCGCGGCTCTAGCACTTGCCAGAAGCGGCCGACGGAGGCCCCCTCCCCCGCCGTCTATCCTCCCGAATATCGCCTCGGATTCACTTCTCCGCACGTCCTACCTTCCAGAAAGTGGTCGCTTCTCTGTTCAGAGAGTTGTTGCTACTCTCTTCTTCGATCTCCTGTTGAGTTCGTAGGTGTTCAGAATGGTCTGATCCCTATCCAGCTGAATTCCTGAGACCAGACGAAATCCAGGTCTCCTGCTCCTCCGCCATCTTGCTGCGCCCCCCTCCTCGGTGTCAGTCTTAAAAGCTGGAGTACCCAATGTAGAGTAAAAACCCCTCCTTCCTCGGAGAGAAGCTCAGCATTCTGCATTCCTTCCAGGTGGTGGATTATTTCGCCAGCAGTTAGGTTTATGGTGAGGTTGTGTCGCAGCCTCTCCTACCCACTTTAACATAGTTTCCCTTTCATTTGCCCTGTGTAAAGGGGCTGCTCTGCTAGTTTTTAGGGTTTTTTCAGAGGAAACTGGTCTATATATCTGTAGATTCAGTGTGTCCATGAGAGGAGGTGAGTTCTGGATATTCCTACGTCACCATCTTGAACCAGAACCCAGCCAATTCCTTATAATAAATCTCTATATAGCCTACTCTTCTGTGCCTCTAGGGAAACCTAATACAGCCCCTCACTGGAACTTTCTGAACCATTTCCCCTCCACCTTGCTTGTCTACCATCAGAGGGTCATTGTAAGACTACGATGGCTGGGGGACATGGGATGGCACAGTCAGTTAAGCATCTGACTCTTGGTTTTGGCTCAGGTCTTGATCTCGGGTTGTGAGATCGAGGGCCACATCAGGCTCCATGCTCAGTGTGAGTCTGCTTGAGATTCTCTCTCTCCCTCTCCTCCCTCTGCACCCCCCCCTACTCTCACACATGCTCTCCCTCTCTCTGAAATAAATAAATCTTTTTTTTAAAGATTTATGTATTTATTTATTTATTTTGACAGAGAGAGAGACAGAGAGAGACAGCGAGAGAGGGAACACAAGCAGGGGGAGTGGGAGAGGGAGAAGCAGGCTTCCCGCTGTGCAGGGAGCCCGATGCGGGGCTCGATCCCAGGACTCTGGGATCATGACCTGAGCCGAAGGCAGACGCTTAACGACTGAGCCACCCAGGCGCCCCATAAATACATCTTTTTTAACAAATAAAACTACAACGACATAAGAGGACAGAAATCAGGATGATTAAGGCATATCCTAAGCCACATACCTCCATTGGCAACATTGAACTTCACTCCAAACTCTCCCCCTGGTCCTCCAGGGCAATGGCTGGCTGTTAGGATGATTCCACCAGCTGCCTTGATCTTCCTGATGATGCAGGAAACAGCAGGTGTCGACAAGATGCCATTCTGTCCAATAATCAGTCGTCCAATCTAGATCAGCCAAAGAAAAAAATCAATCCAGTTACATGGGATCAGAGGCATTTCATTGGGAAGTGCCCCAGGCTCTGTTAATAGACAGTAAATCACTTGACAAAAGGAACTGAGTGGGCTTCAGGTTAAGGGGTGAAGGAGAGCTCTGGCATTGTCTTTATAACACCTTTGGGGCACCCACATCTAGCAGTCAATTATCAGGCTGCAAACTGGATCTGCCTCATTGATATTTAGTAGTTTGAAACATCCGCTTTTGATGACCAAGAGGTTAGCTTGAACTACACAAGACGTTCTTAGTTTGTTACTGGCTTAGAAACTCTACACGTGAACATGCTAGAAATTAGAAGAAAAAAGAAATGGAGTGCTTCTCTGCTTCACCCCTTTCCTCTCTCTTCCTCAAGACAAGCTCATACAGGAGGGACCTGGCTTACTATAGCCTCGTCATACAGCGGGTGTATTTAACTGCCCTCGGAACGACCACTCTTACGAAGGCAAGACTTATTTCTGCCACTGACAACATGTGCTGGAGACACCAGAAAAAACTCCCCAGTCATGCTAGGCAGAGATCTGGAGGTCATCCATGGGTGTGGTCAGAGTCTTCCTAGAGCTACAAAATTGACTTTAAAAAAGAAAGCCACATAGCCCTGCCGAGTATTACTCAGTATGCTTTGTCTTAAAATAGAGACCAACGTCATCCAATCCAGTGGTTCTCAAATGTTACGACAATTCAGAATCTGAATGAAGCCTTAAAATTACCAATACTCAAGCTCTACAGGTGATTTCCACGTTCAGCCAAGCTTGGTGATCAAATCCCCTTGTTAAGAATCAGCAGCACGGCCATCACCTATGAGCTTGGTAGAAATGCAGAACCTCAAGGTCCACTCAAGACCCACTGAGGAAGAATCAATAAGTACCTTAACAAGATTCCCTCCCCACTTCCAGCTACTTCATTTGTCCATTAAAATGTGAGAAGTACTGCTGTAGCCCACAAGCCAAGGTAAGCTCTAGCATCCAGCTTAACGCCAAAATTGCTCTGGCACCAACTACAGCATTGCTAGAAGTAGGTCACTGACCAAATATGAAAATGAGGAAAATACAGGAAAAAATGTACAAAGAGCAAACACAAGAGCTCCAAGAACAAAACAGTCCTGGGATGATTTAGTATGGAAAGACCCACAACATCCCCAGAGTACAGATTTTCAAGTGGAGGAGACAGTTTATAAACAAATAAACCTAATAATAATATTTACTAGTTTGATATGTATTGGTAAGGAAATCGGCAGGGTTCTGTGAAAGAGAATAACAGGGTGTCAATTTTAATAATAAAAATAAACATGTTAATAAAATAATAGCTAAGGGAGCTTGGATTTTTATCCTAAGTGCAATGGGAATTCATTGAAGAGCTTTAAGCAGTGGAAGTGATGTGATATTTACATTTTAAAAGATCACAGAAATGAGTAGTCCAAATGATCTTTTCAGAAAGCAAGTCATATCGTGTCAGCAAAATATGTCAATGACAAACCCAAAGTAAAGCCAAAGTCATCATCATATTCTTTAAGGCCCTGCATGACCTAACCCCCATTACCTGACATCCTCTACTTCCCTCTCTCCTCTGCTCCAGCCACATTGGTAGGTTTACTGTTCCTCAAACACATCAAGCATGATCGGGGCCTTTGCATTTGCTCTTTCCTCTGCTTTGGACACTCTTTTTTTTTTTTTAAAGATTTTATTTATTTATTTGAGAGAGAGAGAGAATGAGAGATACAGAGCACGAGAAGGAAGAGGGTCAGAGGGAGAAGCAGACTCCCCGCTGAGCGGGGAGCCCGATGCAGGACTCGATCCCGGGACTCCAGGATCATGACCTGAGCCGAAGGCAGTCGCTTAACCAACTGAGCCACCCAGGCACCCTGCTTTGGACACTCTTACCCAGATATGCATATGCCTCCTTCTCCGATCCTTTGGGTTTCTGTCCCAATGTCAACTACTCAGAGATAGCACCATTGGCTGACCAATATAACATAGCACCCACACATCCCTAAGTTTTCTATTTTCCTCTCTTTCCTTTACCCTGTTTTAATCTTCCTTATTACACATATTGCCACCTAATATTTTCCATATTATTCGTTTACTTATTTCCCAGCTAAACAGAAGCTCTAAGGGCTTTGTTTTATCCATTGTTATATTTTGAGAACCTAGAACAAATCTAGTCTGTAGTAAGATCACAATAAATAAGTTGAATGAATTCACCGAAAAAAATGAATGAATGGCTGCTATGTGAGAAATGCATTAGAGTGACAAGAGCCAAAAGAGGAAGATCAGATGGAAGAATATTACAGTGGAGCCGAGTGTGGACAGTGTCTTGGACTAGGCTAGAGGCAGAAGAAACAAAGAGAAGGGATTCTATTTGAGACTCTTTTTTGGAAGGAGAATGAAAAGAACACATAGTTAGAATGAAATATAAAAGAGAGGAACTCTGGTAGCAAGCCTTCAAGATGGCCCCCAATGATCCTTGCCTTCTGGTATTTGTGCCTTCGTGCAGTCCCCTCTGACTAAGTCCCACAGTGAATAAGGCAGAACTGGTGATTGGTAGAACACTGTAGAACTGAGAGTGCATGACTTCCAAGGTGAGGCCATAAATGACACTGTAGCTTCTACTTCTCTGTCTTGGATTGTTGACTCTGAGGGAGACCAGCCACTCTGTCCTGAAGACACGCAAGGAGCCCTGCGTAGCAGCCACCCAAAGGGAGAGGAACTGAGGTCTCCTACCAACAGCCAGCAGCAACTTGCCAGCTGTGTGAGTGGGCCATGTTGCAATGGATCCTCCAGTTGCACCAAACGTTCATATGACAAAGCCCCCACCAACACGTGACTGTGACTTCCTGAGAGTCCCCAAGTCAGAACAAACTATCTCCTGTGAGTAAAATAAATATTCGTTGCCATGTTAGGACATAAGTTTTGTCATAATTTCTTGCACAGCAATGAACAACTAATACAAGGGCAGTGAGGAAAAGAATCTACTCCCAGATTTCTACCTTTAATAATTTAAGGGATGATGGTGTCATTTGTCAAGATGGGAAAGACATTGGGCAATAATTATACTCATATTGTTATCCAGAGCCATAATAAATCATGTTCCACATGCTCTTGTTAAAATTTATTTAGTCATTCAACTCATCTTATTGAGGATTACCATGAAACAGGCAACGTCGAAGACCCTACAGATACAGCAATAAATATGGTTTAGTCACTGCCCTCAAGGAGTAAGTCTGTAGGTTCATGAATCTAAAAACTACTTGTAACCTTTGTTCATATTTTTCTGTCTCTCCCATTTTTAAAAATTGCTTGTAAAGAAACAACTGTTAAAGGGGGAAGGTGTGGGCGCCTGGGTGGCTCAGTCAGTTAAGCAGCTGACTCTTGATTTCAGTTCAGCTCTTGATCTCAAGGTTGTGAGTTCAAGCTCCATGTTAGGCTCCACTGGAGCCTACTTAAACACACACACACACACACACACACACACACACACACACACACACAATGTAAAGTTATATTCACTTTGGGGCTAGGACTTGGAAAAAATACAGAAATAAATATATACAATTTATTTATCAAGTAGTTGAGATTATAGACCAACTTTTTATCTTAACCAAATTTCAGTTATTTCTTGTTTGAAAAGGTAATATATATTCTGTTTAAGAAGGTTAATGTGAGGGGCACCTGGGTGGCTCAGTCATTGAGCATCTGCCTTCGGCTCAGGTCATGATCCCAGGGTCCTGGGATCGAGCCCCGCATCAGGCTCCCTGCTCAGCGGGAAGCCTGCTTCTCCCTCTCCCACTCTGTCTCTTGCTGTGTTCCCTCTCTCACTGTGTCTCTCTCTCTGTCAAATAAATAAATAAAATCTTTAAAAAGAGGTAATGCTGAACACTGTATATAAATTTAATTGTGGGACATCTCAGGCAATAATAAGGGCTGGAGGAGCTGCAAGAGCAAGTGATAGAGCTTCTTCTAAAGTTAGACATGAAAAACCATGAAGATACTTGTATCCCCCGCAAATCCTCCCTAAAAGGGGACTTGAGCAGAGAATGATTTTAAGAATCAAGCGGTAGAATGACCTAGTCTGTGAATACTGATCAGCCTCCTTCCCCTGTAGCCACTCCTGTCATTGACCAATGGGTTCAGGGAAAAAGTGATCATGGTGGCAAGGAGGGAGGTTATACACGGACTCAGCAACATGGATTTCCTCTCGCCAGCCTGGCTACAGCCACCAGTGGGCACCCGACAGAAACCAAAACTGAGTCCCTAATAGGGCACCATTCCCGGGGTGATCAGCTAACCACCTGGTTGCAGGTTGACTACACTGGGACCACTTCCATCGTGGAAGGGGAAGAGCTTTGTTCTTACTGAAGTGGACACACAGAAAAGAAGATACACCCAGAAGAAGAAGCACTGTGAAGACAGGCAGAGATCAGAGTAAAGCGGCCACAAGCCAGGGAATGCCAAGGAATATGGCAGCCACCACACCAGAAGCTAGAAGAGGCATGGAATGGTTTACCCTTAGAGCCCCCAGAGGAAGTATAAGACCCTGCTGGATTTCAGACTTCTGGCCTGCTAGCAACTGATAAAAGAAATATAACCTTTGGAAGCCCTGTTGTTTAAAGAAAGAGCACTCAATTTCAAAGTTAAAAGATCTAGATGTGAATCTGGCCTCCACCCCAGAGGAGGACAAATCACTTCACTTTTCTAAGGCTTCTTGTCTTCATCTGCAAAGCTGAGAATCTTAAGATGAGATCCCATAAAGAAAAACCCTTTGTGAAATTAAGCACGACATTAAGTTACCATCATCCTCCGCAAACACTTACTTTTTTACAAAGATTTTATGTATTTATTTGAGAGAGAGAGAGAGAGAGAGCACAAGCATGGGGAGGGGCAGAGGCAGAGGGAGAAGCAGACTCCCCACTGAGCAGAGAGCCTGATGCGGGACTCGATCCCCGGACGCTGGTATCATGACCTGAGCTGAAGGCAGAGGCTTAACTGACTGAACCACCCTGGCGCCCTACCCTCCTCAAACACTTAAAATTCATTTTATTTATTTATTTATTTATTTATTTATTTATTTATTTATTTATTTATTTATTTAGAGTGAGAGGGAGAGGGAGAGAGCATGTGGGCAAGTGTGGGGAGGGGCAGAGGGAGAGGGAGTCTCAAGCAGACTCCCCACTCCGCCACAGATCCTGGTGCAGGGTTTGATCTCACGACCCTGAGATCATGACCTGAGCTGAAATCAAGAGTCAAACGCTTAACTGACTGAGCCACCCACTAAAATTCACTTTTAGACAGCAGGTTATCCCTTAAGCTACCATTTCACTTTCCAAAAAAAGTCCTAGAAATACTACCTCCGCCAACGCAGCAGACGATACCTTGCAAGAAGAAAATGGTCTACTTACATAATTAGCCTTGCGTTTGTTTAGGGCTTTGGAGCAGGGAGCGTCTGACTTCTATTCCTGAGTGAAACCCAGACCACAATGGGGAGTAGGGGGGCGGTCCACATCAAGGCGTCCTGCGGCTCCCTCCCCGACCCTCCCCTAGCGGGCATTGGGGGAATCGCCACTCCCATCCCCATTCGGTCTGGCTTTGGCTGGAGGAAAGGGAACCAGAGTGGGCTGCACCCGCTCCTGGGCAACATGTCCTTCCGTTCCCACTCGCAAAGAGGCGCGAGGGGGCCCCTAATGCCCTGTCACGTACACACACACTGGGCGGTACACACGTATGGCTCCCAGGATCCACAGGAAGCCACGTGAACACTATCACACAGGTGCCCGCAGACCTATCTGAGGCACATGCTTTCCCACACACACAGATACACAGACAGACCCAGCTTGAGCTTGTTCCTACCCAGGCAGGACTTCCAAAGGCTTGGGCAAGAGAAGATATAGCAGGGCCCAGCGTGCAATTAGCCACATTGCCCAGGGTGCCCTTACTTAATCATCTTTCTCTGTCTAGTCTCCTAAACTGATGTCGGTACCTCCCACGGATGCTTCAACCTCACCTGGACTGCATCATTACTGCTCCACCCCCGAATGGGAATCAGTGTGCCCTCCACATGCCACGGACCAGTGTCCTGAAAAGAGAATATTTTATCTCAGAAAGCTTTCTCCCAGCCCGGCCATTTCTTTACACTGGGCACCCTATACAGCTAATTTTTAAGATGATTTTCTTTCTCAGGGCACCTGGGTGGCTCAGTCAGTTAGGCATCTGACTCTTGATTTCAGCTCAGGTCATGATCTCAGGGTCGTGGGATCGAGCCCCTGCCTCCGGCTCTGCGCTCAGTGGGGAGTCTGTTTGAGGTTCTCTCGTTCTCTCTGCCCCTCCCCCCAATTTCTCTCTCTAAATAAATAAATCTTTAAAAAAATACTAATTTTCTTTCTCATATCTCCCTCTTTCAGAACACTAACAAACTATTCTTCTAAATTAGATTTAGCAATGAGTTCAGTTTCTAATTAGCTCAAAGTGCTAGAGAGCAGTGATGGGCAGCTGAAACCCCCAGGCTAGGGTCTCAGAGTAGAGGCAGATTTTTTACTCCAAATGAGTTTCTCCCAGGAACGTAACACTAATGAACGCAGGATTGTTTTCATGTGTGAACTCCCTTCACTATGACTTCCCTCCTATGATTTCCTTTGAGCTTTACATAGTCATTTTTTTAAAAAGAGTCCCAAAGAGAGAGAGACAAGGAAAAGTAAGCATGACATTCCCCAATATCCTCCACTCACTGTGTCATATCCCTGTCATTCCCAAAGTGAATCAGAGAGCGAAGAGAGCCATAAACAGAAGCTTCCTTGATGGGTCCCAGAGTGTTGTGCGGACCACACAGCCACAACCACAGCCATCTCCAAAGTGCACAGAAAGCCATATACACAAAGATGCCTGTTTCCTGTCTTCATAGTTAAACAAAAACCAAAACCCACAAAGCAAGCCCAAAGCCAAGCCGCCATGATGGCAGGGCTTTGGTCCCAGCTGTCAGAGGGGCGTGTCAGCCTTTGTGCAGGGCTGCACATGAGTAAGCCCGAGATGGCTAAGTGGAATTTTGAGAAATAACAAACTCAAGACATGGATGTGGTTATCCAAACATCAAGGGACTTCTCCATTTGCACATGGATAATGATGCAGTTATATGCTTTGTTACATGGAGACCAGATGGGAGCCACTGAGCCCATCCTCAGCTTCCTGTCCCCCTGGAAGTCTTTACACACACACTTCGGGGCTGGAAGGAGAGAGGAGAGTCTACCAGAATCAAACCAAGACAGATTGTTAGGACATTCGGTCCCTAACACCTGAACAGGTGCAGAAAAGTCATGGGCACCCAGAAGTTTGGCTCAGGTTCTATTCCTCCACCAACTCACCAATTCTGGAGATCTCATTGAGGATCAGGCAACTGAGCTTTCCTCGGGTGCAAAATGGGGGTGGTGACATTAGAACTTATGTCCCTCCTAGTAATTAGGTAAGTCAGCACTTGGAAAATACTGAAATCTTTGCCTTGATGTATAGGACTTGGCTCACTGAAATAAGAAAGGATCTGTTTGTTGTTATTTTATGAGGTGCTTAACCCAACTGAAGACCTGCAGAGGAACCACTGGACCTACCTGGGTCAAGAAGGCAGAGTTGAGTGCCCTGAGATAAACCGGGATTTTCATGTCCAAAGGGCAAGGATATAAAAACTGCCCTTGCCTCCTACTGGCTAAGTGACTTCAGGCAAGATCCCCCTGTGTCTTGGGTTTGTTATTCTAAAAGATGGGAGGTGAGAAGAGGTAATGTAAGCAAGCTCCAGTTCAGTGTCTTGCACCAAATAAAGACTCCAGGAGCTTCCATTGCCTTCCTTCCTCTTCCTCGAGCCATTTCTTAATTCTTATGTATGAATTCCTTAATTCATAGTCATTGAATGAATCTGTTGTTGTTTTGCTAACCTACAGTGATTTTCTAATTACAAATATATATGTAAACATACATACATGTTCCTTTTTTGGACATTTAGGAAGCACACATAAGCAAGAAGAAAATAAGAGTCATCTCTATATCTAAAAATGAACACTGTTCACATTATGTGTGTACCCTTTGTGTCTTGGTATCTCTGTTTCTCTCTCTCTTTCATTTACATATTTCCGTATTTTTACAAGAGGGATTATTTGTGTCATCTACATCTTTCACTTAATATATCCAGCCCGTCCCTGGTGTCTATGTTTCTGTGTCACTAAATACTCTCCCACAATATGATTTTAGCACATGTAAAGTCTTCCAATATTTAAATGTAGCATCATTTACTGACCAATATAAAAGTGCTTTTTGGGGCACCTGGGGGGGGCACAGTCGGTTGAGCATCAGACTCTTGGTTTCGGCTCAGGTCGTGATCTCAGGGTCCTGAGATCGAGCCCCATGTCTGGCTCTGAGCTCAGCGCAGTCTCCTTGAGAGTCTCTCTCTCCCTTCCCTTCTGCCCCTCCCTCCCCCATCTGCATGCATGCATGCATGCTCTCTTTCTCTCTCTCTCTTTAAAATAAAATTTTTTAAAAAGTGTTCTTTTACCTGAAGTTTTTACTTGTGAAACTAAAAAATGTTTGAGTAGTAAACACAGGCTATGAAATAAATTAAACTGAATATAGCTTGGCAACAATGAAAGAGCAAATTAGTTGTAACATGCCTACATAAATGCATTGTCTTCTTTCTTCTTTAACCACCAAGGCTGCTCACTGAGAAACTGCTGAAGTCCATGGTAAGGAGCGACAGGACCAGGTCTGTACCCTCACCTTGACCTGGATCATTTCATTTTCATATCTGTGCCTCTGACTTGCACTATCTGCTAGGATATGCTATAACCTGCTACCTTACCCATGTTGTTGGGCTCACTAGAGAGCTGCTCTTACAAGACACATTCTCGCCTAGAACAGTATGATTTCTTCTACTTATATGTCTTACTATTGGCCCATCCAACTCTAGCCCAATTCTATTTATTATCCTAGAAACCATAGGTCATTTAGGAACACTTAGCCACCTCCTTTGGTTCTATGTAGTCTTCCAACATTCCTGACATCTGGTCTACTCTCCTGTTGAAGACATCCAGGGAAGAAGATATGTATTTGGGGGCGGGGACGGTATCCTGTGCACATGCATACATACATATGCTACTTGATAAACCCTCTAAATGTTTAAAAACACTTTCCACCTGGCACCTTCATAGGTAGACAGGAAATATATATAAAACAAAGCTATATATATAACAAAAAATTCAGTATCTTTGCCATCTTTATAGATAGAATATATATGTGTGTGCGTTGCCTACATATTCCCCCCCCAAAAAAACTCAATGTCTATAGCCATGTGTTTTTTCCTGAGTAGTTGTCACAATCAATTAAAATGCATTTATGTGGCTTTTAAAATAAATTCCATCAGACCCGTTTCTGTCTGGTTGGGAAACAATTACTGCCCATTTGCTAAGTGCCCCCACTCCTCATACTATGTTCCAGTGAACTAAAGACCTCTGGCAATAATAGATTTACAACTCAGCAAGATTAAACAATTTACCGTTATTTATGACAGCAGGGCTGGGTTTTCTGTATTATATTCCACATTAGCATCTGTCACTTTACATTTGGGAGATCCTGTCCAAAAAAAGATTATGCCTCTGAACCAAACATTCGGCAAGGCTGCGGGAACAGACACCCTGACAAACATCCTGACAAAATACTTTAATGCATCTCTAGCGTCGGCAGCTGAGCATTTTCAGACAACTCAGCAGATTAGCGTGGAGTCTCTTAGCCTCTGCTTGCTCTGTTCCTCTCAGTAATCTCTCACATGGCCCAGTCCATTAGGCTTGAAAATCCTCATGAAATGAGCAGATTAAGATCTGGCTTCAGTAGGGGAGGGGGGGTCTACTTGAATGCAACCGGAGCCTCAGAAAGGTTTAAGGTGGAAAAGCATGGCATTGACTTAGCTCATTCATACCAGGAAATAATGCACAGACCCCGCAAAAAAAAAGTCCTTGGAGTTAAAGTCTATGCCAGAGCAGCTGTTGCCACCTCAAGTACTGTGGCAGGGTGTGTGTGCATGAGCGAGAGTGTGTGTGCGTGTGTGTGTGTGTGTGTGTGCATACAGACATGCACAAACACTAGGAGCGAGGATGGGAGGGCGACTTCAGCAGTCACCACCCAAGCCTTAGCCCACAGCATGGAAGAAAGCCAAACGTCAAGAGGAAGCCTTACCAAAGCAACTGGGATCACCACATCAACAGGCACCTTCTGGTCAGTAAAGTTACTGAGACTACAAAGCACATATGCCCAGGTCCTCTTATTCTAATCAGAGGAAAAGAGCTTGGTAATAGTTGTCTTATGAGAATAAATAAAACAATTGATTATAATCCTCCCAACAAACATGGAAGATGTGGGGGCAAGTGGTTTTACTTTCCCTATTTGTATAAATGAGGAGACCAACCCTGGAAAGCCACTTGACTTCTCTGCATTCATACAAGTTGCAAACGGTAGTACTGGGATTCAAATCCAGACCTTCTCCTTTTTTCTTTATTATTTTTTCCTGGTGTGTTTAATCATGAGAGCAATGCATACACCATGTATGAGCATTTAATAAAGAGAAGTATATGAAGTAGAAAGAGAAAGGATTCTCCTTCCCCACCATACACAACCACATACCCATACCCCCTACCATACACACACCACAGATGTATTCACTGTTAACTGTTAACTAGAGTTAGGTTCTTCCAACCCTATTTTCTATGCCTACATTATAGATTTGTTTAATGTGGCCAGAGACCCAGGTGACATTTTTAACTGAGCTGCTTTATTAAGTCTTGGGATAAAGCATAATGGTGTTTATTGAAAAGACAGTCACACATCAGCAACATTATGTGTGAAACTTGCCTGAAGAATTTTCTATAAAACATCTCTTCTCTTTGAGCCCTCTGTGAACTCTGGAAGTTTGATAGTTTCTATAGAGATGAGGGATAGAAGTCGGAACTATATTCTTCTTAATCTACAACTGCTTTGTTTTACTGAACAAACTATCATTCATATCTTTTTCATGTACTGTATAGATCCGCCTCCTTTGTTTACCGGTTTTAATGCCTCAGTGTTATGCTCGTGTCATGCATTAGGTACCTGTTTGCTACTATTGAACATATAAACTGTTTCCAAGGTTTTCTTTTTTTTTTTAAATAGGTTTTATTTATTTACTTATTTATTTATTTGCCAGAGAGAGAGAGAGAGAGAGAGAGAGAGAGAGAAGAGCACAAGCAGGGGGAGCAGCTGAGGGAAAGGGAGAAGAGGCTCCCCACCGAGCAGGAAGCCGGATGTGGGGCTCGATCCCTGGACCCTGGGATTATGACCTGAGCTGAAGGCAGACGCATAACCGACTGAGCCACCCAGGCGCCCCTGTTTCCAAGGTTTTCTTTTGCAAAATGCTGTGGCGAGTATTCTTGTATGTAGACATTTCCACGTTTGTATTAGAAAATTTACAGGATAGATTCTCAGATTAAGGGACTGGTGGATTATTAGACAAGTACTCGATTAATTTTGATACACACAGCTAAAATGCCTGGACAAAAAGTTCTATCGATTTAACTTCCATTCGCATGACAATTTTCAGACATTCATACCAGCTCTGAGTACTTTCGGTTTTTTTCAAATTGATGGATTGTTTTTGTTTATATTTTTCCAGTTATTAATGAGGACGATCTCCTTTTCATATGTTCGTTGTTGTAGTTGACAATATTTCTTTTGAATTTCTTGAATTCTTTACTGACTTGGAAAAGCTTTTCATATGGTGTAGAAATTAACCATTTCTTATAAACTCTGGTCTTCTGATTTCAACTTCTTTTCTCTTTCCATTAGAAAGCCTTAAATATAAAACTAAATACCCCTAGCTACAAAAGAGGACTCTTATTGGAGGAAAACAAAAGAAAGGCAATAATTAAATATTACATTACAAAACCCCTATAACCAGAAACTTGGAAAGGGAAAGAACAATTTCTGTGATTTGATGCCAAGAAGAAGGATTTCTTTGAATTTCCTGAAAATTTTCTCTTCGTACAAATACAAGCATCACTCCAAAATTTGACCATCACTAAAAATGTAGGACATGAAAGATTCAGAAAATGTGGATTTTAACATGTCTTGTGTATATTCTAGATATCCTCTTATTCACAACTAGTGAGAGTCAAGTCGGATGAAAGGGCCTAAACTTTTTCCTTTGGCTCCACAAGTATAAACATTAGAGGCATATTGGCCAAATCTTGAATGTTTGCAATTAACTGTCAAAGCTGTAGTCTAACAAAGGACACTGAGTTTTCTACCTTCAATTTAAAGATCCCTGGGAAATTCAGATCTTTTCCCCCCCTGCCTATTATTCTCAAATAATCCTGTTCAAATCTTATCCCAGTATTTGTTTACATTACTCTGGTCTAACAGAAGAGTGGCCAGGGCCCAAAACATGAAGGGTAAGGTGAGGAAAGTCAATACCTATGCTTAGTTTTCTCAAAATTAGGTTCCAACTTCTATCCCTCAACTCTGTACAGAAAATATCAAACTTCCAGAGTTCACGAAGGGCTCAAAGAGAACAGATGTTTTATAGAAAATTCCTCAGGCAAGTTTCACACATAATGTTGCTGATGTGTGTCTGTCTTTTCAATAAACATCATTATGCTTTATCACAAGATTTAATAACTCAGCTTAGTTAAAAATGTCATCTGGGTCTCTGGGCACATTAAACAAAGCTTAAAATAACCCACCCCAGCAACTGGGAGGGCCCAGCTGTTCTTAAAACCTCTCCCATTCCTTTTCCTTCCCCATAAAAAAAGTGAATGACGACTTGAGGCTAAAAGATTCAAGAATGAGCTAACTGAACAGGGAGATAGATGGAACCAAGGGCACCCTAAAATTGGCTATTGCCCATATAATAGATTTCCCATTTCCACAATTCAGGGATGGGGATTTGGGAAGGGAAGCGAGAAAAAGTTATGACAAGCTCTTTAGGGCTTTCTTGTATATTACAAGCCTGCCCTTCCTAATGTCTGGGCCATAGTAACTCATTCCATTCACCTATTCTGTAGTGAACACCAGTAGAAATACAGACCAATCACCACCCAGTTCTTTTTCCCTTCTGGAGACAAGACCTGACGCCAGCTCATCCCAGAATTCCAGATCCATCCCAGTAAAGAAGGCTTATATGTTGAAACACAGGCTCCCCCTCCTGCTGCCTACTTCTTCCCTCCCTACATCCCACACACCGCCATATTCCACTCTGCCTCCCTTCCAAATCTATGCTCCTTTTCTTTGTTCCCCAGAGAGCTCTAGTAAATGTCAGGGCAAATGCACTCCCATTCTTTGGAACGACCACCTTTGCATGGCCCACTGGAATCAAATACGACTGGTACAAACACCCATTTGGAAGGCACACCCAAGTCCCATGCTGACCCAGCCTTCTTCATACCATTGCACTTCAACCTCCACCCCTAAAAGATTTCACAAGGCATTGAGAAGTTCTTGTAAGCTGAACTGATTCCGTAAGCTGAACTGTATGCTAATATGATTATTACCATTGCTGATCATCATATGGCCAGCATAGTGTGCGGCAAATCAACAAATGGATTTTCCCTTGGCTAAAACTTGGAACGGAGTTATAAGTTGTTTTATTCAATACATGCAGTCAAATCATTATTTTGTGAGATATATTCAGTTGACCATAATAATATTCCCTTACATTTCTTAAAGCTATGGATGTTACATAACACTTTCATTTGATTCCCAGGATAACGCAGCCATGCTCTCATACCCAATTTATAGATGAGGAAACAAGTGGTTTCTAGGTATTTCAAGAGTCTGAAGCATTTGCTCGGCAGCCTGTATGGCAGAGCTAGGAAAAGGAAGCAAGCCTTCCAGCTGCTGATACAGTGCTTTGTCTACCATACCTCATTGTCTCAAGTCAAAAGAGAGTGTGGTTATCACATGAAGAAATCTGGTTTGGGTTTGCCAAATATGCATTCACGGTGTTTGGTGACCTACGTTTATTTAACTTATAGTTGCTTTTGGATGTAACAGTCTGGATCCATAAAAAAAAAAAAATTCCACATTTTAAATGCTGAATTATAGAGCTGTGCTACCCAGTATGACAGCTTTTAATCACTTACAGTGATTTAAACTTAAATTTTAATGAATTAAAATTAAATAAAATACAAGATTCAGTTCTTCAGTCACACTTGGTACATTTTGAGTGTTTGATAATCACATGTGGCTAGTGGCCAGGATAGATTACAAGAACCTTTCCATCATCTCAAAAAGTTCTAAAAGTTCCATCAGACAGTGATGATATATAGTGTCATCTCCAGAGACAGAAGACTTTAGAAAGTCAGAAACATCTTCAGGCAGACATAGTGCTGCCATCTGTCCAATATTAAAGATATTTTAGGACTTAAAAAAAAAAGATTAGAACAAAGAGGAGAAAGAGAGAGATGCCCTTAGTCACAGACGGATTCACCGAGAAAAAGGCAAAGGTGTTTATTCATAATGTAGCCATTATTTACATTTAGCTCTTGAAATCTTTAAGAGAGTAAAATAAATTGATACCTAGAGGATCTAAACCCCTGAAGAGTATCTGAAGCAAATGGAAAAAGAAATAGGATATGGTGATTAACATAATAATAAAAAATCACTTACTTACAAACTAAGTTTAAATTAGTAACAAACTAAGTTTTGCAATTCATTTAAATGATGCTAGTTACTCTCATACTTAGTAGTTATTTTTCTTTTGCCCCATATGTTATGACACAGTCTATATCTTTAAAAGAGAATAAAAATACTTCTGGGGACTTTTTAAATAAGTTCACACAGCCATATAAAAATTACAAAAACAGGTAAAAATGTCTTCTCACTTATTTACAAATTCATTCAAATGGATTATATAAAAATTCAGGAGTCCACAGTGATACTCAAAAGAGCAAAAGCAAAGCCAGACAAATTCATGTGTCAACAGGGGAAGTGGCTATTTCACCAAATCCTGACTCTGAAAATTGGTAATTTAAAAAGGGAAAGAAATAGGGCGCCTGGGTGGCTCAGTTGGTTAAGCGACTGCCTTCGGCTCAGGTCATGATCCTGGAGTCCTGGGATCGAGTCCCGCATCGGGCTCCCTGCTCAGCCGGGAGTCTGCTTCTCCCCCTGACCCTCTTCCCTCTCGTGCTTTCTATCTCTCATTCTCTCTCTCTCTCTGAAGTAAATAAATAAAATCTTTTTTTAAAAAGGGAAAGAAATAAACATATATTCTGCTTTTCTAGAAGGAAGTATATTACGGGAGAGCCCAATAGTGAGGAAAATACCCAATTTTAGAAAAATGCTAGCTGAAGCATGTAGATGGGATTAGAGGATTCAAAAATCATTTTGAAACTGCTAATGAAATAATCTACTCAAGCCAGGATGCTAAACAACTGAGTAAAGTTTGACTGGAACTAGATATTCATATGGTACAAACCTCGCCCCACAGGCTACTGGCCAGTGCCAAGGGGGAAAAGCCTGGAAAACAGAAGCAATCACCACAACAGCCCTATAATCATCTCAGTATCATGAACAACTGGTCATCCAGAGATTGTTTCCTGACACGATACAACATGAATATACACCATCGCCTACAAAATAGTCTTGCAAAAAAAAAAAAATTTTGTTGAGCCTGAATCTAATTAAGCCTTTAGAACCAATTTCTGATTACCCCCCCCCCACACACACACAGGAATATAATTAAAAGTTAAATGACACCATTAAAAAAAAAATCAGAAAATTCCAGAAATGGGGAGCAGAGGGGGGCATTCTACAAGACAACCAATCGACCCAGCCTCTTCAATAAGTCAATTTCATTAACAAAGAATAAAAATAAAGAGGGAGATATTTTCTAGGTTAAAGGAGATTTAAGATATAACCTGGTGCAATATGTATTCCTTGATTAGAAGAAACTAGTTTGAAGAAACAGCGACAAAAGATATTTCAGAATAACTGAGGAAATCTGAATGTGGACTGGGTAATAAATGAAGAAATCCTTTTATATTTTGTTTGGGATGATAATGATATTGTAACTATCAAGAAAGTTATTCTTGGTTTTTAGAGATCCCTACTGAATTTAGGGATAAAATGTGTAAAATGTCATTTTTAAAATATACTTTAAAATACTTTAGCCCTCAAAAAAGATGAAACAAATATAGGAAAAAGTTAACAGCCTAGTGTATGGGCATATGGATGTCATTTCTCTATTCTCTCCACTTTTCTGAAAGTTTGAAATTTTCATAATTTTACAATAAAAAATTTTTTACCCCAAATTGTACAGGGTATATGTCTGGGAATCTATTTCAAACTTTATGATATACTAAAACATAAGTAGTGCAGTTCATCATTTTGGAAATTTCAAACTTCTCTTCTCCTCTAGCAATTATATAATCAAAGAGCAACTATAGTTTGTTATATTAAACTGCTTAGTAAAATTAACTTTTTCTATCAAAACCAAGATTTTTCAGATACAGAGAGGCAGCCTACCCACTCAGATTCAAGTCAGTTCAAAGAAAATAAATTCTATTTTTCTACTGTTTTTCTAGCCCATTTATGAATACCCAATGGGAAATCAAGAGGGGCAAAGTTTTTAGAATCAAAGGTCCTCATTCTTGAGTGTAACTCTACGGGCCAAGTCAGGAGACAAGTGCATTCCCATTAATTTGCCATCGTTCAAGACCAATTTTGCTCACGGTAAACCCCTTTTCTCCTGAAGCCAGCCTTCTGATTGTTCACTTTGCTTGAGCAAAAAGCCCTCAAGAAGATGAACAAAATGAGGAAAAGACTGGTTAAAACTTGCTGCCTGAAACTTTGATAAATGTTGACCATTCCCTTCACCCATACCCACCCATTCTAGAAGTAATACTTTCAGATTATTGAAGAGATGGTGATTCTGGGTGGATTAGGACTGGTCATTCTGTCCTTGTAACAACCGTGAGGTTAAGCATGGCTCTATTTTAACCATTTATTAACATGCTAACTATCTCCTAAAATAAACTCCACCCTTAAAGTTAATAAAATGTAGTTACCAGAGAAGACCCATTGAAGTAACAAGTTGAAGAGTCTTCATGGGAACGTGTGCCAAGAAATAAGAAAGCATAATAATACCTTGCCCCTGCAAATCGACAACTGTAGCTTCAAAAATATCCTCACCCACAATAAATAAGTGGATGTTTCTCTCATTCGCTGGAAAAATTGGCCCAGGAAGGAGTATGAGGGCTGCCCCAGCTCTCCCAAGGCTCCTTATTCTCCATCACCCCACGGGAACAGCTTTGTCAGACAAGAGTAAAAGACCATTTGTCAACCTTTCTCCAACTCCCTGATTCAAGCCAACTTTTATCAATCCCAAGTAAGGAGCCAGAGAGAAATACAAGTCCTGTATCACCAGCTGCATCATCTGCTGGGGCTGGAAATCCCAGCTCCACCACCCATGTCACCCCTCGGCGCTTTTCTCCCAATTGCTTTTGGGTTCTTTTATTTAGGGAAAAAAAATCCACTTTCCCCACCCCTAAAACACTGAGAGAGGGGAATCAGAGTAGACAAACATGGAGCGTGGACAACACCAAAGACTGAAAAACAAAAAGAAAGAAAGGAAGGGAGAAAATTAAAAGGAGGGGCTCAGGAAGGAGAAAGGGAATCCACAAGCCAGACAGTTGTTTAGTTTCACTTTTTTTCAATGTTCGCACTCATTTATACATCTGTAGGCATTCCGCTTAAATGTACTATGTGTGGGGATCTGACTGTATGAACGAGGCTGAAATGACTCTTTTAGACATTTCTCACAAAGACCCCTGAAGTGAGGTCTCCCTCTTGCAGAAGTCCACAGAGGCTGTGGGGTTTGGGAAGGAGGACACAGGGGTACGGGTTGATGCCAGAAGGGGTTTCTAGTTGTAGGACAGAAAGGAAGGAGGGAGAAGGAGAAAAACCCAAGGTCTGCAGAGGTCGTGGGAGAAGAGAGAGGAACTGAGGATGAAAACTGAAAGGGAGAAGAGGTACAAAATGCTGTCAACCGCCAAAGAGCCTCTTGCAGAGAAGTTAGGAGTTGCTTTAAGAAAGGCATGGCAAGTCTCATTTCAGATCATTGAGAGATAACACCTCCCCCAACACACACGCACACACACACACACACGCACACACGCGCGCGCACACGCACACACGCACGCACACACGCACACGCACACACACACACCACTGAGAGCCCAGGCTGTATGCCATCAATGTGATCTCCACCCCAGCTCTACCCCAATCAGATTAATAGTGAAGTAATTCCACTGGGTTAACGAACCACGTATATTAAAAATCTTTAGGGTCTACTCTTGCCAAACATGTCAGGGATCCACACTGGAGTGTGTGTGTGTGTGTGTGTACGCACGCGTGTGTTTGAGACAACACTACTGTTAAATCTGGCAGAGCCAAAATTTAGGGGGAAGAAGAGAACTGCAGATAGGACACAGGAGAAAAAAGAAGGAAGGGGGTAACCACTATGTTGGTAGCTTAGGAAAGAAGTGGGGGGAGGGAGGGTAGTGAATGCGGTCCGAATAGATAGTTTTAAAGGGTTGGGGAAGAGAAGGCCCAAAAGGAACGCGGGCAGGTGCGGGACGTGGGCAGAGAGCCGGGGAGGGCTCAGGGCGATGTGGCAGGTTCCCTGGAGGCGGAACCTTGAAGGCCTTTCGGGGACCCGGGAGGAGAGGACCTGGGAGAGCCAGGAGCCAGGGTGGCGGTGGGGGTGGGGATGGGGGTCGGGCGCGGGGCGGCAGGCTGGAGGGGCCAGGGCGGGGCCCGCGGACTGCGGCGGCGCGGCGGGAGGCGAGGGTCGGCCGGGGCAGGTCACTCACCCCGTTGGCCGCGGCCATCTGCACCACGATCTCGGTGGCCGTCCTGCTGAAGTACCTGCCGTCGCTGCCCACCACCATGGTGCAGCCCTGGCGGTCACGCAGGTCGATGGACGACAGCACGCTCTGGATGAAGTTGGGCAGGTAGTTGCGCTGGCCCTCGAAGAGGCCGGTGGGCCGCCGCAGTCCCCCGCCGCCGGCCGGCCGCTGGTCCTCGTAGGGCACGGTGGGCACCGTCAGCACCGGGATGGGGCTCCCCTCCATGGCGCCTCCTGGCCGGTCCTGCCGCGGCTCCCGGGAGCCCGAGGGAATCTGCAGCCCGCCGGGCTACCCCCCCCGCCCCCCCCACCGGCTTGGCTGCGCGCCCGGGCTCCGCCTCGCGCCCCGGCCCCGGCCCCCTCCGCAGCCGGCCCGCGCCCTGCGCCCTGCGCCCTCCCGCGGCACCGACAGTCCTCCCTCTCCGCGTCGCCCAGCAGAGTTCGGCCTCTACCTTCCCAGAAAGTTTGCTCCCGTCCAAATCCCTCTCCAGCCGGATGGCGCGAGGCGCCGGCAGGATCTGGGCCCCAGCTGGACTCACTCTCGGGGTGTCCCAGGGCCGGCTAGCCCGACCCCGGCGACCCTGCTCGCGCGCCTGGCCCCAGACTTTCCCAACGATCGCTTCTCTCCGGGAGCACACCCCCTGCTAGAAAACAGCCTGGAGGGTGGGGTGGTGAGAGCTTGAGCAGGATTTGTGGACCTCTCCCAGACCCCCACTCCCTCTTCCCTCCCACCGCAGCCCTGTCTCCGGGTCTCCCCGCAAGTGAGCCGTTAACAAGCCCAAGTTTCTCTTTTGAACAAGGACAAGGGAGGGAGTTGGGAGGGGGCTGAAACTTTTGCCACCAGCGAACAGCCCCGGCCAAAAATAACCCTGGAAAGGCGAACTGAGAATTGTTATCTTCTGCCAGTGCTGAAATTGGAGGCTGAGCGTTGCATGTGTGTCTGTGTGTGTGAGTACACACCCCACCACTACCATTTGTTGCAGGGAATCACAGACTGTCAGGCCCTTCAATCCAGCAGGACCCATCCAACCATCCACACTTTTCCCTGGGCTCTCTCAAGGCAGCGAGATCTGCAGCATGGAAACTTTTCTTCCCCTGTTTGTTGTGGTGGTTGCAACAACAGCAACACAGACGCGTACTGCTTTATTCTTCTTACTCCTCTCGCCCTCCCTAGCCCAGCTCATGCTTAGAAACAGGCTGGCCCCACACTGTATTTGTCCACACTGCAGAGCTCCTACCCCTACCCGGATCAATCATTTTCAAGAGGAGAGGGGTAAAGCCCTGTTTAATGAATGAATAAACTCAAATTCAACAAGGACAGGGTACCAGGAACTCTTTTGCGTCCCTTCCATGCGCCTTATCCTGCAGGGGCTAGGGATGTTCTGCCTTGTCTGCATCAAGTCCACCTAAAACCCAAAACCAAGAAATATTCCATAGAAAACAGAAGTGAAGAGAGAATGCATCAAAAGGATAAAATCCAAAGAGGAAAGAAACAACTGTTATTTGTTTTTTTGTTTCTATCACCTTTCACCCTCCAAGCATTTTTGCACCCACTAAGGTGACTGTCCTGAAATCTCTTGCTTCTTCTTCTCCCCCCAAATACCCTCCACTGGCTGGGACCAAACTTGACTTGCTGCAGCGTTAGAAAGCGTTTGATCACAGTAAGATGAGTGTGAATAGGAGCTCACACTTACATGCTGTTTTGCAGTTGGCAAAAGGCTTTGCATCTGTTTTCTCTTTGGAGACTCAAAACAAAAGTAGAAGGAATGGCATTCATGTCATTCCCATTTTACAGATGAGAAAAGGGAGGCTTTCTGGGAGATCGAGGGAGTGGGTGAGATGGCATGTGCAGTCAGTCCGAACTCTTGTTTTTATTAATACCATTGAAGTGTGATGGGGAAACCACTGAAGCCACCAACAGAATCCTGTTGGGACTTTTTAGCTATCCTCTTGAACACCAAAGTTGGGTTGTCATTGTGTTTTTTTTAAATATGTTTTTGTTTTTGTTTTTACCTCCACTCTCTCCTTGGACCCTCAAGAGCCCATTCCCCTGTAGCAACCAACAGACAGAACCTCAACACTTCTAAGGATCTGTGTATATCCCTATGGCACAGGGGTTTTTAAATCACTGTCTAATAACATTTTCTTTTGCAAGGAAGGGCAGTATCATTCCCAGAAGAGAAGGTAGTAAATCCTCTGCTCCAGTAAAGAAGAGAAGGACTCAGCCTCCAAGCCTCAGAGGTGACCAGAAGATCTACTCTTCCATCTCTCCACCTCCAACCTTGTTTCTCCTACCAAAGCCCAGCCCCTTCCACAGGGCTAAGGACAAGGCATGCACATCTCAGACAAGCTTTTACAGTTTTACCAGCCAAGAGGAAAACCTCTTCCCTTGGTTCGGATCCCCACATTCCCAAAGACTCTGGTCCAGCTCAAGGCAATGTGCCCCACCACAGAGCCAGACCCCACAGTGTCTTTGGAGTTACGCCAAAGTAAGCGGGTGTTGTTCCCCAGAGGGAGGAGAGATGGGTGAGCACCATAACTGTCCACCGCGTAAGTGACACTTGCACCTATCAAGTCTTTCAAAACGTATTCTTTTCGCTAAAGTCATACAGCACATCGCATCGCTGATAAGGAATGCTTCACAGGCTTCTCTCCTCCAGCTGTATGTGACCTTGGAATAATTCCTTAACCTCTCCTCACCTGATACCCTCACTGCGAAATAAGAATCATTATCATCCTCACCTCACTGGTTGTTGGGAGGATTAAAGTACTTGGTATATAGTGTCTGACAAACAGGCATTTGATGAATGTTAGACGTTCATAGTATCGCCATCCATATCATACTTATTGTTATTATTAATGTCCCCTCCCTCAAGGAGTAACTTACATCTTTGTAGACCACCACTGGGTGGAAAGGGTCTTTGGGAAGAGGCGATATTCTATACACATTGGTTGAATGAATCTGTGGTTTTTGACAATGTTAATTCAAGATATAGAGTAAATTTACCCTTGAAACGTACAAAAAAGAGTTTATGAACTAAAGAAACCTCTTCAAAGCTGTCCTCAAAGTTGGTCAAGTTAGTTCCAATAACTGTGTTACAGTGATGGAGAAAGGAACCTGAGAGGGCCCCACAGAAGAAATGCCTTGTCCTTAGCTGCTCACTGGTAAAATGAGAAGGTCGGATTAGATCAGTGTTTCCCAAAGGGCTTTCCTCAGAACATGACTGCCTCCCACATGCCGCACAAAGCAAGAGCTACATGGTCAAGCAACTTAAAAATCCTACACACTCTACCTCATTCTTGGAGCGTTACAATGCACATTTTCATACTAAAAGCTCTGAGAGTTTTTAAACTGGTGCTTCTCTGCCTAAACTCACATGCCCAGTTTGTCTAGGCAAAGACTCAGGTTAGCTTTGTGACTATAGCCTGGTGACAGCCCCCTTTCCCCCTTCAAGGGTCCCCAGGGGGCTAGGGCGGGGATAAATACATTTTCCTGATTTTAAGGGGCCGGTCACCCCTTTGTGCTGTGTTCACACTTCTCTGCGGTGTGGCTCACAATGAAGGGGAGCCCTTTTTGCCGAGGTGCCTCTCAGCCTTCTCTGAGCCTCTAGGGAAAGGCATTTCACTGAGAATTCCTGGTACATAACAGGAGCAACTGATCCATCCTTCTTTCCCCTTGGGACTTCCTTGCTCTCCAAAAGGTGTCAGCCGCTATCTTGAGAGAGGCTACACTAGCTGCCTCAGCCAGACCTGCATTTCCCACAAAAAGAATTTGGGGGGAGGGTCAAATAAGTGTTGTAGATTCACAAAGCACATTAGCATATTAAAGACCGTGCAGTTCCACAGAAAAGAAACCTATTTAACTTTAACCTAGCATTTCCACATCTTACCTGACCATGGTAAAGTAAGGTCTTTTGCAAAACACCTATTAACACATCAAAGACATGAATATTCCATGAAACACTTTAGATCTCTGGGGTCCCTTCCAGCTACATCATTCTATAATTTCCTTTTTCACTTGTGAGGCATTAAAAGATTAATTTCTCTCAGGCTTCCATGTATGAACTTATCAGAACGTGCCAAGGGGAACAGGTTGAATTGCCCAATTAAAAAAAAAATACCCTTGAGCTATTTTGAGACTTAAAATGAATTAAATATATTTATAGATAATTTTATTTTATATGTTCTGTTCTTCCATACACCTCCCCCCACACACACACGCCACCATTCCTCACCCACTGCTGGCAGGAAAGACTAGCATGCATATTTGGCCCATGGTAATTACACACCCCTGTTCAGGCAGGGTCCACGTCTGTGCACACAGGCAGTGCTAAAAACAGGCCCGTTGACTCACTGACGCTAAGAGCAGAAGAAATACCAAAAGTACAGGACAAGAAGCAGAAAAGCAGGTAGAAAAATCTCCCGGGTGGACATCTTGGATGTACTCTTTTTAATCCGCCCCAATAGCTTCTGGTCATGGGGAAAGTCAACTACTTATTTCTCCTAAAACACACCGCGTTCCACTAAGCCTTCTGTTCCCCAGCAAATGAAATAACATATCACAATTCCAACAGAACTTGCTGCTTCTCTACCTCCCTCACTAGAAGGCCACTGAGTGAATGTTCCAGTGATGGAAAGGAACATATTACATGTGTATCTTGCAAACGTTTGTACACTGATCTCTATGTTCTTGTGTGTCAGGCTTCAAAACTCTGTTTCCCACCTTCATCAATGACTGCCTGTGTGGCCTTGGACAAGATGCTTACCCTCCCTAAAGCTCAGTTTCTGCATCTGGAAAATGAACATAACGTCACCTATCTCCCATGGTTGATAATCATATTCAGAGAGCTAATACATGCAGATGGCTTAGCATGGAGCCTGGAACGTAAGTATTGTTATTATTATTAAATATTACCATTAAATAATTATTAAAATAGTACTAACATAATTCCTATTACTATAATAATGATGATTCTGAATCTTTGTATCAGACAGGATTGTCTTTGACGGCGGCCATAGATTATGGCTAATTAACCTTTTCATCACAATATCCAGCATGCCATCACTTGCAAATTAGTGAACTCCTATTAAAGATGAAAAAAAATTATTTTAACTGACCCTTAAGTGTTTTGTAAGCAAATGTGCAAAAAGAGCCATCAGCCTAATACGTGGACTCTTCAGTTCTCCCTAGTTTGGTTTTGGAGGTAGCCACGGGAAGCCCAGGAATACAGTAGTGCTGTTAGAAATCCCCTGAGGCCCACATGAGAAGTTGATGGAAAACTCTTACAGGTGTGGTTTCCTGACTACAGTGTGCTCTGGCCCCAACTCTGAAAAGCATTTAATGTTCATTGACTAACTTGTAAAAATTGTGGTTTGGGGAGAGCAAAAGGTTGCATCTCAATTCACTTTTACCTAAAAATAACAGGCCACCGGTCGGCCAAAAATGAATATTCCATCTCCAGGGGTCCCCCACAGTATCTAGAAGCATCAGTGATATACAGTAACAGATGGCTGACAAGTTTATAAGTCATCTTATCAAAATGCTTTATTTCATAAAAGGCAGAAGATTTTCTAAAAGTATCTCTACACTTTTTTAATAGTTGAATTTTGTTCTTAAGGCTTCAAAAAGTAACAACTTAGGTCTTTATTATAAAGGAAATGTATTTTCCATATTCCACTAACATTGCATTCCATTAGTCATTTACAACCATAGCCTACATGGCATCTTTCTTGGGTTTTGGGTTTTAGGAGGGGATCCCCTCTCCCCCAATATATGGCCAATCTCTGAATAAATACCTAACATTCCTATGTAAAGTCCTTTTTTAGAAAGCTATTTTATATCCACCTACATCACACAGTTAAATATCAAGTATGTCGTACTAGCCAGGATTCCTCCCTTATGAATGGATTTTTTTTAGCCATGAAGTCTGGGTCGATTTGCATGACTAATATGAAATACTGTGTTACAACAGCCAAGATATGGACACGAACCAGGATCAACGGATAAAAAAGATGTGACACATATACATGCATATACACACACACACCCCACACACATACAAGGGAATATTACTCAGCCACAGAAAGAATGAGACCTCACCATTTATGACAACATGGTGGACCTAGAGGGTAAAATGCTAAGTGAGATAAGTTAGTCAAAGAAAGACATACCGAATGATTTCAACCGTATGCGGAAGAAACAAAACAAAGAAAAAAGAGACAAACAAACAAGAAACAGACTCTTAAATACAGAGAACAAACTGATGGTTACCAGAGGGGAGGTGGGGGGAGGGATGGTTGAAATAGATAAAGGGGAATAAAGTACATTGAGTAGGGGCCCCTGGGTGGCTCAGTCAATTGAATGTCTGCCTTCGGCTCAGGTCATGATCTTGGGATCCTGGGATCAAGCCCTGAGTCGGGCTCCCTGCTTAGTGGGGAGCCTGCTTCTCCCCCTCCCCCTGCCTGTGCTCTCTCTTTCTCTCTCCCTCACTCTCTCTCTCAAATAAATAAAGTCTTAAAAAAATAAAAGTACACTGAGTAATGTACAGAATTGTTGGAATATTAGATCATATACCTGAAACCAATATAACATTGTATGTGAATTATACTTCAGTTAAAAAAATACTGGGGCCCCTGGGTGGCTCAGTCAGTTGAGCAGTGGACTCTTGATTTCAGCTCAGGTCATGATCTCAGGGTCCTGGGATCGAGCCCCAAGTCCGGCTGTGCGCTCAGAGAGAGATTGTCTCTCTCCCTCTGCCCTTTCCCCTGCTCCCGCAGGTGCGCACTCTCTCTTTCTCAATAAATAAGTGAATGAATGAATGAATGAATGAATGAATGAAAAAGAAATACTGTGTCATCAGGGCCAGTCCATTTCGGGTCTGCAAGCAGATGTAGATGTCATTGTCAGCCCCTCTGGGCCAGCCCAGGCCCTGTACAGGTCTCACTCACCCATGTGTCAGGAACCACTGTCCCCAACAATTCTACATGCCATGCCCATGGAGATCAGTTTTCCCCATGGGATGCCTCCAGTCTTTTGTTCATTCCCTCAGAGCACATCCACAGAGGGCACAATTGATTTGAAAATTAACTCAAGCACATAGAGAAAAATAACTCAAGCACACAACAACTGCCTTCTAACCTGGGGTTTTCTGGACACAATGTTTTAACCCCAAAGTGATGCCGATGATCAGGGTTTCTTGGATTAAAACATGACCATCAACTTCAACCAGAAGCCCATGGGCACCTTCATTGTTCAGCATTTTTCTCCCTCTTGTTTCTAATATTTCCCTGGAAGCCAGGAAAGGGTCACTTCTCATTTCTCATGCAATTGATTTTTCCAAATTTCAGCAGGGACTGAAATCAACAGGGAGGTTTGTACCCAATAGCAGTTGTCTTCGTGTATCTTAGTGCCCCAATGAGTGTGACTTATGTGGGGACATCATTGGTGAGAATAGCTCAGAGATAAACAATAACCCTTCACCGCGAACCCTACCAGGTATCCAACATAGCATTCTACTCCCTTACACTGCATCCAAATTTTTGACAGATATTAATTATTGGGATTCAAGAATGAGGAAATGGAATTTCTGAGAATTATCAGGGACTCCAGAATTCATGTTATTCCATAAGTTTTGTAACACTTTACTTAGATACTTTTGAAAAATAAATAGCCACAGGATGCCTGGGTGGCTCAGTCGGTTAAGTGACCAACTCTTGATTTCAGCTCAGGTCATGATCTCAGGGTTATGAGACTGAGCATCTGTCTGGCTCCATGCTTCGCGGGGAGGGGAGTCTGCTTGGGATTCTCTTTCTCCCTCTCCCTCTGCCCCTTCCCCCAGCTCATGTGCACACACGCTCATGTGCGCTCTCTCTCAAATAAATAAATAAATCTTTAAAAAAAAGAAAAGAAAAAGAAGTAGCCATAATAATAAGCATAGAAGCATATGGTTTTTGGTGCTATTGTAAATGGAATCAATTCTCTAATTTCTCTTTCTACAGTTGCATTGTTAGTGTATAAGAAAGCAACTGATTTCTGTGCATTGATTTTGTATCCTGCCACATTACTGAATTGCTGTATGAATTGGGAGTGGAGTCTTTTGGATTTTCTACATAAAGTATCAGGTCATCTGCAAAGAGAGAGAGTTTGACTTCTTTGCCAATTTGAATGCCTTTTATTTCTTTTTGTTGTCTGACTGCTGTTGCTAGGACTTCTAGTACTGTGTTGAACAATAGTGGTGAGAGTGGGCATCCTTGACATGTTCCTGATCTTAAGGGAAATGTTCTCTGCTTTTCCCCGTTGAGAATCATATTCCCTGTGGGTCTTTCATAGATGGATTTTATGAAATTGAGGAATATTCATGCTATCCCTATACTCTGAAGAGTTTTTATCAGGAAAGAATGCTGTATTTTGTCAAATGCTTTTTCTGCATCAATTGAGAGGACCATATGATTCTTCTCTCTCCTCTTATTAATGTGTTCTATGACATTGATTGATTTGCGAATGTTGAACCACCCTTGCATCCCAGGGATAAATCCCACTTCGTCATGGTAGATGATCCTTTCAATGTACTGTTGGATGCTATTAGCTAGGATTTTGTGGAGAATTTTGGCATTTATATTCATCAGGGATATCGGTCTGAAATTCTCCTTTTTGATGGGGTCTCTGCCTGGTTTGAGGATCGAGGTCATGCTGGCTTCATAGAATGAGTCTGGAAGCTTTCTCTGAGTCTGGAAGCTATTTCTATTTTTTGAAACAGCTTCAGGAGAATAGGTATTATTTCTTCTTTGAATGTTTGGTAGAATTCCCCAGGAAATCCATCAGTCCCTGGACTCTTGTTTTTGATCACTGCTTCAATCTTGTTACTGGTTATTGGTCTGTTCAGGTTGTTAATTTCTTCCTGTTTCAGTCTTGGTAGTTTATAGGCTTCCAGGAATGCATCCATTTCTTCCAGGTTGCTTAATGTATCGGTATATAGTTGTTGATAATGATTTCTAATAATTGTTTCTATTTCCTTGGTGTTGTCGTGATCTCGTCCCTTCCATTCATAATTTTATTAATTTGGGTCCTTTCTCCTTTCTTTTGGGTAAGTCTGGCCAGTGGTTTATTGATCTAATTAATTCTTTCCAAAGAACCAGCTTCTAGTTTCGTTGATATGCTCTACTGTATTTCTGGTTTCCAATTCATTTATCTCTGCTCTAATCTAAATTATTTCTCTTCTAATGCATGGCTTAGGCATAGTCTGTTGCTTTTTCTCTAGTTCTTTAAGGTGTAGAGTTAGTTGGTGAATTCAGGATTTTTCTATTTTTTTGAGTGAGGCTTGGATGGCTATGTATTTCCCCCTTAGGACCGCCTTTGCAGTATCCCATAGGTTTTGGACCGATGTGTTTTCATTCTCATTGGTTCCATGAATTGTTTAAGTTCTTCTTTGATTTCTTGGTTGACAAAACATTCTTAAGCAGAGTGGTCTTTAGCTTCCAAGTGTTTGAATTTCTTCCAAATTTTTTCTTGTGATTGAGTTCCAGTTTTAAAGCATTATGGTCTGAGAATATGCAGGGAATAATCTCAACCATAAGATACCTTGGAATAAACCTAACCAAAGAGATAAAGGATCTATACTCTAGGAACTACAGAACACTCATGAAAGAAATTGAAGAAGACACAAAAAGTTGGAAAAACATTCCATGCTCATGGACCGGAAGAATAGACATTGTTAAAATGTCTATGCAGCCCAGAGCAATCTATACCTTCAATGCCATCCCGATCAAAATACCAATGACATTTTCCAAAGTGCTGGAACAAACAATCCTAAAATTTGTATGGAATCAGAAAAGACCCCAAATCGCCAAGTAAATGTTGCAAAAGAAAAACAAAGTGGGGGGCATCACGTTGCCTGATTTCGAGCTATACTCCAAAGCTGTGATCACCAAGACAGCATGGTACTGGCACAAAAACAGACGTATAGACCAATGGAACAGAATAGAGAGCCCAGATATGGACCCTTAACTCTATGGTCAAATAAGTTTCAACAAAGCAGGAAAAAATATGCAATAGAAAAAAGACAGTCTCTTCAATAAATGGTGCTGGGAAAATTGGACAGCTATATAAAGAAGGATGAAACTCGACCATTCTCTTACACCATACACAAAGACAAATTCTAAACGGATGAAAGACCTCAATGTGAGACAGGAATCCATCAAAATCCTAGAGGAGAACATGGGCAGTAACCTCTTTGACATCAGCCGCAGCAATTTCTTTCAAGACACGTCTCCAAGGGCAAGGGAAACAAAAGCGAAAATGAACTTTTGGGACTTCATCAAGATAAAAAGCTTCTGCACAGCAAAGGAAACAGTTAACAAAACAAAGAGGCAACCCACAGAATGGGAGAAGATTTTTGCAAGTGACACTACAGACAAAGGGCTGATATCCAAGATTTATAAAGAACTTCTCAAACTCAACACCCAAAAAACAAATAAGTCAAAAAATGGGCAGAAGACATGAACAGACACTTCTCCAAAGAAGACATACAAATAGCTAACAGACACATGAAAAAATGTTCATCATCATTTTAGCCATCAGGGAAATTCAAATCAAAACCACACTGAGATACCACCTTACACCAGTTAGAATGGCAAAAATTGATGAGGCAAGAAACAACAAATGTTGGCAAGGTTGTGGAGAAAGGGGAACCCTCTTACACTGTTGGTGGGAATGCAAGTTGGTACCGCCACTTTGGAAAACAGTGTGGAGGTGCCTCAAAAAAATTAAAAATAGAGCTACCCTATGACCCAGCAATTGCACTCCTGGGTATTTACCCCAAAGACACAGATGTAGTGAAAAGAAGGGCCACATGCACCCCAATGTTCATAGCAGCAATGCCCGCAATAGCCAAACTGTGGAAAGGGCCAAGATGCCCTTCAATAGACGAATGGATAAAGAAGATGTGGTTCATATATACAATGGAATATTACTCAGCCATCAGAAAGGATGAATACCCAACTTTTACATCAACATGGATGGGACTGGAGGAGATTATGCTGAGTGAAATAAGTCAAGCAGAGAAAGTCAATTATCAGATGGTTTCACTTATTCGTGGAACATACGGAACAGCATGGAGGACACTAGGAGAAGGAAGGGAAACATGAAGGGGGGGAATCGGAGGGGGAGGCGAACCATGAGAGACGATGGACTCTGAGAAACAAACTGAGGGTTCTAGAGGGGAGAGGGGTGGGGGATGGGTTAGCCTGGTGATGGGTATTAAGGAGGGCACATACTGCATGGAGCACTGGGTGTTATACGAAAACAATGAATCGTGGAACACTACATCAAAAACTAATGATGTGCTGTATGGTGACTAACATAACATAATAAAAAAATAATAAGCATAGAATCACTCTTCTATAATAGGAGTATATGAAAAGCTTCTGTGGTCTTTTCTAAAAAAGATATCATAACAAGTACATGGCTTATTATTATTATGAACCAATAGATTATGACAAGATTATAAAACCCAGTAACATAAAAATGATCTCTACCTAATACAGGCACAGGATAATAGAAAACATTCAGAAGAAATGAATAAAATAAAAGCTAAATAAAAATCATTTAGAAATTGGAAAGTAATGCCAACATAGTTAAGTGTTATCACTCTTTAATTGAAAATTTTAGCCCCACAAAGCATCAATTGTTCTCTTCAGTAGAATTCAAATAATGTAATATTCAGATCTCCTGGCAAGGTTAAGAGCACTACAGAGACGCAAATGTCAGAATAGTTGACTTAAGGCCATATTTTGCTTCCAAAAGCTGGTGTTTCTTAGAACACCATGCATGTAAAAAGTACTAGCATATAAACTTATTAATGTTTATCCCCAAGACTGACTCACTATCTGCAAGGCCCTGAACACCCACTTAGAGCAACAGATACAAGAAAGTCCCACTGACACTTCTCTCCTATGGCTCCTGTCCTCAGCCCAGAAATGTCAACCTTGACCTTTGACTCCTTGCATCAGTGTTTCCTGCTCTTGGTTTCAACTTGAAGTCAGTGGATTTCTTCAAACCAGTAAGGTCTCTATATGGACTACTAAGCTTTAATTTTCCCAGGAGAATGATAACACGTCTTCCATTTTTCCTGATTTCTCAACCGATTTTACTCAGAATCCAGAATTCGGGAATCCATATAAATTTCCCAAGAAATGCCAGGAAGGAATTCCCAAATGGAAACACTCTTTGTTCCTTTTCAGAAGAAATCATCAACACAGAGCTTTCCTTCTCATTTCCACATTTTCTCTGCTCACTCATGGTTGTCTCCTCTTTAGGTGTCCAGCTCACAATTTCCCCTCTGCTGGGAACAGCCCCAGTACCGTGGCATGGGCTCTCTGTGGTTATGAACTTACTACATAACCCTGCATTCGTGACAAAATAGAGGGGGTTGGTCCAGGGAGGGATATCTGGCCCAACTGGATTCTCTCACTGTCTCTGGAATTTGAAGAGTGGAATCAAGACATAGAGAGACTGAGGGTCACATTGATTTGACCATGTAGATAACATGTGAGGGAAGGATTAAACCCATAGCTACCTGGGGCTCATGTCCCAGGAGCTGCCCTGAACCTCCCATTTTCCAGTCATGGGATAGATACTTAAGATGCCTCAATATTCTTCATTAAATCTTTCCATGGTTTAAGCTAGCCAGAATTAATTTCTGTTGCTTTCAACCAAAAGAACCTTAGCTAATACATCACTATTCCCTGGTCCAGTTCCTCTAATTTTCCAGGAACAGGAGGAAAAATGCCTTACTGATTTAAAAAAGTGATAACCCAGAATCCCATTTATATAACATTTAGGAACATACAAAGGAATGCTCTGTACAGTTTATAACACACACCCATGGGGTCCGCACACAGATTGTGAACAGCGTGCACGTTTATGGCAAGATCATGGCTGTCTTGGGGGCAGTGGTAACATGGGCCAGGAAGAGGCACAAGTGGACAGTTATGGTAATGCTTGATTTCCAACTGACCCTCTAACCCAGTTTATCTGGGGCTGTTGAGTTTACCTTTGTTATACCAGCATGATCCTCACCAGCAGCCCCTTCTCTCTCAAAGGTACCCCAAATTGGATGAAAAGTTCCATAGCCACCCCTTATGAACATTTTAAATAATTAGAGAAAGAGGGGCACCTGGGTGGCTCAGTTGGTTAAGCGGCTGCCTTCGGCTCAGGTCATGCTCCCAGGGTCCTGGGATCGAGTCCCGCATCGGGCTCCCTGCTCAGCCTGCTTCTCCCTCTCCCTCTGCTTGTGAACTCTCTTTCTCTTTCTCTGTCAAATAAATAAATAAAATCTTTAAAAATAATAATAATAATTAGAGAAAGATACTTCTATGTTCCCATATGTTTGAAATGTTGTATAACACAAATGCTTTTTAAAGTTATTACGTATACATTAGATAGCTGCCAAACCACCTTAATTTGATACCCTAACCATGAATCCCTCTAGAGCATCTTCCTCACATAATATTTGTGAGGATTAAGTGAAGTAAGCTCTAAGAAGCGCTCATCAGTGGCCTGCACTGAGTAAAAGCGAGCCACCAGCAAGGTGGCATTTCTTTATGTAAACCAAATTCCTGGTAAGTTACTTAGGGATGTTTTAATTTTAATATTTTATCTGCATTATGCATTCATATGGTCCAAAATTCCATCCCTGCCCTGCTTAACTCCCTGGAGGCAACCAAATGTTTCCAGATTTTTTATTATATTTCAAGAATATCCTATGTACATAAGAACAAGAAGCTTGTGTGTGTGTGTGTGTGTGTGTGTGTGTGTGTGTGTGTGTGTGTGTGTTTTGAAGCTCACAAAAACTCTTTCAAAGACTCTTTGAAAAGGGGCACCTGGATGGTTCAGTCAGCTAGGCAGGTGGCTCTTGAATTCAGCTCAGGTCATGGTCTCAGGGTCCTGGGATCGGGCCCCTTGTCCGGCTCCACACTCAGCATGGAGTCTGCTGGAGGACTCTCTCTCTCTCCTTCTCCCTCTGCCCCTCCCCGACTCGTGCGTGTGCTCTCTCTCTCTCTCTCTCTCTCTCTCTCTCTAAAATAAATAAATAAATCTAAAAAAAAAATGGCTGTTTGAAAAGATATCATTATTACTTCTATTGTACAAATTGAGGTTTGGAGAGATTAAGTGACTTGCCCGGGTTCACAGAGCTAGTAAACAGCACAACCCTGATTTAATTCTAACCACTAACTATATTGTCCCAAATACTGGAAAAAGTGGAAGAAGAATTAATCTCCTAAATTAAAGGCATATGTGAGGCACTGAAGAAGCAGTCATTCACATGTCAGGCTCACTTGGAAAGCTAAGTTGCCCAAAACTCTCTCTCCATGTCATATGAAATTTCACCATTTCAGATTTTTTACTTAGGATCTTAGGTCTGCTCTTATCCAAGAAATCCCTAATTAAAATAAAAACAGAACTCTTGGAAGGCTAAACATGTGCCAGCAACCAGGAAACCTGCCAGCCCCCTCTTCCTAAAGGTAAGGCACCGAAGCAGACCGAACGAGCAGGGGGCATCCTTGAGCAATGGGGACAAGAAACTGAAAGGCCAGACAGGATGTGACAAAGAAAACCTACCTGGGGGGCTTTCCCTTGAACCTCCCTAACTTTGTTTTACTAGGTTCAGCCCCTGACCGGCCACCAGAAGACTAGCCCATCTGAGTTGTTTTTAATACGATGATGACTGTTGATTTGGTCCCTTCATCCAATATGCATCTGGCTCTTCTTTGGACACGCATTGCCAGGCCGAACTGTGGGTGGTTAATTCTCCCACATGGGAACCTGAAGGTTCTGAGTCTGCCTAGATTACTTGCGATAACACCTGCCAGCCTATATCTTGAGTCCTGGGCAGTCCTGCCACAGCTCCCCACCCCCCAGCCCCCGTGTCTCAAGCTTTTGCTATCACCCAGCCTTTAATACAGCAACATCCAACCAAGTACCTGGTATCCACACGCAAGAAAACCCATATGTGAACTCAGAAACAACGGGCCAAATTGTGTTTTCTGTCTAAAAAGGATGTGTAAGAGCTTCATTCAGGTGACATCAGAGCCCATCCCCAGAATCGACGCGAAGCTGATTCCAACAGAAATTACGGATGGAGGGAAAAGAGAGGTCAGGCCTTACCTTGGAAAGCGCTGGTGATTGGCTCAATATGGTATAAAATAGTTGTTTCTGAGACAAATACTTGCCTGATAGTTTGGATATTGTTTGTACAACCAGAAAAAGCAGTCATCAGTTGAGGGGGGAGGGATGCGTTGCCGCGTGAGTCTTAGCACAGAGCTATCTATAGTTGCAAGGGAAGGCAACGTTTTCATCCAAAGTGAGTGCCTTTGTCTTGGCTGGTTATTGTAAAACTGACAGCTTCTAACTAAAGTGTTGAAGTCCATAACCACCTCTTTCTCCGTCTTTCCCATCCTCCCATAGGGCTTCCGCCGCACAAAGTCCCCCCTTAACAACCCTTTATGCTAAAACCTGCCTCCCTGAGGAGAGTCTCCAGAAAACAGAAGACACGGTTCAGGAGGCTTTTCCTACTAAAAGTGCAGCTTTCCTTTAAGTCGAAAAAGCTCACAACCAGTTCCTAATGAAAAACATCTGAACCCCCAGGTCTTCCTACAGGCAAGACAATGCTTATGCTCCCTGCTCGCTCCATTCTGTATGCAACCCACAGCTTGCTTGCAAGAAACAGAGCCTGCCAGGAGAGCAACAATCCACCAGACCCTGATTTAGCAAGACATTTCCACAGCATACCCCCAGCCAGCTGGAAATCCTCCACTGCTTTTGCGCACAGACCTAACGCATCTCGCTGAATCTCCTGATTTAAAAGTCTAATTCATTTCACCAAACGTGTGACAGGAGGAAACCAAGTATACCAGCCCTCTCCTGCCAGACTGCCCCTACCAAGGCTCCTGACTTCTCGTTCTATAAAAAAATGGTACGGATATGTTATGGAGGGGGGGCCAGCCCAGTGGTCACCCCCTTACTAGGGCCACAGAACCTTGACTGATGACGCTGACGGAAAAACAAGTGTATCAATGACCTCCCCCGCTGAAATCACTCCTCTGTGGGAAAAAAATAGTAAGTCTAATGTCTTACATTCATATGAGATAAGCACTGCAGACTACAAAGCTTAAAAACGTGACTTACTTTCTCTAGAAGGTGAGCTACTTGGAGATTCAATGTTTACCCAGCAGAACCCTCCTGGAGCCAGGGTAATGAAGCTCAGCTATCCTGAGGGGTTCTGGGAAGAGGGAGAAGGTAAAGAGGACTGCCAGGGGTTGGTGACTGGGGGAAGGAGCCCATGAGAGAAAAGGAAGTAAATCCATTCGCTGATTATAAAAGTAATACACACATACATGCAACTATCCTAAAATACATGCATACATACAGGTTTTTTTTATGGTATGGCTTAAAAAGCGGAATCAGCCCATAATGGCCTCTCTGGTTCATCATCAAAGCACATCTTCTTTTCTCCTTTCCTTGCACCTTTCTGGGCTTCCCGCCTCCCCGCCCTCCCGTGTTTTGTTTTGTTTTTTTTCTTTTTTTTTTACTTCTTCTCTTTTCTTGTTTTTTTTTTAAGATTTTATTTATTTATTTGACAGAGAGAGACACAGCCAGAGAGGGAACACAAGCAGGGGGAATGGCAGAGGGAGAAGCAGGCTTCCCGCCGAGCAGGGAGCCCGATGAGGGGCTCCATCCCAGGACCCTGGGACCATGACCTGAGCCGAAGGCCGACGCTTAACAACGAGCCACCCAGGCGCCCCTTGACTTCTTTTGTATAAAAACGATCATTCACTTTCTGCCGTTTGTGGCCCCCTCCCCCATTTCGCCTACGCTGTCTATTGACATCACGAGCTGCCCCGCCGCGGGGTGGGCGACCCCAGAACCCTCCGCTTCCCTCTCAGGTTTGGACAGAAAGCCAGGTCCAGAAGGCACCTCTACATCACCCATACTGCTTCATTTAACTTTTTATAACATCTAAGAGAAATCTCAGGATTGCAAACTAGGAGTCAGAGCTGCCCCCACGGAGTCTCAGTAGGAGGAGAGTATCATACGAAGAAAGTTTATTTTCGTAGACAAAAGGAATTAGGCCTTTTGCTATCAAATCAGCCTCTGAATGCACGGAGGGTACGGATGGCACGTGCACACGAGGAAGATGGTCCAACAGCACCACCTACAGTAAAGAGCCGTTCAGTGCAACGGAGCCAGTCCGTGTCAGCAAAGGAAAGCAAGCTGGGGACGTGGCTCATCAGAAAGACTGACCTCCCCCACCCCAATCCCCGCCCCCGTCTCTGCAGGACGACTGTGCTGGTGACAGGAAGCCAACGCAATTAGTTTGTCATCACTTGAAGGGAATGCACAGATGCCAGCAAATCCTGCGGAGGAAATGTTAATATCAGGTTCTGCTGAACAAGGAACGACTAATTGAGCCAACTGATTTTCATCAAGAGGCTCTTGGTGCCTGCAAAGACAGAGCAGGGAACCCTGCATTCCATCTGGTGTATATAAATAAAGCATTTTTTCCTCTCTAATCAAGGCTCTCCCCGAAACGCAAACAAATCCAGACCTGAGGCACTGCCTCTTCCAGCTTGTAACTGACTTGCTTTCAGGGTTTCCAGGTCAAAAAGAAATATAGTACAAAGACGCTTTCTCCTTCGGGATCCTACCCAAATTCACCCAGTCTGTTTCTTTTCCACATGGAGCAACGAAGCCATCAGATTTCCATCCTCCCTTTGGCTCCTTCTTGGTTAAAGTAAGATAAATCTTAGACCTCTCTCCAGATGGCAGGTTACAGGCGAGGGAGGCTTGCCTGGAAAGTCCTCTCTGTGCCTCTGTATTCGAGCAAGCCAGAATGGAGAGGTGCAAGCCAGTATGGCTGCATTTCAAGTCCCCAAGCCCTACAATTAAAAAGGGAGAATTTTTCTTCGTCCATTTCTATACAGATGTTGGTGAAAGAGGGGGCGCTTGCGTCACTTTTTTTTATCGGCTACGTTAAATTCATCTCACACAGACTCTGCCTTCACTTTGCCTGGATAGACCCAATTCAGGGCACATTTTCAACAGCTTTAACACCCTCAGATCGAAGGGAAGAATCAGCATTATGAATAAGTTCAAATAAAGTATTTTTTAATCCCATTTTTATTTTTAACACACCCCCTCATCCAGGTGCTATAATCAGGTGGGATCATAAACCTTGACTGGACAAAGACACTATTAGGAAATGCTATTCTTACAATTCAGCGTCTAACTACACTTTTAATAAGCCCTCAGCTCTTCCCTTCTGTATTCCCCATTAGACACCCCTCCTCAAATTTAAAATCATAGATACCAAAATGTTACGTCTACAGAGAACCTGGTGAGTGCCCGATTGTGTCATTTCACGGGTGAGGACCCTGAAGCCCAGAGGAGGTTGAGTCAATAAAACAGAAAATGACCAGTCGACAAGCCCCACACAGGCTCAGGGCAGAGGCTGAGGCACAGGGTATGGTTGAATTTTGCTAGATTCCTTCCTGCCTCCTCACTTAGGAATCTTAGAAATTCTTATTTTGAGTCAGAGTCAGTGACTTTCAGATTCGTTGAGCTCTGTCCTAATGGGCTGCCACAAGGCATCCTTATAACATAACTACACAAAGACCGTTTAGTTAGTTCAAGAAATCAGCCCAGGTTGGGGTATCTGGGTGGTTCAGATGGTTAAGTGTCTGCCTTCGGTTCAGATCATGATCCCAGGGTCTTGGGATCGAGCCCCGCATCGGGCTCCTGCTAAGTGGGAGTCTGCTTTTCCCTCTCCTCCTGCTCCCCCGCTTGTGCTCTCTCGCTCTCTCTGTCAAATAAATAAATAAAATCTTTTAAAAGAAGAAAAAGAAATCAGCCCAGGCACAAGAGCCTGGCTCCTTTCCTTATGTCTGGTAAATGTGGCCAATCCATTAGAATTTGTCAGAATAGAAACTTTTGACTTTCCCTGGTTGTGATTTGTTGCACGAATGAATTATTGTGTTAGGGCAGCTTTCCTAGCTGTTAGTGAGCAAGACTTTTTTTCGTATCATCCTACCTTCATTAATTTTGTCTGTTGATGACCTCTACGATTATTTATTTAAATGGCCTCACTTTCTAAGTGCAGGTAACATGTCTTTTAAAAGGTAGCTTTAGGGCGCCTGGGTGGCTCAGTCATTACGGGTCTGCCTTCAGCTCAGGTCATGATCGAGTCCCACATCAGGCTCCTTGCTCAGCGGGGAGTCTGCTTCTCCCGCTGACCCTCACCCCACTTGTCCTCTCTCTCTCAAATAAATAAATAAAGAAAATCTTTTAAAAAAATAAAAGGTAGCTTTATAGCTGCTATATATGGAAGGCCAGTATCACTTGCTTTAAGTGAAGTACTCATAATAAACTCACAACTATTAAAAATGTTAAATCTCCACACACTCTCTAAATTCATGGGATACATGCCCATACTTGGGAAACAACTCTGCATTACTCATTCAGTGTTCTCAACACCCCTATGAGGGAAGTAAGGGGGACAGACGTTGGCCCGGAGAACTCAGGTGGCAGTCCAAGCAAGATGGCCACCGGATAAATGTAAACCATGACCAGGAAGCCAGGTACAGGAGTGCTCTGGGCCCCTTGGTGATTAATATATGTACCTTAGATATAGCCGCCAAGGCTAGGATGGGGGGAGCTTTGCTTTGGCCCTCTGTAAATTTGTAAAAAATAACAGTCTTTCTTCTTCCTGACACAAATGGTACCACGAGATCTAATGAAAAGTTAACTGTCAGTTAGGTGCATGTGAACCCTTTGATCTCACTACAACACCCTCGTGCATGTCCCCTCACTCTATAAAATCTGTGGACTGAGGTCCAGACTTTGTGGAGAATAGCTGCATAGCCCTGGGTTGTCACTTGCTTGATCCCCCCGTCAGTAAGTTATCCTGAATAAAACTCTGTATATCTTGTATGGAGTCGCCGCTTTGTTTTCCAGTCTCAAAGTGCCTGCTCAGTGAGAAGACTGTCCCTCCTCCTCCACCCTCCAACACGGATCTACTAACCCTCAGTTAATGCTCTTTCCTCTAAGGAAAGAGCACTAACCCCATGTCCTTGTTTCTCCAAGTGTGGTTGGCGATCCAGAAGGAGCAGTATGCCCTGGAGACTTGTAAAAAATGCAGAAGCTCAGGCCCCATCCCATTACTCAATCAGCACTTGTATTATAACATGAGCTCTGTTGATTTAAGTGAACAGTGAAGTTTGGGAAGCCCTGGTCTGGATCAACGGTTCTCTAACTTGGCAGCATATTAGAATCATCTGGAGAAACAAAAAATACTGATGTCTGGGCCCTACCTTTTAGAGATTCCGATGTAAGTGTCTATGCCTTGGCCTGGGAGTTTTTAAAAACTCCTTGGCTTATAAAAAACTGGCAGGTTACAAATGAGGAAAGTCTGTACGGCCAATGTTAAGACACAGGGGTCTAGATCAGTTGGTCTAGAGCTTTAACTGACTCAGGACCACCTGGAGGGCTAGTGAAACCACAGATGGTCTGGCCCTACCCCCAGAGTTCGTGGTTCTAAGAGGGTCCCATGGGGCCTGAGAATTTGCATTTCTAACAAGTTCCATGCTGGTGCTTTGGGTCCAAGGACTGCATTTTGAGAATCCCTGCTAGCAAGGTGGACCATACAAGATCAAAGCTCAAACTCATTCCAAGAACTCTTCTAGGCCAATAGACAAGAGACAGCTGAAGCAAGCATCTTAAGAGTGGGGGGGTGGGACTGAGTCATAAAATATTTAAAATATTCCATCCACACTCTTGTATATTCCTATTTCTCTCACTGTTAAAATGCCATGATGTACTTCCCAGCTTGCTTGTTTTCATCCTTCATAAAATAACTTTTCCACCAGAACGAGGTCCAAACATAAGTCGTAAAAATATCCTGGGAGACAGCCCCTAAAACAGCAGGAGTGGGGCTCAGGGTTCCAGCCCAGGTGGGCAGGTCGCAGCCATCCCCTGCTTCTGTGAGGAGCGCCCCCTGTAGTTCTGACGCAGGTGGTGCCCTGCTTCTGACACTTGGCTGAAACCAGTGTTCCTTTGGTTGGTTTTATGTTCTGGAAGCCATGCCAAAACGCTCTGAGGAATCCTAGAACCCGTTACCACTAGGAGAGCACGTTTGCCTAAAATTTCTTTGCCTTTGCATCAGACCGATGATAGGGCCACAAGGAGAAGACCAACGACTACAAGACCTCTCTTTTAAAATCATAGTTAATTCACGGCACGTTATCATTATCAGTCTGTGCAAAGCCCCTCTCTTGTTTTATTCTTCCCCCTCTTATCTCTGACCCCCACACTCCTCCCCCCTGCCTCTTAGGTAACCTCTCTGCTAGATATATGTCCTTAAATGCATGCATCTCTGTAGGAATTGGTAGGGCTCTTGTGTGCACACGTGTGGCTTTAAATGATGTAATAGCATCATATAAAGTCTTTTTTCTTATCGTTGCATTCAACATCATGTTTTTAAGACCTACTGATGTTGCTTTACGTCCACCTAAGATGCACCCATCACGCTTGGCTTATTGAGAAGTGGTCTTCACACATCCGTTCCTCACGCTGAAATCAGCATGCTTTTGAGTTGGAGATTTCTGGACTAAGCAAGATTGTTTGCTGGAGTTAATTTGACACCAGATGCATTTATCCCTCGTTTAGGACTGCAACTAATTCCTTTCCACCCCATGTGGCCACGCTCACTAGCTGGCATCACAGTTGTCTTCTTTAAAAAGAAAAAAATTTTGTTCCTTGGTTTCCTGACTGTACCCCAACCCACCCCCATTTTTTGGCTCTTTTTTTTTTATGAAGTTTGCACTAAAAAGCATAGAGATGGACTACTCCAAGAGGAAAGTCTCTCTATCATCTATGATTTATCCTTGCTTAAACAAGATCATTCCAGCCTACAGAAAAGGGTTTCTTTTTTAATAAATAAAAAAGTTACCCCAATCTTGGATCACAGATTACAGGTCAAAATGAAAAAACAGTCAAATTGCTTATCAGAGAATGTCTTGTTCTTGCTCTTCCTTACTCCTTTTGCAGATGTAAGTAATAAGACCCCAACCAAATTCTCCCAAAAGGGAAACTCCCACCAACATGCATGAGGAGGGAATTTGGCTCATGTAATAGCACTTAATTTAAATGCATAATTTCCACATGTACATGAGAGATAAAAAGAATGCTTCTTTGGGCCTGTTTCCAGCCCAATCTTTCAAAATATGTGAAATCCTATTTATTTATCAACTGTACCCCATAAAGTGATAAATATAATATACCAAGATTTTAAAAGTAAGCAATATTTTCAAGATTCTGGAATGAGCCCTTCACAAATCTGTAGCAATAAAATATTAAAAATAAGTACCACGTGTTACATGTTTATAATGTTCCAGGCACTGTTCTAAGCGTTACTCCTGCATTTTCCCATTTAATCCTCATAAATCTATGACAAATTCTTTCTAATCCCTGTTTTTAGAGATAAAGATGGAAGTCTCAGAGATAAAAGCAAAAGAAAACTTTAATCCCATTATGCAAGATTAGCTCATCCCCCCCCCAAGCCAAACAAGACACTTCTCCCACCTAAAACACACTCTTTTACTTCTCTCCCTCCAGCCTCCAGCCTCCCTCTCCTGTTGGACTCCGACTCTGGCCGACCTCTGGATTTCCCTGTGTGTGCCCACACCACTCCGTGTTGTCTCCTCCCTTCCCTCAACCCCTGCAGTCTGGTGCTCTGTAGCAGGGACCTTCGCCAACGCAAACTTTGAAACTCCTTGAACCCTCCTTTATATCCTCTCCTGCCTTGACTTCTTGGGAACCAGATGCTCATCCATCATAGCACTTGTGATGGTCTATGAGGTGGCAGGGTCCTGGTGAGCATACCTGGGATGCACTGAGGCCACTCACCTCTCAGAACATGTCATCTTTCGGCCACTCCAGCCTGGTCCAAACCTTCCTGAAGTCAAGAACACAAGCCCATGCAAGCCCGTGACATTGGCATTTCTATTGAGAGAGAGAGAAGTACACAAACATCCAGATTCAGAGCAGGACCAGGAGAGATTCCTAAGTCCTCTGGAAAAACACGGAAGACCAAACACAACTCTTTGTGTCAACTTTGTCCCAAAACCATGAAGGGGAGTTTCTAATGACCGAAGCTCATAAGGACAAAGAAAATTGGAGATGAACTGTCAGCAGAAGAGAGAAGTCAACAAAATTTTAGAAGCTGAAAATTGATGAGAGGAACTGTCCTAGTCGGCCAGAGACTATGAGTTAAATCGGACTTTATGACATGGGCCCTACAACAGGGGACTTACCAACATTACAGAAAATATCTTCAATTCTATGTTCTTAAACATTATAGAAACCTGGTTCAGATACATGTTATCAACACAACTTCCTTTTCACTTGTTCTACCAAATGTCTTGATGTCATGATCAGTGACTCTGTCTTCTTCTGACTCCATATCTCACAGTGATGGTACCCCAGGATATCTGAGGAACTCTAGACCCTCATAAACTCCAGTGACCTGTTCCCAAAGTCACCCCAAATAAATACACGGTGGGAGGGAAAATGGTGAGCCTGCTATGCATAGTTCCAAGACTACTCCCCCACCCTCCAACCCTCCAACCCTCCACACAAAATCACCACCTTAAGCCCCTTTCCCTTTTGCACAAAGTCTGAAGTGACCACTGGGGTCTCAGCTACTGATTCCTGCTCCTTAGGATTCTGCCTCAAGTGAGCATGTGAGCATCCTTCCCTCCTTTGAAAATCATTCTCATGCCCAATCTGAGGAATCACGCTTTCTTTTTTTTTAAAGACGTTTGGATTTCCTTTGAAGACAATGAGAATGTTTTTATTTATTTATTTGATATGGAGAGAGAGGAAGAGAGAGCACAAGTAGGGGGAGCAGCAGAGGGAGAGGCAGGCTCCCCACTGAGCAGGGAGCCAGATGCTGGGCTCAATCCCAGGACCCTGAGATCATGACCCAAGCTGAAGGCAGATGTTTAACTGATTGAGCCATCCAGGTGCTCCTCATGCTTTTGTTCATATATTTGTTTGCCTCTGGACATTGTTAAAAGCTATTCCTCAAGCCTCCTGTCTCAGCCCTTTGTGGTACTTGCCACAGGAGGAGCACCTGGTGATATTATTTGGGGCTTACTCTCAATACAAGTGGAGGGCATAATAGTAACATTTATTCTTGTGAAGGCTTTTCTAGAGTTATATCTGAAATAACTTCATCAGAGATATTCCTTCTGAGGCTATCACAGCATAGACTGTGTTTAGGGAAGCTAGAAGCCTGGAAAGTTAATCTGTCAGATAGTCTCTCTCAGGAGCATGGTGACTGAGGGTTTGATTGCTGTCAGAGGGCCCAAAATGCTTCTCGAAGTGCTGCTAAATCAACAGGAAGCCATGAACATTATGCTCAGAAATGCAAACATCAGAACTTAGATTTTGGCAGGAAAGTTTGGACTCCAAATTGTGTTGAATTGCCCTGAGTTTAGGCTGCATGATATAATAAAAAGAGCAAGAGTTTTTTGAATTTCTGGATAGGGCTTTGAAGCCCAAGTCTGCACGGTGATAAAAATACCAGCCTTGCACGCTTGTGTCAAGAATCAAAAGTTATGGGGCGCCTGGGTGGCTCCGTCGTTAGGCGTCTGCCTTCGGCTCAGGTCATGATCCCAGGGTCCTGCAATAGAGTCTTGCATCGGGCTCCCCGCTCCACGGGAAGCCTGCTTCTCCCTCTCCCACTCCCCCTGCTTGTGTTCCCTCTCTCGCTGTGTCTCTCTCTGTCAAGTAAATAAATTAAAAATCTTTTTAAAAAAAAATTTAAAAAAAGAATCAAAAGTTATGGGGCGCCTGGGTGGTTCGGCAGTTTGAGCGGCCAGCTCTGTTTCAGCTCAGGTCATGATCTCAGGGTCATTAGATCAAGCCCAGCGTTGGCTCCCCGCTCAGGGTGAAGTCTGCTTAAGATTCTCACTCCCTCTCCATCTGCCCCTCCCCCAACTGGTGTGAGCGCATCTCGCTCACCCTCTCTCAATAAATAAGTTTAAAAAAGAAAGAATTGGGGCATCTGGGTGGCTTAGTCGGTTAAGCGACTGCCTTCGGCTCAGGTCATGG
>NW_027397090.1:10679789-10815312 GCF_003265705.2 Callorhinus ursinus
CCCTCTCTCGCTGTGTCTCTCTCTGTCAAATAAATAAATAAAATCTTTAAAAAAAATGAAAATAAAAAATAAAGAATCAAAAGTTATTATCACAAGAAAAAAATGTTAACTACATATGGTGGTGGATGTTAACGGGATATACTGTGGTGATCATTTCACAATATATGCAAATATCGAATCATTACACTGTACACCTGAAAATAATACAATGTTACATCAAGTGTACCTCGATAAAAAATCTTTCGTAAGTTAAAAGTAGAAAATATATATGGGTCTTAAGAAAATAAATATCCACATTTAATAACAAGGTAAGGGCGCCTGGGTGGCTCAGTCGGTTAAGCGACTGCCTTCGGCTCAGGTCATGATCCTGGAGTCCCGGGATCGAGTCCCGCATCGGGCTCCCTGCTCAGCAGGGAGTCTGCTTCTCCCTCTGACCCTTTTCCCTCTTGTGCTCTCTGTCTCTCATTCTCTCTTTCTCAAATAAATAAGTAAAATCTTTAAAAAAAATTAGCAAGGTAAAAATACTTTCTCTTACTTTATATAAGCTTCCACATGAATTATCACATTGATAATGGACATGAACTGGAGTTTAAAAAAAGAATATTAAATATTATATGTAAAAGTGTTCAGCTCAATGAGTGTTACACAGTAGCTGTTCAGTAAGTGATGGTCACTGCTTTTTGTTTGTCTAGAGAGAGGGAGAGAGAGAATAGGAGAGGGGCCGGGAGAGAGGGACAGACAGAATCTCAAGCAGGCTCCACACCCAGCGTAGAGCCAGATGCAGGGCTCGATCTCAGGACCCTGAGATCATGACCTGAGCCGAAATCAAGAGTCGGATGCTTAAATGACTGAGCCACCCAGGCACCCCACCACTGTTTTTATTCTCACTTGGGAAGTGAGCTTCAAGAGCACCTCCAGGAGGGTCAAGATTTTCACCAAAAAATAGCTTAAAATCTTCTCATACACTTGAATAAATTTTGATTCAACTGAGGTCCCTACAGTTCTAGGTTGTAGCATGGAGAAAAGGCAAAACGTTATAGAAGCAGGAGTTACTCATCCACTGCCTTATCAAAACAGAGTCTCTGATTTCTAAGGAGATTGACACCAACCAGGATGAGTTCTGTGTAAAAAATGATTTTCAGTATTTGTGGCACCTAAAAAATCCAAACAATTTAGTATTGCTTGACTTGGAGCCCAGCACCAGAGTATTTTTTTTTAAAAAGATTTTATTTGTTTATTTGAGAGAGAGAGAAAAGGAGAGTGAGATTATGAGCAGGGGGAAGGGTAGAGGGAGAAGCAGACTTCCCGCTGAGCAGGCAGCCCCACACAGGACTTGATCTCAGGACCCCGGGATCATGAGCGGAGCTGAAGGCAGATGCCCAACCGACTGAGCCACCTAGGCATTCCCACCAGATTATTTTTAAGAACTCTTCAGTGACTCTAGTTTCAGCCAGGATGAAAACCCACCAAGCTTTTAAAACAAAAATGAACTATCCGATGAAAGATAAGAATTTACTCCTCTAGGGGCACCTGGGTGGCTCAGTCGGTTAAGCATCTGCCTTCGGCTCAGGTCATGATCCTGGGGTCCTGGGATCGAGTCCCATGTCAGGCTCCCTGCTCAGCGTGGAGCCTGCTTCTCCCTCTCCCTCTGCCCCTCCTTCCTGCTCATGCTCTGTCTCTCTCGCTCTCTCTCTCAAATAAATACATAAATAAAATCTTAAAAAAAAATAATTTACTCCTTTAAATATTTGAAATTTCTTCCAAATCACCTGAGTCTCATTGTACTTGCTGCTAAATCACTTTCTGAAAAGTGGTCAAGAACTGGGAACCAACAAAGCCATCCTTCAGTAGGTGTGTAGATGAACTTCGGCACATCCAGACAATGGACTATTATTCAGCACTATAAAGAAATGAGTTGTCAAGCCAGGAAAGGACAAGGAAGCACTTTAGATGCATAACACTAAGTGAGAAAAGCCCGTCTGAAAAGGCTATATACTGTATGATTCCCCACTACGTGACATTCTGGAAAAGGCAAAACTATGGAAGCAATGAAAAGATCAGTGGTTGCTAGGGGCTGGGGGAGGGAGGGATAAATAAGCAGAACATGGAGAGTTTTAAGGGCAGTGAAACTACTCTGTATGATGGAATAATGGTGGATACATATCCTTATATAGTTGTCAAAACCCAAAGAATCTATAACACCAAGAGTGGACCCTACTGTAACCTATGGACTTTGGGTGATAATGTGTCAGGGGAGGTTCACCAGTGTCACCAAAGTCCCGCTCCAGTTGGGGGTGTTCACAAGGGGGGGAGGCTGTGCATGTGGGGGGAGGGGGAGCAGGAGGTATACGAGAAATAACTGTACTTTACACTCAAGTTTGCTCTGACCCTAAATATGCTTGAAAAAAAAATGAAGTCTATTTTTTAAAAAAAGAAAGAAAGAAACCAACAGTCTCATGGAAAAGTCCTTAGGCCAAAGTCACAAAGATGCACATCCTTACTTCCTCTGAAATGCACGGGCGTGTGATTTTGATCGGGGCAAAAAAACATGGATTAAAGTGATGTGGCCACTTCCCATGGAAGCTTTCAAAGCTGCCACACACTTCACCATGCCCAGGTCGCTGACTAATGATGCCTCATGTCAGAACAAAAATTAAACTCGTTTGTGTTCAATCACAGGTCTGGAGATGGTTTATTACTGCAGCACCACTGGTATCTGCTGATTAAGATGCTACAGCTTGAGACTCTGAATGGACCTCTTTGATCTCAGGGTTTCTCAGGCTCAGTACGAGTGATGCCTGGGGTTGGGCGATGCTCTGCTGTGGGAGTTGTTCTGGGCATTGCAGGATGTTGAGAGGCATCCCCTGGCCTGGACGCCCTGGGGGCCAGCAGCACCCCCTTCCCCAGATGTGACTACACTTGTGTAGTCTGGTTACTTGTGTGAGGTCCCTCTAAGAAGTCCAATTCATAGGGACAGAAAAAGGAATGGTGGTTGCCCGGGGCTGTAGGGGAGGAAGGAATGGGAGTTATCTTCGAACGGGTACAGAGTTTCAGTTTTATAAGATGAAGAAGGGAACACCTGGGTGGCTCAGTCGGTTAAGCATCTGCCTTCGGCTCAGGTCATAATCCCGGGGTCCTGGGATGGAGCCCCATGTTGGGCTCCTTACTCAGCGGGGAGCCTGCTTCTCTCTCTGCCGCTCCCCCTGCTTGTGCTCTCCCTCTAATAAATAAATAAAATCTTTAAAAAAATAAAATATAAGATGAAAAGGGGTCTGGAGATGGTCGGTGGTGATGGTTGCACAAGAGTGTGAACGTGCCTCGGAGCCATTCACCGAAAAACGGTCAAAACGCTAAATTTTATGTTCTGTGTATTTTGCCACAATTTTTAAAAAATAGAAGGGGCAAAAAGGTCTCCAGATATTGCCAAATGTTCCCCCTGGGGGGCAAAATTGCCCCTGGTTGGGAACCGCTGTTCTGGCGGTAGGGGCAGCTCGTGTGAAAACTCAGGGCCAGGGCTCAGCTGCTTTAGCCCATCAAAGGTTAGAATTTCAACTCTCCTAGAACGACTTTCATCTGCTCAGATTTTAGGCCAGGCCCTCCACAACAATTACACAGTTTGATCCAGAAAAGGCTCCTGCACGGATGGACCCAACACGGATAGGATAGAACCAAGCTCTGTTAACAACTCTTACACTGTTCTGCATTTCTCCCTGCAGCTGATAAACAGAATACACTAGGGATGTCATTCCGAGTAACTCTTCCCCAAACCTCCCAATTGCTCTCACAGACTCTTTGAGCTTAAGCGGTGAAGGGGGAGGGTGTTGAAGCAGAAGAGAGACCGGAGGGGCTCCCCAGCACGGGTGTGATGCGGTCATTTGACAAGTGTTCTTGGGGAGTATTCCGCAAACCTGCCGCCCAGGGCTGGGGATGGCTCTGCTCTCCGCGGACTGCATGCCAAGCCGACCTGGAAAGAGACCCCCAGCTTCGTATACCCTCCTCCTCCAGCCCCACCCGGAGTTATTTTTTTATCTCAACACTGGGGCTTCATGCTCCCCGCTCCGTCCTTTGCTATAAGGACTCCTCCAGATGGCCGTATCTAGGACCATTATTACAGGGAGGGTAACGACAGCACTGGGTGAACACTTGTCTCCAAGACAGGGACTGGCTTTCTTGATGACGGGGCTTCTCCCTCTGGCCATCAGGAACATTTTCCCATCGACGCCGAACCTGCTCCCCCAAACCTCTGTAACAGGCACGAACCGACTGGGTTCCCAAGGCCAGAATCCTTAACTAATCCTCTCCCCACAAAGTGGGACTCCGTTTCTCAAGCTGTTGTTTCAGCGGCTCACTCCAACATCTGCTCCTGATTTGCTGAATGGAGCACCTCCGACAGGCACAGAGTTGCGTTGTTATGCCTCATCCTGCCCCGCTTGGTGTCCCCTCTGCCCTCAGACCCGTCCCTGTCTGTCTGCGGGGCTCACCTCGCCCCCTCCTGCCTCACCCCGTTCTGCCTGCCCACCGTGGACCCGGCACCTGGGCTCCAGGCCCCCGCCCCTCAGGGACTTGTACCATCGCTCTCAGCCCAGAATCCTTAACCTCTCCATCCCTAGGGCTCCTGCATTTATTCAACAGTTTAAGACTCTTTCATTTTGGGGGGGGAATCTTCTCTTTATTCCTCTCTCTCCAGCTTCTTAAAGCAAAGTCCACACTCTTCCTTGATACTTATTTACCCCTGTAGTGGGGTGATCAGTGCCCCCCGACACAAAATGTATGTTTTTCCCAGGAAGCTCAGAGTGTGACCTTATTTGAAAATAGGGTTTTGCAGATGTAATTAGTGAAGTTAATAAATCTAAGAAGAGGCGAGGAGACACGGCCAGCGCTCAGGGAGAAGGCCACAGACTGGGGCATTGCGTCTACAAGCCAAGGAACCCCAAGGGTTGCAGGCAGCACCAGAAACTAAGAGAAAAGCACAGAACAGACATTTCTTAGAACCTTCAGAGAGAGCACGGCCCTTCTGACACCTTGACTTCAGACTTCAAGCCTCCAGAACCAGGAGAGAGTAAATTGCTGCTATTTTAAGCCCCCTGGACTGAGGTGCTTTGTGGTGGCAGTCCCAAGAAACTAAGACACCCCATAAGTCGCCATGATTTTCCTTCTGGCTCCGAGATCCTTCTGCATGTGACCAGCTAGTACCAAATTCAGTCTTCCTTTGATTTGGCCTTTCTGGGCTCCCACTACTCATTTAGTCCTTGTTGCTCTTCCGCATCTGTAACATGACTGGCCCCTAGTTCTCCTCGGCATCTTCTCGGCCCCCCTGAGTTTCCCCCACCCACACAGCACCTCATGAACAGGGGTGTCCCGCGTTCGTCCCCACCTGTCTTCTCCTCTACCCATGCCTCATCTGAACACCAGCTCTCCCGCCTCCCCCATGCTGACGGGTCCCCACACCCCCTGCCCAAACCACTCTCCTGAGTTCCGGTTTTCAGTCTCCTACTGCCTCCTGGACTTCCACCTGGCGCTTGTACAAGCCCCTCAGATACTCCATGGCTAAGGCAGAACTTCATCTGGAATCCCCCTCTCGAACACACCTGCTTCTCCTGCTATAACCGTGTGTCCGCGCAGGGGCACAAGTCCGATGCCTGGCCTCTCCCTGGACTCTGACTATACCCTTCACTGTGCTCACCACGCCAGAGAACACTACCCAGCAGCTAAGTGCACCCCCTCCTGTCCATCCCCACTGCTGCAGCTTTAACTCACACTCTCACCACCTCTTGCCCCTAGCAGAAATCCCTACAAAATCCCATGTTAATGCTCCTCTTGGGGAGAAGTCTTCTTATACCATCTTGAGATCAGTCACTTCTGGCTTCAAATGCTTTAGAGGGTCCCGGTTGCCTGTAGGACACTGTCGTCAGCACAGCTCGGCTCAGAATAGTGAGGCTTCTTAGCATCTGGCTCTCAGGAGCTGAGAGTGAAGGGACTCCGGACTCAATTCCAGGATCTATCACATACTTGCTGTGTGGCCCTGGGCAAGGGACCTACCCTCTCTGTGCCTCAGATTAGATTCCTCCTCTGTAAAATGAGGACAATAATAATAATACCTCCCTCACTGGGTCCTTATGAAGATTAAATTCTGGAAGTGCTTGGAACTGCGTCCAGCCCGGGGTAAGTGAGCACTAAATATTCACTCTGTAAGTACTGCTTTCCGCTCTCCTTTCCATATGGTATGTACATTGTTCTCCCGCCAGTCAGAATGAACCTCTAATTACACTCTGTTCCTCTGGTTCTTGGCCCCAACACAGAGCGGAATACCATTTTCCCCCAGCCTCTCATCCCAAGTACCCAGTGAACAGACTTCAAGACTCAGCTCCTCTGGGAAGCTGCCCTAACCACCCCTCCACTGGAGTCAGACGTACCCTTCACTGGGCCTTCATTCGGTTCCTTGTGCTCTATCGCAGAACAGATCACACTGGATCATGCAAAGTACTTTCTCTCTCTGTGTCCACTCCTTCAGGCAGGACGTGGCCTTACTCATCTTGGCAGTGCCAGCCCCTGGCACAGAGCTGGCTCAGTAAAGGCTGTAGAATTAAGTAATAATGCATATGGACATAGAGTAGACATGGGGTGCAAATGTGTCACCAGCCCCAGGGATAGTCTGGTTGGAACCACGGTCCTGATATAATTATTAACAACACCCCCTTTCATTTTCAAAACTGTCTCCACATGCAGAGTGAACTGTAAGGTCGCTGTAGGCGGGAGGGCTACACTCCTCACCCCATCAGACCCAGTCTCCCTTGGCTTAACGACTGTTTTGGAATGCCTCATGCACTGAATCAACAAAATGGATCATAGAACCTGAGTAGAATGGAATTCCCAAATAATCGATCGAAGGCAAAAGAGATTTAAAGGAAAAGTAACTTAAAATACAATTATATGTCTTTTGATGTAGAAGTGCTTGGGTAAATGACTTCTTCTGGCCAAGATGAAGCCACAGAGACCAAAATTTCCCTCCCACCTGAAAGAGCAGAAAACTAGACAACATATATGAAGACACTGTAATGAAGCAGTAAAGGACAGGGATCACCCAGAGATGGAAAACAAATCAGGGGAGCACCCCCACTGTCCCAGCTTTCTGTCTCGTGAGGGTTTCCTGGCCACAGCCCAGGGAGCGGGTGTAGACAGAGCTCAGAGGTCTCCCTGACTTGAGAAGACAGAGCTGGAAGTCCGGGAAGGCCACGGTGGCTAGACCTCGCAGAGCGGGGTACTGGGCAGAGCTGCCTCCAATACTCATCCCCCTCGAGTATCCTGCAGAGTACCAATCCGAGAGCATGCATGTGAGAGCATGCCTGAGACAGGAGAGAGAACCAACCACCAGGATTAAAGGGAACGGCGCCAGGTGCTCACACGGGGCAGGATTAGTGCCTGGGGCTGTCAGCCAGAGTGGACAACCTCGATTCACAAGGCTTCAGGTACTCATGAGGCTTTGGGTTCTGCCTCAGTGCTTGGGGCAAAGCAGTCTTAGATCAAGTGCTGTTCTTTTTTTTTTTTTTAAGATGTTTATTTATTTGAGAGAGAGAGTGCGCGCATGAGCAGGGGCAGAGGGAGAAGGAGAAGCAGACTCCCCACCGAGCAGGGAACCTGATGTGGGACCCTGGGATCATGATCTGAGCCGAAGGCAGGCGCTTAACCGCCTGAGCCACCCAGGCGCCCCTCAAGCGCTGTTCTTATTGCCTAATTAAGTAAAATCTGAAAAGATCAAACCCTTTCTAAGTAGCTTAACAGTGTGCTAGAACAAAGTTCAGGAATAGTTAGAGAAATAAAAAACTATCAAGCACCCAACAGAGTGAAACTTACAATGTCTGTCACCCAGTCAAAAATTACCAGAGATGTGAAGAGGCAAGAAACTAGGACACAGAATGGGGATAAAAATGGATCATAAACAACCCAGAAACGACATAAATGATAGAGTTAGCATACAAGTACATCTGGACACTTACGTTACTGTATCCCATATGTTCCAGAAGCTAAAGATTGAGCATTGGCACTAGAGACGTGGAAGATAGAGAAAAAGACCCAAATGCACTTGTAGAAACAAACATTATAATGTGTGAGACGAAGAACACCCTGGATGGGAGCAACAGCACATTACACATTGCAGAATGAAGGGTAAGTACGTTTTTTAAATTAGCCAAAATGAAACAGAGAAAAAAAAACACTGGAAAAAATTAAGACCATCAGTGAGCTATGGGACAACTTCAAGCAACCTAACATATTTGTATTTGGAGTCCCAGGAGCGAGGAGGGACAGAAAAAATACAGAAATAAGGTTAAGGTTTTTCCACCTGTTCAGGTTGAGACTAACAGAACACAGCACACTAGTCACATGCTTACATTTAAACCATGGAATCGACAGCCACAGATGCAGCCCGTTGCTGGAGGTGCTATACCCCGGATTTCAATTCAAATGTGGTTTTCTTCCTTGGGTGGGACTGTCTGGTATATTCTGGGATGGTCATCAACCCTAAATATCACCCAGGGGCGCCTGGGTGGCTCAGTTGTTCAAGCATCCGACTCTTGATTTCGGCTCAGGATCTCGGGGTCTTGAGATGGATCCCCATGTCAGGCTCTGTGCTGGGTGTGGAGCCTGCTTAAGATTGTGTCTCTCCCTCTCCATCTGCCTCTCCCCACTTGTGCTCTCTCTCTCTCTCTCAAAAAAAAGGAAAAGCGGCAGATTACATACAGCCCATGATGCCTAAAACAAGATTTTGCTGACCCCTGGTCTGGACTCCAGAGGAAAAAGGATGTCAAATGGTCCACTTCCACAAGGAGTTTAGAACCTAAGGGGGAGTGCAGGAATGTATCAGCCAGTATTCAGAGAAGCAGAAGCCGTGTGAGTGGTCCGCTAGAGCACATTTATCAGAGGGGCTAGCCCATCTACAGTTAGGGTAGCGGTGGACAGAGTCCACAGCAGGCAGATGCCTTTGCGTCTGGTGATGGCTGGAAGTTACTCCAGGGCGATAGAGCCCTCAGTCAGGAGGCAAAGCAGCACACGACATGGGGGCAAAGCAAGTAGAGATTGGAACCCACCAGAACCCACTGGACCTCATGAAGACAAACCAGAACCCACACCTCTCACCACCTCCAGCCTCACTGATGAGGGTGACCCGGCGCCCTCCGCCCCAGAGCTGCCCACGTGCCCTCATCCTCCCACATGTTCTCATGACACCGTAGATTTGCCCAGCAGAACACCCATCACGCCATCCTATGCTTGCCTGCTTCCTTGTGACTGGAACACAAAGAAAATGTCAAGCAAAATTCCACCAGTACTTTGGGACACATCGTAGTTAGTATCATCACGAGATGAGAGCTGGCTTTTCTAGAGCATTTGTGCACCAGGCACTATGCTAAGCACTCCACGTGCATTATTTCAGGTAACCCTCCCAATGAAATCTGTCATTGTCCCCGCTGTATAGATGGGGACAGTGAGGCTTTAAGAGGTTAGGTGGTTTGCCCAAGATCACAGAGCTAGCCAGAGGCAGAACTGGAATGCCACCAACATACATTTCATCCAGAGACCCGAGGCCTCGCTGCCATCTATCCTCGGCTAGTCCCTGAGAAAACAGGAGCCAGGGGGTTTGGGGCCTTTTTCTTTTTTTATCCAAATAAAAGTTGTTTCCTTGTAGTGGGTATTTAAACAGTTTTAGTAAATATTGGAAATCTATTCCAGGATTAAATTTCCAAAGCTACTGAAAGCCAAATATACACATATAATAGACATATAAGATACACATAGATAATATATAATATACAGACATAATATATCATATTAAGTGCTGAATGCAGTGAATCGGGAAACTCAAGCAAACAAAAAGTACCCAAAAGCATTATACAGAGCATCAACTGCTTACCAAACAGGTATTAAATGGTCAGGAAATGTGACCTATTCATTAAGGTATTAAACAGATCCAGCCTTACATAAAATCTCTATCTATTCTAGGTGAATAATAATAATTTTCAAATAATGTTGGTAATTTGAATATTTAGATCCACCCAAGCTCAAATCAGAGTCCAATATATGAACACGCTTTTACACACTTATCGATATTATAGATAAAACTGATTTAAATTAATTTCACCTGTGTTTCTGACAATGTGCTGGAAATCATTTGGGTATAAAGATCAATAAGACTCAAAGGGATTCCAGAGAGTGCATAACATAGAAACATCTGCAAATAACTGCAGAATGAGACAAACAAGAGAATAGAAGTCCAATATACAATGGAAGAATGGAAATGGAAATTTCATTTAGTGTGTATACTTATTAAAGTAATAGGAACCCAAAAAGCTTGATTAGTTTCCTTTTTTTAAAAGATTTATTTACTTATTTAAGGGAGAGAGTAGGGGGAGGAGCAGTGGGAGAGAGAATCTCAAGCAGACCCCCCTACTTGTGCTCTATTGACTGAGCCAGCTAGTAATCTCTTCTTAAAAATTATACGTTTAGGAAAATTTCATATAAGCCTTCCCATGCTTCCCCAAATAAAAATTTATTCTCTCAACAGTTGATTCTTCAAACTATCTTCACTACTTCCTGCCCCTCTACAAACAATACTATTATCTGCTAATATTCGGAAGTCTAAATAAATGATCTTATGCTGGGGCGCCTGGGTGGCTCAGTCGGTTGGGCATCTGCCTTTGGCTAGGGTTGTGATCCCAGGGTCCTGGGATTGAGCCCCGCGTTGGGCTGCCTGCTCAGCGGGTTGCCTGTTTCTCCCTCTTCCTCTTTGGCTTCTGTCGGCCGCTCCCCCTCCTTGTGCTCTTGCTCACTGTCTCTCAAATAAATAAATAGAAAAATCTTTAAATAAACAAGTAAATAAATAAATAAATAAATAAATAACGTATGCTTGAGAATATCTTACCAGAAAGATGTTGCCTGTAATCACAAGATCCAGAATGTCCAATTCTTCAAGATGAACAGTCCAGTTTCTGCAACAACAAAAATGCAGTACAATAAAGGGGATTGAAGAATCTTTACTGAGACAGAAGAGATGGTATCAACCATGTAAGTGTAGCCCTTGTTTGTTTCCTAATTTAAACCAACCAACTAAACAAAAAGTTCTGAGATGATTCAGAATATGTAAATATTCCCTGGAGAAGTTGATGCTATTAATGAGTTACTCAGGGGGGCTAATGGTATGGTGGTTACATACCATGAAATGGAATTCTTATCTTTTAGGGAAGTGTTCAAAAGTATTTATGGGTGAAATGACAGGATATCTGGGATTTGATTCAAAATAATCCAATGGGAAGAGGACTGTCAGAGGGTAAAGATGAAACCAGGCTGGGTACATGGAGGTTAATTTCACTAATCTTTCTAACTTTGTGTATGTTTGGAAGTTTCTATTATATGTATTTCAAAAAGACTTAAGGGAGAAGTCAACACTGCTTGAAATATGGCACAATATCTCTTATACTAGAGATACTTCAGATAACACAATAATAGTCATGTTAATTTCCAGACCTACTGGTCATGAATATGGGCCTTAAATAGAGACATAGCTATTCATAGCAAAACTATCCGAGAAAAGGAAATCTCTTACACTTAATTTAATTTCATTGTTCTCTTTGCCCGTATTTGGGAATAGAAATTGTTTCACTAGCTGAATAAATCATAACTATCCCAAAGTGTTCTTAATTACTGACTTCAATAAACATACTCGGGCATTCCAAGAACAAATAAGAAAATGAAGTTTATATCCAGGTATTTCTTTTATAAGCATCCATTTTGACATATAAACCTTGATTATGTTAAGGTAGTTGAGCAATAGGGAACTGGTGTGGAACTGAATTTCAGACTGCATTCTCAAACCCTTTTGTTTTTCCTACACCTATTTTTCCATGGTGGTTTTTTTGGGGGGGTGGGGGTGGCAGATTTTGGTATTATTAGCTATGATCTATGTAAGTCCTTTGAACCAAGTGGTGTATATGGAATCATTGAATACTTGAAACACACTTAAATAATTTCAGGGCTGATACAAAAAACAAAAAACAAACAAACAAAAAAACCAGCCATTAATCCTAAACCATTTTTGTAGAAATGACAGGTAGGGGACATTAGCAGTCAGAGTGTGATTACAGTTCAGACTAGACATTTCTGAACATTCTTCCTAAATGCCAGGGGGAATGAGAGCCCAGTCCCCTCAGGCTTTCAGTGTAATGTGGTGATGGATCCGTGCAAAATCCCGAAAGCTGAAAATCGGCTTCACCTCGCTCTCAGCCCTGTTAGTTCTTACTGCCATTTTGACTTTATTCCTTTTCTCTTAGTTTCTGCTGTTTCTCTAGATTTTCTGTCCTTGTTGCTTCTAAGGCAGATGAAAGCCAGATGAAAAGACATGGGGCGTCTGGTTTCGGCAGACTGGTGATGAGAGCTACATTAGCTACATTTCCCATGAATATTTTTGAAACACTGCGGACACCCACAGTGTGCCGGGGCAGGCCGCGGAGAACGTTACCGCCGCGCCACAAGGCACCGGGCCACCGACGGGCACCGGGGCTCGCTGCCTTCTGCCAGCTCAGTCTGCAGCTTCCCAGACGCCCTCTCTCCTCGCCCGCAGGCGCCTCCGCCTCCACTCCCATGCAGTGGGCCCATTCCTTCTGACCTGAGGGTGAACTGCGGGCTGGCCCTGTCCCAGCCCAGCGTCGCCATCCCTCCCTAGCTCCCTCCAGGCAGGTGCGGCCCAGCTCCCTGGCCACATCACGACCCTTTCGCGCAGTCCAGAACCAGTGCCTGGCGCGAGGCGCGAGCGGGAGCGCAGGGTCAAGGTTCCCGGGAGGAAGTGCGGCCTGGCGGGGCAGCGCGGGGCAGCCACCCGCCTAACTCCACGGCCGAGGGCTGGCGGCAGGGAGGGGGCGGCGGCTGCGGACCCGCAGGCGGACTGGGGGACCGCAGCACCGCCGCCAACTACGTCCAGGCGTGCCTGGGTTCTTGGGGCTCACCAGTGAAAAGAGGACGAAAATCCCACCGGGGAGGAAGAACGCACCCTCCTCTGCCTCCTGGCTGGCCACCTTGGGTGGAGTCGGGGAGTTCCGCGCGGACCCGGGCGCAGCAGGTGCAGTTCCGGCCGTGACCTTCCCACTGCTCCAACCAAGCGCTTCCTAGACAAACGCGGAGCGGAGCGCCCGGCGCTGGGCTGGGGAAGCGACGGCGCGAGCTTGGGGCGGCCGGGTCCTGGGGGTACAAGTGCGCTTCCGGGCACGCCGGGCCTGGAGCAGGGAGCCGGGAAATTAGGTCCATTTAGGCCTGGTCTCCGAGACCCACCCGAGGCCCAAGCAGGAGAAGGTCACGGGCGCCCTTAGGGTTAGCGGTTTAGAAACCAAATAGGGGGGCGCCTGGGTGGCTCAGTTGGTTAAGCGACTGCCTTCGGCTCAGGTCATGATCCTGGAGTCCCGGGATCGAGTCCCACATCGGGCTCCCTGCTGCTCAGCAGAGAGTCTGCTTCTCCCTCTGACCCTCCCCCCTCTCATGTGCTCTCTCTCTCTCATTCTCGCTCTCTCAAATAAATAAATAAATAAAATCTTAAAAAAAAATCACACCTCATTAAAAAAAAAAATAAAGAAACCAATAGGGCCCGGTTCCACCGCCTAAGGGTCTTGGGGCGAGTGTCTCAGTTTCTTTAAGTCGCAAACTTCTCATCCGTGTGATGGGGATTCCAGCGTGCCTTCTCCACGGGGTGCTGGGAGGGCTAAAGAGGAGCCCAGTGCCTGGCAAACAGACAGAGAGCAGAGGAGAACGGTGAGCCGCTGTCCTTACTGCCATCAGTTATTAGCCGGTGGGACCCGAGGGGGAGTCGCTTTACCTGCTTTCCCTCCTGCCCTCGCCCCAGCCTCCCTGCGCCTCCCAGCCCGTAGGCTCCGCTCCCCCAGCCGCTCGGGAAGTGTCCAGTCAGCCCGGTCTCAAGAAGACGAGCCCGAAGGTCGGAGGCAACCCCGTCTCTCGATCCCTCTGCGCAACAGGGAAGCGCTGTGCCTTGCGTGCGGGGGTTTACAGCAGACCCGCGCTGTGGCCCTGACAGCCGCGGGAACCCGGGAGGCGCCCGGACGCCCGTGCGCGGACCCACCTGTCCCCCGCGCCGCCCCGCCAGCAGTGTGGGCTCAGCCCGGGCTCGTCCTCACCGCGGGGCTGGTGCTGGCCGCAGTATCCGGGCCGTGGCTGGGCGGGTCGGGAGGGGCACCCCGTGGACCCCCCGCGAGGCCCGACCTGTCCGCGCAGTCGCCAAGTTCAACTGGAGAACAACGTTTACTTTACTCTTCCACCGAATCCACAATTTTCTTGAAAATTCATGTTCGATATGGTTTCATTAGTAGGAGAGGGAGGGGCCGGCTTGAGCCGGGTTCTGAGCCTCAGACACTCGTGTTCGTGACGGTGCTCGTCTGGCCTGGGGCAAAGCGAAGGAAGAAACGGGCTTCAGCCCCGAGGGTCGGCTCTGGGCTCAGCGGCGGCTCCACCCATTGCTCCCACGAAGTTTGTTGACCGAATCAATGAACGCGTGTAGGCCTGGAGAGGGTTTCGCACTAAAGAGCAAGGGGAGTCGGGGGTGGGGGGGCGGCGCTGGAACGTGAACGGGATTGTTCTTGGTAGGAAATAAGCTCCTTTATTAGGGCTTGTTGCCAAACACAGGTAGCCCCAGATCTACAGAATATGCTAAACGGATCTTAAAGCTGGGGTGCAGAGGGTCTGGCAAGACGTGGCAAAACCTGAGAAGGGAAAGTGGCTGGCGGGGAGGGTTAGAAGGGGCTTTTGGGTCGCCGGCAGCCGGAGCTGCGGGGAATCCGCGGTGCTGGTGTTGCGGACTAAGGCTTCACTGCACGTGCAGGGCGGAGCGAGAATGGAAGTTCGAGTCTAGGCGGCCACCGGGGGTTGGGCTTGAGAACTTTCCAGAACGTCCCCAGAACTGCACTACTGCAAGCCCGGAGGGGGTGAGGATCGCAGGCAAGACTTGCGAAGAAGTTCTCAGTGCTGGGGAGGAGATGAGAAACTGGGGTAAAAGTGGACCAATTAAACGGCTGTAAAAATGTGTCTGTCTTCCCTAGAAATTCACAGCTAGAACAGCGGAGTAGATGAAGGGAAAGGACCTTCTCACATTTACCAAGTGACTTCTCCCAAAGCGGCAAAGAATGCAATTCTTTTGAAACAGGAGCCCTTCTCCGGACCGGGAGTGCTAGTGCCGCAGGGTCTCTAGAGACTTGCTTTCTCTGGGGAGTATTTCCTGATGGGCATCTTCGTCTGGTTTCCCTCCCACCCGATCACCTGGAGCTGAATGACAGTGAAACCTTTCTGGTTGCAAAGTTCTTTCAGAAATGCCCTTTGAAACAACAACAACAAAGTTCTCTCTGTTCTAAAGAAATGGACTATAAGCCCTTAGAAGGCATCTATCTGGGGAGAAAATGGTTTTAATTGTAAATGTCCACAACACAGTTGCTACATTTGATCCTTGCTTTTTTCCCTGGCCCTGCTTTTGAAAATTCTAATGCCTTTTTTTTTTTTTAATTTCCCTAGTAAATGTTGGCTACTACATTCTAAGTTGATCTCAGATGGCGCTCCGCTTTATCCAGGCAAAAAATCAACGTCTTTAGAAAAATGAAAAACAAATGGAGAATATATTTACAGTTCCCTCCAATTCTTTTTTCTTCTATCCGTTTCATAAATACTGAATCCCGTTATTTTAAAACCCAGGACCTTTTCAACTTCAAATATTTGGAAGTTTTGAAAGCCGTTTTGAAATTTGTTTCTGCTACCTATAATGAATATGAATTGTAAAACTAAATTGTTTAACTGGGAGGAAAGAACGTTTTATTTTTTTAAGATTTTATTTATTTGCTAGAGAGAGAGCGCGCCCACAAGCAGGGGGAGGGGCAGAGGGAGAAGCAGGCTGCCTGCTAAGCAGGGAGCTCATCGCTGGGCTAGATCCCAGGGCCCTGAGATCATGACCCCAGCAGAAGGCAGAGGCTTAACCGGCTGAGCCACCCAGGGGACCCAAGAACTAAGTTTTGAAAGAGGTTCCACTTAGAAATCGATTATTGAGAAGTAATATGAAATAAATGATGAAGTGTAGTGATTTCGCATTTTATTTAGTCTATATAGCTAGCTTGATTTCAACATCTTTCCACGTAAGATGGCACATCAGACACACAGATCTGAAACAAATGTTTCAAAATTAAAATTCCATATTACACATCCATTTCAGGAAGACATAAAGAACATAAGTATTTTGGACTTGACTTGGGACTAATATTTACAATTCCTAGGGAGTAAACAAGGGGAAACAAGTCTGCATTGGACATTGTGTATTTTCTTTTTCTTTCTTTCTTTTTAACCAGAACAAAATATCCTGCTTGCGCTCCTACTTCCTCTGGATATGTGTAACCGGAAAAGCCCTGGAAGCCACAACCGGAGGCTGGAAAAAGAAAAAGGACAAGAATTGCCGCTGTCCGATGTTTATGTCCCGGTTGTCTGACAGTATCCAACTTGAGCTTTGTAAATATTTTGCAGTGACCCGAACTGTGGTTCAGTTAGTGGTTGTTCCGATGAGGGATTCAGATGCACCCGCGTTGTCCCTGCCGTGTAGGGTGTTGTGCGTGAAGGCAGAAGGCGAGGAGAGCGGGACCCCTCATTGCTCTGCACTACACCTTGGCTGCAGTTGCGCCCCGCGGAGTCAGCGCCCGGACAGGGTGTGGATGCTCCTCAAAAGGCTGGCAAGGCACCCTCTCTGCCGGAAAGGCTGGCCACCGTGGTCAGCCCGGAGCCTTCTGCTCCAGGCTGACACCCCAGCAGCGCCGCGGGGGCGGACAGGTGTTGGCCCAGCAGAGGGCCCTCGCTTGGAGCGCCGCCGCTGGTACAGCCCTGCTGCTGGGGCTGCTCTGAAACGGTCCCGGCAGCCGACGCGGCGGCCGCAGCGGACACGTGCAGCAAGGGGGTAGCGGCCCGGTGCTGCAACAGGCCCGCCGGGCGCTGCAGCAGGTGGCAATAGCCCCACGGGGTCGGGGGCAGACCCTGCCTGGCCCTGGTGCCCCCTCCCCGGACCCCTCGCATGATACTCTCGATGCTGAAGGGGGTGCATCGGTCTCGCGGCGGCGCCGCCGGCCCCTTGCCCTCCTCCCAAGGCTGGGAGCGCAGAGAGGGCTGCAGCGCCGAGAACGCGCCGGTGGCGGCCAGGTCGGCGCCCAGCGCTTTCCTGGGCGTCTCGGCGCAGGCCGGGGCCGACAGCAGCAGGTAGCGAAGCGGGTGAGGGTGCAGCAGCACGCACTGGCGGCTGCCGGCGGCGGCGGGGTAGGCCCCTGGGACTGGCGGCGGCGGGGCTGGGGGCCCGAGCAGCAGGCCCGGGCAGGGGCCGTGCAGGGCGGCGGGCGCGGCGGGCAGGGGCAGGGGGTGGTGCAGGTGGACTCCCGGCGGCGGGTGGTGGCGCTTGAAGCGCTTCCTGCGCCGGAGGAAGCTGCCGTTGTCAAACATGTCCTGGGAGGCGGGGTCCAGGCTCCAGTAGTTGCCCTTGCCCGGGCGGCCCGGCTCGCGGGGGATCTTGACGAAGCAGTCGTTGAGCGAGAGGTTGTGGCGGATGCTGTTCTGCCAGGCGGGGAACTTGCGGCGGTAGTAGGGGAAGCGGCCGCTGATGAAGGCGCAGATGCCGCTGAGCGTGAGACGCTTGTGCGGGCTCTGCAGGATGGCCATGGTGATGAGCGCTATGTACGAGTAGGGGGGCTTCGCCGGCTGCGGGCCGTCCCCAGAGGCCGCCGCAGGGCCGCTCAATGCCCTGAACTCGGTGCCAAACTTGGAGGAGTCGCTCGGGGCGCCGCCGCCTTCGGGGGGCTCTCGGGGAAGCGCGCCCGCGCCCCGCCGCGCCTCCGGCGTCCCCGGCGGCCGCAGCTGCGCTAGGAACCGCTGGCTCTCCGCCGCCTCTTCGTCTTCCTCTCCCTCCTCGTCTTCATCTTCCTCCTCTCCCAGGATGTCGATCTCACCGTCTTCCCCGTCGGAGCGCCGGAGGCTGCGCTGCGGTGCGCGGCGGAGGCGCTTGGGTTTTGGCAAGTTCATGGAGGATCGGGTCCTGCAGACGCAGAGGAGGTAGCGGCCGCTCACCCGGCTCGCGGCGGGGCTGGGCTGGAGGCCTGGGTTGAGTGTTCCAAAAAGCAGAAACCCTTGTGGTTGCCCTTTGGTGTTCTTCTCTGTTGGTTTCTCCTCGTTTCCAACACCGTCCAGCGAAGATGCACTTTGCCTTTTATTAAGGCTTCTTGGAGTCCCTGTGTGGTTGGCTCCCCCCTCCCCCTTTATGCCCCTTCTTCCCCTACCTCTGAGAGCTCCCACTTCCTTCCGACGCAGTCCAATGATGAGGATCCTCTGCACGTTACCCGACAGGGCAAGAACCTTCAGCCTCCTCCTTCTTACACCCACCCGCCAGCAAGGAAGATGCGCTGTTAAACTGCTTCGAAATGTGCAAATAAAGAAGAGGCAGGAAAATATGGTACCCAACAATTTATGGCCACCTTGACCCTCAGGACTCTCCGTTGGAGGATAGAAATTGGGGGGGGGCACTAAATGTCTACAGTGTTTGACTGTAAAACAACGTGTAACAGTAAAAGTGTGTTTTCGTGTTTCATAGTTGGTGATACCCACATTTTCATTGGTGGATTCCGTCCTCGTCCAGAATGATGAGCTGAAATATTCTTAATGTTCTAAGTATATCCATGAGCTCACGGGTGTGTGAGGGAGGCTTGCATGGTCCCTTCTGCTCCCCACCTTAGCTCCCCAGAATGTTCTCCCTGACTCAGCTTTAGGGAAAAGGCTGAGATGTCCTTGGCATTAAGTTGTGTAAGTTCCAGGTGGAAGGAGAGCAGGAGAGCTAAAGAGAAGTCCCCTTGCATCAGTGACTCTCGAACTTCTTTGAACATTTAACCGCAGTATGAAATACATTTTATGTCGTGAACTTGGAGAGCGAGACTTCTGTAACTAAAATGGGTTTCATAAAACAAGTGACCACTGATTTTTTTCTTTTTAAAAATGTCCATGACCAACCACACTGATTTTGCCACATCCTAACTAGTACAGAGCCAGTGTGAAAAATCCTGTTTTCAGAAAAAATAGCCTCACAACACCCAGGGATACACCAGTCTGAGAGTCAGTCGCTCACACATGTGCTCTACCCTCCTCCCCATTAAAGCCAACATTAAGCCCTTTTACTATAATAATACTAAAGTTGAAACTTAAATAAGGCAAAGGAAGAGGTGCAGTTTCAGCACCTTTGCCAAATTACTAGGTCGTCATTCCCTACATTGGAGAAGCGACATGGCACAGCAGCTCTGTTTAATTTACTTGATGTCCCTGGAAGTAAGGATTTTTAGATTGGCTTCACTTAAATCCGCTCAGAGACTAGAGTAGCAGTCCAGTGGAATATATTGTGTGTTATATAAGGGGGTCTGGGTCTTAGGCTGAAATGCTGAGCAAGAGTATATATTCATAATTTAATACCCAGCCACTAGTGAAAAGAATTTGAGAAGGCATCTAAAAAAATGCAGCGTGAAAATATTGGATTATGCCACTGATTGTCACAGAGTGAAACTTCCACTCTGGATTCATGATAATGAACTTTCAGGAAAAAATCAGAAGCCAGCTAAAAGGGCAAAATAACAATAACAACAAAGCTCAAAGTAGCTAGTCCCTTCAGGATAAAATTTTGAAAATCTTTCCCTACCGCTATCTTTTAAAAGCTTTGCCTCTACTCCTGAGGTTCTCCGCCTGTCTTCTCAGTCAAATGTAGCTTGAAATACAGAACTTTTGAGCCTTACAGATTTGTTTGAATCCCAGATTCACCAATTACTACTTGTGTGATCTACTAAACTAAGCTCCAGGAGGGCTGTGACAGGTGTCTTATTCAAACTCCGGCTCCCAGCTGCCTGCCTGTCAACCCCCTGCAGGTAAGGGACCTTTCTGCCAGGAGCAGAGGAATCCGATTACCTGGAAAGGGAGTATTGTTAGTTTTCGGAGAGTCAACGTCTACGGGGATTTGGGTTATTTAAAAATGAAAGGAGAAAAGGAAAGGCATGCAAAAACAAAACAACTGAAACAACCCCCATTCTCGGAGCTATGTCAAAGGGGGCACAGGAGACAAATGAAAGAGGCCCCCCACCACCTTGGCCAAAGCTCGGACAATTTGAGGAAAGATTAGATTACAACCCAAAGTATAAATATTCAAGCATCCATACTAATGAAAATTAATGATCAAGTAAATTAATAAATGGGGGAAGGCAGGGACACCTGGCTGGCTCAGTGACTTGATCTCAGGGTCCTGAGTTTAAGCCCCACATTGGGCGTAGAGCTTGCTTTAAAACAAAACAAAACCCCCCAAAAAATAAATGGGGGGAAAGAAGCCAATCTCCCATGCAGAAGAATTCCAAATAATGTAGATACTCCACGCTGGAGGACGTGGAGCATACTTACTCCTTTACTGTGGTAGGCATCACTGAGTGGCTTCCTTCCAAAGACTACAGTAGGGGCAGGGGGAGCAGGTGAATAATCTTACAAGTGAAGAAACCTGACAAACACTTCAGCCAGGTCATCAGGTGATCAATGTTAACATCAATAGTCATAAACCATGTTAATAGTATATACACTTGATATGTGATAAAAATAGCACTCTGTGATCTCGCTCCCCAAAACCCACCAAATCAGGAGGAAAACAGACAAATTCCAATAGAGGAGCATCTTATGTACCTAATCAAAACCATCCTCAGGCGCCCAGGTGGCTCTGTGGGGAGCGTGCTTCTCCCTCTCCCTCTGCCCCTCCCTCTCAAATAAGTAAACAAAATCTTAAAAAAAAAAAATCCTCAAAACTATCAAGGTCACCAAAACAAGGAAAGTCTAAGAAACGGTCATAGCCAAGAGGAGTCTACAGAGACATGATAACTAACATCTTGGATGGCATCCTAGAACAGAGAAAGGACACTAGGTAAAAACTAAGGATATCTGAATAAACTATGGACTCTGGTTAATAATAATGTATCAATATCGGTTCACTAATTGTCACAAATGTGCCATACTATTGTAAGACATTAAGTGAGGTGGGGGGGATATGGGTTCTTGTACTATCTGTATCTTGTACTATCTGCTCAATTTTCCCGTAAATCTAAAACTGTTCTGAAAATTACATTCTATTAGTTTAAAAATTAAAATGGGAAAAAAGGCCTAATAGCCAAAAAGAAACTTAAATGTCCATCAGCTGATGAATGGATAAACAAAATGTGGTACATAGTTCAGCAATAAAAAGAAACTAAGTGTTGATACATGCTACAAGGGATGGATCTGGAGAACATTACGGTATGTGAAAGGAGTCAGAATAGGCCAATTATAAAAACAGAAAGTTGATGAGTGGTTGTTGGGGCTGGGAGCAGGGGGAAATGAGGAGTAACTGCTGATGGATAGTTTCTTTGGGGAGTGATGAAAATGTTCTGGAATGAGACAGTGGTGGTGGTGCTTGCCACTACCTGTGTATTATACTAAAGCCCTGAATTGTACACTTTAAAAAGGTAAAGTTTACCATATGTGAATTATATCTAAATAAAACTGTTATACAAAATATGTCAATGTAAAAACAAAGAGCCTTATTAATGAAAACTAAGCAACACTCCATTATGCCAAGTCACTCTACAAAAAAAAAAAAAAAGGAAAAGAAAGGAACTCTTACTGTCCCCTCCCATCAATTCTTCAGTGTTGCCATAAGAATCAAAAGCCTTCCTTTGTAGCCCCTGCAATATTTAACCTGCGGCCTAGTGCATGGTGGGCACTCCATAACACTTGGTGATTACTTCTTTCCTAACAATGACAGGGTTTTTTTTCTGAACAAACCTATTGGGCTCACAAAATGCTGTCCTAGTGTGAAAACCAAACTTTCTAAACTAATCTACAAAAACGATGATGATGTCTGGTTTCTTTCCATTGCACTCTGAAAATTAAAGGCAATATGGTCATCAAAAGTTAAAGTTGATTCTAATATTAAGACTAATTGAGAAAGAAAAATCTAGCATATCTTTCTCATCGAAGTAAGAAGGGCAAGTTGCTAGTCTATGAAGGCAGAATTTATTTCTTTCAATGTCACTTCCACAATGTATGGCATTTCTAACACTGGAATAGTCTTTTCAAAGCAATCTAAAAATAGTTTTCTCACCTACACTAGTAATCCAAAGACTATTACTCAATTTGTAGCAAGCAACCAAGCAACCAAGCTCCTAAGTGCTTAAAAGCTTCTTAGCGTTATTTTGCTGATAACTTCCTTCAAATGTCATGAGCTAATAATCACAGACTCTTTTAGTCCCCTGGTCTTCCCTCACACCTTGTGCTGACCCCTTCCTACAGCTTTCTTGCACTCAGAACCAGTGTTCTTGCCCCTTACTTACTAAAAGCTGGGAAAAGCCTAGAAAAGAACTATTTGCTTTAGGAAGATATGCAGAAAGCTTGAATTTTTTTTTAATCAAATCTTACTATAAAAAGAGAATTCACGTGTACTGAGACTCTGTATTCAGGGTGCTTTAAATTTCATCCCTGAACAACAGAGATTTGCATTTTATCTCCATCTTATGAATAAGGAGGCAAAGGCTCAGAGAGATTTAGTAATCTATCCTATTCTGTATTACTCAGTAAACTATAGAATTTTTATTTTTTAAAGATTTTATTTATTTGACAGAGCAAGACAGCGAGAGAGGGAACACAAGCAGGGGGGGAGTGGGAGAGGGAGAAGCAGGCTTCCCGCCGAGCAGGGAGCCCAATGTGGGGCTCAATCCCAGGACCCTGGGATCACGACCTGAGCTGAAGGCAGGCGCTTAATGACTGAGCCACCCAGGCGCCCCAACTATAGAATTTTAGATGAACTATGCCTAAACCTTGATCATCATCATGAATACCCTTCAAATTTTCTTTTTTTTTTTTTAAGATTTTTATTTATTGAGAGAGAGAGAGAATGGTAGAGAGAGAGCATGAGAGGGAGGAAGGTCAGAGGGAGAAGCAGACTCCCCGCTGAGCAGGGAGCCCGATGCGGGACTCGATCCCGGGACTCCAGGATCATGACCTGGGCCGAAGGCTGTCGCTTAACCAACTGAGCCACCCAGGCACCACCCTTCAAATTTTCTATAGTTAGCAGAGTAACAGCCCACATTATTCAGTGATTTGCCTTATAAAACAAATATTCTTTCCAGGATATCTGTGGCAAGTTCCCAAGTCCTCTGAAGTACGGGTTAAACCAATAATGATTCTGATCACGGAAAAATACTTCATTTGGGGAAAAATAAGAATGAAGAACAGGACAACACATCTTTAAAAGAACATATAAACAACATAAAAATACAGTGTAAAATCTAAATTAAAACAGTGAAGGGGCACCTGGGTGGCTCAGTCAGTTAAGCATCTGCCTTCGGCTCAGGTCATGATCCCAGGGTCTTGGGACAGAGCCCCACTTTGGGCTCTGCGCTGAGCTTGGAGTCTGCTTATCACTCTCTCTCTGCTCCTCCCCCCACCAGGTGCACACACTCTCTCACTCTCTCTCTCTCTCTCTCTCTCTCTCTCGCTCTGTAAAATAAATAATTTTTTAAAAAGCAAACTGCATTACAATATATAAGGAATATTTTATTTAAAACACACACATTATAAAAATAAAACCTTTCCTTGCGGATATTTATAACAAGCTTCTAAATCTCCTGAGGAAGCAGCTTAAATTATGGTTCTGATCATTGAAAAATAATTCACTTTGGGCAACAACATAAGCCATGTGTGTGAGTGAAGCTGACAACATTGCTTACCCCCCCCAAGGAGTGACATGACAGAAGGAGAAAGGTCAGGGGAGACTGACTTCATCTACAACGTTTGCATTTTTACAACACAAATATATTCAGTCAATACTTATGTGATAAAAAATATTTAAAGATTAATACATTAAAGAAAAAACAAATATTTGTGAGTTTGATAAAGACAGACTTTTAAGAGTATATATTAATATTACTTCAAACATTTCTCCAACAGGAAATTAAAGTAAGCTCTTTCTCATGGCCTAGAACAGATGAATCTAGATACTTATTGTTTGCCAAAGAACATCACGGAGTATGATTATGGCAACATTAACTATAAAATAAATCAAGTTTAAGTTGTTAGGAACAAGAAAAAATTTATCCAGGTTCTGCTGTGGGCCAGGAGCTGAGTTGGGTGCATTAGAAACCTATTCAATCCTCACAACAACCTTGAATGATTGATATTATCACTATCCACTTTATAAATACCAATCTCGAGAAAATACTTTGTCCAAGATTACACAGCCAAGAAGCAGAAGTGGAACTAAAGCCCAGATCAGACTCAAAAATCAGCTGAGTTTCTACTGGGCAATCTGCTACCACCAAGTAAGCTTATTCTCTCAACTATGAATTTAAGAGAATGGATTCAGGAGGCAAATGGATAAATACAGAGAACTTTTATTTAAAAAGGGACAGAATGCAGGGGAGGAGACAGATAATCTTTTTTTTTTTTTAAGATTATATTTATTCATTGAGAGAGAGAGAGAGAGCATGAGCGGGGGGAAAGGGCAGAGGGAGCGGGAAAGGGAGAAGCAGGCTCCCAGCTGAGCAGGGACCTGACCTGGGGCTCAATCCCAGGACTCTGGGATCATGACCTGAATCCAAGGCAGACACTTAACTGACTGAGCCACCCAGGCGCCCCAAGAGACAGATAATCTAATCAATTGGCCTTCCTCCAAACACTGGAGCCATTCAAGATACACAGAGATACTCTTTTACTTAAAATTCTGGAAAAAAAAAATTCCAAAGGGCATTGTAATAGCTTTCTGATATTTAATAATCATTAGTTTGGGAAAGCTCTTCTTTAAATCCCATCTAATGCTTTTCTCTTACAATCTGAATACAGTTATGCTGACCTGGCCTTTAGTAAGAATAGGAGATAAGTAAGCCACTGTACATTTACACACCAACCACTGATATAAAGATGGTTAAATGATCCTAAGTTATCTGCAATTATGTCTGAAGTTTTGCACCTTGTCGCTTTTTTGCTTATACTGAAAATTAAAGAAGTTCAAAGAAATCATGATGAATTTAATACCAGTAGTAAATTCTACTTAAAATTAAAAGCTCTAAAACTGGAATCATCTAAATATATTATGAAGTAAATGGAAGTTCCATTACTCTACAGGAAAGCTTAGAATTGACTAGGAGATGGCTTTAATTTTTTACTCAGATTTCCTCCACTCATAAGTCTCTAGCCACATCAAGACTTTTATTTCATTTAATAAAAATGGTGATACTGTTTTTACTTTTATTTGTTTATTCGACAGAGAGAGATAGTGAGAGAGGGAACACAAATACAGGGGAGCTGGAAACGGAGGAGCAGGCTCCCCGCCAGGTGATACTGTTTTTAAATAATTTTTGTTAATAACAATAAAATTATATCTATGCAATCAGTGTAGTTCTAAGGGAAAAAAAGAACGTGAAAGTAAGTTTTATCATTATGATTATAAATAACTTCCATGGATAAAAAGTTCAGCATATGTACATTTCAAACCCAGTTCTGACAGATACTTTTGTGAAACATCTATTAAAAAAAAAACAAACAAAAAACTGGACACCTGGGTGGCTCAGCCGGTTGAGTGTCCAACTCTTGATTTCGGCTCAGGTCATGAGCTCAGGGTCCTGGGACTGAGCCCCTGGTTGGGCAAGCGTGGAGCCTGCTTAGGATTCTCTCTCTCCTCCCTCTGCCCCTCCTCCACATGCACACCTCCCACGCACTCGCTCTCAAAAAAACAAAAAACACTTTAGAGGACATTATGTTTTATTGTATGAATGTCAAATGTTTTAAGCACTTATTTACTACATTTTATGTGTTCCATAAAATAAACACTTTTTTAAAGTACGCCAGAATTCACAACAGAAGTAATGCAAAAAATAGACACTTGAAATACACCCAGTAGGACACTGAATCCCGATTTATCACCCAGTCCCTCTGATAAGAAATGCTTCTAGTGTTATGGACAAACTTGATCTTCTTTGAAATGTGTTGTCCACCGCTTTTCTGTTTCCATCACAGTAGCTATAAATAGTTGTCTGAGGATCTCCTTATCTAAATTCCTGCCTGCAAACAGAATAAAATATGGTGTGATTTATATGATGCTTATTAAAATGACAGTTTGCCTATCAATTCCAAATCATTAACAACTTGATAATCTTCAGAAATTTACAAAAACTAAGTAATCAGTGATCCCTTCCCTTAACTTCCTATTTCTAATTAAGTCCCTCAGAACCAAATTGGCATTTTAATTACTTTTCTACATTTGAAGAGGAGTAAAATGCCTAACAAGTTCTTATGAAGGTTATCACATCATGAAGACAAATACATTAACCACAAGCTTAGTTAGGTTGACCAAAGGGGTTGAGATTGGTTAATACTGGTTAAGGAGTATACTGTATCACTTTCAAATATATATATTTTAGAAATTTAACTGTCACTTACCAATAAGAACCAATCGATTTGTTCTCTCGGTGTCATTGTTCCAGCTCAGTGGAGTCTCCTCCAGATCATAGAGCTCGTGGACACCCTGGACAATCACCTGTTTTGGTTTGTCTTTGATTGACACCAGCCCCTGCTCAGATGAGAGGGTTCAATCAGCTGCAGTTCAAATTTAAAGCAGAAACTGACCATCAATGTTTATGGATTAATTATTCCTATTCCATTTTAAATACACACCCATAAAGAAGATGATGTTAAAATTACTTAAATCCAGTTATTTGTGCATTCTAGAAATAGTTTCTAAAGTCTCCAATTTTAAAAAAGGCTTATGTGCACAATGTTTTTTTTTTAAATAATCCCTTTTCCTAACAATAAAATTAATGTATGTATTAAGGATGTCCTTTCAGTGTTATGAGAACTAAAAATTTAAACAACCAAATGATAAAACATGCATCGAATTCTACTGATGTTTCTACTTTAAGGATTTTACACCTGTTTCAGTTTTTTAGTGGGAAAACTTGAGAGGTTAAAGGACTCGGGCGATAATGCTGACTGGGTTGCAGTGAATGGTGCAGGGAATGATGGAATAAAGGAAAGGAAACATTGTCTGGATAAAGTTCATTTTTCACTGATTTGCAGAAATGAGAAACAAGTTATCTGATAAACCTGCCCCTCCCGGGATAAAATAATTTCTCTGAAATAATCCTGTTATACTTGTTATAAAATTAATGCAGAACAGTAAGAGACAAACCATTCATAGTCATTCTTGCTACATAAGCTTTGTGTGTTTTTGGCATATTTGTGTATTTTAGGTGTATGTTCTTCCTGTTTTCCTTTGCCCACTTGTTTTCTGCTTTTTTCCCCCTAGTTTTACTGATAAAATTGACATACAGCATTGTATTAGTTTAAGGTGTACACTATGATTTGATTTCTGCTTTTCAAATTTGAATTTTAATACACAGTAACTCCTTGGAAAGAATTATCTAAACAGCAATTTTTTGTTACTTGTATAAAGACTTTGAAGTGTTAGCTGCTACCTGAGTGAACGTTTTATTTTATTTTATTTAAAAGATTTTATTTATTTATTTGACAGAGACAGAGAGCACGCACAAGCAGGGGGGAGTGGGAGAGGGAGAAGCAGACTCCCCGCTGAGCAGAGTCGGGGGGTGGGGGGGCTCGATCCCAGGACCCTGGGATCATGACCTGAGCCCAAGGCAGACACTTAACTGACTGAGCCCCCGAGGCGCCTCCCTGAGTGAACATTTTAAACATGTTCATCGTTATCACACTAACATTTTGTAGCCAGAAAAGAAAGAAGTCTATGCAGGTGAAGGCTGTGTTGCCCCAGATCTCGAAGTGTCGCTGCGCTCAGAGGAAGGCCAAGAGAAGAACCAAAGAGGACCGACAGCCGCGGAAAACCTGTCCCGTGCCTAAGGACAAAATCCAGGCTGGGCTGGTGCAGGATGCGCCCCGGAGCTCTGGGTGGAGGTCTCGGTGGCAGCATTAGCATACATGCCCCAAGGGCTGCTTTGTAGGGACCACCCCCCATTCAGGAGCAGGGCATAAAAGCAGTAACAGAAAGAAATACACCCTGCCAGTTAGGATCACGGAATGTAGATGGTGCTGCAGTCAGGAAAGCCGCAGCAGGATCACGCTTAGTTCCTCTGGGTGGGAATGACTTGGGAACAGACTGAGACTCACCCATGTTGCTCTGAAGCCAATCGCAGGTAGAGCCGCATGGGGAGTAAAGAAATCTAAACCTGAATGGTTTCTTGATTGTGTGTACCTTTGTCATTCTAGTGACCCCAGGAAGTCAGCTGCTAACTGGAAAATTTAGTTACTAACAGTAATAATACCAAATAGTAATAATAAAAACTTTATGCACACTTCTGGAAACACAGGAGTAGACAAACGACTGCTGATTGGTTAAGCACACAACTAGAACCGCTGCCCCCTGGAAAAAACACCTTCCGTGACATAAATACCCAAATGCCACGTAACATGAATGGGTTTCCAAATACAGAGCAAGAATTCTTCTCTAGTCCTCCGTAACTGTTTATAGTATAACTGTTTAGTGTCTGCTAAATGTGCCAAGCAACACAGGTTTAGCTGCAGCAAGATGTCTAATGTGATTTCTCTGTTAATGAAGCTCCCTTGGAAAATGAAACACAAAAAGATGCCTGGGTGGTCCAGTCGGTTAAGCGTCCGACGCCTGATTTCACTTCAGGGTTGTGAGATGGAGCCCCAACGTGGGGCTCGAGCTGGGCATGGAGCCTACTTAAGATTCTCTGTCTCCGTCTCCCTCTACCCGTCCCCACCATTCCCTTAAAAAAAAAAAAAAAAAAAAAAAAGACATTCATTCAGTTTTCCCTAACTGACCAAGCTGTGTGCCAACGAAAGGAGAGTTCCAGCGAGTCAAGCTCATTAGCCAGGTTAACTGCTCAGAACACTTGGGAAGAGAGAACGAGGGGTGATGTTTCAAAGCACAGAGGTTGCAAATGAAGCTATGCAAATAAATCACGCTTTACGCAGTGATTTCCAAAGCTTCTTTTCAGCAACGGAAATGAGAAAAAAAAAATGAAATCAGACAAAAGTTATTTGTACTAAAACCAGCGCTTGTGTTTAAAACCAAATAAGGTTTTATGTCACAGTCAAGAAAGGAAAGGGCCTTTGTCCCAGAGTACTACAGTGTAGACCCTACTCCGCACCTTTAGCCGTATGACCTCCATGTAGTTGTCATCCTTGTTTCGCACGTTCCGCTCCCACAGAAGATTCTGTATCAAGTGACATATTCAGTAAGACCAACCATCACTGCCAGCAACAACCAAGTAACACAACAGGTGGTAAATCATTATCAAATACTGCATTCACCTGAATAAATACATTCAGACTTTCCTCCTTTGCATTTCCTTGTACTTCAAATGTCACCGTAATAATGCTCTATAAATCAAGACAGATAATCAATCATGATTTTCTTTATAGTAATGGTGTATTTTTAGAACATCGGTATATTTTATAGTAATGTCAGTGTATTTTAAGACAAAAAAAAATACATGAACACGTATGCTGCCTGACAACTATATTGGGTCTATCTTTTTCACTATCTTGCTGAGTTCTGGTAGCAGCAATTCCATTTTCTGTATTCCACAGAGGTGATCAGTGGGTTAGTATTTAAACAGAGAAACTTTCATGAAAGGATACTCATGGTTTAATTCATCCTTTCCAGGACTCTCAGCACTGAGCGGGAAGGTAATATCTACAGTGTACCAACTATGTACCAAGCCAGGTACTCTTAGCCTGGATCACTTCATCTTTTCAGTTACTCGTGACAACAATCCTATGGAATAAAGAGAATTATTTCCCTTTTATAAATAGGGGGTAATAAGGCTCAGAAAAAATAAACTACTCAGAGCCAGAAGTAAAACTCATATGCAGAAGTGTAATTCTGTTCTCTCGGAAAAATATAAAGGAAAAATTCAGTTTATCTCTGACCATGTATGCGCCAAAGGAGAAGAGTATCTGGAGATGAGAATGATAGTATTATGTCCCTCTTGGTTTGAGAAGATTGACATCATTTAGAATGTTAACTCTGAGATTTATTTTTCCTCCTGCTCCTGATAAATCTCTCACTGTCTACTCTAAGAAACCAGAAGCTCAAGATTTCCTGTAGCTGGTCACATAAAAAATCCAAAGCTCCATTTGCTCCTGTCACCAAAATTTCAACTTAATGATGAGAATACACAAGGGCTAAGAGTAAGATGATGAAAACACAAATCCCGCCTTGGATAATTAGGATAAGATGCTCAAGCCAAGCTTTAAAACAGGAAGAAAAAAACATAGTAAAGCATGGCTTTGCATCATTTCCTGCAACTGCATTTATTAACAGCAATTTTATTCACCAATGGAAAAGCACACAGGCTTAGAGCAGAAAATATGAAAAGACCAAATTGTTTTTTATCCAAACACAGAGGATCGCTAACATAAGTACTAAAGACCAATCTAAGGACAAAATATACTGATATTTAGTCTCCACTGTTGCTGATAATGGGAAAAGCAAAAAGCACTTTCTTGCTAAATATGAGACATGAAAGCCAACTAAAATTGACTTTAAAATGTCAGATTTTTAAAAGTACTTATTCTGTCACAATAGCCAAGAGATGAAACAACATAACACTAACAGATGAATGGACAAAGAAAATGTAGTATAATAGTGTAGTATAAAACTGTGGTATGTTGATGGACCATTACTCACTGTTAAAAAAAAGGAAATTCTGCCACATGCCACAACGCAGATGAGCCTTGAGGACATCATGCTAAATGAAATAAGCTGGTCACAGAAGGACAAATACTGCATGATTCCACTTATATGAGGTATCTAAGTGGTCAAACTTACAGAAATAGAAAGCAGAATAGCGGCTGCCTGGCTGGGAGGTGAGGGAAATGGGGAGCTGCGGTTCAATGAATATAGTTTCAGTCATGCAAGATGAAAAAGGTCTAGAGATGTGCTGTACAATAGTACTCAGACAGTATCAGCTAGTGATATTGGACTATACACTTAAAAATGTGTCAAGAGGGTAGATCACATGTGTTTACCATAACTTTTTTAAAGTACTTATTTTTAAATCTAAATAAACACACTTTGAACTATTTATTTTACTGCATTTAAAGTTTTCTTAAAAAAATAAAGTTTTCTTTTCCCCTTAAAGCAATCACTATAAATAATATCTAAGAATCCATATCAAAATGTATAGCAAATCCTATAACATATCAAAATACATAGCAAAAAGGTTGCTAAACGAAACATAATTTGTCATTTTCAAAAGACAGTAGCAATTCAACCTTCAAAACTGCTTAAAATGTATTTTATTCAAGTTGGATAACTTGGCTTTTAATATTGGAAAGGCCTCAACATGGAACTCAAAACTGTTTTATTCTAGCTTAAAGAATTTTTACTGGGAATGACTGTTGTTTTCGGCAGGTTAGGGATATGACAATATTTTTAAGGGGTACAATTAACTCCAATATGAGATAAAAAGGGTTTTAAAAGTTACGACAATGCATCAAGGGGCTCAAGGAGTGAGATAAACATTTTAGAACTAGATGTTTTTCTGTACCAATCAACTCTTTTCGCAGTAGACAATACCTTAAAGATGAAATCCGCAAACTCCCAGTGCAGAGGACAAGGGTCATAACTCATAATTCCTAATTTAATGAACTATGCAGACTGCCATTTGGGTTTTCTCCCCTTCTCACCTTCCAACCCCGGGTCCTCCTTATAGGGAGGTAACAAGGAATCCATGAAAGAGAGCTGCATTACAGATGATTCAGGGATAAAACTTTAATAACATACCTACTATGCCCTACGTATTACCCATGTCAGTATTTTTTTTCCCAGTTTTTGTTTTGAATCTAAAATTAACTCTCCTTTTCCCAGACACAGGAAGAAGCAGAAAACCAAAGCAATCATTCAGAAAATGAAAGTAAAATAAGGTACTGCCCCTAAAATAAAATTTAGGAATAACTCCAAAAGTTTAGTTTTCTGGTCTGTTTTTTTGTCCACCTCCCAGGTTATTCCCCTGGGTGTTCTAGTCTTTGGCAAACAATATCTAATAGCAGTAACTTCTGCGTGTTTTCTTCATCTGGAAAACTGAGCCCATTAACATGCTCAACCCCAAATGTGAAGCTCCTCCCAAGTCATTTCTACTGGACATCCTGCCACCGAGTAAGAACCTGAAAGTCCGGCATTCCTCCGCAAATCAGTGTTTCTTCCAGGTTTCTCTATGCCGAGGTCCCTCCAGTCAATCAGGCGTGTTTCCCATCAGTTCCCCCATCTTACTGCCCCAGCATCGGTCAGTAAGGCTACTCCAGCAAGTCTACCTGTGAATCAGACCTCGATTTATCCCATTTCCATTCCCGCCATGACCCACACAGTCCAGGCCCTTGTCACAGGGTATCCTCCTGCTTGATCTCCTGCCGTCAGCTACAGCCCTGCTCACCTGCCACTGGGGGACAGCACAGCGTGTGTTCTGCTTGCCACCGCACATCAAAGCCCGACACCTTAGCTTAGGATTCAAACACCAAGCGTCCACCAAGATTTCTACACTTACAGTCTTCCTCTTCTAGAGCATTCTCACTTTCCCACTTGTAAACAACTGGGTTGCTCTTTCCCTTACTTCTTCCAGTCAAACAAAAACCTCCTCGTTTAAGGCCACGTTTTGATGTCTTACTCAGAATAGCAGTCGCATCTTTGCAAAGAATGTTGCTAACTGGAGAGAGACGCAAAGGAACTCTCTTAACGATTTTGGAAATCTTCTGTACCTGGATCTAAGAGAGATTTATAGAGATATATGTCTATGTATGCAGATGGACTGATACACAGGCACAAATATATGTAAAGATACATTGACTTGTATGCTAAAAACCTGTATGCTTTACCGTACGTTAAAAAAAAGCATCTTTCATGAAGCCTCAGACCCACTAAACCGAAGGAGACCATCATTCCCCTGAATCCCATAGCCCTTTGTCTGCATTATATTCTGCCTTTTCTTATATACCTAAAGCAGGAAAGTGCATCCGAATCTCCTGTAGAGCCTTAAAAAAAAATAGACATGCCCTATTTACTGGTGAAATGACACACTGTCTGGGATTTCTGTTAATACACTCCAGCAAGGGTAATGGGCACTTGCAGTTTTATTATACTATTCTACTTTTATGTATTTTTGAAATTTTCTCTTGAAAAAATACTCCAGCAAAAGAAATATTGGGAAGACAGAGGAAATAAAATCAGCAAAATGCTGGCAGCCATTGCAACTGGGTTCCTTTTGCTATTCTCTGTACTTTTGTGTATCTTTGCAAATTTCCATAATAAAATGTTAAAAATGTATATACACATTAATTTGCACATACCCAAGCCCCACTCCTGGAGATATGAGGTGGGGGGGGGGGACTACTGAGCATCCAATATTTTTTAGAAAGTTCCACAAGTGACTCTGATGTTCCCCATTTGGGAATCACAGCTTTCATTCTTTTAACAAATATTCACTGAGCAGCCACCACAGACCATGCCCTGTGCAAAGCATTGAGGAATCTACACTTAAGGAGTATACAGACTACTACAAGGAAAAAGCATTTCAACCCAAACTATAAGGCATGATAAATGCCATGAGAGGGGTATGTGCAAGATACCATAGGTATAGATACTGGCCGTTATAAAGGTTCTTGAAAGAGACTACTACATTCTTCATCTTTTACATGACTCCTAGGATGATGGTCCCTCACTTGGAAAGTCAGTAAGAATATGCTTGCGCTTCATCTTTAGGACTACTACTGAGTATTTTAAAAGTTGGTTTTTCCCAAAAACTCTACAGCCAGGGAATTGTATTTCTCTCATTCACTCATTTTAAAAGCATGAAAGATGACTATTTTATGAAGTTTCTGAGAGGAAAGTGCCAGGAACACAGTTGTACAGGTCCCCATAAATACCAGCCAAACTGAAGACAAACAAGTGGCCCCATCACAATGAGTAATGCTTCAAAGAGTGAGTGATGGTTTCCAGACAGAGGAGGGAAGACAGTACATGGCTCACTCATATGCCCCCTTGCTCTCACTCTGTTTCAATGGAACAAAGAAGTTACCCAAAACCTCCACCATCTATGACTTGCTTAAAAGAAAGATGGGTACAGTGAAAACATGTTTTGTTTGTTCCTAGTATCGTCAATATTTACCTCAGGAATTAGAGTTTTAGAGCACCTAAATGAAGGACACCTTAGGGAATTCAAATTTACAGTGCTATCCGCCAAGTGAAACTCAAATCTTCATTTAAATAAGCCATAGATGCTTTTACCAGACTTTCCCTTAATCTAGCAGTTCAACATAGCTAAAAACCGGCTGCGTATAGAACCCCCAGGCTGCTTTTAAGCAGTGATTCCCACCAGAAGAGTGACCTGTTGAATGGAGAAGCTAGAAAGCATGATTTCTTAAGACTCTAAAGTCTGGCTTAATGAATTCCTATTACGCATTAAGAAGCTAGATGAGATTACCTCAAAAGCATCCAAATTCTGAAAATTATCAACACCGTTCAAAAATACTTTTTTTTTAGCAAGACTCAAAACAGTCCTAAAAGAACCAATTTATTTTTTTAAAACCCTTAAAAAAATTTTTTAAAGATGTTTTTTACCTGATCAAGGTGAGGCTGTGTTGTTGGCACATGCTGAAGCTTTTTCTGCAAACTAATAACAACTGATTATAAATTCAGACATCAATATACTTTCAATTTAACCTTATATGTTACTTAGAGATATGGAGCTAAGAAGGGAGTTTCCACAACTCAATCTATTACACAGTTCCAATTTTACATGCTATTTACACATTCTAATACAGAAAAGCTAGCAGACTGTTTAAAGATTTTTCCTAACAATGTGCACACATTCAACAAACAAGCAAACAGACTGGTGGTTGCCAGAGGGGAGGTGGATGGGGGAATGGGTGAAACAGGTGAAGGGGACTAAGAGGTATAAACTTCCAGTTACAAAATAAGTAAGTCATCACGGAACACTACATCAAAAACTAATGATGTACTGTATGGTGACTAACATAATACAATAAATATTTTTTAAAAATAAATAAATAAATAAGTCAAAGATGAAAAGTACAGCACAGGGAATAGAGTCAATAATACTGCAGTAATGTTGTATAGTGGCACTTGGTGACCACACTTATCGAGGTGAGCACTAAGATACAGAATTCTCAACTTAATATGTTGTACTCCTCAAAATAATACAACATTGTATGTTATACTTCAATTAAAAAATGTACATTCACATGCACACATCTACACACAATACAGAAAAAAACCCTAATCTTTAGCGACACTATTTTGTGTGGTTAAATATGTCAGCAGATTTCTCTTTAATTCCAACAGATCTATAACTGACCTAGAAAAATACACGTAAGCATTTTACTACTGCTCCAAATTTCATCAACTTGTCCCATGCTTCCTAATGTGAAAATAAGACTAGTACCTAAAGAAAGTCAGAAGGGTATATTTATTCCTTTATCAATGTATTCCCTTAAACGTATCTATTTATTAAGAAATAAGTAGTATTAAGAAATAAGCCTTCTATATAGTCAGTTGCCAGTGACTGAGAGAAAACAAAAAATCTTAAAAATGTTTTGTTTTGATATGAAAAAGAGCGAGAATATCAAAATGGCACAACCAATTATAACCTTAACTGTAGCATACATTTGGACACTGATGGGGGTAGGCTGGAAGGAGGAAAAAGACTTAAAACCTTGCAGATGTTTTGCTCTGCAGAACAGTGAGGGGTAAATTAGTAACAGGGAGTTTAGAAAAGAGAAAAGGATTGTAGGAACTGTTGGAGGGAAATGAGCCTCACAGGATGGGGTCTTAGTAGAGAAAGTGTCAAATTAAATCCTTCCCAGCTGGTTGCTCAGAAAAGGATTCTCCATTTTTGCAACTGAGCACAGTGAAAAGTTATGCACAGGCCTGAGCCACAGAGAGGGCATCACGTTAAATAGCTACTTCTTTCAGTGTCGCTAATGCATTATCACTGTTCTTAAACAAGTGTGGAATGAAATTACCTTAGAAAATGTTCGAAAAATCACACAATCTTTATGTTCGACATTTAATGTTGTTAAAAATAACTGCCAACAACTTGCATAAGAAGGAAAAAGTTTTCCTCAACCCTCTTTAAGTGCCTGGCTGGGTGTGAAAATTAGATTGACAAACACAGATTAACAGGAGAAAAGGGTACAAGTTTATTAATGTAAGTTTTTTTTTTACCAGATTTATTTATTTTAGAGAGAGAAAGAAAGAGTGTGCAGCGGGGGGGGGGGGCGGGCAGAGGGAGAGGGAACCTAACACAGGGCTCAATCTTGGGACCCTGAGATCAGGACCTGAGCAGAAACCGCAAGTCAGACACTTGACCCACTGAGACAGTCAGACGCCCCTATTAATATAAGTTTTATGTAACATAAGAGCCTTCATAAAGAAATGAAGAACCAAAGAAATGGTTAAACCTGAGCGTTTTTATGCTATGTTTGATGAAGAGTGGAAGGTTGTGGAAAGAAACAATGGGACGGAGTATGAAACAAGTGTAGTAAACTGGAGGATACTCAGAGAGGCCTGTTTCTTGATTCCTCCGTGTGTACCTTAGTCTTCAGAGATAAGGATGCTCCTTTCCTCTGGGCACTGGGAGGGTACCTCTCACACGAGGCTTTTATGACTCAACTACTTTGGAGAAAATGGGAGAAAATATTTCTAAATCACGTATCTGATGAGGGGGTAATACCTAGAATATATAAAAAAAATTCCTCCAGCTCAGCCACAAACAACAACAAACCATGGGATTAAAAAATGGACCGAGTATTTGAATAGACATTTCTCCAAAGATGATCTACAAATAGCCACTGAGCACATGAAAAGCTGGTCATGACCTCGAACCACTGGAGAAATGCAGAGCACAAACACGAGGAGCTGCCACCTCATACCCATGAGGACGGCTACTACCAAAACCAACTAGAAATACTGAGTGTTGGCGAGTCCATGGAGAAAGCAGAACCCTGTGCGCACTGCTGATGGGAAATGAAAATGGTGCAGCTGCTGGGCCGAACAGTAGGGCATGCCTCAAAATAGTAAAAAGAAGTGAAAGCAGGAATCGTGTAGCAGCATTGTTCACACAGCCAAGAGATGGAAGCAATCCAAATGTTCATTAGTGGATGAATGGACAATATGACGGAATATTATTTGGCATTAAAAGGAAAGAAATCCTGTCACAAGCTACAACATGGATGAACCTTGAGGACTAAGTGAAATAAGCCAGTTAAAATAAGACAAATGCCATACATTTTCATTGGTATAAGGTATCTAAAGAAGTCAAATTCTTTTTTTTTCAAGATTTTATTTATTTATTTGAGAGAGAAAGAGAGAGAGGGTGAGCACGAATGGTGGAGAGGGGCAAAGTGGGAGGGAGAAGCAGACTCCCCACCAAGCAGGGAGCCTGACGCAGGACTCAATCCCAGGACTCTGAGATCATGACCTAAGCTGAAGGCAGATGCTTAACCGACTGAGCCACCCAGGAGTCCCCTAAGTAGGCAAATGCTTAAAAACAGGTAATAGAATGGTGGTTGCCAGGGGCTGTGGGGAGGGGAACAGGGAGAGTCATCATTCAACAGAGTTTCAGTTCTGCAAGATGAGAAAGTTCTATAGATCTATTGCACAACAATGTGAATATACTTAATGCTACTGAACTGTAAACTTAAAAACGGTTAAGATGATTTAAAAAAAAATGAGACTGAAGAAAGATACATTCTTCTCCCTTATCAAAAAGATTCCCGGGCGCCTGGGTGGCTCAGTCGTTAAGCGTCTGCCTTCAGCTCAGGTCATGGTCTCAGGGTCCTGGGATCGAGTCCCACATCGGGCTCCCTGCTCCGCGGGAGGCCTGCTTCTCCCTCTCCCACTCCCCCTGCTTGTGTTCCTGCTCTCACTGTCTCTGTCAAATAAATAAATACAATCTTTAAAAAAAAAAAAAAAAAAAAGATTCCCTCCAGGGAAAGAACCAGGAGAGTGATCCATCACTGAGGAGAAAGGAGGAGTGTGTAGGAATACCCCAAGCTAAAGTTTTTTATGTATTTCATCCATTTTTCTCATAGAAAGAAAGTATTACACACAGTGGTTGGTGCAGAAGTATTAACGATGAATCCCTAAAGTTAACTACCATTTATACTAAAATTTCTATAGGAAAATGCACTGTGATTTCCAAACATCCAATTAATAAAACTTTCAAGAACAATATCATTAGGAATGATCTTGTACACCAAAGGAATGACAAGAAGCTTAAATCAAGGGTGCAACTGTATAAATCATTCCTGTAACTTCTACAACTGTGGAATAAGAAGTATATTACAATAAAAGTCAACAAAATACAGAAAACATACCTTACTCCAGAAAGACTGTCAAAGGCATGAAGATCTAATACATTAGCGAGATGAACTCTAAAAGGAAGAAATCCAGTGTAAACTATGGGAAATTCTGTGAAATATATTCAATTAATCAAAGAAAAAAAAATCTCTAAGACTCTTTTGCCAAAAACGTAGACATAAAGTTTAATCAATATATCATACTATTTTGGGAAACACATAAAAATGACAAGCAAAGAAGAAAAAGCTTGTTGTAAAATTTTTTAATAGAATTTCTTCATAAAATTAAAAAAACAGTGACTAGTTTAAGTTCAAGGCAGAAAATTACTTGATTATTGCTTCAATAAACTATATATATTTTTATTTATACTTTCAATTGTCTTTTCAATCCTGGGAATTTATGAGCTTGATTTCAAATACATTTTACAGACAAAAAAAAAAACCCTCAGTTATAGAACTGGAACTTTTCAAAGCAGCAGTTTATTACTCAAAAGATGAAATGTGGGACGTGAAGCGAAGGCACTGCCTCAGTACAGTACGTTCCCTTCAGGACGTCTGGATTTCATTTACTTCACTCCCCGCCTTCCCCGATATAACAGGTAGTATTTTAAGAATACAAGGAATCAAACAACTATTCTAAGACCCTAAACTACATCCAAAGAGTGGTTTATTTCCTTCAGACCAGGGTTGCATAGACTGAAACACCCCAGTTAGCACTCTACCTGAATAAACATTATTTCCATGGGAATTATTTAGAGGCAATTGTGGCTTATCAGGAAAGCAGTGTTTCAAACCAGCAGAGAATATCATATCACAGACAGCATTCATTTTGGTTTAAATACATATACAAAGACTAGTGAATGAATTCCAATGTTTACGTGAGCCTGTAAAACAGTAGAGGACAGTGATTTCTCTATAATCAAAGCTATGATGAAGGAATGTTTCAGGAAAACGACAACATAATGAATTTCAAAATTAGAATCCGGGAATTTGCCAAACATGTAAGTTCTCTTACAAGGAAAACAAAACAGTCAAATTCAAGATTTTTTAAAATATGCCAACATGTAAACCAAACCACCTCTTCTAACTTAGGAGTGACGTGCACTGCCTGCTTTGCTGATTCTCAACAGTCTGCCAAATATTCATGCCTGTGGCAACAATACTGTTTGATCAGGAGTACTTATCCCGGCACAAGGCAGACAAATTCCCATCTTACTAAAAGAGTAATACTCCAAAGTTACATGCACATAAACTATAACAACACTGGAAATTCTGGACATTCTAGATGAAAAGAATCAGGAAAATCATCAAAGAAGTAAATATTCCATAAAGAAATTTGTAAATATCATCTTACATAAGAGATCAAAGCCTTAACATTAAACACATGTCCATTTTCACCATGACAGTTGAGTAAATATTTGTACTAATATGTGACAAATGAATGAACTTCTCCCCCAAGTTTATCATCTTTACCTTAGGAAACAGCTAGTTTAAAAAGTACACCTGCCAACTGTCTGAATATCAAAACTCAGGCCAACTGTATGAATACCAAAAGTCAGTTTGGAAACATAAGTTTCTAAAGTAAACAGTTTCATTCTGACACTGTTCTTAAGAATCCATGTCACACATTTAGAAATAATTCTGCTTGATACGCAGAATCTTTTGATATTTCCAAAACACACAGGATCAACACTAGATCTGTACAGGTTAAAATCTACAGAGAATAGAGTCCCCACTGAGGCTGCCTCAATCCAGCCTCTGCCCTTGCTCCTGCGGCAGAGCTGGTAGTCCTGGGGGTGCTGAGGTGCATGCCTCTCTTTTCTGTACATGTGCGGAAGGGAATGGAATAGGATTGGGGGAGCTCTGGTCTCCCACCTGGACCAGACTGGGGCTCTCCGCTACGGGGACCATTGAGGGGTGGGGACGCACTACAGCAGTGTTGGAGGGGAGGGGGCAAAAAAAAAAAAATCTACAGTGAATAAAATAATACCAGTCTCTCACTGTATCTCACCAGATTCTCAATGGACAGTAAAACAGGAAAAGTCTAAGGTTCCAGATTAGAGTTACCATGGACCTGCCCCAAATCTAGTAACCCCACAGAAAATAAATTCCTTTACTCATCCAATTAGAAAACTAATTTCCACGGCACAAAATATACTTAATTTCCTCCTTTAGAGATAATAGCATCAGATATTTTCAAAACAGTAATACAAAAAAATAAAAATAAAAAGACTACCACCATTAATTTTTACGTGGTGGGGAGGGGAGTTCAGCGGCTACCCCGGGGTTAGTGTCTACTAGTCATCTTTCCAAAGTTCAATCAGTCTCCTAAACAGGAGCCACCAGCTAATCCCAGATCTACGAACTGTCAAACCCATCCAATGGCTAAGTCCTGAACTCTAGAACCAGATTTCTGAAGGCCTTCCCCAGTGGCACCTCAAACTTAGTGTACAAAACTCAACTAATCACCTTTTACCAAATCCCTGCTATCACTACCTCACCCGCAAGTTGCTCCCCATTCTGGTACTTCCTTCCATGGAGAACTGCACCCATATTCAATCCTCCCAGGACTCATACTGCTTTTAAAACCTTTCACGACTCCTTGCTGCCCACAGAAAAAAAATCCAAAGTATATGTCATTGCATTCAAGATCCTCTGTGGAAAGTTCTCCATCTCTTCAGTCACACCTCTTTTTCTCTCTGCCACACACCATGTGCTCTAGCTGTTCTAAAATACTCACAGGTCCCTGGAGTACAAAATCTTCCTATGCCTAAAAAGCCATTCTACTCTTGTTCATCTGAAAAAATCCTATTCATTCTTCAAGAGGTCGATAATCACATCCTCAGTCAAAATTTCCTGAATTTTCATCAAGAAGAGCTGAGTAGTTGTTCCTCTATGTTCCTGTTCTTATAGGACCCTACATAATTAATACTCCTGTTATACTGATAATATTTAATATATTGGGTTTTGTTTGTTTACTTCTGTCTCCCCCAAATGACTCATCACCTACTACAAAGGCAGAGTTTTTGCCTTATCCATTGCTTAAATCCTCAAAAAGCCAAGAAATGCCTAGCAACTAATAGAATGCCCAATAGTTTGTTGAACTGATTAACTTATTACTGAACAACTGGATTTTGGTTTTCTTCTGTTCGGTCCTCTGAAATCTGCAAGATTAAAAAGGAGTCAGGAAGAAATAAGAATGGCTCTTCTGATCTTCCACCCCTACTTCTGAAGTCTACGTGGCCCATTAGAACTTCCATTTGCTTCAAAGTCAACTTAAGTCTTACCAATAAGACAATGTTACACCTGATTCTTATTCCTCAACTTCAATACTCAAGGTAAGCCTTTTCTACATATGCTTACAGCAGTCTTATTATTGTCAGTTTTACTACTATCAGCGTTTGTCAACCACAAAATGCTTGAGGCATTAAAATTTAAAAACAAAAAAACAAACACAATAAAACAAAACTTCCATCAGTGATTTCCACCATTTTGTTAAAAACCAGATCTCTTGTTTCTAAACTGGGAAGGCTCAAGTTGCTGTGCCTCAAGGAATTGGGGGAAATATTTAATGTAAGATTCATGACCATGGTAAGAATTCTACCATGGAGGTCTGATCTTCATTGAAAAAGATCCTAATCCAACTTCAGTCCTCACAGCAAGGAAGTACTATTTCAGAAAGTCCCTAGATTCTCAGATACAATGGCAAACACAAGACACTGAAGAAACAAGGAAAAAAATTTTAAAAAAAGGAGATTTTATTCATTTGCTCATTCATCCATTTGAAGCAACTAAATTTAATCACTATATGTTTACTGTTCTATAAACATAACAGAACTGTTAGAAATGTCATAGAACCATCAAAATTGTTACACAATAATCTCTTCAAGATAAAACCTTTACACGGCACGTAAAGGTTTAAAATGAAAACATAAAGAAAAATTAAGCAAAGTAAATCCAGGAGCCTGTAAAAACTGATCTGAGATGTTTGTAAATATGAACCAAATAAATGCTATTACAACGGAACCATAGCTATTGATGGATATGGTTTCTAAAATCTTATTTCAGCTTTCTGTGGTCGTCTGTGTATCACTTTGTAATGAAGAGAAAATTTAGGGAGAAAGAAAATGGTAAAATGCAAGAGAAAGAAGACTAATAACTGAGGAATGGCTCTGGTATGAGTTAGGCGATCAAAGGTTTTCTACACTGGAATCTGAAATGCAGGGAGCACATTCGGCGTTTACTTGCGGAAGACTTACGCTAAGGGCATCCTTCTGCCACCTCCGCCCGCAGATGAGTGGCTTTTGAGAATGCACACCAACTTAATTCCCCAGCTGTCCGCACGCACACAAGCAGCTGTCCCCGCTCATGCCTACTGCCCAGGGCAGTCTGTCAGCACCTCTAACCTCTGCTGCGCAGATGAGCCTCTGAGCAAAGTCCGCTGCTGCACTTCCAAGGAAAGAATCTCTGAATTAAGAACTGCGTTGGCACTGGACTGCCAGCCCTGAGACCCACAGCTGCTGGCTGCATGTTGCTGGGTCTCTCAGCTGCTGAACCATTCATTCTTGCTAAAAAATGAGCTTAACGATATATCCCTGTAAGAATTTTCTGAAATCATAATAGCATTCATTGGAAAACAGAATTCAATCCAAAGAAATACAATTCACAGATGTTTCAAGAATACGTCTATTTTAGAAAGTACTGTACATCTGTATGAACAGAATAAAAAGACAGAAGAACCTACAGGAAATGGACATAAAGATAAACTTAAAGATAAAGCTTCCTCTATTTTTACATGACAGATTATTTGCAGCTATACAAAAAACTTAGAAGTTTTTAGAAAATATTAGAATGCCATTTAAGTACCTCAAGCTAAGATGATTCCTAATAACATACTTTTAGGGATTTCTATACTAGTTACTTTTCTGAGTGGATGAAAAGTCCTATGTTTTCTTCCTCATGAAACAAAAGCACAGCCACCCAGCCTTACCATGGCTCTGTAGTCTTGCTACAACAAGAAGCAAACTATTAACCAAATATGCCAAACTAATTTATAAAGAACATTCAAAACATTTTGGGGCCCCATTTTTTAAAAAGGCACATGTATCTTTGTTATAAAAGAATCAGGCATATTTATCAATTACTTAATAATTATTATTAACTAAAATTATTTACTGTCAATATTAGTAACGGCTTTTAAAAGTACCTTGATCTTTGTGTTTCTAAAATTTTTCCCAGTCCATTTATGGATCTGAAATAAACATAAAAATAAAGAAGAAAGGGTAAAAAGGTAAATGTTAAACTTTTTAAAGATCATAAAGCATATTATTTCTAAAACAGGAAATAAGCATATACAAATATATCTGGAGAAAAAAACCAGAAAAACAAAACTTACATTTTTTTATAGCTTATTATTTTTTTTCTAATCATAAATCAGGTATATTCCACTTAGGTATTAAAACATGACAGGCAAAAATCTACTGCACAACTGACTAACTGGGGGATACTTTGTGAATTATAAAGAGACCCTTCACGTTAGAAAAAATGATTCATAGCCAGTAATTCTAATGTTCTCAAAGTGAGTAGATAAATCAAGATTTTTACTGATACTCAATTTTCCACAAGCACACATCGTGGAAATGCCTATACACAGGCTAGAAATAAAAACCTAAAAAGTTGTGAGTGGCTTTGACCCAGCCCGTCCTCGTTTTCACAGTAACAGGAAGTCAGGTATCCAGGTTCTTCCACAAAATAACCTCTTCGTTCCCTAACTAGAATCTCTACCCGTTCTGCCAGTCCTTCCCTTTCTGATATTACTGAGATAATGAAACAGGACTCCCTCACCAAAAATACTTGTTAAATTCTTTTCAACATACCAAACACCTCATCTATTTATCTTTATACCATCAATTCCATTGCCTTCAGTGTTACTTGCTGAATGTATGTGCCTTTTGTTCAAGCTTATTCTCATGGGTAAGGTTTCCCATCTACAATGATTCTAAGGCAAGTCTCTCTACCATTTCACAAAGTTCTTAATCTTTTCTACTTGAATATACTGTATAACCTGATGGCCACTTCCTCTCAGATATGTTCACCTTCTTCCAACTCCCCAAATCTAATGCCCAGTTGCAAGGCTGATGTACAATGGAGGGTCAAAATCCAAAGGGTCTGTAATTTATCAAAGCACTGTGTCCAAATTCTTTCCTGGTATTGCTGTACAGAGCAGGCTGGCAAACAAAATTTAGGAGACCAGAGTCAAAAGGGGCAAGAGAAGGAATCTCCATTCACTGCTTTCATCTTTCTAGATTTTTCCAAAAATATCAACCATTTTTCTATTTCCTTCATTTTTACTCATTGTGGCTTGAAATTACTATGTAAACCAGGAAAAAAAGTTACACTCTATTAATGATAATAGTAGCTAACAGAGCACTTACTATGTGTCAGGCACTGTGCATAGTTTACCAACAATGTCTCATGAACACTTAAACCAAACTTAATGAAGTAGGTATTCTTTCCTGTTTTAGAGATGAGAATTAAAAAGAACACAGCAAGAAACAGACCAAGGAGTAGAACCCAACCAACCAGATTCTAAAGTCCATCCTCTTAAACACTATGCAGCACTACCTGCACTACACATGGAGATATTATTACAGTTTTTTATAGTAAAGACTCAAAGGATATTAACATTAAAATAATGTGCAGAAAATGTGCAGAAAAATATGGATTTCTTTCCTCTTCAATTATTCATCACTGCAACCAATCTTCTCATGAGCCTTGCCTTTATTGATTCAATTTATAACATACTATATGAACTGGTACTGACAGAATCAAAATCTGATGCCAGCAGATTATACCCATTAAAGATGACTAATAATAAAAACTATTGGATGTCTCTTTGTAGATGGCATTTATTAACTGCCTTAAAAAATAATTCAAAGTCCCTGAACTCTAATCTCATTTGAAAAGTCCAAATGACTGTGGATCATTTAGCATATATTTGAGTACCATTCATACTGTCCTATGCTGACCAACCCTGGCCATGGACACTGAAGACATTAAAGCAAGCTGGGAGACAGGCACGTTTAGTTGACAGTCAAGGAAGACAAAGTCAGTGAGGGTTCAGGGCAAGGAGACCACCTGAGACAGGGGAGATTTCACAGAGAGCGAGGGAGAAAAGGAAGTGACGGGACAACTCTACAGAATGGATGAAATCGCTTAAAAAAAAAAAGGAAGCAAAGAAAAACAGAGACAATGAAGGAATTCAAGGACTGGCAGAGTGAGTGAGAACATGCAGAGTAAAGAAAGGATACGGCAAGACACATCCATGGGAAAGTAAATCGTCCTGAGTAAAGTGAGAGAACTTCCTGCAGGCCAAGAGTCAAAGAGAGACAGGAAAAGGAGGCTGGAGCCAGAAGACCCTGAGTATCAGTCTATGAATTCTAACTGCATTCTCTAAAAAATGGGGAATGACTTTATATATTTATTTTTACATAACAGTCAATTAGGCATCAACAATAAATGACTCCAGAATGGTACTTGAAGTAGGTCAACCTTGAACCTTAAGTTTCTACAGGGTAATACAGGAAAAATCTTTTACATAGTACACTTTGGATTTGTAGGTAGTTAACACTTAAAACTTCATACCTAATGGCTGTTCTTAATTTGCTTAAATCCTCTTCTGAAACCAAGTCTGTTTTATTAATGATGATGATATCTGCCAAAGCAACTTGCCTAAATTAGCAAAGAAAGAACAGATGTCAAAAGAGAAATGTTAAGAAATTAAAAATAGAAACATCTCCTTCAGATCAAATAGCATTAAGAACTATATAGTACTCTGTATGGTAATTGATTTTACTCCTATTTATCATTCTTCAAACAGTAAGAATAAACTGCATCCATTACTATATAAATTCAGATTTCATATGTATTCATTCAAAAAATATTTACTAAGTGCTCTCACTTGCTACTCTCAAACTACAAAGATAAACCCCCAAAAGTTTACAATCAAGGATCATTTTCAACTCAAAATTTTCTTTGTAAAGAAATGCATAAAATTCAGATATTAAATATGGTAAAAATATGGACAGTCTACTGACTAAAATATTCCATGTTATCACATGGAATTTTCAAAGAAATAAAACAAATTAACATTAACACTAAACAGTTTTTTTTTTAAAACCACACTTCAGAAGATACATCAGGATCCTGAACAAATATCTTCTTCATCACTATAAATGTTTTTCTCTGTAAAAGAGATACACAGACATTCAAGTTAAAGAATGTTATTCTGTCCCATTGACAGAATGCTAGATAACAAAATAGCTTACTATAAATAGAAGTTCTATTTTCTTTTTTTTTTAAGGATTTTATTTATTTATTTGAGAGAGAGAGAATGAGAGATAGAGAGCACGAGAGGGAAGAGGGTCAGAGGGAGAAGCAGACTCCCCGCTGAGCAGGGAGCCCGATGTGGGACTCGATCCCAGAACTCCAGGATCATGACCTGAGCCAAAGGCAGTCGCTTAACCAATTGAGCCACCCAGGTACCCGAAGTTCTATTTTCTATTAATAGGAGTAGTAGAGCTGAGGATTCTTTAAATTTTCCTCAATTCTTCAGGAAATTTTAATCACTAGGCTATTTATTCCTAATTCCAGTTTTATGCTACCTGAAGATATAGCCAATTAGGTCAAATGACATGGCCAAATTCTCAAAAATAAATTAACTTTAATTTATTGAAAAAGCAAGTTTCAACAGTATGTACATCATAATCCCATTTCTGTTTAAGTAAGTGTTCTATGAATAAAGATTAAATGTGGATGGGGCACCTGGGTGGCTCAGTTGATTAAGCGACTGCCTTCAGCTCGGGTCATGAGCCCCCAAGCCCCGCATCGGGCTCCCTGCTCGGCGGGAAGCCTGCTTCTCCCTCTCCCACTCCCCCTGCTTGTGTTCCCTCTCTCGCTGTGTCTCTCTCTGTCAAATAAATAAATAAATAAAATCTTAAAAAAAAAAAAAGATTTAATGTGGACACCTCAAAATATAAAGTCACTATCTTTAAATTGGAGGCCTTTTACATTTAACTTTATTTATTTAAGATTTATTTATCTGAGAGAGAGAGAGAGTGAGTGGGGGAAAGGGCAGAGGGACAGGGTGAGAGAGAGAAGCAGACTCCCTCCTGAGCGAGGAGCCTGACACGGGGCTGGATCTCACAGCCAGAGAACATGACCTGAGCCGAAATCAAGTCACTTAACCAAACGAGCCACCCAGGTGCCCCATCTTTATTGTGGCTTTTATGACACTTCACTTATTTTCTAATTTGGCTTCTTTATATTTTCTATAATAAATATATTTTTAATAAGGAAAACAATTATAAAAATGTTTAAGTTCAGTCTAATCTGAATCATACCTATATACCCAATGCAGTGTTCAGGCAGGATTACAGCACCACAGAGCACTATAGTCCAAAATGAGAGGGAGCCAACTGCTTGTTTGTAGTCTATTATTTATGTCTGGATCACACTTAGCAAATCACAGGGAGACTCCCCCTTAACCCCAGCAGCAGACCTAGCAACCATGGTATATCCCAAAGCCTTTTTCCCCCATCAGCAAGAATATGCTTAGGGTAGGCAAACTGATTTAAATATTTGTAAGTCTAAAGACAGCCCAATTAGGAACATAAAGGTATTTAAGCAAAAAAATGTTCTAAATGCCAATTAAAACTATTTCTGTATTTATTTTGTTCTGAGTAACAGTGAATACGTGAATCAAATGAATTACTGTTGAAGAAGGCAGTAAGTGAACCAACTCTTTTCTTTATAACCCTCTTGAATCCCAATGACATCATAAAAGAACAAAAACCCAGTTTTAAATGTTCACTGCTCCCAAGCACCTTTCAAAGAACTGCTGTGCCCAACACTCATTTTATGCTACATATAAAAGTTTTAAATAAAATTTTAGTTATCAGACCATTATAAGTAGCAGTAATTCAATTACAGGGGATAAAGACAACAAATTTTCCTTGACTATGTTTTTATATTTCTCACTTTGGTTTTGGTTTTCGTAATAATTGTCTCTTTTCAATTAGCCAGTAATCAATATATACTTTAAATATGAATACCTAGAAGCTTCATTGATAAGGCCATCCGGTTTTTCTTCTTCCAAATGCTAAACAAAAACAAAGTTTGAAAAAAGTTACTGTGGGAAAACACAAACACTAATGTCAACACAAAGAATTTTACTTTGGAGACTCCTTTCTTGCTTCTAATATACATTTCAACAAGTTCTATTACTGAACACACAAATGCAGAACTAATTTTTCTAACTGAAAGCATTTTATTCCCCATTTGTAATTGTTTTCCTACAGTGACTCTATTGGGGGTGTTTGGGGGAGGGGGCAGGACTTAAATACTGTCCCCCTGACACCTCCTTTTCCTTAAAAGGAAAACCCTCCAGATTTAAATAATGTCAATAAAAACAAAGAGCATTACAGTTCAAATTATAGGCCTTTTCCTTTTTCACAAAACTGTTTTTGTTCTAAATATTCATTATTACTTATATATAAAAGAGATAACGACCAAAATAGACTTTCTTAAATCTAATACACTTCCATCCATTCCGGTCCCAGACCCCACTTCCCACCCCAGCATCACACACAATATGGACTCAGTGCTGAGCCCTTTCTATTCCTGAAACAAGCTGTGGGAAGGCCACAGCCCCAATTCTAGCCTAAAAGCAGCTGACCATTTAGAGAAACAGACACCTGAGTGACCTGGCCCCTCAGTGCAACTGTTTACTTTGCTGACCTCTCCAGAGTCAAGCTAGCTCCAAAAAAATATTGTGACACTGACATAGGGGCCCACAAGGTAGCTGTCATCTCTCTGGAAGTGGTTATTATTTTTCCATAATTCTATTTAAATCCCTAAAGGCATCAATGCCAAAAGGTTCGTCTCTGCAAAACATTCCACCTTCATTACTTTAACCTTTAATAGACGCTCCGTCACAAGAAAAAGCTGCCTACTGAGGTTAGAGGCAATTTGATTATATTGATATTTTTTGTATTTGAAATCAAACTTCACAAATTCTTAAATCATTTTACATACATTATCTCATTTAGCCTTTCTAAGAATTAGAAGAAATGGCTATTCTCATTTTATAAAGGAAGAAACTAAATTTAATACTGTCACTGTCACAGGATACTCTTTTATAGGGTTATTTTTCAAAAATTGAAAACATGTGCTATAGAAGTAAAATGATAATTTTAAAAACTTATGAATGAAAGCTTTTTATGTCACATAAAATCAATCTTCGATACAGATGTTACATAAATATTAACAATCACGTAAGACTATACTCATAGAGAGTACCTAAAAGTTACATTCAAAATTACTATATTATTATTATTAGTGTATCAAAAACTGTTCCTTGCCAAAAGACAAAGTTTACTATTTTTCCTAATTATTCTTGGCCTGAGGCTACTGCAAACCCTATTATTACGTCCTGTAGAGAATAAGGCTGTTACCATCCTGGAAATAGTACCTGGCACCAGGCTCAAAAAATATTTATTGAATGAATTCTAGTTAACACCCCTATTTGTTGACAAAGATAAGTAGATGTTGTTATTTGAAATATTCTATAGAATGTGCAGCAACAAATCCCCTTCTATTCAGCAGTATACCTATCTAATAAAGATGTATTTTTAGCAAGGTACCTGTTTCTGAAAGATCCTGGAATATTCCAGGATTTGAAAATTTGAAATATTTTTCAAAATATTGTATTGTTGACCTTTTGGAAGCTTTATTTACACATGAATTTGGGGCTATGTGGCTGTGAGTTGGTGGGGTATAAAAAAAGATATGGCAGGAAAATTAGATATTTTATTTTTGAATTTCCATACCTTTCCATAAATGGAACAGTAGTTTTACAAAGTAACCCATGTTTTTAACACATTTACTTCTCCAGAAGATTAGAAATCTACACTCAAAGCTAAGTGGGAAAAACCAACATTTTACTACCTTCAGGCAATCAAGAAGTACCAAATATAAAAACATGTTAAAATCCCCAAAATAAAAACAGGCCAATATGTACAATTCTATTATGGATAAGGCATGTAATAATCACATAAAATTACAGAAAAAGATAAAAGCCCTGTTCTATGCATTTTTGAAGGCCATATAAACATAAAGAAATAATAAATGCACACTAACATTTATTTTCTCTGGGTATCAGCCCAATATTTATTTTCCTTATGCAACTTCCTTCCTCCCCAAGTCAAACTTTGCAAAAAGTCTAAAACCAGTGTCTTTTATTCAAAGGGACATTCTCCAATATTGGTTACTCTGTCGGATAAATTCCATTTATAAAGTTAAAAAAAATGGAAATTTTGATATTCTATGCTACCTGCACAGGCAAGGAAGGAAAACATCTGCAAATTTTTTTTCAAAAATTTTAGAGTGTGTGTGTGTGTGTGTGTGTGTGTGTGTGTGTGTGTGTGAATGTATACATATGCCCAAAGGATTCCTCACCTCTGCTGAGAGACTATGGCTTTTGCTTATATATTAAAAAAGACAAAAATGGTTTTGGTACTAATTAACCCGACACTTCCCAAAAGTCAAGGTTCAACCTCCAACTCAGCACACAGTAAGAAAGAAAGAAACCCTTTGAAATAACACCACTGTAGACCCGACTTCAATAAGGGCTAGCGGGTGTCCTCTTCTGCAGAAACAGAAACAAGCCGGACCAAAAAGAAGAGAGCAAGATAGGGGAAAACACTGGTGTTGACCAAAATGGAAGAAATCTAGTGTCAAAGATGTCAGACAACATTTAAAAAAAGCAGCAGCTCTCTCCTCTCAACGGACTGGTTATAGATCTGATGCTATTTCAGCTCTTAGAAAACGATTATTGCATAATGTCAGTCTATTTATTTTTCCAGTCTTTTCCAAGCCAAACTGTTTTCTGACTGAATTGTTTCAACAGCTAGCGCAATATAACAGAAGAGCCAAAAAGAAACCTCTCACTTGACCTTTCCTGTGTAACTTCATCCATTGATTCTATTGCATTAAATGCTGTCACATTTGTAGAACTGAAAAGAACAATGTTGGTAGCCTGGGTGTCAAGTCCTGAGAATAGAGAGCTGTCATTTGAAGTTGTCCAATTCTTTGCCCGTGATTAAAAAATGAATATTTCAGATCAATGGGTGACAATCCCATTAGAGTGATAGCCCATGATATCAATTACCACTTCAGTTTCAATTTGGCTCCCTGGCCACAGGGTACCATTTCTCAGCTTTACTTGTGATGGGCTGGCTCTTTGAAGCATGACACCCTTAAATTGCTGCCCATTATCCAAGTGTCATTACTTGTACTGCCTCAGAATTCTCTGAATCACAAGCAGCTACTGGGGTCAAGCTTTGCAACCAGAGAAATTGGACAAGTGAGCAAATTCTTTATACAAAGGAAAAGTTATTTATCTGGCATCTGACTTAAAAAATCTAAAGTTTCCATTATCCTGACAGTATGTCAGTTTTGTGTAGGTATATTGATTTAATAATTTAAGAGGTTTTATCAAGGTGGCAGGAGGTTAAACGTTTACTGTGTTTGCATTATTCAGAATGTTGCTTTGTTTATTTGGCCTCAATTACACTGATAATAGATTCTATTTAACTCCTCTGCAAATCTAAATATACATATAAAATTATTCCTGTAATCATAAATACATGAAGAGTTTAACTCTGGGTATGATACCTTAAGTCTATCAAGAAGACAAATAAAATATCTTAACTGCTATCTCTTCTGTAGGTATCCCAAATTTGGTATTAAATGCATGTAAGAGATGAATTCAGACATGCCTATAATAAACATCCAGAATGAAGAATTTTATTTATTTTGCTTCCTCCATAAATATTTTGTTAGAAATATCATGATTTCAGAAGAGTCGGAATTTTTCTGAGTAAAATTGTAATATCCGTAATCTTTCTTTGATTCTTAAGATGACTAATAAATTTGGACTCAAAATCTACAGAGAAATTATTTTCCAAATATCTCAAATTAGGCAGCTCTATTCCTGAGGGAGACAAAGGGCCAGTGAAGGGATAGTGGTAACCACTTAACAAGCATGCTCCACCAACTGAACTAGCCAGGTGTCCCGGAAGGAACACTTTCAAATTAACAAATCAGATATATGTCGAGTAGAATACAAAATGGACGTGCATTTTTATTTAAACTTCTAAGAAATGATTACTTAGGGGGCTATCCACATCCCAGAGTGGGACCAGGAGATGGAGGATAATTTCATTCTCTTTTCCCTTTAGTAGTATTTCACTTGGAAAGTTGAAAAATATTGTTTTATTTTATGCAACAACATGTTTTTAAAAATCTTACTAAGTGCATTTTATGAATTGAAGTCCATTTAAATGTATTTGAAGAACTTGGTAGTTATGAAAACATTCACAGGAGGATACCTTTTAAAGGAGAGTTTCTCCTCACTGCACCTATGTATAAACCCTGATTTCTTCAAAGTAAGGTAAAGCAATTATTTTTTAATGCAATTATTTCCAGTTTGTGTCTGGTAGCAGTTTAACAAGAGAAAAAAGTTCTCATATGCTTTCTCAAGCTCAATTTCTTCTATCAAATAGAAAAACTCATCAACAATGGGGTTGAGTCCCAGTAAGGAGTTACACATACACAAACTTTATCCTGTAATATCATCATTACAAAGTATTACACTTCCAACTTCTATCATATCAAGCCAGAGTAACAGAAAATACTTAATTTTAAAACACAATAATTAAAAGACACACAAATTTCATCTATTGTTCACAATAGTTAAAAAAAAAACTTTTTGTTAAAATATTCAAACAAAACTGTAGGAAAAAAATAATATAATCAATCCCCATAAACCCAGCTTTTAACAAATAATTAGCAACTCACAGCAATCTTTCAACTTACTTTTAGTCCATATTTTGAATCCACAACAGTTATGATACCTACAAAGGAATATATCTTTTAATCACCTCTATGCTTGAGAATGAAAATCACAGCTAACCTATATCAGTTCATAAATGTTACTCAATAAAATATTGGTTTTTCTCTTGCCAAAGCTGCAATTTAATTCAATTCCATGAACAAGTAGGCACATTTCAAATGTGTACTGAGTGCCTAGTACCATTTTAAGGCATTAGGGAGGTTATAAAATAATTTTTTAAATCAAATAAACAAAGAAGTAAATAAGAAAATAAGATATTTCTGGCCTTTAAAAAGCTTTAAATCCAAAACATGATGAGACAAATTCCATAATATAAACTGGAATGTGATAAATTACACAAGACAGGTTATTTCCAGTTTATATATTCACATTATCAAAATCAAGACTTCTCTTAACATTTAAATTACTGCTTAACAAATCTAAGATGCCTTAAGATATCTTATTCCTAATAATTTGCACCAAATCTAACTCATACAAGTATTTTCCATAACATGTACCTAAGTTTCCAAATGGTCAATTAGTTTGGCAATCTCTGAATTTTATGCCAAATAATTTTTTCAAATGGTAACAGCAGAATGAGTCTGATGATGCCTAGGGAATTCAACCAGCTCCATGCTGCATATACTAGAGCCAAATGACTGGGCACAGTCTTAAATTTCACTCCTGAGTCTGTGGAAGACCTGGTTTAAAGAAAGGTAAAGGGTGGGCGGGGCATAGTTACTTCATTCAGAAAGTTTCTATATGTCCTACACGAAGTCTATGAATACAATTGCCCAAAAGTGTTAAGGCAAAAAAAGTAAGGGGTGGGGGTTTTGCTTAATTCTTATCTTCAGAGGAAAATGAAAGCAGAAATATGATCCTCATACTGTATATTTTAAATAAAATAAAAAACTCTCTAACATAGTAAGTACATAAACAGAGGATATAAGAAACTGACATAGCACTTTAAAAGGAAAACCTTAGTGGAAGCACTAAATTGAGAGCTGACATTAAGATCTGACATCTAGTTCTACCACTCTCTGGGGCTTTGGAATCTTACTTCATCATCAAACTAAACAAGTTTAAAAAGATTAAAATTATAATGTGAGCAGAAAAAAAACTTAACCATAACATTTTACTTGAAAACAAAAGAATATTTGCTTTTTAACTTACCATCAAGATAAATATCAACCCCTAATTCAGCATCAACCCAAAACATAGAAGCTACAGCACCTGAAAAATATGTAAAATATTCATCAAATAAAAATATTTATTCAAACTGAGAAACACTATTCTACCCAGGCTGTTTTAATGTGTCCTAAAAGAATTAGCAGGCGAACACATATACAAATTATGTATGGCTTTCCAAACTTCTTTATGGGAACTACAACAACAGAATCTTTTACTATTTATACTCATTTCTTCCCCTCTCCCTTTTCTGTCCCCCCCGAACAAAAAAAAGAAAGAAAGAAAAACAGATCAGCTCTTATCACATACAAACCCAACACCAAGCTTCTATCAATGTCATAGTAATCTGCCAATAGATACTACCAAATAATTTGGGCACTACGGATATGTGCACACGGGACTTTTTATGTTTTCTCTTCCAAATTTAATAATCATACAGTTCACAAATAATGAATTCTCTCTCTAAAGGGAAGCAAAACACAACATAGATAATTCAGAAGCCACTTGACCGAAAAAGAGAAAAACTTGTAAGTTTTATAGAAGGAAAAGAACAGAAGGCAAAATTATACACTCTATAAGAGCATTACTAGTAAAACCTTATACTATTTGTTTAATATTGATATAAAATTTGGATCTGAGGAAAAAGAACTTCTAAGTAAGAAATTAAAACTTGTTTTTGACACTGGTTCAGTAGCAAAGCACACGCCCTGATCAGTTTGCCATTACACAAGAAAAAGAAAACTGGCAGTAAAAAAAGTATTTGATTTTTCAAAGCATCACAGGTCCAGTTAGTGACAGGGCTGTCCAAAAGAATGAGTACTGGGGAAAAACAAGGATAACTGAACTCATACCCGTGTCTGAAGCTGTCCACCTACCCTGAGGAGATGTGGTCCCCCAAGCATCACTGTGTCAAGAGCGAAATACCTGTCAGCTGTCTACAGTGATTACTCATGCAAGATAATAGCAAGGGCCACAAGATCTAATGGTTTCCTGATACCTATTGATTTTTTCCCCAAAACTTAATAGTTTTCCAATTTGACTGAAATAGGATTTGTGAGTAACAGGGGCGAATCAATGCCTGTTCTTTTCAAGGAAATTACTTTACCATGACAATTATTTAGCTTAGAACTGGAGAGTGTCAGTCTCCTAAACGGGAAACAACTGAATTGCCAATAAGAATTTTCTTCACTTACTTGGCTAACATCATGATTTTAATTAATGAGGGAGAAAAAAGTAAATCTACTGTGAGTATCATTACCCCAAACAATAAGTCATAAAAAAAAGTCTTAATTTTTTTCACTCAGTAAAATTCCACATTGTTCATAAACCTTTTTTTTTAATTTATGGATTACTATTCAGATAGCTTATAAGTCCTATACAGTTAACATTCGTGTAGTATTAAGTTGAATTGCAAGAGTGTATTAGAGCTTTTTTTTCTAAGTCTGATGTGTATCTTTGATAATACTTACCAGGCTACTTAAGAAAACTATTTAAAATTTAGATGAAGGTGTTTAGCAAGAGGAGTAAGATGAGAGAATAAGTTAATCAGTAGTTCCAAACACAGGGTGTTTTTTCTCCCCAGGGAATATTTGGCAATGCCTGAAGATATTTTTAATTGTCTCAACTAGGGGAATGCTACTGGCATTTAGTAGGTAGAAGCCAGGGATGCTGTTAAATATCCCACAAGGCAAAAAACAATAAAACAAAACAAAACAAAAAAAAACAAAAACATCCCACAATCCACAAGACAATCCCCTACAAAAAAGAGCTATCCAACCCAAAATATCAGTTGTGCCAAGGTTAAGAAACCCCGACCTAGATTATAGAATCTCCTTTATTCAAAACCGATTACAACAAACATTTAAAATAAATAAAATTTTACAAGCCAAGTTTTATTAGCAGCAACCCAATATACAACCTCCTGCCACAAATTTTGAAGAGTGATACTCTAAATAAGAAACAGAAAGTCCTATGTGACTTCTGAAAATTCTTATTGCTACCCTGACTAATAAGTGGTTGTGGGGAAAAAGTTTACAAAATCCAAATACTTATCAGAAACAGCTTTCAAAATGGCAAGAAGGGGAACTGAGCAAAGAATAAGTAATATAGGGAAAAGTCAACCAAGGGTAAAAGTTTCTAACCATTTCTACATTTTTGGAGGAGGGGGTCACTTTATAGGGCTCAGAGCAAAATGAACTAAAAGGTCTGAAGCTCAAGGTTGTACCTGCACAAGGTATTAATATATTTTCATGAGTGGCTGGAGGAAATTCAGGAGGGGAACACTGGGTACTTTAAGAGAACAGAACCTAGGAGTCATATTGCCCATCTGGCTCTCTCAGTCACCCCTTTTCCTTTGCTTCCCCTTCCCTGCTCTCAGCAAGACCCAGCATTCAAATTGAGGTCCAGGAGAAAAACAAGTTTAGGCAGGATGCGTAAAATATTAAAAATAACACACCAACACCATATGTAAATAGACTTATGTTCTCTACATCAACCTCCAGCATGCTGAAAAAACAATGCACATATGTTTTTTCAAAGAAATGGAACAAATAATCCTAAAATTTGTATGGAACCAGAAAAGACCTTGAATAGCCAGAGGAATGTTGAAAAAGAAAAGCAAAGCTGGCGGCATCACAATTCCAGACTTCAAGCTCTATTACAAAGCTGTCATCATCAAGACAGTATGGTACTGGCACAAAAACAGACACATAGATCAATGGAACAGAATAGAGAGCCCAGAAATGGACCCTCAACTCTATGGTCAACTCATCTTCGACAAAGCAGGAAAGAATGTCCAGTGGAAAAAAGACAGTCTCTTCAACAAATGGTGTTGGGAAAATTGGACAGTCACATATAGAAGAATGAAACTGGACCATTTCCTTACACTGCACACAACAAGAGACCCAAAATGGATCAAAGACCTAAAAGTGAGACAGGAATCCATCAAAATCCTTGAGGAGAACACAAGCAGCAACCTCTTCGACCTCAGCTGCAGCAACTTCTTCCTAGAAACATCACCAAAGGCAAGGCAAGCAAGGGCAAAAATGAACTATTGGGGACTTCATCAAGATAAAAAGCTTTTGCACAGCAAAGGAAAGACAAAAACCAAAAGATAACCAACAGAATGGGAGAAGATATTTGCAAATATCTTATCAGATAAAGGACTAGTATCCAAAATTTTACCAAACTCAACACCCAAAGAACAACTAATTCAATCAAGAAATGGACAGAAGACATGAACACACATTTCTGCAAAGACGACATCCAAAAGGCCAACAGACACATGAAAAAGTGCTCAACATCGCTCGGCATCAGGGAAATCCAAATCAAAACCTCAATGAGATATTACCTCACACCAGTCAGAATGGCTAAAATTAACAAGTCAGGAAACGACAGATGTTGGCGGGGATGTGGAGAAAGGGGAACCCTCCTATGCTGTTGGTGGGAAGGCAAGCTGGTGCAGCCACTCTGGAAAACAGTATGGAGGTTCCTCAAAAGTTGAAAATAGAGCTACCCTACAACCCAGCAATTGCACTACTGGGTATTTACCCCAAAGATACAAATGTAGGGATCCGAAGGGGCACGTGCACCCCAATGTTTATAGCAGCAATATCCACAATGGCCAAACTATGGCAGAGCCCAGATGTCCGTCAACAGATGAATGGATAAAGAAGATGTGGTATATATACACAATGGAATATTATGCAGCCATCAAAAAATGAAGTCTTGCCATTTGCAATGACATGGTTAGAACTAGAGGGTAAATGAAATAAGTAAGTGAAATAAGTCAATCAGAGAAAGACAATTATCATATAATCTGACAGATATGAGGAATTTGAGAAATAAGACTGAGGATCATAGGGGAAGGGAGGGAAAAATGAAACAAGATGAAACCAGAGAGGGAGACAAACCATAAGAGACTCAATCTCAGGAAACAAACTGAGGGTTGCTGGAGTGGTTGGGGGTGGGAGGGATGGGGTGGCTGGGTGATGGACACTGGGGAGGGTATGTGCTATGGTAGCACTGTGAATTGTGTAAGACTGATGAATCACACACCTGTACCCCTGAAACAAATAATACATTATACATTAAATGAATAAATAAACAGGAAAAAAACAATGCACATATATTACAGCTTAGAAGAAACAAAAAAGAAGATAAAAGGAAAAAAACTGAAGAAATGAACAAGGTATATAAATGACAAAGAACCCATTTTGTTAGGAAACATAACCCAAGAAGCCAAAGAAAATTCTCAAAGGCCTATTCATGATAAGGAACTTAGAAACAACAAAATCAATTAAAAACAAACTCTAAAAGGCAAGATAAAGCAGAGTAACACGATACGGTAGTTTGTGCTAAAGAAATAAACATACAACCAATAAACCTATCATTACTTAACGAATTCTTTTAAAACATCATGGAACAGAACAGATACTGGTGGAAACAGAATTACTGACAGAAAGGAACATGTAAGATGACTGAAGTAAATGCAGAAGCAAAAGACAAAACAATTAGAAGATAAAACATATGGAGAACATAAGAAAATTCAATGTAAGGAAAATTGGTGTCATCAAGTGGAGGACCCAATAACGGGACAAAAATATCTTCATGGTAATAAGGTAAATGCTCCTAAATGAAGAAATAAACCTAGAGATTACAGATTATACTGTAATCCAAGGAAAAATGATTATGAATGACACGTAGATGTACCCTGGTTACATTACTGACCTTCAAAAATAAAGGAAAAAATTGTCAGGCATTTTGGATGAGAAAGCAAGTCACTTTCAAGGAGGCAGAAAAAAATTAGACTTTTCTACACTAACATTCATTGCCCCAATATAATAAAATAATGACCACAAAGCTCTAATCAAAGTGTTCCCTAAGGATATTACCTCCTGCCAAGTTGTTTTTCAACAATGAAAACACCAGGTAGACAGACTCAAAACATTACAGGAAACAACAGCATTAAAACTCAAAAAATATATCGCTCACAAATCCTGACGGAAAAAAAAGGAAATCCAGGCAATCAAAAAATACTAAGAGATCAAGAAGCAATATTTGTTAAGTTCTGAGGGAAGGAAATCATGATCTGGAAATTTTATACCCAAATAATCCTTCAGGTATAAAAACAAAAGACAAGCACTCTCAAGCAAGTATGCAAGAACTCAAGGAAGGAGGCGCGTCTGGGTGGTTCAGGCAGTTGAGCGTCTGACTCTTGGTTTCAGCTCAGATCGTGATCTCTGGGTCATGAGATTGAGCCCCGCGTGGGGCTCTGCATTCAGCACGGAGTACTCTTTTTTTTTTTTAATTTTTTATTGTTATGTTAATCACCATACATTACATCATTTGTTTTTGATGTACTGTTCCATGAAGCATGGAGTACTCTTGGGACTTTTCTTTCCCTCTCCCTTAGCCCCTGCTCCCAACTCTCTCACTCAAATAAATCAATCTTAAAAAAAAAAAAAAATGCGAAGGAACACAGCATCCATAGCTTGAAAGGATTACCTGACCATGAAATTCAGTCAATAAAGAGATTCATCAACTCAGGAATGGAGAAGCCACAGTACTGAGGTAATGAGAACTAAAATTGTTTAAGATAGAACCAAAGTGTGAGAGAATGTAGATGTTAGGAATTTTAACACAGCACAGGATAAATCAATCAAAACCAGCAGATGGCACTAAGTGGAAGTGTTCATCTACTCCTTTATGTCCGGGAGTCAAGAAATACTCTGAACTGACACATATAGTTCAAAAACTAACTTGTCCCATTTGTTTATGTTCTTTATAACCTTTTTTCCCCCCTTAACTTATATCCCTTCCAGTGAAAAGGCATTTGTCTGATATTCAGGATTCCTTCATCTCTTTCAAGTTCTCTTTCAATTACATAGTATTTTTTTTTTTTTGCTTCTGCCCACCTTTTGAGGAATTTATTAATTTTAATGATATCAATAGTTGATTTGTGGAGTATCTAATATGTGTTGGCTTACATATATATGTGTGGTTTACATATAGAATATACAAATTTTAATTGAGGTAAAATGATATGTGACCTTATATTAGTTTCAGGTATATGGCATGATTCAGTATTTGTATACATTACAAAGTGATCACCACAGTAAATCTAGTTACCATCCAACACCATACAAATGACCCCCTTCATTCAGTTCAGCCCTCTAACCCCTTTCCCCCTCTGATAACCATCAATCTGTTCCCCATATCTGAGTTTTGTTTTGTTTCTTAGGTTTCACAGATCGATGAAATCTAACTTATTTCCCAGAGCATAATACCCTCAAGGCCCATCCCCACTGTTGCAAACGTCGTCTATTGTATATATATATATTGCATATCATCTTTAACCATTTATCCATCGACAGATGCTTAAGTTGTTTCCATATCTTGGCTACTGTAAATAATGCTGCAATGAACATAGGGGCGCACATCTTTTCAAATTAGTGTTTTCATTTTCTTCAGAAAAATACCCAAAAGTGAAATAGCTGATCACATGAAAGCTCCATTTTTAATGTTTTGAGGAGCCACCATACTGTTTTCCCCAGTGGCTGCACCAATTTGCATTCCCACGAACAGTGTATGAGGGTTCCCTTTTCTCCACATCCTTGCCAACACTTATTTCTTGTCAATTTGACTCTAATAGGTGTGAGGTGACATCATGTTGTGGTTTTGATTTGCATTTCCCTGATAATTAGTGAAGTTGAGCATCTTTTCATGTGCCTGTTGGCCACCTGTGTATGTCCTTTGGAAACATGTCTATTTAGATCCTCTGCTCTCTTTTCAGATTGTTTTTTTGCAACTGAGTTCTTTACACATTTTGGGTATTAACCCCTTATTAGATACATGATTTGCAAATATTTTTTCCCAGTCAGTAGATTGCCTTTTCATTTTATTGATCGCTTCCTTTGTTGTGCAGATGCCTTTTAGTTTGATATAGTCCCACTTGTTGATTTTAGCTTTTCTTGCGTTTGCTTTTGGAGTCAGATCCAAAACTTCAACACCAAGAGCGTTGTCAAGGAGAACACTACCTGTTTTCTTCTAGCAATTTTATGGTTTCAGGTTTTACATTCGAGTCTTTCATCCATTATGAGCTAACTTTTGTATATTGTGTAAGACAGTAGCCTAATTTCATTCTTTTCATGTAGCTGGTCCAGTTTTCCCATCACCATTTATTTGAAGGGACCATCTTTTCTTCATTGTATATTCTTGCCTCCTTTGTCACAGATTAATTGGCTAGAAAAGCATGGGTTTATATCTGGGTTCTCTATTCTGTTTCATTGATCTGTGTCTTTTTTATGCCAATACCATATTGTTTTCATACTACAGCTTAGTAGTACAGTTTGAAGTCCGGGACAGTGACATCTCCCATTTGCTCTTCTTTCTCAAGACTGCTTTGGCTATGGGGGCCTGGGTGGCTCAGGCAGTTAAGCATCTGCCTTCGGCTCAGGTCATGATCCCAGAGTCCAGGGATTGAGCCCCACATTGGGCTCTCTGCTCAGTGGGGAGCCTGCTTCTCCCCCTCCCTCTGCCTGCCGCCCCCCTTGCTTGTGTTCTTGTCAAATAAATAAATAAAACCTTAAAATAAAAAAAAAAAAAGACTGCTTTGGCTATTCAGGGTCTTCTGTGATTCCACATAAACCTTAGAATTAATTATTTGTTCTGGGGCGCCTGGTTGCCTCAGTCAGTCGAGCATGTAACTCTTGATCTCAGAGTTGTGCATTCAAGCCCCATGTTGGGTGTAGAGATTACTTTTTAAAAAAATCTTTTAAAAAAATTATTTGTTCTAGTTTTGTGAAAAATGGCATTAAAATTCTGACAGAGGGGCACCTGGGTGGCTCAGTCAGTTGAGCATCTGCCTTCCATTTGGGTCATGATCCCAGGGTCCTGGGATTTGAGCCCCTTGTCAGGCTCCCTGCTCAGCGGAGAGTCTGCTTCTCCCTCTCCCTCTGCTGCTCCCCCCACTTGTGCATGCGCTCACTCTCTCTGTCAAATAAATAAATCTTTTAAAAATTTTTAAAAAATAAAATTCTGAGTTTGCAATGAATATGTATTTTGCTTTGGGTAGTATGGACATTTTAACAGTATTAGTTCTTCCAAACATGAGCATGGAATAACTTTCCATTTAGTTCTGACTTAATTTCTTTCATCAATGTCCTAGTTTTCAATCTACAGATTTATTCCTAGGTATTTTATTCTTTTTGATGCAAATTGTTTTGTTAGGCTTTTTGCAAGGATTGTTTCCTTAATTTCTCTGACAGTTCATTATTTGTGTATAGAAACACAACAGGTTAAGTGTACACCGATTTTGTAAACAGCAACATGACTGCGTTCATTTACTGTTTTTTGGTGGAGTCTTTAAGATTTTCTAAATATGTTATCATGTCAAGTGGAAATAGTGATAGTTTTATTTCTTCCTTTCCAATTTGGATGCTTTTATCTCTTTTTCTTGTGTTATTGCTGTGGGTAGGACTTCCTTGGATAAAACAGGCAAGAGTGGGCATCCTTATTTTGTTCCTGATCTTAGAGGAAAAGCTTTCAGCTTTACACCAATGAATATGAGTTTGTCATGTATGGCCTTGATTATATTTAAGTATTCCCTCTATACCCATTTTAAGAGTTATCATAAATGGACACTGGAATTTATCAAAGGCTTTATCTCCTTTTATTGAGGTGATCACATGACTGTTACCCTTCATTTTGTTATGTGGTGTATCACACTGATTTGCAGATGTTAAACCATCCTTGCATTCCTGGAATAAATTCCATTGATCATGGTGTATGATCCTTTCAACGTATTGTCGAATTCAGTTTGCTAATATTTGTTGAGGAATTTTACATCTGTGTTCATCAGGGATATAAGCCTGTTTTTTTCTTTTCTTTTCTTTTTTGTGGTGTCCTTCTCTGATTTTGGTATCAGGGTAATGTTGGTCTTATAAAATGAGTTTGGAAGCTTTTCCACCTCTTTAATATTTTGGAAGAATTTGAGAAGAATAGATATTACATCTTTTTTATGTTTGATAGAATTCCCCATGAAGGCACCTAGTCCTGGACTTGTTTGCTGGGTGGGTTTTGATTACAGATTCAATCTCCTTACTAGTAATGCATCTAGTCAAGTTTTCTATTTCTTCATGGAAGACTGGAAGTCTTGAGAGATTGTATGTTACTAGGAATTAACCCATTTCATTTATAGTAGTCTCTTTTGATCCTTGATTTCTGTGGTATGTTAACTTCTCTTTCATTTCTGATTTTCTTTTTCAAATAACCAGCTCTTACTTTCATTGATCTTTTCTATTTTTTTTTACTTTGTTATTTATTTCCACTCTGAATCTTTATTATTTCTTTCCTTCTACTAACTATGGGATTTATCTGTTCTTTTTCTAGTTCCTTTAGGTAGAGCTCTTTTTATGAACCTTGCTCTTAGAACTGCTTTTGCTGCATCCTATAGATTTTGGATTGTTCTATTTCCATTTTCATTTGTGTCAAGGTATTTTTTATTTCTCCTCTAATTTCTTCATTGACCCATTGATTATAACAGTTGCATGTTATTTAATTTCCACATATTTATGATTGTCCAGTTTTCTTTTTGTAATTGACTTTGTTTTATACCACTATCATTAAAGAAGATATCTGACATGATTTCAATCTTCTTAAATGTACTGAGACTTGTTTTGTAGTCTAATATGTGACCTATTCTGAGAACATTCCATATGTAGAGAAGAATGTGTATTCTGCTGCCTTTGGATGCTTTGTATACAATTAACCCTTGAACAATGCAGGAGTTGGGGCACTGACCTCCCATACACTCAAAAATCCACATGTAACTTTCTTTTAAAAGATTATTTATTTATTTGAGAGAGAGAGAGCATGCTCACACAAGCAGGGGGAGCAGGAGAGGGAGAAGCAGGCTCCCTGCTGAGCAGAGAGCCTGATGTGGGGCTTGATGCCAGGACCCTGGGATCATGACCTGAGCCGAAGGCAGATGCTTAACAGACTAAGCCACCCAGGGACCCCCACATATAACTTCTGATTCCCTAAAAACTTAACTAATAGCTTATTGCTGACCAGGAGCCATACTGATAATATAAACAGTCGATTAACATATTTTGTAGGTTGTATTATACATCATATTTTTACAATAAACTAGGAAAAAGAAAATGTTATTCAGAAAATTGTAAGGAACAGAAAATACATTTATAGTATTATACTGTAAAAAAATATGCATGTAAGTGGACCCACAGAGTCAAACCCATGCTGTTCAAGGGTTAACTGTGTACCTATTAAGTCCATCTGGGCTCATGTTAAGGCTGACCATTTTCTTACTGGTTTTCTGTCTGGGTAACCTATCCATTGATGTAAATGGAGTACTAAAGTCCTCTACTATTATTGTATTGCTGTCCATTTCTCCCTTTAAGTCTGTTAATACTTGCTTTATATATTTAGGAATTCCTATGTTGAGTAAATAAAAATTTTCAAATGTTATATCCTCTTGTTGGATTGACCCTTCGTCATTGTGCAGTGCCCTTTATCTTTTATTAGACCTGTTTTAAAGACTATTTCATTTGATATAAGTATAGCCACATCAGTTTTCTTTCATTTACATTTGCATGGAATATCTTTTTCCACCCCTTCACTTTCAGTCTGCATGTCATTAGATCTGAAGTGAATCTCTTATAGGCAATATACAGATGGGTCTTTTTTTGAAAATCTATTCAACTACTGTATACATCTTTTGACTGCGTCCATTTACATTTAAAGTAATTATGGATAGGTATGTACTTTTTGCCATTTTGTTAATTATTTTATGGCTGTTTTTGTAGTTCCTCTCTGTTCTTTTTTTCGCTTGCTCACTTCCCTTGCAGCCTATATGTACACACATGCATACACACACACACACATATATATACACATACAGCTTATATACACATATATATTTACGTACTTATGTTTGTATACTTACGTCTGTACATTCGTATGCTTATGTTTACATTTATACTTATGTTTATATTTACATATATATATTTATGTATAAATAAAAGCATATTTCAAATTGATAGCAACTTAAATTTGAATGCATTATAAAAACTCTACATTTCTGCTCTCTCCTTCACATTTTATGTTTTTACATCTTCTTACTTTGTGTATCTCTTATTATTGTAGCTATACTTAAGTTCGCTACTTTTGTCTTTTAATCTTCATGGTAGGTTTATAAGTGGTTAATTCACTACCTTTACTATATATTTGCCCTTACAAGTAAGATCTTTACTTTCCCATGTTTTCTTGTTCTTAGTACCTTTCCTTTGCAGCTTAAAGAAGTCCCTTTAACATTTCTTTTAAGGCCAGTGTAATGGTGAACTCCTTTAACTTTTGCTTGTCTAGAAAACTCTCCTCCAATTCTGAATGATAACCGTGGCAGGCAGAATATTCTTGGTTGGAAGTTTTTTCCTTTCAGGACTTTGAATCTATCATGCCATTCCCTTCTGGCCTGCAAAGCTTCATCTGAAATATCAGCTGCCAGTGATGTGGGGATTCCCTTGTACTTAACAAGCTGTTTTTCTTTTGCTGCTTTTAAGATTCGCTCTTTAATTTTTGACATTGTAATTATAATGTCTCGATCTGGATGTCTTTGAGCTCATCTTCTTTGGAACTCTCTATGCTTCTGGGACTTGGATGTCTGTTTCCCTCCCTGGGTTAGGGAAGTTTTCTGCCTCTTTCACTTTTTTTCCTTCTGGGATCCCTATAATGTGAATGTTATTCCACTTGATGTTGTCCCATAGGTTCCTTAAGCCATCTTCATTAATTTTCTTGTTGTTGTTGCTTTGTTTGGCTGAGTTCCACTGCCCTGTCTTCCAAGTCACTGATCCATTCTTCTTCATTTATTCTGATGCTGAATGCTTCTCATGTATTTTTAGGTTCAGTTACTATATTCTTCAGCTCTGTTACTTGCATTTGGGACTTTCTTATATTTTCTATCTCTGTTGAAGTCTGTGTTCAAATATTCTTCTGACTCTGATAAACATGTTTATAACCATTATCTTGAACTCTTTATCAGGTAGATTAGTTATCTCCACTTGATTAAGATCTTATTTCTGAGGTTTTGTCTCCTCTTTTTGTTTGGAAAATATTCCTGTCTCTTCATTTTACTTGACTCTCGGTTTCTATTTATTAAGCAAAACAGTTATTTCTCCCAGTCTTGAAGGAGTGGCCTTGTATAGGAGATAAGTCTTATTATTCAACCTTGCCCTAGCTCTTGGTTGTCTCTCTGAAACTGTGATTACCTAATTAGCCTGAATTATTCCTGATAGATCCCACAGTTGTTGAGAGTGTATCAAGACCTGCCAGTGTTGGGCGGCTAGGTGGCTCGGATGGTTAAGCATCTGCCTTCGGTTCAGGTCATGATCCCACGGTCCTGGGATCGAGTCCCTCATCGGGCTCCCTGCTTCTTGGGAGCCTGCTTCTCCCTCTGCCTCTCTCTCTCTCTGTCTCTCATGAATAAATAAATAAAATCTTTAAAAAAAAAAGACCCGCCAGTGTTCCAAAGGGAGTGATCTCAACACCTAGTTTCAGACTGACTGGAAGACAGATCCACAGGAAGGAGCTTTTGGAGTATACGAATATATAGCCCTGTGGCACCACAACTATAAAACCTGCTGATCTCCAGCCCAAGAGATCTGGAGGTGTCTCCTGAACTCAAGCTGCAAAAATCAGGGCTTCAGACAAGCATATAAACTTTTTGGAGATACCAGCAAGCTCTGTTGAGGCTGAGGGAGAGATCAAAGATGGTGTCTCCCTGCCTACATTTTGGAGAGCACCTTTGAAGCCTGTCCCTTTGGCTGAAGCTCCAGGACAAGTGGATGGGCCTTTTTCATAGGCACACTAGACTAGTAGTGTGTTTCAGCCTGCTGTCTATGCAGTGCCTTGGGTATGACAGCCCTCCCCAAACTACCTTCCTATTACAGTCCCATAGGGTGCAGAAATTCAAGCTCCTCTGGCCACCAGGGACAGGTGATCAACAGACATTCCTTCTGTGGACTGCACTCAAAGGCAGGTTTTAGCAAGGCTGCAAGAGTACTGAGGGTGGAGCACGTCCATGGCTTTAGGGATGCAGGAGGAGAACAATGTGGGCAGGAGACACCCAAGGCTTTAGTGAGGCAGGGAAATGTCTGGGGATGGGGGCACACTCATGGCTTTAGGGAGGCTGTCTGTGTCCACAGTGCCTGACTGCACTAGCAAAGTGGAAGGAGAGTGCACAAATGGTGCTCACAAGCACCTCTGGACCCAAAGAAAGTCCCAACTGGTCCCAGCTACTCCAGCAAACACTTTAAAATTAGCAAATGAATCTCCTTCACATATAATTTAGTCACTTTTCAAACTGCTGCCTTTGCACTGGGTCCCAAAATGAGTGTGCTTGTGTGTGAGCCCCTCAAAAGGAGTACCTCAGATTCCCCACAGCCCTCCAGGTTCACTGTGCACAAGCCCCTTTGGTTTCCAAAACCATTTGGGAGGGCCTCGTCTCTCCAGTGCAGGTTCCAAGGGTTGGCCATACCCAAAGTGGGGTATAAACCCATCCCTCCTCAGTTAAAGACTCCAGACCTGTGAAACCCCTCCCTACTATGAGTTGCTGCACCAGGGGTGAAGTTTTTGGCAAAACCACATCTCCACCTCCTCTATCCATTTCAGCGTAGCCCTTATATTCCTTGTTGTAGATGGAGCTGTTCAGCCTGTTTTTAGCTCTTTCTGAGCAGGAATTAACCCATAAGTAGCTACAGATCTGGTGTGTCTATGGAAAGACAGTTCAGGGTGTTCCTAAGCTGCCATCTTGAACTGCCTCCAAGTTCTCTTCTTTTAGATTCAAGTAAAACTAAATTAATACTTACTAAGAATAGCACAAAGAATGCAATCACATTTTTGTAAAATTATTTGTCTGTTTCTACAGCTTTCATATGCACATAGAGTAGGGCTTCCCAAATTTATGAATGTGTAAGAATCCCCTGGAGGGCTTATTAAAACAGACTGCTGGGCTCACACCCTTACAGATTCTGATTCAGTAGATCCAGGAGGGGCCCAAGAATCTGCATTTTTTCACAAGCTTCAGAGACTGATGCTGTCATTCAGCAAGTAGCACCAGCACAGAAAAACCCCTGAAATAAAATTTACCTACTTGTATTTCATGGTAGTGAGATACAGTGTGATTTAGTTTAACCTTCTTCTTCGTATTTTCTTAGATATCGGGTAAATTTTTTTTTAACGAATGTCCCATTTTTACCCAAACAATAAAATCATTATTCTAAAGAAAGTTAGAAGAAACATTAACCTGTTCATACCTACAATTTGTACAAAAGCTTTCTGAGATCTTTAACTTTTCCTTCTCCCTCTGAAAAGCTGAACCATGTTTTACTAAACTCACCTACTCTCAGTTACAAGAGTTTTTCTCTATAAAGTGGCTACCATGAAAGAAATTGATATTTGCTATTTCAAAAAGGAGGCATGTATTTTCCCATCCTACCAGATTTAATACTTAATATCAATGTAATAGTCCAAGTCCTATCATTAGTCAAATCTATTGGAAATGTATGAAAATGTACATGATATGTACATTTTCTACTACAGGACCAAAACAGCCCAACTCAACACTAATTTGGAAACAGAAGGACAATGTTATTATGCAGTATTTGTAAGTACAATAACCAATGATTACATTTTGACCTTCAGTATACTTCAATATCTGTTTTAAACAGTGATGACCCCTAATAAATTATTCCTAAACAGTACTTTTATATAGTCTTTTATAAGTTTTATGGCCCAATGCCATTAACTCAAATAAAAAAAAAAAAGGTATGGTCAGACTTACAGAAGGAACACTAAATGTTCTGCAAACTAAGAATAAAGGTGTAACCTAAAAGACATTTGGATAAGAAGGAAACAGAAATCGATTGCTAAAACACTTCAACTTTGTGTAGCTTTCAATAGAGAAGTTTACATGTAATTCTACTCAGAGATAAAAATTTCATGGATAATCATTAATTCCACACCAGGAAAAGGCCCAGTAGGCTTAATTAAACTCTGTACCTAATGACAGTATTTACCAATAAAATTATTTCAACTTTAGTAGAAAAACAAAATGCTAACAATTAATTGAAAGAGAGTAATACTGAAATTAGAGTCCAAAAGCCCTTAAGTATCTTTAAATGACCCTCCAAGAAAGCTGGATTAGAAAGTAATCAGAAATAAGATCTCTGTAGAGTATAATCAATCAAATATAGAAGTAGAACTTAGAAGTAGAATGTCTTTATTTTTCCTAAATTTCCATACTTTTAACAACTTGTGTTCCTACCAATAATCTTAAATCGATCAATTGAATTTCAATCCTATTATCAAGTTAAAATTACCAAGTACTCTGATTATGATTTATCCGCAAAAGAAACATGACAATCCAGTATTTTTCCTGTTTTAAACAACAACAAAAAATATTTAGTCTGGAGTAGAGGTTTAATGCTTACTTTACATATTTCTCTAATACATTTAAAAATGTTTAAGAACTATATTCTGGTTATTAATAACGTCATCTCTTACCCGGATCTGCTAACCCAGTGGTCTCTAATAGTATGTAATCAAATTTCCCCTTCTTCTGCATCAAATTCTCAATAGCTCTAAGGCCATTGTCCCTGGAGAATACCAAAATATAAAATACAGTTTATTACCTAAATATTTTTTTAAAGTGATCATTATAAATGTTTTAAAATATATGTAGCAACCTGAGACAAAAATATCTTTAGGCATGTGAAAATTTAACTCATTCCCAAACTTCTAACACAATATCCATCAATATTTACCAATGGTGGGGAAAAACAGAGGCATATATACTGATAGCAAAATAAATCAGATACATGAGGAGTTAATACTTTAATAAAATTAAAAGTAGAGGAAACTTTAATACCCCGACTGAAGTCAAAAGCTGCTATTTTTATAGCATTATGAAAGAAAAAACTCAATATCCAAAACAATGATAAAATTTATGAATTACAGTGATTTAAAATAACATCTAAAGGGACACGATCATTACTTTTCAATCTGTTCTCAATAAGGGTACTAGATAGTACAAGAAAATACTTACTGGATTTCATTTTGGTTGTTCAAGAAAATGTCATGATTTTAGCTTTGTTAATATATTTGACTCAAAGTCAAATACCTAGGTTGTAAATGATGTAGAAAAAATTTAATTCACTAGAATATACAAAGTCAACAGTACAGATATTAATTTTCCTAATTTACTCAACAAATATCTGAGTGAATAGGTATGTCAGGTCCTTTTATAAGATCGATGGTATACTAGTGAAAAAAACAGACACCGTCCTTGGAAGCAACTATCACTGGTGGAACACAACGTGAGCCTATTCACCTTTTTGATGGTCATTTCCTTTTGTTTTTAGAAGGTGAATCCTTGGAAATAAGACCAATGACTCACTCAATGTAAAATAGTAACTTTTACACATGAAATGTGACTTTCATGTACCAGAGAAATTACTAATTAAACCCTGACATCAAAGACAATAAAAACAAACTCAATAGAAGAACCAAAGCATTTAGAGCAGACAGAAAAATAAATAGGGCAGCAAGAAACACTTTAAGAAAATACATTCTAATAAGTTATTTTCTTTGTGAAAATACAATGAAGCAAACTGTGTAAATTCAGTTACATTACACAAGAAAATCAAAGCCAGAAATATAATCAATAAACATTTATAATAAACCAACAAGCACACAATAAACACATTCCTCACTTTACTGAACAGCAGAGGCAACCGTTTCTAAGTTCCAGCCATTCTTCATAGAGCTCTCCACCTTGGCTGACAGCTAAGGATTTCTCCACTGCACTTCCTGAAATAATTAACAAGAAGCACTCTTAAGATTATGTTCACTAGCCAACCAAAAACAAAGATGAGGATATCAATAACATGGATTTCAAAACATTTTATACAAATACCTTTTATAACTTTTATTCTTTCATTCTGTTTGTGCAGCCTCAATGTTCTAAACTATACTAGATTATTTAAGCTTTTATTTTTTAAAGAGGATTTAAGTCCCTAAAAAGGCAAATCCAAAATTAATGACTCATACCTACTTCTTTGGTCCTCTCACTTGCCCACTAATAAAAGTAGCTATTTTAAAAGAACTCCTTGTCCATGGCCAACTAGTATGTTTAATATATTGGTTTTTATACGCCCTTAACCCTCTTAAAAGACTGCCTTATCTACTTTTTTCTTTTCATTCTTCTTCTAAATTGTTTTTGTTTCTACTAGATAGACTACTCAATATTCCCAGTATGAGTAAAAACCCAAGTCCATTTTGAGGAAGTTTGCTTGGCCAGGGTATCAATGTGCTCATTTAAAAATTAAATTTTTAAACTAAAGTTTCCTAGCAATGCTTACTTAAGAAAGAATAATATATATGTAAAATTCTGAGATGCTTGTTATCATACTTAACTTTTCCTCTAATAAAGAAATATACCAAAGCCAAGGGAGAGTTCTAAATATCCAGTAAAGCAAATGGCCACAAAAGAAAATGGAATAATTTTTCATGTATATATTTTTTGTTTATATTTCACTTAGGCAAGGATAAAGAGCTCTAAAAGGGACTGCTACAGAATTCAGGGTATAGAGGTTATAAATAAAATGCAAAGGAAAGTATTGCAAATAAATGGTTTATATAAATTATATAAACAATCCAGAAGGAATGAAGAAAAATAGCAACCAATAATAAATGCGATCAGTGTCCAACAGATCAGTTAGTAAGAAGCTAAAGTACAAGATTAGGATTTAAAACATCTTAGCATTTTTATTTTTTCTAACAGGACTTTTCACTTTAGTTGATTAAAATGAGAAATCAAGTTTAACAGGTCTTCCTTCTTGTTCATAAAACCCAGCTCCTTTATTCATTTACAACTGAGAAAACAGTATACTTTAAGAAATAGCTCAACATAAGACATATTTTTTGGCTAAAAGTGAGCTATAGTTAAAATTCACATTTAAGAAGAAAAACTTCTAAAAGTAATCAAAGAATTGTGTGTAACACTGCTGTCAGATTTTTTTTAAGCATAGTTCAATATTAAAAACAAAAAAAATGGAATTTTAAATGCATGCATTTCCACAGACAACTGCAGATGCTTGAGATGGAAACCATATATTTAACTTATTATTTTTTTTTTTAAGATTTTATTTATTGGGCGCCTGGGTGGCTCAGTTGGTTAAGCGACTGCCTTCGGCTCAGGTCATGATCCTGGAGTCCCGGGATCGAGTCCTGCATCGGGTTCCCTGCTCGGTGGGGAGTCTGCTTCTCCCTCTGACCCTCTTCCCTCTCGTGCTCTCTATCTCTCATTCTCTCTCTCTCAAGTAAGTAAATAAAATCTTTAAAAAATAAATAAAGATTTTATTTATTTATCTGAGAGACAGTGAGAGAGAGAGAGAGAGAGAGCACATTCGAGAGGGGGGAGGGTCAGAGGGAGCCTGATGCGGGACTCGATCCTGGGACTCCAGGATCATGACCTGAGCCGAAGGCAGTCGATTAACCAACTGAGCCACCCTAGGCTCAGGCGCCCTAACTTATTTTTTAAATCTTCAGTTTTAAATGCTTTGCAAACAATAAACATCCAATAAGGTAAACTTACAAGAACTGAATCATTTTAAAGAATTTTTCAAAAGTTACAAGTGAACAGTATAGTCAGTACAAAAGTACACAGAAAGTGTCTGAAAGAACTTTCTTTCATATGTTTAGATTTTTACTTCTGGAGTTATTTCATGTAAAAACCTAATTTAATTCTGTTGCTATGAATTTCAAATTTATATAAAATTTTATGAAAACTATCTAATTTCAGTAGCTCAAATCTGTACAAAATAAAGCTTGACAGAAATTAATTTTCCCAGAACAATCCGCATCAGTATGTTCACATTATAATACCTTGTATTTTCATTTTTAAATATGGAATATCAATTCACCAGGGGAATAAGCTATCCTATAAATTCTTACAGCATGGCATTCACTGAACTTTACTTACCTTCCCCAAATTCGTTTAAAATAACTGCTACTCTTTTACTATGTTGCTCTGTCAAAATATAGTTCAGAAGTGTTGTCTTCCCAGCACCTATAAAACATGTTTTAAATAACAATATTCAAAGGCTAATTTTAAAGGCACACACAAAAGGAGTCCCAATGTTTTTAAAAATTTGTGTGCTATTTTTAAAATATTATTTAACTATGGTATAGAAGATTCTAGAGGGAAAGATTAAAGTACCCTTTGCAACTATCTAAAAAGCTTTATGTTGACATAAAATCTTATAAATATTTGCAAATACACCTACAACATGGATCATAGCTTGCTTCAACCTCATATAGCAAAAATATGCCTTCTATACAATTTATAATACAAAGACATCTAAATTTTCTATTAAGGAATTATTGAAATGATTTCCAGAGAATAAAGTACTCATGTACTTTATTTACTTTATTTAAATTACTCATGTACTTTATTTAAAATGTTTAGACACTTTCACATGATGACAATGTTTCTTAGCCAAGAATACATAGTTTACGTCCCTAAAATTTACATATAAAGCCCTATCTTTTATTTCAACATCCATCATTAACCAGACACAAGTTCAAACTGACTACCGGGCTATTTTCAGTACTTAAAGCAACCTTAAGAAAATAAGTATATATACAGTTGACCCTTGAACAACTAACTGTGTGGGTCGCAGGTCCACTTATATGTGGACTTTTTTCTGTAAATATAGTACAGTACTGTATTTTCTCCCCCTTATGATTTTCTTCATAACATTTTTTCTCTAGCTTACTTTTTTGTAAGAATACAGTATGTAATACATGTAACATACAAAATATGTGTTAATGGACTATATTACCAGTAAAGCTTCTGCCAACCAGTTTAACCAGGGACTGGTTTCGGCATCCGAGTTCAAAGGAGCTGGGGTGCACCCTGTCCCGCCCGGCCAACGGGAGCAGCGGCGCTTAACCCTTTCCCGGTTGTGCCTGGGGCAACGTCCCACCAGTACAGCTTCTGCTCAACAGTAAGCTATTAGTAGTTGAGTTTTGGGGGAGTCCAAAGTTACTGTGCAGGAAGTTGGCACCCCTAACCTCCACAGTGTTCAAGTGTCAACTGTATCTGCCTACCAATCTATAAAACACAAACAAAATAGGAGAATGGATGTAAAAAATGTTAACAATATACACAACATTCAGTACTTAGAAAGATAAATTCATAAAGCTACACTAACTTTATCCAGTAGGTGGCAGGTTAAACCTAGTATGTTCTGCTCAAGTAGAAGAAAAGCATTTATCTTGTGAACAACTATACATACCAAAGTTCAAAGAGGAAAAAAAACTGCACATTAGTGTAGCTCAACTGTATCATTTATTTGCTTTTCTGTCGGTAGGCATTGGGGTTATCTCCAGTGCTTTATTTTCCCGAACAGTGCTGCTAAGACCTTTCACATGTAAGCTCGCACACAACTTCTGAAGTACATTTGTGAGATCTCTAGCCTTTAACTAGGAGGGATTTAATGATCATTACGGTATTAATATCTTCCACATTTTTAGGTCATATTCCTTTTTTTTTTTTTTTTTAAGATTTTACTGATTTATTTGCCAGAGAGAGAGCACGCGAGAGAGACACTAGCAGGGGGAGCTGCAGGCAGAGAGAAAAGCAGGCTCCCCATTGAGCAGGGAGTCTGACGTGGGACTCGATCCCAGGACCCCGGGTTCATGACCTGAGCTGAAGGCAGACGCTTAACCAACTCAGCCACCCAGGCATCCCTTTAGGTCATATTCCTTTCAAGGCTGTTGAAGGGATAAAAGGCTTGTGTTTAGAGTGCTTTAAAAAGCTCAACATCACAAAAGTGTGAAGCATAGAGTGAAAGGGACAGCTTAAGGAGGCAGGGCAATGAGGAAATTCTTAGAACCAGTCCAAGTGTGAGACAGAGACCCCGAACATGAGGGTAGCACTAGGCAGTGGCAGTGAAAATGGAAAAGGCAGAGGTGGATGTAAGAGACCCTCTAATAAAATTACTAGGACTTAGTAATTAACCATATTATGAAGCAGAAGACTTTAAAGCACAGTTTATTCATTCAAAAGTCTACTATGGGCCAGATTTCATGCCGGGCCTTGGCGAAAAGTGCACAAAACAGAGACAAACTGTCTCTACTTTCACAATGCTTACAAAGACTAAGAGAGTGAGAGATGGAAGGTAATTCAGACCACAGAGGCAATGAAGTCACAGGATTACAGAGTGGAGAGAAGATGTACAAGATGTTAGGGAGCACCAAAAAGGGAGGTCTAGGCAGAGGAGTAACAAAAAGTAGAAGTATTCGGGCACCTGGGTGGCTCAGTTGGTTGAACAGCTGCCTTTGGCTCAGGTCATGATCCTGGAGTCCCAGGACAGAGTCCCGGGATCGAGTCCCGCATCGGGCTCCCTGCTCCGCAGGGAGTCAGCTTCTCCCTCTGACCCTGCCCCCTCTCATGTGCTCTCTCTCTTTCTCTCTCTCTCAAATAAATAAAATAAAATCTTTAAAAAAAAAAAAAGGAAAAGTATTCTAGGGACTAAAATACTTGGCACCTTTAAAAAAATTTTTTTAAAGATTTTATTTATTTATTTGACAGAGAGAGACACAGAGAGAGAGGAACACAAGCAGGGGGAGTGGGAGAGGGAGAAGCAGGCTTCCTGCTGAGGAGAGAGACCGATGTGGGGCTCCATCCCAGGATCCCTGGGATCATGACCTGAGCCGAAGGCAGCTGCTTAACGACTGAGCCACCCAGGGCCCCTAGTTGGCACCTTTTAAAAGTAAAAGTAGTTCAGGGTGGCTGGACCACAGTTTTGAAGGCTAGAAAGACAGTCAAGAGCCAGATCATATAGGACCTTTTGATTCATGTTTAGGAATTTGAACTGCAACCCAAATGGAAACACTGAGGGGTGTGACACAGTTGACATTTACAAAGATCATTAGGGCTAAAATATAGAGAATATATTAAAGGGAAGCATGACACAAGACTAGTTAGAAAACTTTTAGAGTATTCCAGGTGGTTGGAATCACCGGTGCAGGAGGGTTGGAGGGTCAGGTAACATATGAAGTTTTGGACCTGCCAAGTTCGAGATGTCTGCGGGACATCAAAATAGAAACTATCTGAGTGTCAACTTAAAAGGATGGACAGAGGTTGGAGAAAATTTAAAAAAGAAAAGCCAGAGAAGTAGGTGGAAATTTCAGAAGAAAAATGTGATGGAAGCTGATAGAACAATGTTTCAAAAAAGAGAAAATGGTCAAGAATAAGCAGTGAAACTAGATCGCCTATATGCAGCAACAAGGTTGTTGGCAAAAGTCCTCATTCCTAAGCTTCAGACCATTACTTCCAATGCTCTACTGACCCAGGAATGAGAAAAATGGGAAATACCAAAGGGGCAAGACTGAACTAACTACACTGTCTCAGACGGAATTTGCTCAACTTCTTAGTAGAGCAGCCTCTGAATAATAGCGGGGACACACCAAAAATAAACTCCCTTATAAAATTAGTCCGGAGGAAAAACGAGAATAAACTCAGACTACAAAGCTCAAAAAGAAAACACCAGAGATTTAATTCTTATTTTTATGTAAAAGGCCCTCAGGTGCACCAAGTTTGTACTTGTCTCTGGCATCATCTAGGAATGGTATTAACCCCAAATCGTTTCACTTTGTTTACATTTAATTTTCCCCACACTTTTAATACGGTCCTGTATCTATTCTAGCCCTTCTAGTAAAATGTAAGGCCTTAAAATAATACTCCTCAGACTTTTCCAAGAAAGTACCCCTAGTGTAAGCCCGAAAACTGTCCTTCAGGAAATTGCACGCTTACACACCTATGAATTTAAGTGTCCATGTGCACTCCTCAACGTCCTTGGCTTGAGAAATAGTCTGGGAGGGTAGAGATTTTATTCTTACTTTCTCCTAGAGTGCTTTGCAAACAAACCTCAAAAAAATGTTTGAGGGGCGCCTGGGTGGCTCAGTTGGTTAAGCGACTGCCTTCGGCTCAGGTCATGATCCTGGAGTCCTGGGATCGAGTCCCGCATCGGGCTCCCTGCTCAGCGAGGGGCCCGCTTCTCCCTCTAACCCTCCCCCCTCTCATGTACGCTCTCTCTCATTCTCACTCTCTCAAATAAATAAATCTTTAAAAAAAAAAATGTTTGAGATAGGAGTCCTCTCCCCGAATAGCTGGAAGAGGCTGGCTCTTGGGGAAGGGGAAGCTACTAAAGAATGCCCCCTGTGGGTCGGGCACATACAGGGCACCCTTTAAAGGTAACAAACATAAAGTCAGGTGTTTCCTGCCCCATTTAGCAGGTAAGAAAACAAACTCAAACAGGTGACCGATACTACTTCCACTTTCCAGTAAGGCTCACGAGCTTCAGAAAGGTAAGATAACTTGTTAGAGGCCACAGGGATAATTAGGGGGCGGGTCCAAGCCCCTGGGCGCAAAGCCAAAACTAGTTTCAAAATGCGAGGTTAACTTTCAGTCTCCCTTGATATATGTGAATCTAACTCAAAGGGGTCTGGGCATCCTTGAGCCCCGAGATGAAAAGCAACCCAAACGGGAAGCGAGTGACCCAGCCCCTACCTCAGAGACATGTGCTGTCGCCCAGAAGGCCCAGATGCCTAAGGTGATGAGGCACCGGCAGCCCCCAAAATCCCAGGATACCAGCGTTCACGGCATTTTCTGACCGGGATGGTTAGTTACCTAAATACCCGGTGATAATTGTGACTGGGATCTTGGCGCCGGGCCCAGACTTTTCCTCCTCCTCTCTTAGCTTCGTCTCAATGGGGACCAATTCAGGACAGTCCTCCTCCGCCTGCTCCTCTTCCTCATCCACAGCACCCATAGCCGGTAACATCCCGGCCAAGCGCACAGCACGCCTCACCCTCGGCTCAGAAGACGGAACCAAAACGCCGAAACGCAGCTGCGCACGCCGAAAGCGCCACGCCGGGCGCGTTCTTGACGTCATCACGCTGCGCCGTGTGGCGCCTCCAGGTCCCGCCCAGATTACCTGGGCCGAGGCTGAGAACGGCCTCCCCTCTTAGCCACGCCCCCAAAGGAGCTGGGCCCACCCCCGGGGCGTGCTCTCAGAACCTGAGCGGAGCTGGGCGGAGCTGTTAGGGCTCCAGCCGCGACGCTGTCACTGTGTTTGCCTATTGAGATCTGGGTGGTGGGAGCCTGGAGTGGGTAGCCTGACCTAAACAGTCTCCGTAGAGAACAGACTTCATCAATCTGACAGTTTTTTAGTGTCATTAAAACCTTTTTTTAATTCATAGGGGATAGAATGGGAAGCTATAACACTACTATATTAATTGTACTTTTTCTCCCTGAAGGAATAACGAGTGAAAATTTTTCTCTTTTTTATAACTACATATTTCACATGTATATCCAAAGTTTTACAATGTACATGCATTACTCTTACTTATTTTTCTTTCTCATTTCTTATTTGGACTCAGGTAACCTGTGTTCATTTATCATATTCTTTGGTTCATGGCACTCTCATCATTAATCCATGGGTAGCCCTCCTTTCTATTTATGTTTATAATGAACTCCTTTGACCTCATCCCTAGCCCAAGAACATTACCAATAAGTATACCTATCTATGTGGAGTCAGTACCCTGTTCCAACCTTCTGCCTCTGCCTCTCCCTTAAGATAGTAACCATTATCCTGAATTGATTTCGGGTGACTGATCATTCCCTCCTTTCTTTTTGGTGTTATCAAATATATATGTGCAGAGACAATATGTTGTTTAATTTTGTCGTTGACCTTCATAAAAAGAGTATCATACAGTATGTAATCTCCTGGGGTTATCTATATTTTCAACTCCTCTGTTTTATTATATTCTTTTTTAAATTTATTTTATTTTATTTTTAAAGATTTTATTTATTTGAGAGAGAGAGAATGAGAGATAGAGAGCACGAGAGGGAAGAGGGTCAGAGGGAGAAGCAGACTCCCTGCTGAGCAGGGATCCCGATGTGGGACTCAATCCCGGGACTCCAGGATCATGACCTGAGCCGAAGGCAGTCACTTAACCAACTGAGCCACCCAGGCGCCCCTTTAATTTATTTTATTATGTTAGTTAATCACCATACATTACAACATTAGTTTTTGATGTAGCGTTCCATGATTCATTGTTTGCGTAAAACACCCAGTGCTCCATGCAGAACGTGCCCTCTTTAATACCCATCACTGGGCTAACCCATCCCCCTCCCCCCTCCCCTCTAGAACCCTCAGTTTCTCAGAGTCCATAGTCTCTCATGGTTCACCTCCCCCTCTGATTTCCCCCCTTCGTTTTTCCCTTCCTACTATCTTCTTTTTTTTTTTTTTAACATAAAATGTATTATTTGTTTCAGAGGCACAGGTAGTGTTTTATTATATTCTGTTATATGACTATACAGCAATTTCTCCATTCATTTTCTGTCAATCATCTCCAGGTTTTGCTCTATGGACAGCATTCAGTGACCTCTCAGCACTGTATTAGTACCTGAACAGAAGTTGTTACACCCCTGACCACTTTCTCTTACACATTGCTCAGACACATTCTTGCAGATTCCCTTACGTGGCTCTGACAGAATGTTATACTAACATCTCTTATCTCACCAAGAGCAACCTGTCCCCAATAAGGCCAGCTCAGTCAAGATGACTGACAAATATTGCTGTAACAGTGTATAGCCTTGGTCAGAGCAAATAAGAGTTTTACACACCACAGTAGTCAAAAGATAAAGGCACTCCAAATGTTCTTCACCTGATGGATGAATAAACAAAATGTGGTACATCCATACAATGAAAAATTATCTCACAACAAACAGGAATGAAGTACCTGCTATAAGATGGCTGAACCTCAAAAGCATTATGCTAAGTGAAGAGGGCATTCACAAAACACCACATATGGTATGATTCCATTTACATGAAATGTCCTAGAGTAGGCAAATCTATGGAAATGGAAAGCAGATTAGTTGTTACCAGGGACTCGGGGCTGAGAGGAGTGACTGCTCATGTGTACATTTTGGGGGTGTCATCAATGTTCTAAATCAATGTTCTAAAATTGATTGTGGTAATGGTAGCACAACTATGTGAAAATACAAAAAAACACTGAATTGGATGCTTTATTTTTTTAAAGATTTATTTATTTATTTGAGAGAGAGAAAGAGCATGGTGAGGAGGGGCAGAGGGAGAGAATCTTCAAGCAGACTCCTTGCTGAGTGCAGAGCCCCACCCAGGGCTCCATCCCACCACCCATGAGATCACAACCTGAGCTGAAACCAAGAATCAGACACTCAACCAGGTGCCCCCGTATACTTTAAATAGGTGTATAATATGGTACATGAATTTTATTACAACAGAGCTGCTATTTTTTTTTTAAGATTTATTTATTTATGTATTTGAGAGAGACAGAGAGGGAGAAGGAGAAGCAGACTCCCTGCTGAGCAGAGAGCCGGACATGGGGCTCAATCCCAGGACCCTCAGATCATGACCTGAGCTGAAGGCAGACACTTAACCAATTGAGCCACCCAGGCGCCCCAAGAGCTGCTATTTTTTAAAAGTGTTAAAGTTTTCACTGTGCATTAGAATGTGGGGGTGCCAGTGTGAATTTGCAGAGAAGCACTGCCTTCAAGGTCTTCCTGCAGCCATTTCAAGCCCTGGCCTTCTGAGCAGTTAAGTCTGAACCTATTCGTGGTGATTTCTCAGCTGAGCCACACATAGGCATGACTACAAAGATTGCAGCTTACTAAATTTCTTTTGTCTTTTTCTGCAAGACTCTTCAGCAATATATCTATCCAGGAATTCTGTGGAGTTCCGCCATTTTCTTTTCTGACTTTTATTAACTTTTTTCAAAATTTAGCATCCATGTGTCTGAAGAGGGGAGGGTTTTGATATATTCAGATATATGGCTTGCAATCTCAGCTTTCCCTACATGTGTGACTGTTTTCACTTCTATCTTAACATAGGACTTACCACTTTTATCCATTTTATTTGAGGGAGGTTTTGTTGTTGTTTAATCCCAAATGCCATTTAAAATAAGTAAAAAAAAAAAATCCTAATCATAATATTGTAGAGTCTACTGCATTTTCTAAGGTAACTTCAAAGTTTCCTCAGTTTTGCCATTTTGTTTAGTTTCAGTAGCTTTGTTGCAAAGCAATAACTACAACAATAATAGTAATGTGTGGATCCCTTACCATGTGATAGGCATTGTGTTATGCACATCAAATGCATTATCTCCTTTAACTTGGCAAGATAAATGTTATTCGTATGCCCATTTTATAGACAGGGAAACTAAGCCTTGAAAAGTTAAATATCTTGCTCAAGGTCATACAATTAGTAAATGGCAGTCCTGGGGCTCATTCCAGATTTACCTGACACTCGATCCCACGTTCTTCCAAACCAGGGATCTTCAAACTTATTCTGTAAAGGGCCAGGTAGTAAATATTTTACGTTTTACAGGTCAACAGCCAAATTCAAGAATATTATGTAGGTACTTATATCATAAGAGAGAACAAATTTCTGCAAATTTTTGAAATTTGAATTTGATATAATTTTCATATGTCATGGAATACTATTTTTTTCATTCTACTTGCAGGCAGTAGAAAAAGAGGCGATAAGCCGTAGTCCACCAACTGCAGATCCAAGCTAACAGGCGCTGCCTTGTTAAGCTGTATTAAATGATACTTTGCAAAAATAGATCGTCTTTGCTATTTTTTTTATTTTCTACTATTATTTAATAGCATCCTTGCTATTTTCAGCTTAGTTTGTAAATCCTTGCCCTCAAAGTGTTGGGCACCACAGTTACCACCATATGAATATTCAGAGGGAGGTCTGAAGCTGAGAAGCTTAAACTATTTCTCCAAGGAAACTGATACCTGGTCTCGGAGGGACCGGATTTAGGCGGCACCTGAGTCTTCCTAATGAGAGGAGCCTCCCGCGTTGGAGCAGAGCAGATAAGCCCTCCGGCCGTCTGGATTCCTGCCGCCCAGCTTCATGAGGATAACCTAGTCTTAAGATCTTTGGCACAATTTCCTGCTCCTCCCCTTTGCCTCATTTTACTCTTTTAAAAAAGTTAGGAGAGTTGCCAGGAGAAAAACTAAGGACTGTCACTATATCCAAATCAGAGGAAAGCTAAAAATAATGCTGGCTTGGTTTTGCTTTTTTTGTTTTGTTTTGTTTTTCTTCTCTCATTTTGCTACTTCCTACAAAGGAAAGAACACATCAGTGTCCTGCAATAGCTATTGGTTTAGAGGAAAGGAAACAGGGTTTCAGAATTAACCCGGTTCCTCTTACATAGCTGTGGTTGGTAAACAAACAATAAACAAATAAAGCATCTCTTAAACACCTAATATTTATCGATTTATTTGCTGTTTTTCACTAGATGCAGATGAACTTAATGGGAACATCTCTGAAAGGCCAGAAGCCAAAGGCCACCTCCATTAGGACAGAATATCAATATTCAAATATTGTATACCCTCTGTTAAGATGTAAAACCACTGTAAGGACATGAAATAATATTCTTTTCTTTTTTTTTTAAGATTTTTATTTATTTATTTATTTGACAGAGAGAGACACAGCGAGAGAGGGAACACAAGCAGGGGGAGTGGGAGAGGGAAAAGCAGGCTTCCCGAAGAGCAGGGAGCCCTATGTGGGGCTCGATCCCAGGACCCTGGGATCATGACCTGAGCCGAAGGCAGATGCTTAAAGACTGAGCCACCCAGGCACCCATGAAATAATATTCTTTCCTCCAGAATGCTGATGGTGGCTGGCAGGTGAAATAGATACATTTCAGTGTTTTTGGAGAGTGTGACTTTCATTTCAAAGGCTGTCAGTAATATTTTTCTGATTCCTTGTCTGGGACTATTAAAGCATACTGTTAGTAAGGCTTAACTTACAGCCCAGTCACTTGTACATCAGTTTCACCTCCCCCCACACAAAAGAAAACATTATTCAAAGCCTACAAGCTGGCCTTTTGAGAGGTGCATTGTTTTCTCCAAAATATACTATCAGGCAAGGAGTGGACGTTGAGCAAAACTAAAAAAAAAAAAATGTTGTGCAATGATTTTGTTGTAATAGTTTAGGAGACTGTCGAAATAACATCCTCTTGTCTTGACAATGGACATTTAAAAGTGACATTTGTGGCTTTAAGTTTTACTTTCTAACTTTTATAGTTGTAGAAAAGTGGCAAAATCTACAGGCACTTATGTGTGATTTCTGCAAGGTAAGTAAAAGACACAGAAACAAAAATAAAATACCTTCACCCTTCCTTCTTCTTCCTATTCATTCATATTCTTACAAAGAGTGTTTAGTTGCACTTAACACAAAAATATTGTGCGATCAGCAAAAGCCAGGTTTTCCCAATATCAAGCGAGTGTCTTCTGAGTCCTGTAGCTCTGTCTCTCCGTGAGCACCGTGGTTTCATTACGAAGGAAAGATTCATGAATCCTTTTCAGATCGATTTATTTTCCTCTTATGACTTTGCTGTTTCTGTTCTGGCCTGGAGTCCCAGTGTCAACTACTCTGAGTACACAGCAATACCTCTTCTCAAGCCACAAAGCCACTTCCATACCTACATCTCGACCACATAATCTTTTTTTTTTTTTAAGATTTTATTTACTTATTTGACAGAGAGAGGCACAGCGAGAGAGGGAACACAAGCAGGGGGAGTGCGAGAGGGAGAAGCAGGCTTCCCGCCGAGCAGGGAGCCCGATGAGGGGCTCGATCCCAGGACCCTGGGATCATGGCCTGAGCCGAAGGCAGATGCTTAACGACTGAGCCACCTAGGCGCCCCTCGACCACATAATCTTTTTAGGGAACTTCCTTCATATCAACATCCTTCGGCACACTTACTCCTACAGACTACCTTGATTTTAGTGACCCCTCCAAACTTACATGTATAATAATCTGAACTTCCCTGAATTAGTATGTGTATTACCCAACACACTTTCCACCCCCTGCTTTAATAACAGCAGAATCCCAATTTAAAAAAAAAAAGATTTTATTTATCTGACACACACACAGAGCACAAGCAGGGGGAGTGGCCGGCAGAAGGGAGAGGGAGAAGCAGGCTCCCAGCCGAGCAGGGAGCCTGATGTGGGGCTCGATCCCCATGACCTGAGCTGAAGGCAGACACTTAACCGACTGAACCACCCAGGCGCCCCTCAAATAAAATATTTTAAATCTAAAATTTTGATTCTGCTTTACTTAATATAAAAGACAGGTTATGGGTCACAATGATAGTTCATGCAAAACTTGGCAAGACAGAATCTTATCGACCCCAGAGTTTTTAGAAGTCAAAGCACTGCTCTGTTTATTATGTTGCTCAGTAAATAATAAAGTGAATGTTTACATTCTGGTGACCACAGAAGCACAACGCACAAAGAGCACTGGCCAGGTAGGGCAAAGATCTGAATATGCTCTGTCGCTGTTAGGATAGATTTATCATACATGTGCTCTGTTGTTGTTGTATTAATTTTTCTTGTCAATGTTTACTAAAAAAGAGCAAGTAGCTCTCCAGGTGAGTCAATTGTTAACTTCAAAGTTATTTAACCTTCCGGAATGTAACCTTTAACTTTAAAGCATGTCATGACCTTATCAACATGTTTGTTGAAGGAAATCTTAATTGTTTAATTATCTATGGGATATAGAGATTACAGGGAATTAAATGTTTTCAGTTAAGCTGTATATGAATTTACCACGCTTGTGATTAATAAAAAATCCACCATCTTTTAGTGTAGATTCTCTTATTAATCAGAATGCTCCAGTCACTCTTTTTTGTCCAACTTTTTCTTGGAGGCTATTCAAAATAAAGGTGTTTCTAGCAGTTTCATATGTAAATAAAATGCAAAATCTTATCCGACCATAGTATTCCAACATATGAATGAGCCAAATTTATTGAGCTATACCCCTACAGGTGGATAGTTAGGGTGTTTCCAACATCTTACCTTTAGAACAATTCCTTTCAGTAGAATTTCTAGGTCAAAAGGCATATGCAATTAATATTTTGATAGATATTTTATAATTTGTCTTTCATAAAAAGGTTGTTGATATAAATCTTATTTATTTTAAAAAAGTTTAACTTTCAGGGGCGCCTGGGTGGCTCAGTCAGTTAAGTATCTGACTTTAGGCTCAGGTCATGATTTCGGGTTTTAAAGATTTTAAAATAAAAAAAAATACTATCTTTGACTAATACAAGAGTCACTAAAAGGATGTGTTGTTAAATAGAAAAAGAAAAACAGAATACTATGTATAGTACTGCTCTATAAGGAGGGGAGGAACAAGAAGGAGAAAATAGTTAATATAATAATATTTATTTTTAGTACTTCATTTAAAAACATCTCTACATTGACTTATTGCTTTCTTAGCAGTTGAATTTGGTAGAATTTGGCTCATCACTTCACCATTCATTTCTTAACTATCCACTGCCATTTTCCAAGCTGAAAGGTAAAACTTCATTTTAACTTTTTAACATTTCATTTAAAAATATTTCTAAATAACTTACAGAAGTTACAGAAACAGGAGTACCTCAGTGGCTCAGTTGGTTAAGCACCTGCCTTCAGCTCAGGTCATGACCTGGGGTCCTGGGATTGAGCCCTACATCGAGCTCCCTGCTCAGTGCAAGTGGGCTCCTCCCTCTTCCTCTGCCCCTCCCCCCTCCACTCATGCTCGCTCTCGCTCTCACTATCTATCTCTCAAATAAATAAATAAATAAAATCTTTAAAAAAAAAACTCAAATAAAATCTTAAAAAAAATGCAGAGATTCTCACAAACTCTTCATTCTGCTTCCCCTAATTCTAATATCTCACACAATCATAGTGCAATTATCAAAAGCAGGAGAACACAATACTATTAACCAATCTGCAGACATTATGCAAATTTTGCTGGTTGTCCCACTAACATTCATTTTCTGGACCAGGATCCAATATAGGATCTTACATTACACTTAGTTATCACATCTCTTTAATCTACTTATTCTGGGGCATTGCTCAGTGTCTTTCATGACTTCCACACTTTGAAATAGTACTTGGTCAGTTATTTTGTAGAATGTCCCTCAACTCAGGTTTGTTTTATGCTTACTCAGGATTAAATTCAGGTTATTTTGTAGAATGTCCCTCAACTCAGGTTTGTTTTATGCTTACTCAGGATTAAATTCAGGTTATGCATTTTGGGCTGGAATATCACAAACTGATATTATATCCTCTGTGCATCACTTCAGAAAGTATATGATATCCATACATCCCTTTACTGGTGATATTATCTTTTTTTTTTTAAGATTTTGTTTATTTATTTGACAGAGAGAGACACAGCGAGAGAGAGAACACAAGCAGGGGGAGCGGGAGAGGGAGAAGCAGACTTCCCACCGAGCAGGGAGCCCGATGCGGGGCTTGATCCCAGGACCCTGGGATCAACCTGAGCTGAAGGCAGATGCTCAACGACTGAGCCACCCAGGGGCCCCTGGTGATATTATCTTTGATCACTTGGTTAAAATGGTGTCAGCCAGGTTTCTCCACCATAAAGTAACTATTTTTCCCATTATAGTTAATAAGTATCTAGGGAGGAGATACTTTGAGACCATGTAAATATCTTATTTCTCATCATATTTTAACCCACTAATTTTATCATCCATTATTCTTTTAAAGTTACGGCTGGGGCACCTGAGTGCCTCAGTCAGTTAAGCGTCTGCCTTCGGCTCAGGTCATGACTCCGGGGTCCTGGGATAGAGTCCCACCTTGGGCTCTCTGCTCAGTGGGGAGTCTGCTTCTCTCTCTCCCTCTGCTCCTCCCCCAGCTTGTGCTCTCTCTGAAATAAATAAATAAAATCTAATAAAATAAAATAAAATAAAATTACAGCTTTATTAAAGTGTAATTGACCTAGCATAAAATTCACCCATTTTAAGTGTATAATTAAAGAGTTTTAATTCATTTATACAGTTGTGCAACAATGATTAAAATCTAGTTTTAGAACACTTCCATCATCCCCCAAAACGGTCTGTGGACAATCAATCTTCTCTCTATCTTGGGCCCCAGGCAACCATTGATCTACTTTCTGTCTTTATTTATACAATACTGTAATTTTTCTCATTTATTTGCTTGACCCTTTACCCTTGTTCATGTGCACATTAACAGATGTAGACACTGTATGTACGCCTGGGTGGCTCAGTCGGTTAAGCGTCTGCCTTCGGCTCAGGTCATGATCCCGGGGTCCTGGGGTCGAGCCCCACAGCGGGCTCCCTGCTCCATGGGAAGCCTGCTTCTCCCTTTCCCACGCCCCCTGCTTGTGTTCCCTCTCTTGCTGTGTCTCTCTGTCAAATAAATAAATAAAATCTTAAAAAAAATAAAAATAAGTAAAAATAAAAAATAAAATTACTTTCATCCAGAGCCAACTTTACTAACCCAATGCAATATAATTTCAGAGATACTGGGTCTCTCCCACACCCTGCAGAGAGGATGAAAAAGCTTCATCACTATAACCAGCAGCGGATAGGCCAACTATATCTCCCAGCTATGTTTTTTCATAAAGCAGTGTTTTAAAAATCAGGACATTTTCATTCGTAAAAACTTACATATATGGCTTCTCTCAAAAAGTCCTTGAATTTTGTGATACATGTTTTTATAACTGGAGCTTAGGGTAGCCCACTCATGAGCAGAGCATGTCTTTTTTGGTTTCTTGTGCCCACAACAATACCCTATCGCATCTTACCAAGACTGCAGGACTGTTTCACCTAGTTAAGTTCCTTGTCCAGCCCCACTTGGGCACTCGTGTTTGCGATCTTAGGTTGAAACCTGAGCAACAGTTGTTGGTGTGTATTTTTTTTTTTAATTGCACCATAACCAACAGATAAAGATTACCAATCTTAAGTGTGCAGATCAATGATTTTTTTTTGCATAACCACGGATTTGTGCATAGAAAAATGTAACTCTCTCATTTCTCACCTACACGTATAACCCAGTACCCACCACTATTTCTGTCTCCCTATACTTCCAACGTGTGTGTCTGTCTTGGTTAGATTAATATTTATTTTAACATTATTGGGACTGTGGAAATGATATTGACAGTTGAGCCTCAGGGTGTCCTGTATTTTTTTCCTACTCAACTTTTCATTTACCCTGAAATTAATATTTTTCTTTTTTTGTGTGTATTTGTAGTTTTGCTTGCTTACTATCGTGTACTTATCACTAATTCATCTCAAACCCTTATACACTTGTCTAAAATGTCCTTTTCATATGTTCAAAGGGATCAGGTGATCCTTTAGTTTCATGTTCTCAAGAAAAAATTCTATTCTGGGGTCTAGAACACCTCGATCGTGAACTTCCAGCCTTTAAAACCAAGATGACAGATTTCTGTTATTTTAACCATGCACTGTGTTGTTTTGTATAGCAGCCCCAGCAAACAAATGCAGAGTGTTCGGAAATGGCACAGTACCGCGTCTTGGAGTGGGTCTAATTTCATCTAGTATCTGGACACTTAGTAGCTCTTCCAATCTGCAAACTCATGTCCTCTCCTTGAATTTTCTGGAATTATTTTGTTAATGATTTCCTTCCTTTGGTTTTGTCTGTCTCTCTTTGTGGAACTCCTCTTATGCAGCTATTAAACTTCTTATTCTGGTCCTTTAATTTTCTTTTCTTTTCTTCAACTCATATTTTCCATCTTTCTTTTTGATTTACTTTCTGGGCGATTTGCTCAACTCAATTATATACACTGTCTCTGAATTTTTTATTCTATCATATATCTTTTTTAATTTCCCAAAGCCCCCTTTAATTCCTTGAATAGTCCTTTTAAATTTACAAAATACCCGTATTTCATGGGTACAATATCACCTCTTACCTTTATGTGTATATTAATAATAGTTTTCTGATCCCATTATAGTTTTGCTCTCTTCCAAGTTGCTTTTTATGTTCATTTGGTCTGGACTCTACCTTTTGATGAGAGGGAAAAAAAAAACACCTCTCTAAAGGTCTGTTCTATAAGGGAAAACATTTTAGACTTCTTTCTGAGTCAGTAGGACTATACATAAACGTTGTTTAAACCAAAAGCCTGGTTTACAGCCCGCCAAGCATACATTGCTGGTGTGCCTTACAAAGGAGCAGCCTAAAGGAAAATCATCTTGTCCTTAAGATATTGATCAATACTCCCTGTATTCCTTGACGTTAACATTTGTGATTCCTGCCTTTCTGTTAATCTATGATCTGTTGAGTGTAGAAACGTATCTATCCCTGCAAACCGTTCATTCTCCAGACCTCTTTCTTCCCCGTGAAGAGCATGTTTCCTGCACAGCTGTCCTAACTTGACCTCGAATAAAACTTTCTTTTTAGAGATTCTAAAAGATGTGTTCATTTTGTGTCAACACTTTTGTGTTGGTTCTTTTCCTTAAATGTCTGATAATTTTTGGTTATCTACTCGAGTTTAGGACTGAGGTACTAGAAAAGTGGGGGGCTTTGGGGGGGTGAAGGGAAGCCTCATTGACTGATAGCTTCAGTTTCTGCTACTCTCGCTGGACCATTTAACTGGCGCATTTAAAAAATTTTTGTATTTTATTTAAATTCAATTAATTAACAAATAGTGCATTATTAGTTTCAGAGGTAGAATTTAGTGAACCATCAGTTGCATACAACACCCAGTGCTCATTACATCACGTGCCCTCCTTAATGCCCATCACCCAGTTACCCCATCCCCCCGCCTCCCACCCCTCCCCAGCAACCCTCAGTTTGTTTCCTATGGTTAAGAGTCCCTTATGGTTTGTCTCCCTCTCTGATTTCATCTTATTTTATTTTTCCCTCCCTTCCCCTAGAAGAAATAATTGGGGTACTCTTGATGTCAGTATCTTTATGTCTTCCCTCTCCACTTGGTCAGGTATCCCAGACATTCCAATCTCCAGCGCTCTGGAATCAGAATAGAGGTAAAAGGTCTCTGCTTTTATTTGGTTACAAATGTTTCCACAATTGTTCACGGAAACCACCTCCCTCTGTTCACTGTATTGAATCCCATCCCCAAAGGTGCCAAGCGTTCCCTAGAATGTGATTCTATTTATTTACCTTATCTAGCCTCTGCCAGGCTGAGAGAGGGTAGTAATCTGGCTCTGTATATTAGCAGGGCATCTAAAGAGCTCTAACTGCTCCTTAAACAGATTTATAAACCAATCCTCCTGTTTTTAGCCCTACTTGATCCCCATTTCCAGAGGTATTGATATTCTCACACCTTTTGGGAAGTCTGCAATGCAATCAGGCCTTCCCTCGCTTTCTCTGAGGAAAGTTTCAGGATCACCTTTCTCAGATCTAATAAATAAGATATCTCTTGTCTGTATGGCATCTAAATTCCTAGTTTGCTTTATCTTCCCTCCTAATCTCATTTGCACTGTGGGTTTCTGCCTTAAAATAACAATTCCTTTACTGTCATTTTACTAGGCTTCAGAAGAAAACCAAAGTAAATGCAAATATCCAAATGATCACCCTACTCAGAAGTCCATTTTGCATTTTCACAAGGGAACTACAAGCTAGCTTAGGAGTGTTTGAAAACAAAGAGATCTGCTTTATAATTTTGCTGCTGGCCATCCCTACACTCAGCATGTCTGGTAAACAACTGGGTCCTGGAACATAAATTACAACTCTGGTGATTTTATCCAAGCAACCACAAGTTCATTCACTATTAGGGTTCACTTGTCAATTGATAAGGAAACTAATTGCTAGTCGCTTTAACTCTAGCCAAAGGGATCTGGTAAAACTGTTTTTATCTTCTGGGCTTTGGTCTTTGAATACTGATCCTCTCCCCAACTCCTGATTTTCTTCCAAAATAACAAAGCCTCTAATTTTTGAGCACTCAGTATGTACTAGGAACTGGGCTAGGGCTTTTACATGCATTATCCCACTGAATCCTCCCTACAACCCTATAATGTCCACATTGTTGTCCCTCTTTTACACAGTGGGGAAACTGAGGCTCTGACAGTTAAAGGATCTATTCAATCTCACACATCTGTCAGGTGGTGAAGCTAGGGTTTGAATCGAAGTTGGCCTGACTCCTGACCCATTTTTACTCTACTAAGCTGTCTTTTTTTTTTTTAAGATTTTATTTATTTGAGAGAGAGAATGAGGGAGAGAGAGCACATGAGAGGGGGGAGGGTCAGAGGGAGAAGCAGACTCCCTGCTGAGCAGGGAGCCCGATGCAGGACTAGATCCTGGGACTCCAGGATCATGACCTGAGCCGAAGGCAGCTGCTTAACCCACTGAGCCACCCAGGCACCCCCTCTACTAAGCTGTCTTAAAGATTATTTCTTTCTGGGCTTTTTGAGTCTTTATTTTCAACTCATTTAATTATGTTCCCCTCTCCTTTTCCAATCCAATTTCTATACTATATGCCCTATGTCAGGTAATGGCATCCAGCTGCTTCAGCCTTTGTGAACGTCTACATCACCCTCCTCTCTAATCTGTATCTGGCTACCCACCTTAGGTATCACCTGCTGGGGGAAAATTTCCATGACCAACCAAGGATGGATTCGGTGACTTTCATGTGCTCCTATAACATATACAGAATCCTATAGCACGTATAGAAGCAGTGATTACCTTGTCTAGAAACTATCTGTTTACTTACTTATCTCTCAACTACACTGAACTAACTGAAGTTTCCTGAGGACAGTGGCAATATTGACCGTATTCATGTGACATGTCCATAGCCTAGTGCAATGCCTGCACTAGGTGCTCCTTAAATATTTTGTTGAGTGAATGAATAAATGAATTAAGTTATATATATATATACCTCAGTCTGAATGAAAAGATTTTCTAATTTAAAATGATGTTCTAGGGGTGCCTAGGTGGCTCAGTCGGTTAAGTGTCTGCCTTCGGCTCAGTTCATGATCCCGGGGTCCTGGGACGGAGCCCCCACATAGGGCTCCCTGCTCAGTGGGGAGCCTGCTTCTCCCTCTCCTTACTCCCCCTCCGTGCTCATGCTCTCTCTCTCCCAAATAAATAAAATCTTTAATAAAATAAAATAAAATAAAATAAAATAAAATAAAATGATATCCTAATGATATTCTAATGTTTGTTAAACAGTTTCATGAAAACACAAGTCTTTAGCACCTTCCATTTACTATTCAGAGCATAGATCCTATTTTAACTTCAACATTTTAAACTAAGGTGTTATTAATCCACGAAGTAAACTCTGACAAGTTTTCAAAACACGTATTGAATTTCACTATGAAATTTTAAAATGTGAATTTTTATTGAAATAAACTAAAAAGTGATCTTACTCTTGATAAAAATCTATCATGCCCTGAAGCCTTTCATTTTAATTGAAAAAATTCTACTACATAATTATAAAGTACAACGCAAGAAATATTCAGAGAAGTATTTTTGGTCTTCACTTGTTATTGTGAATGGACTGTTGCAGTTTTTCTTGGGACTATGTGATAAAACTTCTTATCATAATTCCTGAGGAAATAGAAACTCATACAACTATTATCAGTATTTATGCAAAATGTTTCCCAGGAGATGTGTTTTTTTTTCGACTCAAACACTCTATGATTCTAAATCAGCCAAACTAAAAGAGCAAATTGATGGGATAAAATATAAAGAATAGGAAGAAATAATAGACTTTTTCCTGAAGGATTCTTACCTTGCACATAGTTTTTTGTTTTTGTTTTTTAACGATTTTATTCATTTATCTGAGAGAGAGAGAATAAGAGAGAGAACACGAGAGGGGGGAGGGTGAGAGGCAGAAGCAGACGCCCTTCCAAGCAGGGAGCCCGATGTGGGACTCGATCCCGGGACTCCAGGATCATGACCTGAGCCGAAGGCAGTCGCTTAACTAACTGAGCCACCCAAGCACCCTGCACATAGTTTTTTAAAAATCGCAGGAGTTTACCTGCTTTATCCTGACACCCAAGGCAAGTCATTAAGTCTTTAGAGTGATGAGAGTTCTGTGGATTCAAGCTGGAATCAGAGAAGGTCTGGGGAGGCCACAGTCAAGTGTAAGCTACTCTTCAGCTACCCTGAAGAGATTTACTGATCAAATATTAACTGTCCAGGTATATTCATGCCATGGCCACACAGAAATGAGATGAATGATCTCATTCTAAGGGTAGCAATATGGATGAATCTCACAAACAACATGTTGACTAGACAGAAAGGAGTCTACTTATTATCAACTTCAAAAGCAGGGGTGGAAATGGAGCTATAGTGTTAATAGTCAGGATATCAATTACCCTGGGGGAAGTCAACAGAGAAAAGGTATGATGGGGGCCTCTGGAAGTTGGTAATGTTCTCTGTCTTGATCTGAGTGCTTGTTACATGGGTGTGTTTACTTTGTGAAGTTCATCGAGCTGTACTTTCACTCATCTGATGAGATTATATAGTAATCTCCATGTATATTATACATGGAAGAATAATTTCTACTAAAGTAAAGCATTAACTGTATACCATTTTCCAATAATCTATTCCCGTCTCCAAGAACTCCTAACCTAGGAAAAAGAATGCCCTGAACTATGTCCTCCCTAAATGTGGCTTAATGGCAGGATATCTAACACTATAATAATGTAAAATTGAAATGTAAGTTTCGCTGGGATAATCAAACACAACAAATACGATATTTCAAAACTAGATTACCATACGCAGAATTTACCAAGGAAACTGAGAACTATTTCCATGACTCTTCAACCCCACAGGATTTTTGAAGAGATTTTTTTTGGGGGGGGGAGGATTTTTCCCAAAGAGAGCTTCCATTTCTGGTTGGGGTGTGGGGGGCAGTAAATGAGAAGGGCTACCACTTCCGTCCGTGGCTTGTAGGACACTGTTCAGAGAATTTGAAATGACAATTTTCCTGCAGCTGGGAGACGGAAAGATGTAGCCTGACTCTGGACCAAGGATGTTCAAGCAGCCTGGGGCACCAAGGTAGAGGTTGTGTTGGGATCAGCTGGGATTGTTTATGAGCATTTTCAATGGATCAGATGTGGGCGGGAGGGGAGATATCCAGCTAAGGGTCATCTGGGGACCTGTCCAGTAGGATCCCTTAGAGAGCAGAGGACCCTAGCCACAGGAAACCAGAAGTAGCTGTAAATGAGTCACAAGTGAATACTATGAATACAGGTGCAGGAGATAAGTGAAATGACCTACCGGAGAGAGATCTCCAGGAAAACAGTCTTCCAAAAGATCCGAGAAACCCTAAGTAAGGACTCAGCTTTGAATATCTGTCAGGCACAGAAAATTCGAAGCTAGCTCATAACGATATCAGTTCTACAGTTCTTTTTTTTTTTAAGATTTTATTTATTTATCTGAGAGAGAGAGAGGACACGAGAGGGAAGAGGGTCAGAGGGAGAAGCAGACTCCCTGCTGAGCAGGGAGCCCGATGCGGGACTCGATCCCGGGACTCCAGGATCACGACCTGAGCCGAAGGCAGTCGCTTAACCAACTGAGCCACCCAGGCACCCTCAGTTCTACAGTTCTATAAGAGCTTTTTTTCCCCCCAAAATTTTTAGGCATAGTTGACATACAATGTTATATTAGTTTCAGGTGTACAAGCATATAGATTTGGCAATTCCACACATTACTCAATGCTCCCTGCCATCAGTGTAATCACCATCCATCACCATACAACGTTATTATTACACTATTATTGACTATTCCCTATGCTGTACTTTCCATCTCGGTGACTTAGTCATTTTTTAACTGGAAGTTTCTATTTCTTAATCCCCTTTATCTGTTTCTGCCATCCACCACCCACCTTCTCCCTGGCTGCCATTGTTTGCTGTGTTTAAGATTCTGTGTGTTTCTTTGTTCATTTGTTTTATTTTTTTACATTCCACAAAGAAGTGAAATCATATTTGTCTTTCTCTGTCTGACTTACTTCACTTGGCATTATTCCCTCTAGGTCCATCCATGTTGTCACAAGTGGCAAGCTCTCGTTCTTTTTATGGTTGAGTAATATTCCATTGTACGTGTACATAAATCACATCTTCGTGATCCATTCATCTACAGATGGACACTTGGGTTGCTTCCATATTTTTGTAAATAATATTGGTAAATAATAGTTCAATAAACAAAGGGGTATGCATATCTTTTCAAATTAGTGTTTTTGTTTTCTTTGGGTAAATAACCAGTAGTGGAATTATTAGAGCTTTCTTATATCTTACCATTCATTCAACCCCAAGAGGTCAGAAACTGGCTAGCCAGCTGGAGTGGAAGAAGAAAAGAGAAGTGGCACAAAGTGAAGGGAAGAGCCAACCACGCATCCTTCCCTTTCTTTGCTGCTAGAGCCTGCTGGCTTGAAGCACAGGCCAGCTGGGGGAAAATCTGTCATTAAAGATAAGGTGGAGTTTTTTCTGGTCTCAGACCTCAAATTATGTTTGCAGCTAACTTGTACCGTAGAGTAAGAGAAAAGTCGTGGGACCTGCCCCCATTTCCATATGGGATTGTCAAGGATTATCCCCACTGAATGCCATGGGAAACCATAAAAAAAGATGTGTTTTGATTCCATCCATCAATCATACATTCACTGTACGGGTTACATGGACTTTCCATTAGTATATTCAGTTTTTTAAGAAGCTGGTTGCTGAACCATGATTTAGTCCTAGACAGAGACCTAAATTCCGAGTGTGCCTGCCCATGTAGATTATCTATTTTATCTGCCATTGCTTCCAGCTGTCCCCCTTAACTCTTCATCTAGGCTAAACCTCCCCCCAGATAAAAGTTCTTAATCTTATACTTTTAGGAATATTTTCATTTTATTTGATGGCCCTCAAACAATGGTTCTCAAACTATGGTATGTAACAGAATCACCTGGAGAACTTGGCAGATGTATAGAGGTCCATACTTCATCCACCCTACTTCAGTGAGTCTGGGACTTTTTTATCGTTAGCTCTCTAGGTAATTCCCACACTCCCAAAGTACGAGAACTTCTGTCTTAAAAGACACAGATTGCTCCTGAATTGGGTATAGGTTTGGGGACATAGCGTCATGTCACCTGGATCTGACAGCCATATTCTCTGTCTTAGTGCCATGTAGTGATGCTGTTCTAAGAATCGCAGAGATCACACAAAATGTGCCATGATACAATCTCCTGTGTATAGCGTGTAAGGGATCAGGAGACACTGAGCCAGGCAAGTCTGTCCAAAGAACCACCACTCAGCTTGCTTTTCCCTCTTCTGAAAATGTCCCAGTGCTTGTCATGGTACCTAAATTGTTATGGTGATATGGGCTTTGGGAGGAGGGCACAGGATGGAGTGAAATGAACTGGGAGGATATTGGAGAATACTGAAATGGGAAAAAAGCATTTCCAAAATTCATATAAACTTTGGTCGGACACTGACACTCAGCAGGGGCCAACAAAATTTCTAAAGATTCTTTGAACTTGTCTGGTTTCAGTCCTTCCCCAGATGGCTCAAGATATCTAGGGAGATCATAGTTACTTAAAGAGAAATACTCTACATTGTTAACATACTAGTTAAAGGGTGAATACAATCAATAAGAAAAATGCTAAGATTTTAATAGACAGGTGGGACAAGATGTAAACAGACGTACCCCCACAAAATACAACCATGTCCTAAGATAACAGGGAAAAATACTCAGCTCACCTAAATAATAATCACATAACTAAAACATTTTAAAATGTATTTTTAAGCTAGTAAACTTGCAGAAACTACAAATAAATGTTAGCGTAAATGACGGTAAAATGAAAGTCTTTTAAGCATTACTTATAAATTGGCATGAGCTAACAAAAGCCAAAATTATGCTTGTTATTTTTATTTTTTATCTTTAACCTTTTCTTTTGAAAAGTTTTCGAATTTACAGAGCAGGGAACTTTATGTAATCTTCATCTAGATTGGCCAACTGCTTTATTTTTGTTCTTTATAATCTTATTTTAATGTTATTAACATCATCATTGTCATCAACATCATGGATGAGCTTCTGAAAGTAAGTCGCAGACATCATACCATTCTGCTGCTTTACCCTAAAAATTTGAGTATGTATCCACTAAGAATAAGGATATTCTCTTATGCAACCACAGTGTAAGTATCAAAATTAGAAAATGTAACTTTGATACAATACTGTTATCAAATACATAGTCAAGATGCAGATTTTGCCAATTGCCCCAGTGATAATCTTTATAGTATTTCTTTTTCTTTTTCTTTTTTTTTATTTTTTAAGATTTTATTTATTTACTTGAGAGAGAGAGAGCATGAGAGGCGGTAGGGTCAGAGGGAGAAGCAGACTCCCCGCTGAGCAGGGAGTCCGATGTGGGACTCGATCCCGGGACTCCAGGATCATGACCTGAGCTGAAGGCAGTCGCTTAACCAACTGAGCCACCCAGGTGCCCATATAGTATTTATTTTTCTTGATCTGAGGTCCAGTCTAGCATCCCTCATTGCCTTTACTTGCTCTGTCTCTATAGACTCTCTCTCTTTTTTTTTAAGATTTATTTATTTATTTCTGGGGTGAGGAGGCAGAGGGATAGGGAGAGAGAGAATCTCAAGCAGACTGCCCACTGAGCGTGGGGCCCAACATGTGGCTCGACGTGGGGCTCAATCTCACCACCCTGAGATCATGACCTGAGCCGAAATCAAGAGTCCGACGCTTAACTGACTAAGCCACCCAGGCGCCCCTGTGTACTCTCTTTTAATCTGAACCCATTCCTCAGCCTTTCTTTGTCTTTCATGACACTGACATTTTTTAGAGACTGCCTGGTTAGTAGAATGTCCCTTAATTTAAGTCTGTCTACTCTCTCCTCATGATTAGATTTATGCATTTTTTGGCAGGAGTCTACAACTTTTGACCTCATACATTCCAGTTCTGGGAATCTGTTAGGAGAAAATAATAGTAAATATGTAAAAGACAGCTTATATGGCTTTCAAGGAGCACACATGTTGGATAATAGTAAAAATTGCAGCCCACATGCCCCGAGGCGATAGTGGCTACCCAGCAGTATGCTCTGTCCTTCAGGGGCATTATCTTACCCAACTTCTCAGTAACGTGAGTACAGCCAAGTCTCTTCACTGCCTACCCAACAACTACCCTCCCCTTTGTCCCTCTTTGGGAAGCTTGGGAGAATGAGTCAGAGCAGTTCTAAGCCAACTACGATCACCCACTCCTGTCTCCAGGTATGGTTTTTTTCTTTGGGGAGAAGAAAATAGACTGATGGGGAAGTGTGTTGATGGGGGTGACCTCAGGGAAGTCAGTGAGAGAGCTTAGGTCAGGAATGGGGCAGTGACCAGACCCCTGTGAGGCACTCCAGTGAGAGGCCGAAGGAACCAGACCAGAGCACCAGGCCTGACTTTCTGTCCGCCATAGATCTTCCCTCTCTCTATGTGATGTGACTTTGGGAAATCTGCCTAAATCCTTCTGTAAAGAACTGTGTAGCTCTTCATTTGTGTCCGGTGTGTGTGCTCTGGCTGAGGAAGATGGGGATGGCAGTGCCAGATCTAGGAGGCCTAATCCCCACCATGCTGCGCCCATCCTCTCCTGGACAGTCCTCATCATGCACCTCCAGGTAGCCAGAGAGATCATCCCCCAAGAGACTGATGACCTAGATAAAGAAACGGAAACCACCGTCTGGTAGGACAAAGTCTGAACTCTTTGACAGGACGGCCATGTTCAGACCCTGCCCACCTCCAAAGCTTCGTTTGTCACCACTTCACTCTGCACCCCACAGGTCCCCTTGTACTTTTAATTCCCAGGATGGACAATGGCGTTTCTGGGCTCCCTGCTTTGGCACACAGTGCTCCCTGTGCCCGTGATGTCCTGAATGCACTTCTCTGCCTGGCGAATGCTTCCTTGTTGTTTAAGACCCAGTCCCCAAGTCACTGTGTCAGTTAAGTTATTCTTCCTCAGCGTCAGTCTCTCTGCCAACACCCTCGCCACAAGAATAAATCACTTCCTCTCTGTGTTTCCGCCCTCGCTGAGTTTTGGGAAACAAAAGGTTCCTGCATTGTCACCGGGAACTCAAGTTTCTTCTTTACTTTGTAACGCATCTCGTTCCTAGACCATGAGTTCTGCGAAGTCCAGGAGCAAGTATTATTCATTGTTTTGCCCGTAGTTTCACTTAGTACAGAGCTTGACGTATGGTCACCACTGGGTCAATGTTTGGGGAATGAATAAAAAGCATACAGATGATAATGAAGAATGAATTAATGAATTAATGAATTAATCCAAGGTCTTTCTAGTTATAAAATGCTATGGTTTGAATATTCCTACTGAAAATGAAATACCATTGCACGTTGGAATATGGGCTAAATCCTAGATTAAAATACACGTATATGAAGTGCACATATGAAAATATATACACTACGCTTATATATATATGTTTGTCACCATGATCGTTAAGGGAAAATTTCTTATTCTTTATTGTTTTCATATTTACAGATTTCTTGTGACAGTATAAGGAATAAAGTGGAGAAAAATAGGAACTCCAATTCTAATGTCTGAGATATGGCTGGCTTTAAATGCCAGCACACAGATCTTTCTGTATCTGTCTTCAATTATAAGACAACAATACAAATATCCACTTGCTTGTAATAATCTATGTGCTGGTTTCATTTCTCCACCCAAAAGATAAAGACAAAACAGAGCTGGAAGACGTGCATACAAAGGCGGAGCTGAAATACTCAAGAAAATAAAAAAGATTCTTACTTTCTTCTGAAGGACACATGGAACTCAATTACTCCCATCTAAGACTATACTTTCAGGGATCATTTCTATAGTTTGTTACTAAGTTCACTTTAACAAATACTTACCGAGGGCGCCTGAGTGGCTCAGTTGGTTGAGTAGCTGCCTTCGGCTCAGGTCATGATCCTGGAGTCCCAGGACGGAGTCCCAGGATCGAGTCCCGCATCGGGCTCCCTGCTCAGCAGGGAGTCTGCTTCTCCCTCTGACCCTCCCCCTTCTCATGCTCTCTCTCTCTCATTCTCTCTCTCAAATAAATAAAATCTTAAAAAAAAAAAGCAAATACTGAGTGTCTGCTCTGCATTCATTTATTCAAGTACTTGTCAAACACTTACTATGCATCAGGAATTGTTCTAGGCAACAGAGATAGAGCAGTGAATAAAACAAAAATCTCTGCACTTATGGAATCATATTCTAGAAGCATGAGGGATAACAAACATAAATAAATAAATTATAGAGTATGTCAGATAGTGATAAAGTCCTTTAGAGAAAAACAAAGTTGGAAAGTGTCAGAGTAGGGCGCCTGGGTGGCTCAGTCGGTTAAGCGACTGCGTTCGGCTCAGGTCATGATCCTGGAGTCCTGGGATCGAGTCCCGCATCGGGCTCCCTGCTCAGCGGGGAGTCTGCTTCTCCCTCTGACCGTCCCCCGTCTCATGCTCTCTCTCTCTATCTCATTCTCTCTCTCAAATAAATAAATAAAATCTTAAAAAAAAAAAAAAAGAAGTGTCAGAGTAGGGAAGGGGGCATTCCAGTGTTAAATAGATGCTCTCAGAAGGGGACAGATGAACAAAATCTTAAATGGTTTGGGGAATGAAGAAGGAGATGTGCAAATGATCACACTTTTCTCTGTAGTCCTATGGACTTCAAATTCCACTAGGTTGTGTTCACTGGTAATGACCTACCCTTTCTAGCTAGTTCGAGGTGCTGTCACACTGAAAGACATACTCCTTCAGGTAGAGGTGGAAGCTGTAAACTCCATTCAAACTTTGAAGGATCAGGAGAGACTGGTTGGGATTTCAGGTGAGGACGGCAGGAAGAATGACAGCAGCAGAGAAGGCCCCAGGCCGGGAGATCTTCCTTTGCTTCGACAGAGACGTAAGGGTTAGAATTAGTTACATGAAGTGGGGCTATGAACCAGTTGGAGAGGTCACCCTTGGTTGTAGGGTTATGGGAAGGCACCAAAGTTAACTGAGCAGGGAAAGATGATGAAACAAGCATCTTAGTAAAACTCGTACAACGTTAGAGTCCAAGTCAATCAGAATCAAAAAGAAGTGACAAGCAGGGAGGCCATTAAAAACTTTTTTTTTTTTTGGTGCTGTTATCCAGACATTGATTGCTGAGAACTGGGCCAAAAGGGAAGCAGCGAGGACAATGACACTAAACAGGAGTGAGGTTTATGAAGCATAAATAACAGAGCTTGGTGGACGATTAGATCCAAAGGGTAAAGAAGAGGAAGAAGTTAGAGCTGACACATTCACAGAGTTCAGAGGGAGGCGAGCAGATGGCATCAGCCTGAGACGGAGGGCTCTGTCAGCCAAGCGTGGGGTGACTGACTCCGGGTCACACAGTTTGTGAAAAGCTGGATCCAGAACACAGGTTTCCTGCTTTTCCCACCCTAGATGACTCCAAAGTTCTAAAATTGGCAAATGGGTAAAGAAGGCCACCAATAGAAATGAGTGATCACAGAGGGAGAGCCAGGTTACAAATGGGTACAAGAGATGGAGAGCGCTAGTTTTATATTCATGGAGTCTGAGGATATTCAAGTGGACATATTTGGGAGATAGGCATCGATTTAGGATTGGAAATGACTCTGTCCCTTACAGTTTGTGATCTTGGGCAAATCACTTAACCTCTCTGAGCCTCAGTTTTCCTGGTTGCAAAGTAGGCATAGTGTTATTACTTAATGTTTGTAATTAACTAATGAATTAACATTTGTAAAGGCTCTGAACAGGTCCTGGGACAAGGTAAGTGCTATTTGTTAAATAAAATATGAACGATGCAGTGTAAAGAAAGAGGCTGGTTTTCCGGAGAGGTAAGAAGACCTAGGGAAAGCTGGAGGAGAATTTGTCATGATGGACATTACATCTGGTATAGAAGTCCAGAGCCTGGGTGGCTCAGTTGGTTAAGCATCCAACTCTTGATTTCAGCTCCGGTCATGATCGCAGGGTCATAAGATGGAGCCCTGAACTGGCTCTGCGCTGGGCGTGGAGTCTGCTTAAGATTCTCTCTCTCCTTCTCCCTCTGCCCCTCCCCCCACTTCCCCACCCTGAGCTGGCTTTCTCTTAAAAAAAAAAAAAAAAAAAAAGCCAAGGGACGAATTTTATGAGGATGAAAACAAAATCAACGAAAGAGAGATGCAGAGAAAGAGGAAGGCCAAGAGAGGTCATAGGTGTGGAAAGGAGGCTTTCTTTCTAGAGTGCTTTTTTTTTTTTTTTTAAGATTTTATTTATTTATTTGTCAGCGAGAGAGAAAGAGAGAGCTCAAGCAGGGGGAGTGGCAGGCAGAGCAGGCAGAGGGAGAAACAGACTCCCCACTGAGCAAGGAGCCCTATGTGGGACTCCATCCCAGGACCCTGGGATCATGACCTGAGCCGAAGGCGGGCACTTAACTGACTGAGCTACCCAGGCGTCCCTAGAGTGCATTTTGGATGGGGGGGCGGCCAGGAGAGATACCCAACTACAGGGAACTAAAGAAGTAGTGAGAAGCCAGGGATTTATCTAGTGATCTGTGATCTGTGAATGTATCCCAGAGCCGATACATTTTAAAAATAGGCATCTGACTAAATTAGTGGATTACATATTCACGGTGAATTGTTAAAACGCTGTTGAGGAAATCTGGAGTCATTCCTAACCATCCAAGAATGGACAGCATGGAGCATAATGCTGGCCTAATCTTTATAATTAGGTATCAAATACTAAGTTGAATGCAGCATGACCTGGTGTTAAGATGGGAGATTTTATGATTCCATTCCCTCTTACCCCCTCCCCCCACAAAAAAGTTCTCCTTGATTGAAAATTCTGAAAATTTGAGATACTCTCATTACATTTTATTTGTGTTTGTGTGGAAACTAGAATATTTTTGCTCTGTAGGAACATGTGTGTCACAAACATTTAGAAACTCAAAGAAGCCCTATGAAAGGCTGACTTGGTACACAGCAGACTCAAGATTCCGGTGTAAGAAATTGTCTACAACTCACCCATTTGCTCTCAGTTTGAGAAGTTGTCACAGTGTTGTTCTCTCAGCATCTCTTGATCTAAATGTTGGCTTATAGATCCCAGTGCAGTAAATAGACTTAGAATTTGGAAGTCAGAAACTCCACATTACAAAAAGCTTTCTTTTCTTTGGATCTTTTTTCATAGCCTATATAATAACGTTGGACTGAAGAACTTTGTCTTATATGCTTAAAGGCGTTGATATTTGCAGGGAAAAGTCACCTAACCAGCTCTGAGGAATTACTAAACTAACAGAGCCAGGCAAAACCAGAGAAAGGAAGGCCATCAAGAAGAGACTCAATTCAGTCCTTAGGAGTTTTACTTATATATTAGGTTGCAAACTACAAATCAGCAGTGCCTGATAGAAACATATGTGACCCTCATATGTGAACTACGTGTGTAATTTAAATTTTCTTTCATGAAAGCCACATTGTAAAGAGGGAAAAACAAACAGGTGAAACTAATTTTAATATTTTATTTTCCTAATATCAAAACTATCATTTTAACATGTAACTAACATTAAAAAGATCACTAACAGGATATTTTTGCATTATTTTCTCTACACTGTCTTCAAAATCCGATGTGCATTTTACACACTCAGTGCATCTCAATGCAGACTAACCATCTGTTCCAATGGTCAATAGTCACACTGGACAGCAGTGTAGCTCTGAACCAAAAATATCCTGCTTTAGTATTTTTTAAAGGGCAAGTTGCCAAACAGAGGTAGAATTTAGAGTGCTCTATTAGAGCAAAACTCTGAGCAACCAGTAACTTGAAATAAACATGTACTTTCCCACTCTGGTGAGCACTGGGACTTTTCTGATTTTTCTTGAGTTGGGTCTGGGCCTCTTAGCCGACTTCTCAGTCTGAAACTGAAATCAACAGGACTGCAGCATGTTCTTGAATCACAGGAAAGAGGCGTGCAGTGTTTCCCAGAGAAAAGCATTTATCCTCCTGTTGGAAAAAAAAAAGAAAAGAAAGAAAGAAAGAAAGAAAAGAAAGAAAAAGAAAAAATTGAAGGGGGCATTGGGGGATAACTTAACAATGTTTATTCCTTGGCTGGATTCATTGTATTTACAGCAAGTGCCCCAGGAAGGATGAGGGACACATCTTTTGCAAAAGTAGATTTGTACCCTGGTTGGTTGGTGGGTTGGCTGGTTGGTTGTGTTTTCAAATCAGCCTCCCCCCCGCACCCCCCCACCCCCAGGCTTGGTGCGGACCCTTCCGAAGGCCTAGAGCGGAGACGTGCGGGGCTGGTGTCCCGACCTCGCCGAGCGCGCGGGGCGGGCGGACAGCGCGTTCCCCCTCCTGCCCTCAGGCGCTGCTGGCAGCCTCGCCGCTCCGGGCAGATGGAGTTTCCGGCCTGGCTCCGCGGTTGCGGAGCCCTCCGCCCGCGCTCGCTTCTGCCTGAGGTCAGGGCCCCCGCGGCCGGAGCGCGCCGTCGGCCGGAGCATCCGGAGGGCAGTTCCGCGGTGTGTCCACACCCTCTCGCCCCCCGCTCCCTGCGTGCCGGGCCGGGCGCCGGGTGGCTGGCTGGACTCGCCGCCGCAGCAGCCCCGAGGCTGGGCCCTCCCCCGGCGTGGCTGCGGCGCCGAAGGTGGAAATGCGGAAGTTTCCAGCCGCACTGACAGATGAGGCTCGCGCCCTGCTCGGCGTGCGCTGCAGCGGCTCCGCGGCGCGCCGGGCCCCCGCCGTCCGCGCCCCGCGCCCTTAGAGGCGGACGAGCCGCGCGCGGGCCATGGCCACGCTGCCGGGCGCGGAGCGGCGCGCGTTCGCGCTCAAGATCAACAGGTAAGACGCGCCCCGCGGCGCCGCGCAGCCGCCGCCGCCGCACCGCCCCGGGCGGGCCGAGCGCCGCGCGGGGGCCGAGTCCCGGGCACGGCGCGGCGGGGTGCACCTGCGACCACCCTCCCCCCCACCCCGGAGGCGGCCGCGCTGGGGCCGCTGAGCGCGCGACAGTATCCGCGCGCGCCGGCCTCCGCCCGCGCCTCCGCGATGGTCCCAGCCCTCCCGGGTGTCCCGGGCCACCGGCGTCCCTTCCCTGAGCGAGCCCTCCGCCTCGCCCGCGCCGCCCTCGGGGTCTGACAGGTGGTCGCGCCGGGGAGGGTGAAGGGCGCAGGGCGAGCTGTGCTGGGCTCGCCGCGGACTTCCTGATAAACTGCGCCGGCCTTTGAGACCTGCCGTGAGATGGGGCAAGTCAAGAAGCGGTTGCAATGCGGTTTCCAGGCAGCTGCTGAGCACTTGGGCTGTTCTGAGTAGGGCTCTTTCCCCTCTCGTTGTATTTTTCCCCCCGAAGAAGTTTGGCTCCTGTTGACATCGCTATTTTTATTCCCTGGTCCCAAGGAGCCGTGAAGTGGAAAAAGTGATTTTTAAAAAATTCTCCGTTTAAATAAACAAAAAGGAATGGCCTGTGGCTGGCATTTTTACATTTCTAGGGCTCCGGCGGAGAACTAAGGGCAAAGAATCCACCTCACCGTCCGGTTCCTAATCCAAATTGCACACACTCCGTGTAAGCACATTTACTGCTCAGAGTTCTCGCCAGAGGTGCTGCAGCTGCAGTTTTCCCTCCGCTGAAAACTGCTGACAAGTATTGGGGGACATTTTTGTCTTGCCCTGAGAAATCGAGACTGTCCGGTTCAAAGATAATACGAAACTGGTCCCGAAGGGTCAACTTACTATTCTCCTGTGCCCTCCCTGCTCTAGGACGTGTTATTCTTTTAGCTGAGCCCGTGAGAGGGTAGTTGCACGGTACATTTTGTGTGCGGAGAGCGTGTGGAGAGGTTGGAGCCACAAGGCATTAGAAGCCCCGAATAATCAGGTGGTAAGCCTCCCCCCACCCAGGGCCCACTGGGCTTCATTGCTGTTTGATGTCCATCTGTTGGATAGCTGTGGGCAAACCATTCCTCATACCTTACTATTTCTTCATCTTTAAAATAAATTTAATTATTAATGGGCATTGTATATTAATGTTGGAGTACCAAGGGTACTAGTTAAAAGGCATGATGTCCATCAGGAATCTCCCTATGGGGATTTTATTTTATTTTATATTTTATTTTTATTTATTTATTTTTTTTTGCATTAGGGTTCATGGCTGTTGCAGGCCAGAAGGGGTAATTAATTCGTTTGGGGAGTATGGGAATCAAACTGAAGTTAGCAATGGGTGTACCACTTGCCAGAGCTACCGCTCTTCCGTCCCTGTGAATTTTAGCTCAGGAAGCATGGCTGGGACAGAAAGATGTTCAAGACTGTGGGGTTTGGTGGAGTTGATCTGGGGAGAGCAGCAGGACCCGCGCTAATCCTGTAAGCACTCTTGAAAGTAGCAGTGGGGCTGGTGTGGCCTGAGGGTTAAGAATAAAGGCCCTGGCTAGAATTAGGACCTGCCTCCAGATTGGCCCCCTGCTACACACTGTGGGACCCTGGGCCTGTTATTTAACCTTTGTAAACTTTGGTTTCTTTATATGTCAAATGGGATAAATCATAGGACCTACTTCTTACGACCCTTGGGACGATTGAAGGAAATAGGTGCGTATAGCGTGTGGCTCGGAATAAATGTTAAATGTTAGCAGTCCTCATCGACCTTGCCATCAGCTTCATCACTGTCCCTATCATCATTGTTTTTGAGAGCCTAAGGAAGAAGGGTAGGAGAGGAAGCTGCAGTTAGAGAGCACTTTGGGCTGTGTCTGCCAGCCGCAGGTTGGAGCTGCTGGGGCGGATGTTCTCCCTCATGTGACTTCCATTCCTCTGCTGAGATCACCAGACACACCCAGTGGAACAGCGTGTGTGATGCAATCTGAACAAGAAGAGCCCCATTCAAGTTAAGTAGAGAGGTTCCCTAATCCTCAGGCAAGAAAAGGGATTGGATATTCCTATTTGGGGGGGTTCTGCTTTCCCTTTTGAAGCATTTGTGTCTTAGGTGAAAGAGTTATACTAAGGAGCTTAGCAGAAAGTATTGTTCAAAGGAGTGGTTTTTGTAAGGACATGCCTGGTTATTAGTATCATATTAAAACACACCATTTATTGATCACTTACTCTGTCCCAGACACTGTGATATGCTTCATGGATTATATCACTAAATCCTTACAAAAATCCTGGGAGACTCACATGAAATCTCATATAGAAGGACAATGAAACTTGGAGATGTAGTTTGCAAAAGGCCATGCAATTTGTTAAAGGCCACCCAAGCAACAGTAGCAGAGATTACAAACTACTCCAAAGACTGTGCTCTTAATTGGGCATGTGCTATTTTGATGCACGAGCCTTGATAATTTCCTTTGAAAGCAAGCAGGGAATGACTTTAAAAAAAAAAAAAATTCTCAGTAGCAGCGCTGGCAAACTTTTCTGTGTTCTGATCGGTGTTTAAACCACCATTGTGACATTTTGCAGTTTTGCAGTTGGAAAAGAAAATGTTTTCCCTTGCATGCCTACCCAGTGTTGAAACAACGGCCCTCAAGAACATTTAGCATGGGTTCCCATTTTTTCCATTTTTTCACCTTTCTACTCAGAATGAGACGAACTATCCCTTGAAAATGTTTGTGGGGATAACATCAGCATGCTTCCTATTACAGAAATATTCAAATCAGATATATTAAAATTTTTCTTTGTAAAGAGCTCAGTTCTGCCCGCACCAACCTCAGGAAAGAGCGAGCTGACTAACTCACAGCGGGAAAAGAGTGTCCCCCACTGTTCCCAAATTCTGTGGCTTTCTGCAAGCAACATTGCTCAGTTTAGGGGCAGGGCCAAAGCAAAACAGGAACCTGGGAATGCCCACCAGTGCCCATCCCCCACGATTGCCCTGGCTCTCCCATGCTCTGAAGAAGCCTAAATTCCTATATGTTGGAAATCCACATGTTGGAAGAGTCCCATCCTCTAGGACTTTTTGTTTTGTTTTGGGTACAAAGTGTAATTGTGTGAAGTAATTGTGTGACTTGTTACAGTTAAACAAACCCACCTCTCAGGGAGATAGAGGGGAAAAGGTCCTCCACTGAAGTTTTCTGAGCTGGGGAAGTAAAATTTAATTTCATGTAAGTTTCATGTACTCATCTTTGTTTCAGTGTAATTGTTGCTGACTTCCTGTGCACAAAAGGACTAGATTGAGTCAAGAAATTCATGGTAATGTTTGCATTCGGGATTTCAGACACCGCTGCTTTAAATGTCATAACACAGTCCTTGTACGAGCACCAAGTCTGATCAACTACCTTTCTTTCTTACTGGCATTTAGTGCTTTCATAGATTATAAAAATTATTACTAATATTCCAAAAATTCATTAAGGGAAATCTTGGTTTCTTTCACACACAAAATAGATATAGAATTTAGCACATATTAAAGTAAAATAAGGACTCTGGGTAAAGAGAGCAAAAGTCAGAAGGGGGAAAAAACATAAATGATCTTCTGGACACTCAGGATTGAAAGGAATAAATAATAATAGCTTATGCTTATAACATGGCTACTGTATGGCAGTCTAAATCTTTGCACGTTATAACTCATTTACCCCTATGAAGTATGAACAATTATTACCTCCATTTTACACATGGAGAAACTGAGCACGGAGAAGTCCTAAAAATTGTCTAAAGTCACAAAATAGCTAGAAAAGGGCAGAGCTGGGGTTCAGATGGAGGCAGCCTGGCTTCAAAATCCTCTCCTTTAATCTCTATACTATGCTGTCATCTCAGTTTTATATTAAGCTAACGGTAAAATAAGTAACGTTTATTGACTGCTCACCACGTGCCAAACATTGTGCTAAGACCTTTATACATCTACATTGCATTGTTGTAGAAAAGGGACAAATGTTAAGCAAAATAGTCATCATTACAGAGTGATTTTATGGAAGATAAAAACAAGGAGCTGAGAAAACAGATTGCATTCAAGAATCCCAGTAATTTTGGGCATTAGGACCAGAACGAGATGAAGGTGTAGAGATCTTCCTGAGAAGTATTTGCTATTTTGTCTATGAAGATGATGCAGGCATAGAAATTTATGTATAAATGTGTGTCAGCAGTGAAACTAAACTAAATCTTTAGTAGTGATGACAGAGCGGGATGTTGGTGCTTTCTGGAATTGCTTCATTTGTCGAACATGTTCTAGACCAACGACCAATAGACGAGGCTTTAGGCAATCAAACTCAGGAATTTTGGTCTTTCACATTCCGAATCATTTTCTTCCAGATTCTTGGGACAGCTCTACTTGACTTTGGGCATCAAGTGCAAATGAAAGAACCTTCTGCCAGGGTGAAATTTTCTTCATTTGGAGTTCTCTGAGCTCTGACAGTTCACATGCATGTGTGGAGCTAATGTTCACCTCTACATGGAAGATAGATGTATAATTGCCTCATGTGGTTACCTGGGGAGAGAGAGAGAACTCAAGGGACGAGGTCTCCCATCTCAGCTCCCCAGACAGAGCTAGTGATGGAATGGGGTGATGTTACGAGCTCCCCATCTTTCCATCCTCTTGTTTAACAGGGACCTTGAGGAGGCAGGGATGTGATGCTCAGACTTCTTGCTGAGAAAGGGTAAGAAACAGGAGGCCTGGGGCGCCTGGGTGGCTCAGTTGGTTAAGCATCTGCCTTTGGCTCAGGTCGTGATCTCAGAGTCCTGGGATTGAGCCCCGCCTTAGGCTCCCTGCTCAGTGGGGAGCCTGCTTCTCCCTCTACCCCTCCCCCCTGCTTGTGACCTCTCTCTCTCTCTCTCTCTCTCTCTCTGATAAATAAAATGTTAAAAAAAAAAAAAAGAAACAGGAGGCCTTCATTTTTTTCAGTGGCAAACAATCAGGTGCTTATTCATGTTTTGGTCAATAGGAAAGCGTTAAAACAAAATGTACTCTCCCAGTTCCCACAAGGGTCTAGACTAATTTATTAGCAACCCACAGCCACAAGGGTTCTCTAGGGTCCAGGGAAATGCATGCGTTTATATGGTTGTGGTAAGTGTGGTCCCTCTGCTTCTGGAGCTCACGCTGTAGTGGTGCAGTTGGCTGTTTGGACAACTTGGGGACACACAGAATAAAAACAGGCTGATCTCTCTGAAAGTGTGTATGAAGGCATCTGTATGCCGGGGTTCCGTGAGATCAAACAAATTGGTAAAGTTGCCATAGGATACTGTGTCCCACTGCATTCAGATCAAATGCAGGACTAAAAAAGCAGGATTAGGGGCGCCTGGGTGGCTCAGTTGGTTGAGCGACTGCCTTTGGCTCAGGTCATGATCCCGGAGTCCCAGGATCGAGTCCCGCATCAGGCTCCCTGCTCAGCAAGGAGCCTGCTTCTCCTTATGACCGTCCCCCTCTCATGTACTCTCTCTCTCATTCTCGCTCTCTCAAATAAATAATAAAATAAATCTTTAAAAAAAAAAAGCAGGATTAGTGGTGGCAGAAAGAGTTTCCCCTGCCCTCTGTTCTTTTCATCCGTGTTCAATGTGAGAAATAGGAAACAAGTAAGCAAAAATTTCGACCACCCATAAATTACAGCTCTTAACATTTGCATGTATAGCCTTCCATTTTCACAAAAATAAGATCGTATTGGATATGCTGCTTTGGGGTTTGTTTTTTTAATTTTAAAATATTATGAACAACTGTCCATGTCAATCGATGTAGATCTACATTGTAATTGAGGTAAGGCTCTGTAAAATTGCATTGATTGCATATACAATGATTTGTTGAATTCATTTTCTGTTATTGTGCCTCGAGTTTCCGGTTTTTCACAGTAACGTGCGGAGGTTGATGGAATGCCTTATACATACAACTTGATGTGTTAGTGCAAATGCTACCTTAAAAATTTCTAGGAGTGGCAGTGGCATTGCCTGGTCAAAGGAAAGAAACATTTTTAAAGCTTTTGATACACATGGCCACATTGTCTTCCAGAAAAGTTACACTTATTTATGCTTCCACCAGCCGCCCTAGCCCTAAGAGTGATCATTTCCTCACATTCACACCACCGCTGGGTTTATCATTCTTTTAAATCTTTATTTGCAAGCTTGACCCCTGCTCTTAAATGTCTCTTACCTCTTCCTGTTTAGCTTCTCTGCCAGATCCCTGCCTGACCTCTGAAGACATACTTCAGAGATTAAAATGGTTATACATTTCTCCTTTTTCCTTTGCCTGATAGACAACTAAAGATGGTGGTAACCTCCATCTTCCTTGCTTTCTGCCTTTATTCATTGAATAGGTGGGTTACCGATGAAGGTGGATTGTTCTAGCAACTTAATTCCTTCTTGATTCTCTTTTAGACTCCAGTTGTCACACTTGCACTCACTTTTTGCTTTCACAATCTAATCTAATCTACCTGTCCTTTGCAAAAACTCTTGCTCTTTGAAATGAAATGGCATGTCCGAATCAGAATCCCTCTCACAAACAAGATCCAGATGATGTAATTCACTGTGTTTTCCCTTGGATCTGCGTATACATAGCCTGGACTTCTTTCACACTTTTTTGGGTCCCTCTGGCTCTGGGATTGGCTTTATGTTTGTACAACATGTTAGTATCACTCTGCTCAGAAACCTTGAGAGGCTTCACAAGCACTCTTTATCATTCAAAGGATAAAATTTATTGTTCTTCCTATGCAAGAGGTCAAAGGTAAAAATAGGAACTGGTTACCTAATGGTATTCAGGCTAAACTGGAACTAGAGTAAGAAATGCAGAACTGTAAAGTAATCAACTTTTTTCTCCTGTCTGTTGACTTTCTGGTGTGTGGATGAGTTAGGAGGCTTGCAAATCCTAGGCTTATAAGTTTGAGAGTGAGAATACACTCCAGCTAACGAGGGTTACTCTGTTCTGAGCACTGCACCAGGTCCTGGAAATGCAAAGACAAAAAGTCATGGCCTTGTCTGCAAGGAGCAAGGACATTAACCCAAGATTATGGACTGGGAAAGGAGGGAGACTTCATTTGCCTCCTAACCCTGCCTTTTGGGCATTGCACCTTTAAAGTGGTCCTTTTGGCTTCATGCTGCTTATTCTAAAGATCCTAGCAGTATCCAGAACATTCTTGGAGATCTTTTAGAATTGCTCTCAGAGTTTGGGGGACATTTATTTTAAAAAATAAGCTCAGTGGCATGAAATCTTTTTCTCCTGGGGGAGAATCTGCTTTTTTTCTTACTTGGAAAGTTTTAAAAATATAATAAATGCAGATACACGGTAACATGGCAGGTACCTGAGAGCCTGCTGAGCAGAGTGAACAAATGTGAACATTTGGTCCCTTTTTTTTTTTTTTAAATAGGCTCCACGCGGGGCTCCATCTCATGACCCCGATCATGACCTGAGCCAAGACCAAGAGTCAGACGCTTAACCAACTGAGCCACCCAGGTGCCCCAACATTTGGACCCTTGTGTCTTAGATATTTCTAAATGAAAAAAGAGGACATTACAGATAAATTTCAAGTCCCCATATTCTACTCCTTCAGAGGTCAGCACTACCACCAAGTTGTACTTTCAGTGTGTGTGCGTATGTGTGCGCACATATCCATAAATGATATGCTGTATGGTTTCTGGAATGAGCCAAAGTCATTCACATTTAATCAAGTCTGTTAAATTAGGTAGTATCAGTTTGAGTTAATGAAAAGATATGACTTTAAAATCATGGAGCTGGTTTTTAGCGGCCTCTTCAAGTAGCTCTGAAAGCAGTTGCCAAGAAGAGCCCCCAAAGATGATTTCAGGAAGCCAGCTCTATCAGCATAGACTGCATGGCCCTTCTTGTGTGAAATTATAAAACAAAACAAAACAAAACACCAGCAACAGGTATTTAGATGTGTACAATCGGGTCATGCTTTTTTCAATCACTGCTTACATTATAGTCATATTCCCTATTTCCTGGAAAAGCCCGGAAACTAAAAAAAAAAATTTTTTTGTCTCCATCAGATGAATGTACCCACGATTTGCATTTGACCTGAGATAAGGAGTTGAGTTGATAACATGTTTATTTTTAAATAATGTTATTTTTTAAAGATATTACTTTTTAAATTTCTTTGAGAGACAGAGAGAGCATGAGCGGAGATAGGGGCAGAGGGAGAGGGAGAAGCAGACTCCCTGCTTAGCAGGGAGCCCTACGTGGGGCTCAGTCCCAGGACTCCCAAGATCATGACCTGAGCTGAAGGCAGACGCTTAACCAACTGAGCCACCCAGGAGCCCCAATAATATGATTTTTAAAGCATAGAATAAAGATTCTGCCTCATTGCCTGGACATTTGATTAGAGAAAGTCTGTAGATTAGCACAAGAGGGTATGGTGTTTGCTAAGAAGGATGTGGCTCTCCTGGCATGGGTGTAACTGAACCGTCGGGCTGGATTCTCCCCTGTTTGAACAGGGGAGATGTAGTCCCCCGTTGCACCAGACCCCCCATGAGAAAAAGTGGGAAGAATGGCCACAGATAGCAGGGCTGTCCTCCAAATCCCTGCTCTGCCTTGCTGCAACACAGGGCAAGAGTCCACACACAGCAGACCCCTTCTGTGGTTTGAGTTGTCTGCATTCAGTTCTTGGCACTATACTTGAGAACTCAAGAGAAGTTGAGCTCTCACCAAGAAGATAACCCCCCGGGGTCCCGGGTCATTGGGGAATCCAACCAGAGCTGCCTACGGGGTGCCAGTCAGCAGGCACTGATTTATACCAGCATGATGGTCCATTTTCCCTTATGCTTGCAGAAAAAGTCAGGCTCAAAGTCCACTAAAAATGTACCATCTCCTGCTTCAAGGCAGTGGTGGCCATCTGGTCTCTGCGGGAACAATATTGTCGCCTCCCGTTGTCGTTCTCACTGGTTTGCTTCATCTGCTAGTATTGTCCTCTTTCATTCCAAATCACTGTCTGCTTTCACAATATCCCTTTAGAAAGGGTATCCACTTTACCTGTTGTATATATCCACTATACCTGTCGTATACCAATCACTTTATTCAACTCACAAGAATTTTTTTTGATTGCCTGTAACTTTCTCTAGGCAGTATGAGACGGGGAAAAAACAACAACCAGTATCTGCCCCCCAGAATTCAGCGGGAGGGAGCAGGTTGACTAAGAGAACAGAGGAGATGGAGTTTGTGTGGCTGGGTGAGGGTTAGGGCAGGATTGTTGACAGAAGGCACAGGGAGGGGAGCAACAGATGCAACTGTTATAATGGGAAGAGTAACTAGCTGTGTGCAGAATGGGTGGGGTAGGGGGAGTTCTGCGAGATGGATCAGGAGGGGGCTGCAGTCATCCCCATTGTGCGGTGATGAGGTCTGGGATTAGGCTGGAGTCACAAGAAGAAAGGGGACTGTGGCCACAGATACTTCAAAGGGAATCAACCGGATTTGAGAAGCCCCTCAATAATTGTTCATTTGCTCTTCTCATGAACATTGGCTGTAGCCTGCTGTGTACCTGCAGAGTTCTAAGGGCCAAGGATAGAGCTGTGAGCAAGATAGTCAAGGTTCTTCTTCTAAAAGAAGTCATCTTCCAGGGTTGCCTGGGTGGCTCAGTTGGTTAAGCGACTGACTCTTGATTTCGACTTGGGTTGTGATCTCAGGGTCATGAGATCGAGTCTTGCATCAGCTCTGCGCTCAGCCCAGAGTCTGCTTGAGATTCTCTTTTCCTCCCCCCCCTACTCCTGTGCGTGCTCTCTCTCTCTCTCTCTCTCTGTCTCAGTAAAATAAGTAAAACCTTTAACAAAAAATATAAGTCATTTTCCATAAAGTAAACCAGGAAAGAAACAAGGAAATATCAGATAAAATAAGAGCTATGCAGAGAATGTACAAGGGCTATGTGGAGAGTGTGGATACTTCAAAAGAATGGACGAGGAAGGCATCCCTGAGTGTGGGTCGGTGACTGGGGCCGGGACTGGGTGGCGGAATTAGCAAGTGCTGTGGCTGGAGTAAGTCTGGTGTGTTGGAAGAAAAGAAAGAGCCAGCGTGTCTGGAGTAGAGTGGATGAAGGGAGAGTGGTAGAGATTAGAAAAGTTGTCAGCAATCAAATCTTTATAAGCCATGCGAAAAGTTGAAATGTTACTCTAAGTGCAGTGGGAAGGTGTCTGGAACAGAGGCACGACTCGATTGACATCCCAGAAGAGATGACACCAAGATTTCCATTCTGGGGTTTAAAAGTGCACTCTGGCTTCCCCACAGAGAAACAAAGAGTGGAAGCAAGGAAAATAGCTGGGAGGTAGTCAGGTTCCAGACGGGTGGTGGTGGCAGCTGGGACTGCAGGGGAGAGGGGCAGTCAGGTCTGAGGTACACCTTGGAGATCGAGCGGATGGATTAGATGTGGGCTGGGGCCAGTGGGAGAAAAAGAGAAATCACCATGTCTCTGGGGTTGGAGTTCTGGGTGGAGATGGATGCTTTTCACAGAGATTGGAAAGACTGGATGAGGAGCAGGTTTTTAGGGTGAATCAAGAGTTTAGTTGGGGGCATATTAAGTCTAAGATGCATATTAGAAGTGCAAATGGAATTTTCTACTATGTAGTTTTATTTATTTATTTATTTACTTTTAAAGATTTTATTTATTTGACATAGAGAGAGACAAAGTGAGCACAAGCAGGGGGAGTGGCAGGCAGAGGCAGAGGGAGAAGCAGGTTCCCCACAGAGAAGGGGGAGCCCGATGTGGGACTCGATCCCAGGACTCCGGGATCATGACCTGAGCCGAAGGCAGTCGCTTAACCAACTGAGCCACCCAGGCGCCCCTTACTATGTAGTTTTAGTTAGGAATGTGAGACTTGGGAGAGAGGTCAGAGCTGGATATTTAAATTTGCAGGTCATTGCCATGCTATTTTTCAAAACAGAAGAAAAGAAAAGATTGAAATTATCTTGATAAGATTTTGACAGCCACAAAGCTGTATGTGTGATATGAAATCATTCTTACTGAAAAACAAATATGTATATATCTCCCTGTAGAGTTAATGGATCAATACATGTGGTAAGGAGGGGACCAGAAAGACATCTGTCAGCATGTTGTCAGTGTTCTACCTGGGTAGTTGTATTACTGATGATTTGTATTTCCTGGCATGTGAAGCATGTGTATGTATGTATGTATGTGTGCATATTTCCCACTTTTTCTTCAAAATTTTGTAATTAGGAAAGGTGAGATTTATAAAAGAGATAGTACCAAGATTTCCATTCTGAGGAAACTGGGTAAAGATGGTGCCAGTGAGTAATTATGAAAACTTGAAATCTGAGTAACTTTTGGGAGGGTGATTTATACTTCTCTTGCAGAGTTTTTGTTTAAGGGAACGGAGTAGGCTGCACAGTGATGGATAGTTAGCACTCCTTCCCTGTGAGCGGATTTTACCTTTCACCTTATTGAAGGTGATGTGTTCCTTCGAGGTGAAGCTTTAAGAGCCATGTCCACTTTTCCCTATTCTATACAATCAGCAATGTTCCTGATGGGTCTGTAGCGTGCGCCCTGGAGTAAAGACAGTTAGGGGAGAGCCACACTTGCTCTCTGGTGGTCTTTGTTTTTATAAGCCACTAAGATTTTTGGATCATTTGTTATCACTGCATAACCAAGCCCACTCTGAATGATACAGAGAAACATAAAATATACAACATTTCTATGGGGTAGCTTGAGATATAGGTTTGGAACTTGAATGAGAGGTCAGGAAGGAACATATTAATTAGGAAGTCATCAACGAAGGTGGGAAAGTGTAGTGGGAAGAGGAAAATCATGGGACCAGGGCATGAGCCACTGTCAGTTGGTGTAAGAGGGAAAAGCTGCAAAAAGAGAGGAAGAAGAATTTGGCTCAGATGTGGCAGATAGGGTAGTGCTAGAAAAGCGAGGTAACAGGGCAATTCGAAAGGTCAGGGGACAAAGAAAGAGCCATTGGATTTGCCTTGCTGGTGGTCAGTGTAAACGTCTGAAACAGCAGTTTTAGTGGAGCTGTGGGGAAGGAAGTCAGAGTTCATAGGGTTATGGGGGGAGTCAGTGCAGAGGAAACGGAGGAAGCTGGTAGAGACCACTCCTTTAGAAAGTTTGGATGAGGCAGAAGACAAAGTGGGACATTGGTAACCAAAAAGTTCTAACAAAGCTTTGACCTTTACACAGATTTAACATGCCATGCGGGACAGAGCGTGCTCTGATCTGAGAGGGAAAGTGCATGTATGTTTCATTCCCATAAAATAAGTCTTATACGTGGATAAAGATATGACCTGATACTGTCTGATACATAACAAATTTTGCTTTGTGCCACCATTGGGACCCTTGACAATAAATAAAATATTCTTCTTATCTGTTTTCTTCCGGGGAGATTCTGAAACTCTAAACACTGTCATGTATTATTATCTTTCAGAACTGATAATCCTTTCTATTTTATTATCTTTATGTGTTTGAAGTACAAAAATTATAGGAAGGAGCACCAGTATCGGTTATATTTTCCTGCTTAACGAACCACCTGTTGTGGGTCGAATCGTGTCTCTCCCCAAAGATTCCTAAGCCCTGATAACCTGCGAATGTCATCTTGTTTTGGAAAGAGGGTCTTTGCAGATTAAGCTAAGATGAGGTCACACTGCATTAAAGTGGGTGCTAAATCTAATCAGTGGCTCCTTAGAAGAAGAGCCACAGAGCCATGGACACACATAGAAAAGAGGCCACGTGAAGACAGGCAGAGACCAGAGTTATGCTACCACGATCCAGGGAATGCAAAGTCGGCCAGCAACCACCAGAAAGTAGGGAATCATGGAAGGAGTCTTCCCTAGAGCGTCAGGGCTGGATCGTGGTCCTGCCAACACCTTGAATTTGGACTTCCGGCCTCCAGTACAGTGAGGGAATAAATACCACTGGGTCTGTAGTAATGTGCTATGGCAGCCTGGGAAACTAATACATTACCCCAAAGCTTATTGACTTAAAGCAACAGCAGTTTATTATTTCTCATGATTCTGTGGGTTGGCAAGTCGGGTTGGGCTCAGTGGGGCAGCCCTGCTGGTCTTGCTGTGGTCATCCATGTGGCTGCAATTATCCGATGGCTCAGTTGAAATGGGATGTCTACGCTGGCCTCAATCACAAGTTCAGGGCCTTGGTGCTGTTCTCCCGCTTCACATGGTCCCATATCCTCCAGGACTCTAGCTCGGTATTCCTTCTGTGGTCGAGGGAACTTTCTACCAGGAGGAGCATGGAAGCCACAAGGCTCCTTGAGGCTTGCTTTAGAGCTTATACAACATTCCTTCCCCTACATTCATTGGTTCAAACAAATTACAAGGCAACTGAGCTTTAATGGGCGGGGAAATAGACCCAATCTCTTGGGAGGAGTTGCAGAATATTTGGCCATTTTAATCTCAGTATAGCACCGAAGAAAGCAAGCCATCGTATTCCAGTTTCAACTTCATGGATTTAAGCAGAAGGTCTTGTCGTTCCCTGCTCGGATCACAATACCCATTTTACTGGCAGGGAAACTGAGAACGGATTAAGTGGACTCCTTCATTGTTACCAGTGAGTCATGCTTTGTGAGACACTTTTTTGGCCCATAGAAGTCAGCTATATGTCTGGAAGAGCTAATTGCAGTCCCGCCTGGAGGCAGGTGAATGAACTTAAATAACTTCTTGGGTTTCTCTTAAATCCCATAATTACACTGATGGAGTCGAGATGGCAGAGCTGTCTGGTCCAGAGACAAAGCAGCGGTGTGAGGGTATTATGGAGACAAGGTGCTTGGAAATTCCTATGTGTCACTCCAAGGAGCAGGATTTGAGGCTAAATTAAATGACTGGATAGAGGGTCAGCGAGCACTTTATTCTCAAGAGTTACCCTATGGGCTTAGAGATTCAGTAGTGCTGTGTGGTCCAGTGTAAGTCCTGGGCTGGGAAGAATTAAAGTGAGTAGAAGAAGAGAATACAGCAAAGGAAGGCAGAAAGACCAGCCTGTCACGAAGATATGTGACATGGGCTGTGTCAGAAGGGTCACCCTTCAGTCAGCTAGGGTTGCTTTTAGCAGCTGCAGGGAAGAGACAACCCCGCAAAACAGTGGCTTCAACAGATGGGGAGTTTATTTTTCTTACGTAACACGAATTCCAGTAGTTGGCAACCCACGCTTTGTAGGAGAGCCCGAAATGCCAAGGGAGACCTCGGGGCTTTTTGTCCCATCATCCTTGGTGCGTGGCTCTCATGCTCATGGTCATAAGGTGGCTCCTGAAACTATGCATTGGAAAAACCTTGAGGACAGGAAGAAGACAGAAGGCCAAAGAGGCATGTCGGCTAACATTGCTCCCTTTTAAGGAACTTTTCCAAAAACTGGAAACTGGACATTTGCTATATATCACATTTGGTCAGATCCCTCTACCTAAAAGGGAGGTTGGTAAATACAGTTTTTATTGGGCCAGCACATTGCCACCTCCAGCAAAACCTGGGTTGAGCTAGAAGGAAGGGGATAATGCCTATTGATAGGCAACCAGAGGTCTCTGCCATAGCCCCCCAAAATTGCGGTGGGCATGAATCAGTGACAGAACTTCCATTGTAGCAGCATGCCACCTCCGACCCATTAATACTCATTTCAGATTCAGGCTCATCAAACTCCAGAATCCTAATGAGGAGGGAAGATCCAGGCCTAATGATCTAGGCCTCATGAGGAGGGATATCTGAGCTTATAGGTCCAGTATGGATCAGGGTAAAAGAGCTGTCATAACAAATAATCCCAAAATCTCAGTGGAATAACCCAACAAACATTTATTTTATGTTCATGCCACAGACTGATACAGGTCAGGTGGCTCTCCTCTAAGCAGTGACTTTGGAACCCAGGCAGCTTCGACGTTAGGGCTCTGTCGTCTTGTAATAGGTTACTTTGGCATCATTCAGCCAATGGCCAAGAAGAAGAGACAGTGAAAGACTTTGTAGCCAATCGTTAAGTACCTCAACTCAAAAGTGGTACACATCACTTCTGCTCACATTACGTGGTGAGAACTACTTACAGGTTCCACCGATAGGCAAGGAGGGCTGATAAATATGGTTCTTGTCTGGCAGTCACTTTCCAGCAACAAATCCTCCCTGGGAATGGGGAGCATGAATCTTTGGGGGGTCGGCTAGCCATCTCTGCCACAGGGTCCCAGTCACAAAGGAGGGGCCGTTAACCAAATGTCAGTCAACATACAGATAGGCCTGGTTTGCTGTGCTGTTGGCAGATAGATGAAAACTGTGGTCTAAGTCATAGGGCATGTGGGTGTGGAGACTACCAAGGAAGCAGTATCTGAATGTGTATAGCTGAAACACCTGAGGTTCTAGATGGAGATGCTGAGAATACAAGGCATACCTATCCTTTAAGGCAGGGTGGCTGATAGAAAAAAAAAAAAAAACCAACTTAAAATCTCATTGAGGGGCACCTGGGTGGCTGAGTCGTTAAATGTCTGCCTTCGGCTCAGGTCATGATCCCAGAGTCCTGGGATCGAGCCCCGCATCGGGCTCCCTGCTCCGCGGGGAGCCTGCTTCTCCCTCTCCCACTCCCCCTGCTTGTGTTCCCTCTCTCGCTGTGTCTCTCTCTGTCAAATAAATAAATGAAATCTTAAAAAAAAAAATCTCAGTGAAATTGAGGACCCTAGAAGTGCCATGTGAAAGTTAATCTTTATTCTAGAGACCCCACAGATTGGTAAGGAGCCAAGTTGCTCAGCCATTTTTTTTTTTTCAGAGAACAAGCATTTAAAAAGCATTTGAGGAAAAACCAGAAGATTAAGATATTTTTAAACAGCTTTTGAGTGATTAAATTAGAATTTTTTATTTGACAGGAAATAAGATGTTATCTAAGAGAAAGAAGCATTCTAAAACATTTACTCCCACTTGAGGGGTAACCTTGTAATGGTCCCACCTCCTCTCTGTGACAGAATTTTGATGAGAAGCTGAGTCACTTTGCTTTTCGTGACTGGTTTACTTTCGGTCTGAGGAATCCTCTTGTTTTATTTGCCTTTTAATCATTTTAATAGTCTGTGAAATTAGTCTTCTCATTCACATTATCATTTGTAGTGATTAAACAACTCAGAAAGCCCTCACTACGGGGAGAAGAGAGCAGAGACCTTCCAGTCAGAAACTTGAGGAGGCCAACAAGTCCGATTCTGGTTGCCCTCCACCTATTCTCAGTGGGAGCGTCTTGTGCAAGTTCTTTAGTTTCCCTGAGTCTTAAGTTTTTCCATCTGTAAGACAGAATAATGCCCATGTCACTGGGTCAAATGATATAATCTCTATGAAAATGCTACATAAGTCAAAGAGCACGACACACATAGTAATGAAACATTTGTGAAATGCGAATGAGTGCCACGTTTCTGTGATTAGTCAATGTGTCCTATGTAATAGACCTGGCACCAGGTCTCCTGCTAGGAAGGTGCTCGGAAAAGAAAACTAAGAATAAATACGGACAAAGTAAAAAGACATTGAACATGAGGGGTAGAGAAATGTTAAAAGCAGCGACCGCAACAACATAAAGTAAGGTTTCAACTCATTTACAAAGCCTGTCCCCCAGAACACATATACACACCACACATGCATATACATACACACCACATACATCATAGTTCAAAAAGGAAAGAGATGTAAAGGCCAAGGGGAAATTTGGACTTTCAATTTTCTGAAGGTCACCTTCCATGACCTCACATTTTCTGAAAACTGAAAGAGATGGTAGACATACACTGTTGCCTTTTCCAAAAAGAAACTTCTGTGGAAAATTGTGGCAGTTCTGAAAGTCTGCAGAGGGAACTTGGTAGAGCCACTTAGATAATGCACGTCATGTGATCACCAGGGATGCTTATATGAGAGATGGGGAAGAAATGTGGGAACGCAGAGCCATTCAGGAGAAGAAGGGGTTCATCCTGAAGACTAGCAGCTAGAGTTATGGGTTGGAGACCACAGACCTGTTTCCTAGACGTTCCTTAAGTGAAAAATGGCTTCTTATTACAAGGGCTATATGTGTGAATTATAGAAAAAGCGGGAATACACGTGAAGCAGATATTTTTAAAATAAAAATTATTTCTAGGGGCACCTGGGTGGCTTAGCTGGTTAAGTGTCTGACTCTTGATTTTGGCTCAGGTCTTGATCTCAGGGTCATGAGATTCAGCCCCCACGTTGGCCTCCATGCTAAGAGCGGAGCCTGCTTAAGATTCTCTCTCACTCTGCCCCTTCCCTCTCCCTGCTTGCGTGCTCTCTCTCTAAAACAAATAAATAAGTAATTTCTAGTTCTTTGACCAAAAGTTTATCACTTTTAACAGCTTGATATATAGTTTTTTTTTCAGACTCACACACATACATGCATGTTTTCTACAGAATTGGAAGCAGACTTATAGACTGTTTTGTAACCTGCTTTTTAATTTAAAAATATAGTATGAACAACTTTTCATGTCACTAAATATTCTTGCATGACATTTCTAAATGAATGCATAACATTTCATTGTGAGGACTGTAATGTTTTTTTCATCTTGAATGATTCTTCAGTATAAATGCTGGAAATTGAACCACAGACTCAAAGGTTATCCAGTGATTTATATAGCTGCCCAGTTGTTTTTCTGGAAGGTTTTGTGTGACATCTGTCTTTAGAATGAAATTTTAAAATACTTGAAAAACATGGCATCCCTGAACTTTGCCTTAATTCTTAAAGGGAAGTACCGAAAGATGGTTTATGTTCAAATAGGTACAAATAGGTAAGGTCAATCTTTTATAGACATCTTCAAGAAAAAAATCAACCTCAAAAGATTGAACTGCAGCCATTATTGTGATTGAGTCAGTGAACCCAAAGATAAATTTGGTTTGGACAAATACTGTTAATTCATGAAGTTTCCTTGTGGCCACAGTTTTTAAATGAATGCTTTTCTGGATAATCTCAGTCCTGTTTGAGGGTATCCTGATGTTAATTACCAACATTTCCAGCTGTATCAAGAATCTATAAACTAGCCCTCTTAAGCCAGTTAAATGTATATTTTCTTGAAGAGAATAAAATTATATAGAAGTATGAGATCACCTAGAAAAAATAATTTATTATGTACAATTTCTTTTTTATTGTCAGAGTTATATGCTATTTACATTTAAATCTGACATTTAGGGGCACCTGGGTGGCTCAGTTGGTTAAACATTTGCCTTTGGCTCAGGTCATGATCCTGGGGTCATGGGATTGAGCCCCATGTTGGGCTTCCTGCTCAGCAGGGAATCTGCTTCTCCCTCTCTCTCTCTCTCCTTCCCAATCACTCATTTTCTCTCTCTCTCTTTCTCAAATAAATAAAATCTTTAAAGAAAAATCTGACATTTAATTCTCTGTTATATACCCTTATTAATTCATTAATTAACTCACTAACTCATGCGTTCATTCATCCATTCATTCATGTGACAAACATTTACTTGAGCATGTACTATGTGCCAGGCACTGTTTTACACTTGAGGGATATAGAAAGACCCTGCCCTTATAGAACTTAGGTTCTAATGATGGAAATAGATAACAAATACATAGATCAATATATAATACAGTGTTGAGTGGTGTTAAGTGCTGTGAAGAAAATCACACAGGGTGAGGGCTGTGGAGACACCAAGTCATTTTTGGAGTGAACATGAATATTTGAGTCACGACAGGGTTCCAGTGCCCATTTTACCACCTCCTGACCAGCTTTGAGCAAGTCACTTAGCTTCTCTGGGCCTCAGTTTCCTTATATGTTAATTAAAAGATAATCTTCTATTTCCTAGGGTTGTTATGGGGATTAAATGAGATTATGTGGAAATTACTTATCATGTAAGTGTTTGAGAAGTATCATTCCTCTTTCTTCCTGTCTTTTGGGAGAGGGAAAATGATTTGGTATAAATAATCGAATTCTCACATGAGACGAAGAAACTAGCATATTCTTTATTCCATATTTAGGGAAGGGCTAGGTAAAAATTTTTTAAAAGGTGTTTTGTTTTCTCTGAGCAAAATCAAATACCAGTGCTTTTCGGGAGAGAAGGTCAGCATGAGCCTTCACATCATGAGATGATCTCTAAAATCCCTTTCAGGGCTAACAGCACTTTGTCCTTTTATAAATTCTTCCCCTACTCCATCCACTTAAAAGGATGAGTGCCAGGTGCCAGACTCTACTTGAGAAGAAATTTGGGTCCCATGCTTATCAAAAATGATAGTAATGTGACTATGACTTTTGTCAAAATTCTGTTTTGCTGAGTAGTAGAAAGATCAATTGTATAATGTGTCTTCATTGACAGGGGAAGACTAATATAAACTGGAGAAACTGAGAAACCAGTGGTATGTTTCTTGCCCTGCCAGAAGGAGAGACACAGTGTGATCACTAATAATTATTTTAAAACATTAATTCTTGGGGCGCCTGGGTGGCTCAGTCAGTTAAGCGTCTGCCTTCGGCTCAGGTCATGATTCTGGGGTTCTGGGATCGAGCCCCACGTCGGGCTCCCTGCTCAGCTGAGAGTCTGCTTCTCCCTCTCCCTCTGCTGCTCCCCCGCCACCCAGCTCATGCTCTCTCTCTCTCTCTCTCTCTCTCAAATAAATAAATACATAAAATCTTTAGCCACACCCTCTTTGGGGTGATCCGTGGTGGATGTTTTGTGGGCAGCTGACCCGCAGCCTGCATGTCCCAGACCGCCTCCTGTGGAAGCCTGAGCCGGCTGTGTAGCTTTCTCCCTTTGTCTCATAACCATGTCCACCAACAAGAATGCTAATTCACCAGCTGCCCACCTTAACAGATTGAAGAACAAGGGGAAAGACAGTACAGAAATGAGGCGGTGCTGAATAGAAGTTAATGTGGAGCTGAGGAACGCTAAGAAGGTTGACCGGATGCTGAAAAGGAGAAACGTAAGCTGATTTCCTGATGCTGCTGCCTCTCCACTGCAGGAAAACCACAACAACCAGGGCACTGCACATTGGTCTGTTGATGACATTGTCAAAGGCATGCATAGCAACAATTTGGAAAGCCAGCTCCAGGCTACTCAAGCTGCTAGGAAATTGCTTTCTAGGGAAGAACAGCCCACCATAGACAACATAATCGGGACTGATTTGATTCCAAAATAGGTGTCTTCTTGGGCAGAACTGATTGTAGTCTCATTCCGTTTGAATCTGCCTGGGCTCTCACTAGCATTGCTTCTGGGACATCAGAACAGACCAAGGCTGTGGTAGATGGAGGTGCTATCCCAGCATTCATTTCTCCTTTGGCATCTTCCCATGCCCGTATCAGTGAACAAGCTGTAGGGGCTCTAGGAAACGTTGCAGGTGATGGTTCAGTTTTTTGAGATTTGGTTATCAAGTATGGTGCAGTTGACCCGCTATGGGCTCTCCTTGCAGTTCCTGATATGTCATCTTTAGCATGTGGTTACTTATGTAACCTTACTTGGACACTTTCACACCTTTGTCACAACAAGAATCCTGCACCCGCATTAGATGCTGTTGAACAGATTCTTCCTACCTTAGTTCATCTCCTGCATCATGGTGATCCAGAAATATTAGCAGATACCTGCTGGGCCATTTGCTACCTTCCCAAATGAACAGATTGAAATGGTTGTGAAAACAGGAGTTGTGCCCCAGCTTGTGAAGCTTCTAGGAGCTACTGAATTGCCCATTGTGACTCCTGCACTAAGAGCCATAGGAAATATTGTCACTGGGACAGATGAACAGACTCAGGTTGTAAGAGATGCAGGAGCACTTGCTGTCTTTCCCAGCCTGCTAACAAACCCCAAAACTAATATTCAGAAGGAAACTACATGGACAACGTGAAACATCACAGCCAGTCTCCAGGACCAGATACAGCAAGTTGTGAATCATGGATTAGTCCCATTCCTCGTTGGTGTTCTCTCCAAGGCAGATTTTAAGACACAAAAGGAAGCTGTATGGGCTGCTGAGAAACTAGGTGGAACCGAGAAACTTAGTATAACGATGGAAGAATGTGGAGGTTTGGACACAGTGGAAGCTCTACAAAACCACGAAAATGAGTCTGTGTACAAAGCTTCATTAAATTTGATTGGGAAGGATTTCTCTGTAGAGGAAGATGAGAAGGTTGTGCCAGAAACTATAGGTTCCAAGTTCAGGATGGCACTCCTAGGACCTTTAACTTTTAGATTATACAGCTGAGGCAGAAAGTTGTTTGCTGAGGACTCTGTTTGGTAGAAGTTTGTCTTACTGTTTCTCTACTAAGAACTCTTTTTCAATGTGTTTTGTTACGGTAGCACTTTTCACAATGAAACTCTGCTTGACCCGTTCCAAACTGTACAACCTGTATGAAGCTCCTCCTCTCAGTGGGTTTCTTATTTCTATGTGGAATCTCCTACCTTGATGTGTCCTGTAAATGAAGATTAAATTCCACCCTTTCTTTAAAAAAAAATCTTTAGGGTGCCTGGGTGGCTCAGTTGGTTAAGCAACTGCCTTCGTCTCAGGTCATGATCCCGGAGTCCTGGGATCGAGTCCCACATCGGACTCCCGGCTCAGCGGGGAGCCTGCTTCTCCCTCTGACCTTCTCCCCTCTCATGCTGTTTCTCTCTCTCTCTCTCTCTCAAATAAATAAATAAAATCTTTAAAAAAAATCTTTAAAAAAACCCCAACATATTAATTAATTCTTGTACTTATTGACACCTGCTATGTCCTTCACATGCATGTAATTATATATATTATTATATATTCATATGCATATAATTCACATGCATATAATTATGTCTTATATCATTGGATTGTTATAGTTCTATAGTTCTTATAACAGCCTAACAGGTGAAGGGTGTTCTTCTTATCCCAAGGTGTGGATTTGGAAACTGAGGCTGGGTCAGGTTATGCAGTTGTGAGTGGTAAAGCAGTGGTGGGAACCCAGGTGTAGGAAACCCAGCTAAGGCGAGAGCCATGCTGCTAACCCCTTGCTGTTGGTCATTGCCAGCCCCAGCTTCCAGCAAGCCAGCTCGCCTGCCCACATCAGTTCTCACCACGGCCTTGCTGTGGAATCTGTTGAGATTGTTTTTTCCATATGCCGTAATACTTTTAGTTTCGCCTCAGATGGGCGAGCAAATTAACTTCCAAGAGAGATGGACCATCTCCACTCTAAACATAACTAGACGTGGCCTTCCAGTGCCTGAAAACCCTGTGGTGGAATCCCTTCATCCCAGGGCAAATACCCTTTTATGGAGTCGGTTCTTTAATCTTTCTAGTAGAGTGGGCCAACACTGACTCGATTTTTCTCTGGAATTAACTATGGACAGAGATGCATTTTCAAACTAAAAATCCTAACTTGCCACCCACCCCAGCACTAAAACTGAAAACAATCTGCGAGAAACACTGCCCAGCCTCCAGAGACTTAATCAATTCAGTGATAACAATGCGTGAAACTTGATTTTCAGATGGAAAGGAGGAGAATGGTTGTGGATGTTGGGAGGTGACCTCTCTGTGTTTTGGTGTAACAAGTACATTTCCATTCACATCGGGCCCCCCTCAAGCCAATGCACATTCCCACCGGTGGGGTTACGGCTGCGTTCATTCTCTGGGAAGACATCAGAGTGTGGAGACAGAGATGCTGCCCTGGGGATCAGTCTTGGGTTCTAGTCTCTGCAACCAGTGAAATTTGGATTTTAGATACAAAGAAGAAAGATCTGACTGGCCCCAAGATAGTTCAGTATTTACCGACTGACTTGTTTAATGTCAAGATTCCCAGGGAGCCCCACTTTGGACAACTGCTGTATCCAACTGCACTGCTATGTTCTTCCTTCTTCCCTACCATCCCCTTGAGGCCTCAGGTGCCTCTAGATGAAATGGAGTGTGCGTGCATTCGTGGGGGCGGAGTTACTCTATGTATCTCATTGCCCAAATCCACTGACTCTGACACCCACTGTGTTCCCCACCCCACCCTCAATGAAAGGGATGCTTCGACTCACAATCCCCCTTTCATACAATGCCGCCATCCATCCTCCAAGACAATGTGTGGTGCCCACTACTCCAAAGTCTTGTCAACTTGGTCTTTAATGTTGGCTTTCAAAGTTTTTTCACCACAATCCATGAAAAGAAATACACTTTACATTACAATCAGGTACTTTCCCAAATATCTCCTTTCCTCCCACAATTCTAGGTCATCAGCAGAATAGGGATGCCATCCAAGATCTGTTGGGTCAGTTGGATGACATCAAGACGGAGATGCTAAAACTTTAAACTCTTTAGACCAAGTAATATGGGACTTTGAGATAATTGTTCAGACAATTTAGGGAAACAAACAACTGAAAAGGGCAGCCCCCAAATGATCCCTATTGATCTGTTTTTTTATCTGACAGAGGCGGGAGAGGCACAAGAAATAGTCTTTAGGTGTTCAACATGGGGCTGATTTCTTTGTGGTAGAAGGAAGGACAAATACATATATGAAACCTTTAAAATATACCTATAAAACGATCCCATTGTCTAAGTGGCCTTGCTGTTGAATCCAGAGATTGAGGGTATGTAATTCACAGGTAATTTACCAGTTTTTAAGTAAGACTTTCAGCAAGTCCAAGGAAGTTGGATAAAGGGTGGTGTCACAGAAAAAATGAAATTTTTGAGATTTTTTTTTTCCTCTTTGAGTATTGCATTAAGGATTTCTTTTTCTTTCTGTTTTTGGAAGGGGGGGAGGCAAACAGGGGCAGGGAGAGAGAGAGAATCCCAAGCAGGCTCCATGCCCAGAACGTAGTCTGACATAGGGCTCAGTCCCACGACCCTGAGATCGTGACGTGAGCCGAAATCAAAAGCTCAACCAACTGAGCCACCAGGCGCCCCTGAATTTAGGATTTCTTAGTTGATATTGAAGATCACATGTGACTATTGGATATTTAAAAAGTTTTAAGTGACTTGAAGGTTTTCCTTTTGACACTTAGTAAAAATATTTCCACACAGCCAAAATAGAATATAATTCTGCATAAATTGTTATTCACACGTGAAGTATAGAAAGAAGTGTGTTTCCTTGTTTATGATACTAGTAATTTGAATTTGCTGTTTGTTTTTTAATGTCTCTTTAAAGTCAGCTGGAGAAAGAGATCATGAGCTGCTATTTTATATCTTTTCACTGCTCCCACATTTGGTAAATTAGTCAAATATGGCAAGTTAATGAGCCTGTAGAATTTACTTGAATTTGCTAATCCTTTAACCAAAAGGGCACTTTCGACCAAAAAAAAAAAAAAAAACAACACCCAAAAAAACAACAACAACGACAAAACAAAAACAGCAAAAACCTTTTATGGTGTCCATTTGTCATTTTTAAAATATTCAACCTAGTTTCATGGCAGAGAAATCTTTGTTTCAAAAATGTGGCAATCTTTGGGGAAATAAATATTTCCAGTGTAAGTCCTCTTGACAGTATTATCATTTACAAGTAAACCAAAATATTTCTGATTCCCTTCCGTTGTCTCTATATAAATTGTATTAAAACGTTCCTTTCTGATCTTCTCTAAATAAAAAAAAAATAAATGAAGTTGAGCAAACAAGCTGTACAGACTTTGTATTAAAACTTCAATGTCTTCAGAAAAGGAAGCTTGTGTTCGGAATAGTGCAGTTTCTAGTAATGGGGATGGGGTGCCTCATTTGAGGTGTCTCTTCTGGGGAACGCCAACACTGGGGTGTTCTGTACATCCACACTCAGGCTCTACCTTGGGCTTGTGCCCCTGGAGTCCCGGAGGGACTCATCAGTTGTTTGGTTATTTTTTCTTATACTCTCCTTGGTACATCTTTTTTTTTTTTAATTTTAATTTTTTTTAAGATTTTATTTATTTATGAGCGAGAGAGAGAAGGGACAAGCAGACTTCACGCTGAGTACAGAGCCCAACGCTGGGCTCGATTCTCACGAACCTGAGATCACCACCTGAGCCGAAATCAAGAGTCAGATGCTTAACTGACTGAGCCCCCCAGGTGCTCCGGTATGCACCTTTTAAAGAGAACATTAACATCGCCCTGTTCTTTGGTCTCCAGCATTGAACTTTCATCATATGGCCTGGCTCATTACCAGATTTATTTGGCCAATTTCACATTTCTTCCTTTCAAAGAAACACCATTCACCTATGTAAAGAGCTCTCTCTTTCTCTCTCTCTTTTTTTCTTTTGTCTGATTCAGTTATCGGGGCCTGAGGAAACCTGGGGCAGAAGTGATGTTGCCTTTAGACCCCCTCCCCCTTCCTATTCCCTTTCCTCCTTGGCTCCACCCATTTCCAGAATGTTCTGGGATTCTCATCCAGACATGGTCTCCAAGGTTCTAACTGTACCTTTCTTCTCCCCCAACCACCTTCAAAATTGGCCGCCGGCAGATCCATCCGTCAACATGAATTGGTTTGGGCTGGTAAGGACTCAGTGTGTTATCACTCATAGAGTTCGCTGCATTTTTACTGAGATACTGTTACTAAATTGCAGGGTTGCTGTCCGAGGAAGCAGAACTAACACGGGAAAGTACGGACTTTCCACAAACATCATCACCTTAACAGATGGGCATGTGTGGCCTGATCTTGCTACCTCATTCTAGGTGCCGGAGTTAGGTGCGGGCAACACCGAATGCAGACTTACGGGAGAAGGATTACAGAGAGCAGGGAGGAAGGAACTCAAGGCCCCATCTTCTCCTTTGTCTCTTGGTGCCTGGTTGTCTTTGTAACTGTGGTTTGTGCTGTAATCACTCCTACCTGAGAGCTCACAGGATGGGGTGAAGGCCCAGGCAAAGGACTGCTGGGAAGATGCCCAGGATCTTGGGCCAGTGCCAAGAACAGCAAGCTTTCAAGGCCAGAGATAGCCCTATGGCACGACTTTTGGGGACAGAATTTCCTTCACCAGAGTATTCACATCATCCCAAGTTTGCCTTGGTGAATTCTCCTCTCCAACTGGAGACTCTCTAAAGCAGCGCAAAGATAAGCCTAGACCCAACACTTAGCCTGCCTCTGACCACAGCCTGTTCCTTCCAAAGGTAAATGAAAGAGAAAAGTCGGTGATGTTTTACATGTTGTCAGCTCCAGTCTGACAGCCGCAGTAAATTTTCCTTAAAAATGTGTAATGTATAGGGACACCTGGGTGGCTCCGTCGTTAAGCGTCTGCCTTCGGCTCAGATCGTGGTCCCAGGGTCCTGGGATTGAGCCCCGCATCGGGCTCCCTGCTCAGCGGGAAGCCTGCTTCTCCCTCTCCCACTCCCCCTGCTCGTGTTCCCTCTCTCGCTGTGTCTCTGTCTGTCAAATAAATAAATAAATCTTAAAAAAAGAATAAAACTGTGTAATGTATAACACTAAACCTTTCTTTTCTGTTCCTGGTTGGTTAGATTGTATCGCGTCTGCCATGCTAATTTTGGCCTTTCAGAGAACATGCTGTTACTTTTAATTATAGCATCAAGACAGTTTGTAGCACCCTGAAAACTCTGTGAAGTTGCCGTTGGCCCAAAGTGCCTCTCCTTTATTTTAGATCCTGGGCTTTATAAGCAGGAACCACGTCTTGGGACCATCGGAACTTCTCAACAGGATTCCACACACTAAGGATCTTTTAAGTTGTCATATGTCCCGGACAGGCATTTACCACATCTTGAGGAGCATGTGGGGCTCAAGATGTGAGGGCAAGAGAGGGCTGAGCCGTTTATTATTAAACTGACAGGAAACGGCCCAGCTGCTTTTGGCTGGGCAAAAGAGGATAAATTAATTGCTTTATAGAAATTCCTTTCTGCATTCTTTAGGAAAAAATTTTCCATGTAAGCTAAGTGATCAAACTGAGCAGTTTGGGGCTCAACAACTTTGACATTGTCCCTTGAAGGAATGAAACAATTAAAGCAACTGATTTCCTCTGAGAAAAGGCCATTTATAATAATCTATGTACTCTGCAGAAAAGATTCACAGTAGACTCATCCCAAGACCCTAATACCAGAATATTATTGGGTTTTTCCTTGCTGGGATTCCCCCCACCTTTTTTTTTTTCCTTTAATGCTTCCCCATGTTTTAGGCATCCGATGTGCTCGCCTAGAGCAGCTCCTGATCCTTTCCCCCTCATTCCCAAAGTTATCCCAGTACCACCGTTTGGGAATACACAACATTTAAAGGGCCCAAAGGAGAACACCACCAATTAAGAGTAAAAAACTGAGGGCAGTTGGCTAGGAGAGTTGTCAGGACGGGTATAATTCCAGGGAGGGGTTTCATGAAGATGGAGAAGGTCAGCAGTGTCTGATGCAAGGAAAGGGCCAGTTGGAACGGGACAGGAGAGAAGTTGCTGGCTACCCAACGGAAGGTCATCCGTGGCTGCATCAAGCACAGCTTCTGCAGAGGGGTGAGGGTGGACGCCCGAGGACACTGGATTAGGCAGTGCAGGGGAGCAGAGAGGAAGTGGAGATTTGGTGGTCAGGGGAAGGGGAGAGAGGAGCTTGACGATGAAGGTTTTCCTTTCCGATGGGACTGAATTGAGCAGGTTTCTAGGAAGAAGGCAGGAGTCAGGGAATGGAGGGTGTTGGCCAAGACAGGATATGATGTGTTTCAGGTGGAAAGAGCTGGAATAAAAACTTGGATGGAATCCCTGTTCTGGGTGCCTTTTTTGCCTCCCCCATGCCACAGCCCGGACAAATATTTGGTGCATGAACAGATTTTGGACTTCGAAGGGCTTCACTTTTATTGTGCTTGAGGTTTGTTCCTTGGTGAAACATAAAGAGACAAAGTTGTACATACAGAAAGGAAATGATATTTGATGAAAATTCACCCTTCAGTAATTGCTCTAAAATCTTTTGCCCGTTGCTCATGTGGGTATTTGAATGACATTTGGAATACAGTCCAAGACTACTTACCCCTGGAAGGATTCATGGTATTGGAGCTGAGTTCAAAGTCTCAAAAACAAGCCCAGACCTGTTTCTTTCAGTAGTCAGGGTAAAGTTTAATATCCTTCTTCGGAAAGCTTTTGCACATTAAGCTTGCCACCGCTAAGCTGCTGGAAAGGGAAAATGCCAGAAGTTTAACTCCTATAGCAACTCTCTTATGCAAGTTACGTAACCTTTCTTAGTTTGTAAAGCAGAGGTAATAATACCTACCTCATGGGGTTGTTGTGAGGATTAAATGGGCCAATTAACATAGTCCCTGTCAGACAGTAAGCACGTATTAAGTGTGAGCTTACGTGCTTAATTGTAGTAATAGTAGTTATAGCAGTGGGCTTTTCCAGGTCATAAGGATTATAGACACTGTCAGGTTGCCTCTGTTAATAGTGGATTATTTTAAGGATGCCCCACAAGGTAAGGAGAACAGGAGCCTACTTAGTTAGCACATTGGGTCTGTAGATCCAAGGGCAATTCTATTTTTTTTCCCTCTCTCCCTTGCCAACATTTACAAATGGCATATTTCACATGAAAATCCAAATTTCTGGCAGCACTGGGCATGTACTGTAGCATGGCAATGATACTCTGTCTAGAGTGCAACAGGCCCTCGGATCTGCACGCGGGTCTGGGGTCTCAGCTTTGCCGAGGTTAGCGCCAACCCCTGCTGTGAGTAGACGTGCGCCTGGGGCCTCCATGTAAGGCTGTGCAGGTTGCTCACTGTACAAGGCACCCAGCTATGGGGCCAAATCAGGGCTGAATTCCTATAATCTGCAAAGGGCAATTCTTATAGCCTGACAGATTTGGGTCTCAGGGTCTCCTTTTCTTCTTTTCTCTATTGCTCCCCCTTCCTCATCTACTAGCCCTGCTGACATCTTTCCATTTCAGGTTTCTTCTCACTTACAGCTTCTACTGCTTTACGACTTCTGTTTTACTGCCTCCATCTGTGTGTTTCCACACCTCTGCCCACTCCACCATGCTTGACAGGATCGACTGATTTGCCTAAGATCATACAATCAATAGGTGATGAAGACAGATTTGAACCAAGCTTACCCCTTGTTGGAAAATGATTACTGAGTAAGTTAGCATGAGGACACTGAAGATAATTTATTAGGTTTGCTTATTTAAAAAAATCCTGTATAGATTTCCTTGCTTAAATGAGGACAGGCTTTATTGTTAATTTTTACGGATAGCCCACATGCATTTAAACTAACTTGTTACTTCCTTGTCTGGGGAAAACTCAGAAAGGGGCCAAGTTGAGCCCAGGCTGTCCAAAGGCACAAAGTACTGTATTCTGTCCTTGAGACAAGGGTTTGATTCAAAAGTGTATTTGTCTGAGACTAGCTGTGAAAACCTGATTTTACCTTCTTTACTGTCCATCTCTCCTGGAAAAGGACTTGACCCCCATTCCCTCCATTGCTTTTTGGGACTCATTATCTTCCTCAACCCCCTGGGCCCCCGTGGGACGGTCTGGGCTTCATTTCCTCAGTGTTCCTGTATGCGGTTGGCAGAAGCAGGGTAAACTGAATTGTGACCTATACCATGGCCGATTTCGTTTCTATGTTACTCTCTCAAGTGACTAATCATTCAACCCACTGAAACACTTCCTTTATGCTTTAGAGTGGTGGGAATTACAAGCATAGGTCAGAGATTCGTGCCACCTTTAAATTGTAACACACAGATTTCTGCTTCCTTGATGATCGCGCTTACTTGATGCAACTTTCTGTAGGAACAGAGACAGCAGTGGACTTTCTTGGGCGTTAAGAGAACCAAGTTCTCATCTCATCTTTGCTTGTTAGTTTTAGGCAGTGGATCAACCTCACTTGAGTGTCTTCTGACTTGTCTTGCTCACCTCCTAGGCAGTGAGGCTATGGGCAGGGAAGGTGGGCTTCGTAAGGTTCTAAAATTATGCAGAAACGAGATGCTAGCAAAGCTGGAGACGTGTTCCCTGCCTTCTTGTGGGGAAGACCTTGTGCTTGACCCAACGGGATGGTGCAGGAAGAGCTGGTCGTGTGTCGGCTTTGCGCGCCCAACGTGCAATAGCTTCATTTCAGAGACTGGTTTGAGGTTTCTTGTTCCTAAAATCTCATTCGTGTTAATTACCGCGTATTAACTTCACCTTAGTGTGTTTAGCGCACAGTCCCCTGGTTCAGAGGCATTTGAACACCCTCAGGGATCATAATGCCACACTCTGGCATTGAGAAAAGAGGGTGAGGCCAACATTTTGAATTGCGTTCAAATGCAACTTTGTATAAAACAAGAAGTATTCAAGAACCGGAGGAAGTTAAAGCTCTATGTTATTCCCTTGTTAACGGTGAGAAGTAAAGCTATTTTCCTTGTGTGTTTAATATTTGGGAACTGCATAGGAGATTAGTTTAATAGGAACCACAATATCAACAGTAAGATACATTCTTTTTTTTTT
>NW_027397090.1:10815412-11058518 GCF_003265705.2 Callorhinus ursinus
GGGCCCCCCCCCCCCCCGCAATGTGGGGCTCCATCCCAGGACCCTGGGATCATAACCTGAGCCAAAGGCAGACGCTTAACTATCCGAGCCACCCAGGCGCCCCCATTCACAATAAATTATTATTCTCATTGCACATAAGGGAAAACACTGCATAAGAAACCTCTTCCCCCCCCCCCAAAATTGGGTGAGCTGTTGTTTTAAGCCAGTATTCTCGACTTAAGACTTAATAGCATTTTGGTCCATAACTCATGCTTCACAATTTCACCAAAGCAAATGCCATAATATCCACCATCTTGAATAACTCTTTAGTGCACAGAGTGTATTCTAATTTATTAGGAAGGGATTTAAGGGGTTTTTACTTCTGCATATTTTCACAGTAACATGACAAACACTTTATTTTTATTTATTTTTTGAGAGAGAGAGCATAGGCAGGGGGTGAGGGCAGAGGGGGAGAGAGAGAATCTTAAGCAGACTCTATGCTCAGCATGGAGCCCCATGCGGGGCTCGATCCCAGGACCCTGAGAGCATGACCTGAGCCCAAATCAAGAGTCGGTGGCTTAGCCGACTGAGCCACCCAGGTGCCCCCACATGACGAACACTTTAGTAAGGGAGGAGCAAAGGAACTTATTTTTATAACTGGATAGAAATGTCATTAAGGATATACAGCATCAGGATTTTTATGGCATGTAGTGGATGGAAAACAAGAATGAGGCTCTTTCTGAGGCCAGCAGGGAAGACTATTTACAGAAAAGATAAAGGACACGGGGGCTTCCTGACAAATGTTGGCAGAAGACTGGGCATGGCTTCCCGACCAGGATGAGTGCTACGGCTGAGCGAGTGTGAATGTGCCCATCCAGCCCAGGGAGACACCTGGGAGAGGAGACAGGGGCTCCTTAGGTCAGACACTTTGCATCAGAACTGGCTCCAGTCACGCAGGTCTTCTCTGCTTCCGTTCCCTTTTCTGGAAGATGGGGATATTACTTATCCTGTGGGAGAGCTGTGTGAGGGCTAGTGTGGCTTTACAGAATGTGTATAATACTCAGACCTTATAAAGACATACGTTTCAGAAGCCTCGGGGAGAGTTCCTTTGCTCTGTGAGTAGCTAAATATGTTAGTTGAGGTGGGGTCTGGTCACATTTTCTTTTTGAACAATTTTCCCTCATTTTGGCCATCTCCTCCCGCCTATGAAGACACCAAAAGATTGTCTTACCTCAGATGCCTACAGTCATGAAACAGTAGGACCATGAGTGGAAAGATCACTGGATAGTGTAATGCTTGGTTTAGAATAAGGAAGCTTGTTACAAAATACGGACACTCAGGCCGCAGTGCACATTTGCATATAAGCTTCTCTTAAGGGCAGGGACCGCTGTCTGCTTTCCTCACTGTGGCACCTTGAAAAGGTGGGTGCTCAATAATTGTTTGTTGAAAGAAGAAATCAAGGTCAGACTTCTGGGCTTAATGTCTCCTCTTTCCTTCCTGTTTTTCCTAAGAGATTCTCTTCATTCTACAACTTTCCTAATTTGCGCTCTCTCTCCAAAACATCACCCCTTGGAGACTCCAGTCCTCCCCCTTCCCCACTCAAGAGCTCTTTCCTAAAGTTAACAAGAGTTAGCCATTAATAGCTTCATAACTTAGGAAGAATGCAGTTTCTCTGGTGTAAGGAGCATGGTTCCTACCCTCCAATCTAAAATAAATGTTGAGGGGCACCCGGGTGGCTCAGTCAGTTAAGCGTCTGACTCTTGGTTTCGCCCAGGTCACAATCTCAGGGTCATGGGATCAAGCCCCGCGTTGAGCAACGTGCTCAGTGCAGAGTCTGCTTGAGATTCTCTCTCTCTCTCTCTCTCTCTCTCTCTCTCTGCTCCTCCACCCCGTACGTGCTCTCTGTCTCTCTCCCTCTCTCAAATAAATAAATAAATAAAATCTTTAAAAATATATAAAATTAAATAAATTTTGAGAAAAAAATAGAGATGGTTTGGGGTTGGAGATTTTGGTAATTTTGGGGTGCATTTGTTTGTATAAAGTGGCACATTTTGGCTAAATCTGAGGAGGAAATATAAATGTTGGTAAATGAATGTCTGTTAGGATCTTGGTTTTCAAATTAACTGGGTGGGCGGGGTTAGTTAGGCTAAGGGAGGTGGTCAGATGGCCAAGTCCAAAGTCTGAGGGTGGGTGAGTGGAAGGCAAGGGCAGCCTGGCAGGCGGACCTGGAGTTTGTCGGCTCACAACAGAACAAGGGGTTCTCAGGCTTGAGAGTGCATCAGAATCACTTGGAGGGCTTGTTAAAACACAGATGGTTGCCCCCCACCCCAGAGTTTAGGATTCAGTAAGTCTGGGGTGGGGCCCAAGCATTTGCTTTTCTAACAAATTACCAGGGGATGTTGATGTCGCTGGTCTGAGAAGAGCTGCAATATAGGAAGAGTATGAAGGTACAGCCAATCTTCCTAGCCTCCGCTTAGTATGTTTGTCGACCACAAGCTGAGGCTGGGTTCAAGAGCAAACAAAAACTTTCTCAGTCACCCCAGTAAATTCCACAATTTAAGGAAGGAAACCGACAAGAAAGGAGGGGTTAAAATCGTCCCATTTCACCTTATTGTAAAAGGCATTTTTGTACTTCACAGCTGCAAGCACTTTGGTTTTAGAGGCCACAAGCCTCTTGGGGTCTTACTGAAGGCACTTCACTGAGACACAGACACACTGTTAATTCACTGCCTTGGCCAGCATATCTGAAAACAGCCCCATTATATGGTCTTGGAGGAAGAAAAGAAGCATGTGGTCTTTTAATGGCCAAGGAGCTGGCCAAGCCCAGGACAAATAATTTAGATAAATCGCAACTCAGAACGGAGAAATGAGGTGCTTTTAATGAATGGCGCCCAACAGTGTTTGTTGAGTTTAATGGAATCCAGGTGGATCGAGAGGTGGATACAAGGGCTCAAAGTATGTGAGAACACAGTTTTATTTAGAAATTCCAGGAGACGAAGAAACAAAATAATACAAGAGCCCTCAAGAGACTCTTAAGATGTTCAGGCTCGTTCCCATGTCTCAGCAGAAGAATTTATGTTATTTAGAAAGCTGACAACGTTGTAGGTTAAAAATGTGTATGTGTGCGCGTATACAATTTCTGTCACAAAATTAGGGCAACCACTGCACAAGCCATATGGAAAAAGAAAAGAGAATTAAAAAAACTATTGTTGTCTCTCTAACATATCTGTGAATAGCGTCTCCTGCTAGTGGTTTTGCTTCTATGTATTTTTAAATTGTGTATTTAGATTTAAATGCATTTTTTTTAAAAAAAGCTTATACAATCATAGTGACTAAGAGCCTGGTCGCTAGAGTCAGAGAGCGTTGGTTTCAAATCCTGACTCCAGACATTTCCTGTCCTGTGTTTTGTACTTGTTGAATGGGGGAAGACAAACTCCGTTCATAGTGTTGCTGTGGGAATTCAGTGGAATGGTCCACATCCAGTGCTCAGCACAGAACCAGGCCTAGCGCAAGCACTTGATACATATTGGTATTATTTTCCGTTTTCACTAAGAAGCTGTGTCAACCTTCCACAATCCTAATAATCGGGAACATTATCGACATCGAGAAACATGCCTATTTTTAATTCATGAGTCTGGTAAGATTTCATTCCGCAAATTCTTCCGTGGTTCAGACACTGCTTGGAAGAAGATCTTCTTTGACCAGCTTGTTGAGAGCCCTTATTACTTGGGTTTTCCTCAGAAATTAGACTCATCAAAGAGCAGTCTAAGTCGAAATATACCAATGACCGCTGGGCTTGGAGAGTTTGGTTTCTTTGCTCTTTAGTAAGGCTGGGTGGCTTTCCTCCAAGACCGCAGACTCTGACTGCACCATTGAGGGCATCGCTTACAGCCATGTAGACAATGGGTTGCTAGGGAGACAGGTGAGAAACTGTGGGCGGAGAGATGTAGATCTCTTACCCCTGTTGGAAAAGCAACCCTACACTCAAGCTTAGCCAAATCTACATCTGCAACCTGGACTTCTCATTTCTGCCCCAGACCTGCTTATCCCATTGCCAACTTGACCTTCACTTGGAGTCCTCTTGGGACTGCAAACCCAAAATGTCTGAACCAAATCTTCAGGCTGACAGGAAGTCATCACACTGTGCTGAGTTTTACCGTTGCCCTGTAAAAGAAGGGATTAATTCTGTTAGATTACAGCTTCCTGCCCACAAAGGGAAGAAAAGAGCTCCTCAATGAAGACCTTGGTTTTGTTTATCAGATAAACAGATCTTGACTCTACAGGATAGTTATAGGTACAATAAGCAGAATGGCCAGTTTGTTCATTAACTCCTTAAATTTGATGCAACCATGTTGTACATTCTCTTATATTTCTAATGTGTTAGCTGATAAAATACTATGAAGAACAAATACACAAATCCTTTGGCCCAGCAATTCCACTTCTAGGACTTTATTCCACAGATGTATTTGTAAATGTGTGAATTAGCCTATGTGCGATTTACTGAACATTATTAGTGCTGGCAAAAAGCTGGAAACAACATGGAATATAAATTGGTGCAGCCACTCTGGAAAACAGCGTGGAGATTCCTCAGAAAAACTTACAAAGGTTTGCCATTTGCGATAACATGGATGGACCTTGAGGGCATTATACTTAGTGAAGTAAGTCAGAGAAAGACAAATACTATAGAATCTCACTTATATGTAGAATCTAAAACAGAACAAAAAACTGAGCTCATAGATGTGGAGAATAGATTGGTGGTTGCCAGAGGTACTAGGTGGGGATGGGCAAAATGGGTGAAGGGGGTCAATTGGTGTAAACTTCCAGTTATAAAATAAATAAGTCACAGGGATATAATGTATAACATGGTGAGTATAGTTAATAATACTGTGTTACATAATTGAAAGTTGCTGAGAGAGTAGATCTTAAAAGTTCTTGTCATACAAAAATCCATAACTATGTATGGTGGCGGGTATTAACTAGGCTTATTGTGTGATCATTTTGCAATATTTATAAATATCAAATCATTATGTTTTATACCTGAAACTAATATAATTTTATATGTCAATTATACCTCAATAAAAAATTGGAAATAACAAAAATATGTAAAAGAGATTAGTTAAGAAAATGCCCATCTGTATAGTAGAATATATATACAGCCATAAAAAAGACTGAGGGGATTCTTATATGCTTATCTATCAGGCAAAATGTAGCTCACCAGTGAATGGATAAACAGATTGTGGTATATTCATACAATGTAATCGTCCTTCATTGAAAAAAAAGAACAACTATTGGTACACACTACTGTATTGATGAATCTCAAATATTATTTTCCCATTTGTGTACAGTACTGGGGAAAGAATATGTATATGTATTTGCATCTATACTGTATATGTACATTAATATACGTAAGAAACTATTATGTGGATTGTCTATGGGGAGGGAACTTGCATCACTGGAAGACAAAATAAGAGAGAGACATTTTGTAATGTTCTTTTTTTATACTTTTTATATTTAAAAGTACACAAATAGAGTGTACTTTGTACACAACTGGGTGGCTCAGTTGTTAAGCATCTGCCTTCAGCTCAGGTCATGATCCCAGGGTCCTGGGATCGAGCCCCGCATTGGGCTCCCTGCTCAGCGGGAAGCCTGCTTCTCCCTCTCCCACTCCTCCTGCTTGTGTTTCCTCTCTCGTGTCTCTATCTGTGAAATAAATAATAAAATCTTAAAAAAAGTACCTAAATATGGCATACTCAAAATAAAATAGAATAGTTTATAACTATATCTAGATATTTTATATAATTTTTTCCCTTTTTTCCTTTTTGGTTTATAACTAGTTTTTTAAAATTCATTTATTCAACCTATGTGTATAAAGAAGATGTTTAATATTATTCCATCTGCAAAAATAAGCAAATATTTAGAAAGCTAGTATGTTTTTGTTGATCCTGAGTTTAATTCTGTGGTGTGAGACTAACTATTCTATATGATTTCTGAACTTTGAAGTTTGTTGAGACTTGCTTTGTGATCCAGTATATGGTTACTTTTGGAAGCGGTGCAGGAAGAATGTTTACTCTGTCATTAAGTGTAGATTTTCTATATAAGTCAATTAGATCAAGTTTGTTTATCATCTTCAAATCTTATATATCTCTGATTTTTTAATTTACATGTTCTATAACTTACTGAAAGAAGTATGCTAAAGTCTTTCACTATAATTATGAATTTGATATTTCTCCTCTTCTGCAGTTCTTGCTTTATATGTTTTGAGCCTTTATTACTTGGTGCATACACATTTAAGATTGCTATATCTTTCTGGTGAACTGACTTTTGATCATTTAGAAAATGTCCTCTTTACCTTTTGTCACACTTGTTGCTTTAAAGTCCTTTTTGCCATATTACCATAGCTACACCAGCTTTCTTTTGGCTATTTTTGCCTAACTTTTTTCCACCACTTTGTAAGCAGTTTATCTAGGCATTTACCCAAGACAAATAAAAGAATATGTCCATAAAAAGGCTTGCACATGAATGTTAATAGCAGCTTTATTTGTAACAGCCCCAAACCGGAGAAAACTCAAATGTCCTTTAGCAGGTGAATGGATAAACAAATGGTGGTATATCCATGCAATGGAATACTCCTCTATAATTAAAGGAAATGAATTATTGATGTATGCTACAACATAGATAGATCTCAAAATAATTATGCTTGTGAAAGAAGCCAGAAGAAAGAGATCCATTGTATGGCTCTATTTATGTAAAATTCTAGACAATGCAAACTAATCTATAATGATAGAAGATAAATTAGTGGTTACCAGGGAGCAAGGGTTGGGGGAAGGAGGGAGATTAAGAAGTGGCACGAGGAAGTTTTGTGATTGCAGTGGTGGTTTCATGGGTGTACACTTGTGTCAAACTTATAAATTATCCACTTTAAAAATGCGCAGAATATTGCATGTCAATTATACCTCTATAAATCTGTTTAAAAAGTAAAGTATCTAAGTATGTCTCTTGTAAGTAGCATATAGTTTTTTTATGTAATCTGATGATCTTTGTCTTGTATTTGGTGAATTTACTCTAACTATATTTAATATAATTACTGACATATTTAAGTTTGTTTTTTCCTTGCACTCCTTCGTTCCTAAGACTCAGATAACTTATCTCAAACATGATGATAACAAACCAGTAAAAGTAAAAGTAAGTCTCACTAAGTTATAAATCATTACAGTTTTCAGTTTCTTTCCTGGTTTTCAGAAATGAGCAAGATGAATCCTAGATAAAATTCTAAAGCAGATGCCCCTTTTCAACAGAAAGGTTTATGCTTAGGCAGATTGCCTGGCATTTTTTTTACCTTTTAAACCCCTTCACTCATTTCTCCCATGCCTTTTGGCAACCACTAATCTGTTGTCTGTATCTATGAGCTTGTTTCTGGTTTTGTTATAGATTCCATATATAAGAGATATCATATAGTATTTGTCTTTCCTTGTCAGATTTATTTCACTTATCATAATGCCCTCAAGGTCTGTACATGTTATTGCAAAAGGGAAAGTTTAATTTTTTTTCAAGATTTTATTTATTTATTTTAGAGAGGGGGGCGGGCAGAGGGAGAGGAAGAGAGAGAATCCCAAGCAGACTCTGTGCTGAGCGCAGAGCCCCACTCAGGGCTCCATCCCATGACCCTGAGATCACAACCTGAGCCAAAATCAAGGGTCAGATTCCTGACTGACTGAGCCACCCAGGTGCCCCAAGATTTTACTTTTTTATATAGCCGAATAATACTCCACTGTGTATGTATATACAATTTATTTATCCATTCATCCATCGATGGACACTTAGGTTATTTCCATGTCTTGGCTCTTGTAAATAATGCTGCAAAGAACATGAGGATGCATATATCTTTTTGAATTAGTGTTTTTGTGTTCTTTGGATAAATACCCAGAAGTGGAATTGCTGCATCATATGGTAGTTTTATTTTTAATTTTTTTGAGGAACCTCCATACTGTTTTCTAAGTGGCTGTACCAGTTTACATCCCCACCAACAGTGCATGAGGGTTCCCTCTTCCCACATCCTCACCAACCCTTATTATTTCTTCCCTTTTGATGTTAGCCATTCAGACAGATGTGTGGTGATAGCTCCTTGTGGTTTTGATTCATATTTCCCTGATGATTAATGATGTTGAGCATTTTTTCATGTACCTTCTTTGGAAAGGCCATCTTCTTTGGAAAAATGTATATTTTCTGTATATCTTCTTTGGAAAAATGTCATTTCAGGTCTTCTGCCCATTTTTTAAATCAGATTGGCTTTTTGCTGTTGAGTTGTATGAATTTTTGAATATATTTTCGATATTAGCCCCTTATCAGATATATGATTTGCAAATATTTTCTTCCACTCAGTAGATTGCCTTTTCATTTTCTTGATGGTGTCCTTTGCTCTGCAGAAAGTTCTTACTTTAATGTAGTCCCACTTATTTGTTTTTGCTTTTGTTGCTTTGCTTTTGGTGTTAAGAATAAAAAAATCATTGCCAAGACCTATTTCAAGGAGCTTACTGCCTATATTTTCTTCTAAAAGTTTTATGGTTTCAGGTCTTCCATTCATGTTTTTATTTGAGTTTAAGTGTATATTTCTACTGTGTTTCCCCCCCTTTTTTTTTTAAATTTTTATTTATTTGACAGAGAGAGAGAGACAGTGAGAGAGGGAACACAAGCAGGGGGAGGGGGAGGGGGAGAGGGAGAGGGAGAGGCAGGCTTCCCGTGGATCAGGGAGCCCGATGCGGGGCTCGATCCCAGGACCCTGGGATCCCGGGATCCGAAGGCAGATGCCTAACGACTGAGCCACCCAGGCGCCCCTTCCCCTCTTTTTCAACTTGTCTCTTGTTTCCAGAGATTACAACAATACATACTTGTTAGAGTTCTGCAATGAGTACTTTCACCATTTCGCAAACAATGCGGGAACTTTAGAAGATATGAACTCCATTTACCCTTCCCACCTTCTGTGTTATCACTGACATGGATTTTAATGCTATGTATATTTTAAATTTATTTAAGATTTTTAATTTTTTTAAAGTGATCTCTAGGGGCACCTGGGTGGCTCAGTTGGTTAAGTATGTGCCTTTGGCTCTGGTCATGATCCCAGAGTCCTGGGATTGAGGCTGGTGTTGGGCTCCCTGCTCATTGGGGAGCCTGCTTCTCTCTCTCCTGCTCTCCCTGCTTGTGCACTCATGCTCTCTCTCTCTCTCTGTCAAATAAATAAATAAAATCTTAAAAAAAAAATAAATAAGTGATCTCTACACCCAACACGGGGCTCAGACTCACAACCCCAAGATCAAGAGTCAAATGCTCTACCAACTGAGCCAGCCAGGTGCCCCAATGCTATGTGTATTTTAAATCCACATTATTATCATTATTTTGTACTGTCGATGTACTTCATTGCTTTCAACACTTTTGTGCTTCCATCTGGAATACTTTTCTGCTCTCCTTCTGTCTGAAGAGCTCTCTTTACTATTTCTTTTAGTCCAGCTCTGCTAGTAATAAATTCTCTCAGTTGTTGTTTATCTGGTAAAGTCTTTATTTATCCTTTCTTAATGAAGGATATTTTCACCAGGTAGAACATTCTAGACTGGTAGTTGTTTTCTTCCAGCACTATAAAGATGTCATTGCATTGGTTTTGGGATTTCACTGTTTCCATTGAGAAGTCAATGATCAGTCTTACTATTATGCTTTGGAGGCAATGTGTCTTTTCCCCAGATTTTTTCAAGAACATTTAAAATTTCTCCTTGATTTTTGTGTTTTACTGTGATGTGGCTAGGTTTGATTTTCTCTGTATTAATTGTGATGGGAGGTTGTATCTGTGTGTTTTGAATCTGTCTTTGATGCTCCTATCAACAATATTTCTGTAAATCTCACTTCTGTTTTGTCTCTTCTCCCCTTTTGGGACTTCAGTTTACATATGTTAGATCTGTTTCTTTGTGTGTCAGGACACTTTTTTGGAGACATCTTTTTTCCCCCTCTAAATGGGTACAAACATGGGGTGCCTGGGTGGCTCAGTCGGTTAAGCGTCTGCCTCAGGGTCTTGGGTTTGAGCCCTGCATTGGGCTCCCTGCTCAGTGGGGAGTCTGCTTCTTTCTCTCCCTCTGCCCCTCCCCCTTCTCATGCTCTCTCAGACAAATAAATAAAATCTTTAAAAAAATTACTCAGTACTTATAGGTGTTCTTTTAGGTGATTATGCTGCCTCATCAGTAGGAGGTAGGACTATGTCAGGAGAGAAACTGATGCCTTAGCGAGACCCTGAAGACATTGGCTAACTCTTCTCTAGGCTCCCTGTGAGAACACTCAAAACACTTCAGTCATCGCATAAATATTCTTCCTATTCAGAGGAATTTTCCAAGTGAAAGGAATTTGGGACTCCCCTGTGAGGAAGAAACATAAGTTCCACAGCTTGTTAATAAGCAGCAAACTTCTCTTTGTAATCATGTTTCCACTTGTTGAATCATCTTTATAAAAGTTGTACATTTACGGCATGTCTGTTTATGAGAAGAGATGGAAAATATGAGAAAATCTGAAACCTGAAATATCTATTATGGAGCCCCAGGCTAACGAACTTCTGAGGAATTTGTTCCAGACTCCATTAACGTGTATGTATATGTAAGGATGGAGTTATATACATGTATTATATATGTAGATAATATATACTGTATGTATAGTATATATTATTATGTATATATTATATAATGTATAATAGTGTGTATATATTATATAATGTATAATATATATAATTTGCTACAGCTATTAATTTTGTAGCCTTTTAAATTTAAAGGTACACTTTAGGGCCCCCTCAGTGGCTCAGTCAGCAGAGCATGCAACTCTTGATCTTGGGGTCGTGAGTTCCAGCCCCATGTTGGGCATCGAGATTACTTGGAGGCAGGGCTGGACCCCACGACCCCTGAGACCAGGACCTGAGCTGAAACCAAGAGTCAGATGCCAAACCAACTAACTGATCCACCCGGGCGCCCCACCTTCTGTCGTTTTGATGTGGTCAACTCCAGGAACTACTCACTCGTGAGCCCAGCTGTGTGTTTTCAGACTTTATCCATGCCATGCACTGTGATCCAACCTGGCTTATTTACATCATTCAGAGCTACTTTTTCTACACACAATAATAGATTTAAAAATCTTCATTATCGTTGTTTTACTGTACTGCCCTAACCTTATAATTCAGGAAGCAATTTCATTGCTTACTTGGTGCAAATCATTGCTGGTCCCGAACAATGGTTATTTTGCAAGGTTAAATTACACCATGTGCCTGTGGCCACATACATGTATGTGCCACCCACAAATGTCTGTAATTAGTGTTTATTACTAGCTGCGTACTTTACGCTTGTATTTCTTGAGTGTTTTGTTAGTTACTAAGTCAGTTGTTAGTTACTAAGGGTAAATTATAGTTTTACTTTTCTTTATTCCACCCCGTTCACTCTTGTTTAAAACATGTCACATTCAGGAAAACCCTAAGCCCCTTGAAATACTTATTGACTTGTTTTTTTTCTTGAATCCATTTTAAAATTCTTCCAACCATTTTGGCTGCTGACCATCCAGCATATAGTGAAAGAATTTTCTTTTAGGGATGAAAGCCAGCGAGAAGCCTTCCAGGGCTCTGTAGTTTTCCTAGCACAGCTGCTGATGTAGATCATGGTGCTAACTGTTCCACTTGGAGATTCTTGAGCATCTTTGCCAGTTTGAGCTGGAAAGGTGCCCAGGAAATCAGATAGCCCAGCCCCTTCATTTCATACGTAATGGAACTAAGACTCTGCTTGGTTAACTAATCTACTTGAACTCAAAGAGCTGGCAAATGGCTACATTTATGTAAAGAAACAGGACAGCCTGACAGTTAAAATACTTGAATACTCCTTCATACTCCTACTTCAAGTATTAGATGTTGTGAAATGGTAAAAACAAACAAACTGCTTTTTTCCATCAGGTCTATTCCTACTTCTTTTTTTTTTTTTTTTCAAAGTATGGCTCGAAAGTCCTCTTTTTTGGGGGCGGTGCAGATGGAGAGGGAGAAAGGGAGCCTTGGGGCTCTCAATCTCACATGGGGCTCGATCTCACAACCCTGAAATCATGACCTGAACCGAAATGAAGAGTTGGATGCTTAACCGACTGAGCCACCCAGGCACCTGGGTTCGATAGTCCTCTTATTCCGGAAGCCTTCTAAGCATTCCTAGGCTGAATTACTAACTCCCTCCTCTTTGCTCACAAGGCATGGTCACATTTTTTATTATAATACTCATCATGTTCTGTTATAATTATTTATTCAGTTATCCATCTGTCCTCCTCCCTCCCACCCACTGGGCTGAGCCTCCAGGAACAGCAACAGTATCATCTTGGACTTTAATCCCTGGCACTTGGCAGAGAGCCTGGCACTTTTGTGCCCTCGATGTTTTTTGAATGAGTGAAGGAACTAATACTCTCTCATAGTCGTGCACTATTAGCAAATCTTTATTGACATAAAAATCACCTGGAGTTGCTGGCTAAACATGCAGTTTTCCAGGCCATGCCATAAGAGATGCTGTTTCTGGACGGGGATAGGGCCTAGGAATCCACATTTTATTAAGCAGCTGATAATTGGAAGCATATGGTCCATAGTTCACACTTGGCAAGCTCTGCTCCATCATTAGTTCTAGTTGGCCTTTAGTCCCAACTGTGTGTATCACAATTATCTGTCCGTCCGAATAAAAACAGAGCTTTGCTACCCATCCCCCTCTACCATTCTGACTCCTGAGTGGGGGTACCAACATTTTAAACAAATCCCAAGGCTCCCTCCCAGTTTAATTTGTAGAAATAAAGAAAATAATATTTTAAAGCATTTTGAGTTATTAGAAAAGTGTCTTAGCTCATCAAGGAAATATCATGATATATATAAATCTGGCATCATTAAGATTGTCTAACACATGTTGAATTTGGTCTGAGACTCAAATACAGAGGAAATAAAACCCACACGCCATCACTACCTGCGTGGACACCAAGTCTGGATGACCCCTTGCCGGGGCTGAATTCTCTTCTCTGTGTAGGCAGGCTTTCCCCTTTGCTAGGGTCAATGTACAGAGGAAGAGGGTTGATTTTGATGCTGGGATGCTAGGTGCTCTTCTGAGAATGAAGTTCCATATCACTAACATTATAGCTGAAATTTACAAAATTTAAAAAATTCCCAAGAGTGCCTGAAAAACAAACTGAGGGTTCTAGAGGGGAGAGGGGGGGAATGGGTTAGCCTGGTGATGGGTATTAGGGAGGGCACGTTCTGCGTGGAGTACTGGGTATTATGCACAAACAATGAATCATGGAACACTACATCAAAAACTAATGATGTATGGCGATTAACATAACAATAAAAAATTTAAAAAAGAAAAAAAATTCCCAAGAGTGCACCTGTGCCTGCATGCTATTTTATATGTACACACCTTTTTTCAAAATGATGAACTTAAGCAACTTTACATCAGAAAGAGCTGAATGAGGTAGTGATTAAACTAGCTTTAGATAATTACCAAAAGGATTTCTGATCCTTACACATATACTGTTAGTAATTTCTATTCAGTTCCTCATTTTACTTTTCACTTGTAACTTGGTATGCACTTTTCCATGGGTGAACCTAATTCACATTTTTATTTTAAGTGGTAAAATCGTATTTCACCTATTTGCTGTTATTGGTGCTCTCCCTTGTGTTGGGTGCTTTGGTTATTTTCAGTTATTTGCCACCATATACAGAGTTCTTATATTCATTACTGCTCAAATTATATGTTTGTATGAAACGGGGTATATTCTCCAAGGTGAAATGATCACATTGAAAAGTAATGACAGTTTTAGAGTTCTTGTTGTGTATTACAGTGTTGCTTTCCAGAGGCACTGAACCAATATACAACCTTGTGGGGTTCCACTGGGGTGTGGGGCATGCTGATTTTCCCACAGTTTGACCAATGTGTGATTTTGTCCTTCTAGCTTATTTTTGCTGGTTTAATATGGGCTTAGGGCCTCTCCAGAGAGATTTAATTTGGACGTTCTTTAAATGATAGAAGTTCTTTTCCATGTGGGACGATTCAGTATGTTCATTTTAAGGACCAACAATTCATCTCCATATTTGACAGCTTTAAAGGGACAGATTTAATTGCATTCTATAGAATTGATCCCAGGCCCCACTGTCAGGGAAGAGGATCAGTTGTGTGGCTCCGAATTGGGAAACCGATGTGGAGAATTGCAACAGAAACACTCGCTGACCCTCTTTAAGAAGGATTGAAGAGCAGGAACATTCTTATTTCATGCTGAAAAAAATATTGGGGTTTTGGCATAGGATGACAGATTTTGCTTCAAAATGAAAGCAAGAATCTGTCCCTGCTTCCTTTCTTTGACTCCCCTATAATGCCCTACCTTTCCTGATCCTTTTTAGATATTCCCATTTCAGATAGACCCCTCTGGTCTATGGCAGGAAGAGCTACAGAAGGACCATGAGACGAAATCATGTTATTTGAGAGGTCCTGTGGGGAGGACCTGGGGGCAGAAGTCTCAGGAGCAGTAAGACATGTCTGTCAGAAGGCACCCAGGTTACAGCAAAGGGCCTTTGCTTGGTTGTCTTGTCCCTCTGTGTCTACGGTCATCTCCCTAAGTAAGCACATAAGCGATCGCCATGTTGGTTTGGGTTCCTTTGTGGTGCCAAATGCAAGATACAGTGTTGTTCATGCAAGATGGGCCTTTTGATATGGACAGTGGTCTAATCTGTTGGTTTTTAAAAATTGGTGATGGTTCAACTTGTAATGAAAATCAGCCTGTCGAGTACTTGGAAGCAAATTCTGCAGATTTTCCTCCATTCTTGGCTGTTTCATTAAATTTGGTAATTTCTGCCTTCACTCTTGTGTTTTTAGGACACTTGCACACATCCATATCTTTATTGAGAAATAATCCACCTAGTTCACCCATTTCACATGCGTAATTTGCTAATTCTTAATATATTCATGGAGTTGTGTTTCTGTCACTACACTCAATTTTAAAACATTTTCTTCACCCCGAAAAGAAACCCTGTTCCCATTAGCAGTCACTCCCCATTTGCTTCCAAGGCCCCAGCCCTAGGCAACCACTCGTCCACTTTCTGCCTCTATAGGCTCTCTTGTTCTGGAAATTTCATATAAGGACTAATAAATATGTGGTCTTTGGGTTTAGCTTCTTTCACTTGGCATGATGTTTGCAAGGTGCATCCATGTTGTTGTATATAATAGTACTTCTTTCCTTTTTTGTTGCTAAATAATATTCCATTGCATGATAGACTTTATTTTGTTTATCCATGCAGCAGGTGATAGACATTTGGGTTGTTTCCACTTTTCTATTATGAATAATGCTGCTGTGAACATTCATGTCTAAATTTTTGTATGAAAGTATGTTCTCATTTCTCTTGGGTGCTGGGATATATGTGGGAACACTGTGTTTTACTTTTTTGAGGAACTGCCAGACTGTTTTCCAAACCACTTGCACAATTTTATATTCCCACCAATAATGCGTGATGCTCTGATTTCTCTGTATCCTCACCAACACCTGCTGTCACCCATCTTTTTTTGAAATAGCCATCCTAGCGATTGTAAAGTGGCAGCCCATGTGGTTTTGATTTGCATTCCCCAGTGGATAATAGAATATTTCTTATCCTAGTATGTTCTTATATTTAAAAAAATTAAATAAAGACAGTATCTTAGGAAATTCAGGACTACAACGAGTATGGGCTGCTTTCACTTCCTGGGAGGTCTCACACTTCACTGCATCATCACATAGGGGTTCACCCCTGCCATGAAGGTGTTCCAGCCATTTCCCTCCATCCTTGTATCCACCCATCATCCAGAGTCCTGGGAAGGAGAGATCATTGTCCTGTGTTGGGTTATGTGCCCACCCGTTTGCTTTGTAGTTATGCCTAGGCAAAGTACAGCATGAGTGTGTGGATCCTGGAGGGACATTGAGGTGCTTTTGGATTGGGAGAATGGACGTCACACATGGGACCAGAACAGGCTTTCTGCTTCTGAGAAGAACCATGTTGCCACATTTGAAAGCCAAGCAGACCATGTCAGAAACCTTATAGTGCAGGGTAATTAGTAATTATGCTTTAGCACACATTATAATGGAGAAAATATAAGCTTTATCGCATTCAAATTTATATTTTAAAATTATGATTTAAAAAGTTTATATAGCCCTTTGTTGGATACCCAGCATGTTTCAAATATACAATCTCACTTGATCCTCAATAAATGTCTCTTAGTGTCTAATTATACTATGTAATGGTCTCACTGTGGTTTATATACACTTTTGTGAACTAGCCTAAGAGTCCATCCACCAACAAATGAGATCGAATGAGAAATGTGACGTGAGAAAACATATTCTGAGCTCCACACAAATGACTAACAAATGAGTGCCTCAAAGTCAATCTATTTGTAAGCCAGGGTTTCCCTGGTCAACAGCTCATGCCAGTAGGTGTGAGTAGACAATGGAGAACAACTTCCATGTTCCTGGTTTCCAGCTACCAAGGATGTTGGCTGAGGGGACAGCAGTGTTGTGATATGCATGACTCAGAAGATCACTCTACTGGGAGCAGTTTGGAAAACGTACAGTCCTTGGAATCCTAGGTAGCATCTAAGGTGCCTGCGTTCATATAATAGTTTTCTAGAATGTTCTGTCATAGCAGGCAGCCGACCAGAAGGGTTCAACTGCTTAAAATTAGAATGCCTGGATCAAAATGGCAGCATGGGGTTGAAAGGACTCTAATTAGAGACCAAATGTCCTCATGCAGAGACAATGCCTCTGAATGGCCTGGGAAGAAGGATCCAAGTGCCCTGGATCTTTCCTGGGGCCTCAGACTCTTCCCCTCCTTCATGCTCCTACCCTTCCAGTATTGGGCAACAGCCATGGTTGGTTGTAGGTGTCCTGGCCTTTGTGAACTTTCCAAGGGTGTAGACTATCAGACGAAAGCTACAATGTCCATTCATAGGCCACTGAGGGCATGTTAGTTCTGCCTATTACCCAGCCAAGGCATGGGTTTTAGAACATGATGCCAAAGATTGTATCTAGAATTGTGATGATTTGTTAAAATAACCACTTCATTTGGATGTTTGTATTTTACCCAAGGTATTCTTCAGCGGAAATAAGGAAACAGTTTACTCTCCCACCGAACCTTGGCCATTACCATCGACAGAGCATAAGTACCTCTGGCTTCCCCTCTCTTCAACTAGTAAGTATGAGATGGGTTTGCTTAGAGAATGGTCAGGTGCAGAAATGCACAGCATGTGCTTTCCCTTCTTGCTTTTCCTTAGTTCTTCTGCTGCCACCTTACACCTCCTACTACCAGTTCCTAACTCTATGCCTTCTTTTTGACATCACACAATTTCCCTCTCTCCTTCCTTCAGCATGAGCTGGGAGGGCAATGTGGACCTGCAGGGGCCATGGTCCTGAAGTCTCGGGCTTCAGTGGGCAAATGGGCTACTTGAGTTCCCCCAAGTTATGATTCCTATTTTGGGGAGGGGGAAGTGGCCTGGAACCCAACTACCATTTGTAACAGGCTTTTATTAGGAAAATAAATCCCCTATCTGGAAAGTCAATTTAGGAACCTTAATTTTTAAAAATTGTTTTCTTTTCTTTTTCTTTTTTTTTTTTTTTAAAGATTGTTTCAGGCAAGATCACCTTCTCTTAGAGGAAGGCAGGAGGGTCTTTTTTTTTTAAATTTTATTTATTTATTTATTTGACAGAGAGAGATACAGCGAGAGAGGGAACACAAGCAGGGGGAGTGGGAGAGGGAGAAGCAGGCTTCCTGCAGAGCAGAGAGCCCTACGTGGGGCTCGATCCCAGGACCCTGGGATCATGACCTGAGCCGAAGGCAGTCGCCTAACGACTGAGCCACCCAGGCGCCCCTAAAAATTGTTTTCTTGGAAGTATAATTTACATATAAGAAATTCACTTATTTTAGGTGTACAGTTTGGTGAATTTGGCCAATTTCTAGTCACTTAATCTCTACTCAGTCAAGATACAGAACAGTCTCTTTACCCTAGGATACTCCTTGGACCCCTTTGCAGTGGGTCTCTGCTTCCAGGCCCCAGCCCAAGGCAATCACTGATCCACTTCTGTCACAATTTTGCCTTATCTGGAACTTCATATAATTGGAATCACAGAACAGACCTAATTTTTTTTCAAGATTTTTATTTACTTATTTATTTGTCAGAGACAGAGTAGAAGCAGGGGGAGCAGCAGGCAGAGGGAGAAGCAGACTCCCTGCTGAGCAAGAAGCCCGATGTGGGACTCGATCCCAGAACCCTGGGATCATGACCTGAGCCGAAGGCAGACGCTTAACCCACTGAGCCACCCAGGCGTCCCGACCTTCATTTTTGAATCACGCTCCCCCTTTTAAGTTGAAGGTAGCTTGTATTTTTATATTAACACGTACTGTTGAGCGTGCATTGTGTGTTATATTATTTGAGGACTAAATGCCAGGCAGGTGGGCTAAACCTCACTTAAATGAGATGATTTGTAAAACCAGAAGTTGAATATTCACTTCCTTTGTGTGAGGCTACGGTCCTTGTTGTACTCACTTCCTCACTCACAGTATAGCGGTACTTTCTTGCTTCTTCTAGTGGTTTTCTTGAGGAGGTTAGGCTATTTGTTTTGTTTCTCACTTATTACTTCAAAACCACTTCTGCTCTTCGGAGGTTTTTAACCTTCCACTTGGTTTCCTGTACCCGCCATCTTGCTGCCTGTAACAATTTGCACGCCGTGTAACTGTGTATCTTTTAAAGGTATGTTTGCTGGAGTGGTGTGTGGTTATTTCAATAGGATAATTTGTGTGTTGTGTCATTGATGAAATACGAGTAGTAAAAAGTGTATAGCATCTTTTACTGCAAGAGGTAATGACATTTCTTCAGAAAAATCTGACTTCAGTGGCTTGCTAACTGTCCTTTTTGCTTGTGCTTTTCCTGTTTCACAATGCAGATATAATAAAAGCACATTCAATGCGTGATGTCCATGACTTCAGATAGACTAGGTAACCTTTAGAGTAAGAAATATTAACTATTTCTTTTTTTTTTAATTTGGTGCTAATATATATTTCATTGAAAACCAAACATTTTTTTTTCTTGAATTTCTAATTCAAATTGTATTCCAAAGTATGCAGCATTCAGTTAAAAAGTGACCAGATACACGTTTATATTTCAAACAAGGTAAGGAGGGAGGGTTTGGTGCCTTGCTTGTTGGTAAATTAAGACTGCGGCTCTTCGCAGTGGCTGAATTGAGAAACAGTGTGGACATCGTAAGTAAGAGGCTTTAAGGAAGTGTAGCTCGCAAGCTTTAACCCCTTCTCTCCACACCAGCTTTGGCGTTTATGCTGCAGCCGTAAGTTTTTCATTTAAAGTCCACAACGAATAAGAACTTGCTTAATATCTACAGGTGTTCCTTTGGTAGTTTTGCCTCCTCATCCGTAGGTTTTGACAAAAGTGAATGTTGATGAATTTCTTCATTAGCTAGGTAGGCAAATCACCATGTGGCTTAACTACCCATTTTCTAACAGAAGACATCAAAGAAATAGCAAAAATAAGCAACATTGTTTAACTATGCAAGGATCATGGGTTCCTGCCTGTTGTAATTTATTCCTGGTTCTATTTGCAAATGAATAGCCTTTAAAATATATGGTTCCTAGTATTTCAGGTTAGCTCCTGATTATCTCTTCCCAGATCACGACTCCAATTTCAGCACTTGGTGCTGCCCCTGTTCCTTCTTGTTAACTGCATGAGGAGCAGGAAGCATGAGGGAGCCAAGAGGCCTGATTTTAATTCCCCCTTTAAACAAACAAAAAAAAAAAGCGCAGCCTGTCGAGGAAATCACCCTAACGTTTTCCTGCCGCCATGCTGTCATGTCACAATGAAGCGGCCGTTCTTTCCCCTGAATCATCTTCCCAAATGAAGGTTTCTCCAACAGACATCATCAATTTAGTGGTGATTTCCCTTTACCTTAAAAAAAAAAAATCCATACCACAGAAACATAATGGGACATTTCAGCAAGCTTCATTCCTGGCAAGGCAGAGAACTAGCTTATCATCTAAAAACTCTCAAGCTGAAGTAGCTTTTAAAAAAAACTTTTCTTAAAGGCGAAGCTATAGACTGTTCATTGGTTTCAGACAATTGGAAAATAAGACCAAGTGCATTTTGGCTTTTGTTTCCCTTACCTTTATTTATATAACTACCCATTTCAACAACCCCACATGCTAATACAAGTGGCTATTTAATTTTTAGAAGTATTTAATGGTGCCACGTTATTTAAAACCCAATCCATGGGGCGCCTGGGTGGCTCAGTCAGTTGAGCATCGGACTCTTAGTTTCGGCTCAGGTCATGATCTCAGGGTTGTGAGATTGAGCCCCACACTGGGTTCCAAGCTCAGTCGAGAGTCTGCTTGAAGATTCTCTGCCTCTGCCCACCACCCCCTCAAATAAATAAAAATCTTAAAAAAAAAAAAAAAAGCAAACCCAATCAGGGATTAGTCTGTTGTCTTGCAAGAGGCCAAAACTTGGCCACAAGCCTAAGTGGACCCCGTTTTGCTTGAATATACCTGCCTTTCATGAATTTGTGGATATGAATAGAATTTTTGTGTTGCAAAAAGGTGCATTGTATCATAAAATTGTATCATAAAATTTTCTTTTATACATAAATCATTAAAAATAAGCACTTTTTTAGGAATGAGATCTTGCCATTTGCAACGACGTGGATGGAACTGGAGGGTGTTATGCTGAGTGAAATAAGTCAATCAGAGAAAGACATGTATCACATGACCTCACTGATATGAGGAATTCTTAATCTCAGGAAACAAACTGAGTGTTACTGGAGTGGTTGGGGGTGGGAGGGATGGGGTGGCTGGGTGATAGACATTGGGGAGGGTATGTGCTACGGTGAGCGCTGTGAATTGTGCAAGACTGTTGAATCACAGATCTGTACTTCTGAAACAAATAACGCAACATATTTTAAGAAAAAAGAAAAAGAAGAAGATAACAGGAGAGGAAGAAAAGGGGAGTATGTCAGAGGGGGAGACGAACCATGAGAGATGATGGACTCTGAAAAACAAATTGAGGGTTCTAGAGGGGAGGGGGTAGGGGGATGGGTTAGCCTGGTGATGGGTTTTGAGGAGGGCACGTTCTGCATGGAGCACTGGGTGTTATGAACAAACAATGAATCATGGAACACTGCACCAAAAACTAATGATGTAATATATGGTGATTAACATAACAATAAAAAATTAAAAAAAAAAGAAAAAAATAAGCATTTTTTTTTTCTACAAAAACTGGTGAGATGGGTCCCAGGTGAAGCATTACTGCCACTGATTTGGTATATAATCTGGGGCAAGTTAATCTCTGTGAAGGCTCCAGGTTTTTTTATTCGCGATGTTGGCCTAAGAGTGCTCCCCCTCCCATTAGGGTTAATAGAATGGTATCATAGACGTTGTGTAAATACTGGTGAATGGTTCTGCCCACATGTTTGGCACTGTCTGTTGTCTGTATATTGGAGGCAGGGTGAGGGATTAAAAGGTGACCAGAGGTGGTTTCAGCTCTGAAAGGCCTTGTGGTCTACTTGGGAGGACAGAGGACCTATACCGTCTTTAAGTGTGCTAGGTGTTCAAAAGGAGGTAAAAGCTTGCTGAGAGAGGCAGAGAAGACTTAAAGGAAGGTTTTCAGCCCTGGCTGCACATTACAATCATCTGGGACCTTTAGAAACATCTGTGGCCAGGCCCACCAGAGAACAATGAAATCAGAATCTCTAAGGGCTGGGGCCTGGGTATCTTGATATGTTAAAGTTCCCTGGGATTTTAGCATGTGATCCAGATGGAGGATTGTTTAAAGAACCTACATAGGTAGAAGTATTCCAAATAGGAGGAAAAAAAAACGTAAAGAAAGGTAGTTTCTTTTGTCGTCTGGGTTGCTCTGGGTTTCAGAAAATGTGGTGGGCAAGGACCATTGCTAACCCTATGGATATATCCTTATATAAATACAGTGGCTTCTGTTGTAAATCAGATCAATCACATGAGAGAAAAGGTGTGTGGGTATGTGTGGTTTTATTGGATCTTTGTTTTTAAACTCTAATTGTAAATGTCAGCTGTGATGTATGTGTGTTTTCAAAGTAGATAAAGTATTTTAAACTCTTGCACTGTGCACTGTGAAGAGGGTCGACTGTTTCAAGTTGGCTTTTTAGACCTGGTGATATGATGATAGACCTGCCCTGGGTCTCTTTGACACTCTTTCCAGAGTCGTTTGTGACCAGTGCCAGAGAGCATGACCTTGTGTGTAGACTCACCTGTGTGTAGCATCGCACGTTGGCCTTGGCATCCTCCATTGCCACAGCCTTGTGGGCAGGTCGACCAGACATCCTCTCATGCCAGCCATCTACACAGGCAAATGACTTTATAGTTGACATCTTCATTAAAATACTAAAACTATTTTCTGATCATTCAAAGTCGAAAGGAGAGTGAACTACAAGAAAAGGTTGGGATCTCTGTCCTAAAGTAGAAAGGAGGGTATGAGACACTATACTTGGTTAATAACCTTAACCTACATGTTCATAGAGGGAAAAATTCTATTTTTAAAAATGAGAATAGAAAAGATTTGAAGTGAAATGGAATGAATCAGCTGGAATGTAACAGTTCTTGCTGAAGAAAAGGTTGTTTAAAAAAGCCACATCCTAAACACCAGGGATACATGAGATGTTTGTGTGTAACATCTATGTAAAAAAAAAAAAGTCTCGTACCTTAGAAGGCATTCATTTTTGTAATGTGTTTATGTGTAATGTGTAATGTGTTTAAGCTGTGCAATAAAGCAACCTTTTGCTTTTACTACCAAGAATGACCAAAATGTTAGATCACTTGATAAATATGGTTCTTTTAAATTTTTCTGATGCTATTGTTCTTTTGTGCTTCATCTGTCAAGGAGTTGGGCTGTCCTTAGGTTTCATTGATTTCCCTTGAGAGGCCATGATGGAAATAAAGGCCTCAATATAGTTTTCGTGGCAGATTCACAATGGAACATAAAATGACAGAGTGGCAGCCTGCATGCCAAGCAGGAGTTTTATTTCTGTCATTGAAAAGCAGGGACATCAAAGTGTCTTGGTAAAAATAGGTTGATGCCCATGATGGCCTGTCAGCATCTTCTACTCAGTAGTACAGTGGAAGATTGACATTGGGAGAAGCTGGGGAACATTGTTGAATCTAAGCCATGAAGTACTTTGAAATCACTGGAGAAGAACCTTATGTTCTCAGCTCTGTTTACTTAAATATAATAGAGAGCGGAGAGGATTGTCTTAAATGTCCCTTCCTTCCTTCCTTCCTTCCTTCCTTCCTTCCTTCCTTCCTTCCTTCCTTCCTTCCAGAAATATGTATTGGGTCTCAACTCTGTGCTAGGTACTGCTCTAGGAGCTGGGGATATGCTAGTGAATACAACAAAGGGTCTAGCCTCATGGAACCTATGTTCTAGAATGAGAGACAGACAAATAAGTGAATGCAGACTATATCAAGGGGCTTAAGTGCCTTGAAGAATAAAAGAGGGAAAGAGGATAGAGAGTTATACAGAAGGGGAGCTATTTGGGTGTCTATTGGAAAGGAGACACTTGGGAAGAATTCTGCATGAACTTGAGAGGTAGCTGAAGGAAGAGTATTATAGTTAGAAGGAACAGCACGTGCAGAGTCCCCAAGGCAAGAGTATGTGGTCTGCTCCAGCGACAGCAAGGAAGTGGAGTATGAGCTGAGTAGAGTGGGCACGAGGAGATGAGATCAAAGGGAAAGCAGGGCTCAGAGACCTCAGAAGAACTTCAGCTCTTACTCTAAGTTGGGAAGTCTCTGGAAGCATTGAGCCAGAGGCCAGGCATGATCTGACTTTTTATAGAGATGACTTATAGAGTTCCTTTTATAAGGATCACTGTGGTTGCTATGTGGAGAGCAGACTGGGGTGGGGAGGGTGTTAGGAAGTTGTCACAATAACTCTGGAATAGGGTTATAGAGAGTGATGCCAGTAGAGAAGGTGAGACGGTTGGATGCTGAATATATTTCAGAAGTAAAGTGGATGGGATTTTCTGATGGACAGTATGTAAGGTGTAAGAGAAAGGGAAAAACCAACAGCGACTCTGAAGGGTTTGCTCTGGGCAACCAGCAGAATGGATTTGCCACCCTCTGATATGCCAAGACTTGGGAGATATGGGAAGAAAAGATCAGCAGGCAAATTAAGAATTAGTTTTGAATTTGTTGTGTTTGAGAGTCCTATTAGACCACCAGATGGTGATGTTTGGATGTAGTTGGAAAAGTCAAGCTGGATTTCAGGGCAAAGATATAAATTTGTAATTTAAAAAAAAAAAGGTATTTAAAGCCATGGGAGTAGATGAGCTCATCTGGGAGTGAATGCAGATTGAGAAGCAAAGACATTTTAGGACTGAGTCCTGGAGTACTGCATCATAGGAAGAGAACCTAGAAACAGTAGAGTGACCAACCATCCCAATTTGTTTCCTGGTACATGAACTTTCAGAGACTGTGTCACCCTCCATCTGAATGAAGTATTGCAAGAAAGAGGGAGTGATTAACCGTGTCCCATCCTGTAGATAAACCAGGACTGAGCATTGACCACTGAATCTGGCAACAGGGGCGTCTTGGGTGACTTTGACAAGACATCTCTCATGAACAGCCAAGTAGATTTGAGGACCACCCTCCATAGGGGTACACACACATGAGGGTACTAGGCCAGTACCCCTGGAGACACCGCACCTCTACCCCCAGCCCTGCACAAAGCAGCATGAAGCAACCCCGCCCCCCAAAGCTGTAACAAAGGACTCTTGTGATTACCTGTCATTTAACCTGTTTTTCAGCATCCTTATTTGTGAAGTGTTACCCATATTTGCTATTTTAATCCGCTATCAGTGTGCTGTCTGGATACTGCACTGTGCTAGGAGCTATACAGATTCATTTTAAACAGATACGGTTCGGGTGCTGTAGGAATTGTCAGTTTCAGAACACATTGAATCCAGTTCATGTCAGGAGAAGTAGCCTTTGATGTGCATTAGGGGACAAGGAAAAGCTCAAACTCCCTTAATTAAAACATGGATGTCTGGCTGTGAATAATTGAAGCGTTTAGGGTATTTATAATCTTTTTGTGTGTTTCTGGTCTTCTGTCAATGAGGCCTCTGCAAAAAGTAACTAGAGGGAAAGAGTGCACAAGTCTTCACTAGAGAAGTGTTGAAAATTGCTTCCGGGGCAGTGACTGTGTCTCCTCACCTAGAGCTGGACCACCGTAGGACCCCAGGAAGTATTTGTTAAATGAATGGAAGTAGACAGATTAGTCCAGGTTTAGTCAGAGCAGTGGAACCAGGAGGAGATGCATATGCACGGATATTAAGGAGTTGATTGCAGAGAACTGGCTTACCCACTGGTGAGGGCTTGGCCTAGCGAGTCCACAGAGCAGTCAGGAAGGCAAGATCATAAGCAAGCTGGAACTCCATGGGCCAGAGCTCAAGCCTGGAGTCCCTGAACTAGGAGGCGGCTGTCAACTGATTAAGTCAGCATCCACCTGATTAAGTCAGGCCACCCAGGGGAGTTTCCCTTTACGTTGACTTAAAGTCAACCGATGAGGGACTTTAACTACATTAGTAATATCCCCTCAACAGCAGCACCTAAATTAGTGTTTGGTTGTATCAGTAGAAGGTGTATGTATACTCCAAATTAGCTGTAGCAAGAGAAAAATCCTGGAGTCCACTCTGACTAGAAACATACTAGGAAGTAAATTTGGGGAATATGGTTCAGCCTAGCCAAGTCAACAGTCATGATAGATAAAACCTGATTTAGGATTATTTGTCATCTTAAGAGCTTTCTGTTATAAAAAATTTAAAAAAAAGGTTTTTTTTTTTAAGGTTTTTTTTGTTTTGTTTTGTTTGGTTTCTATTTTGATTATTTGGGGTTTTTTCTTCTATTATTTTAACAAGTGATGGTGGCAGTGTCATAATTCATGGTATAAGGGGACTTTCTTGGAATTACTTTGGATTATACCATTTAATCTAGTCTTGGGTCTTCACTGACTAACAGGCCACATGTACTCAACAGCAGAGAAAACAAAATAGTTAATTTTCCTGTCTGGCTTTAAAGTTCCCAAGAGCCCCGGTCTTGCCTTAAGGACTGACCTTAGACCATCCCCCCAACCCTGTTCTCAAACTTCAGCCCCCAACGAAATAAAATACCACTGCAATTCTGTTCAATATTTGTTTCCTCCCTTTGCTTATCCCTAGATCAGCATAGTGTATGTGCTTGTGTGTATGTGTTGATTGCTTCAAAATAAAACCAACTCTTGAGATGCAGACTTCAGAGAGTTTAGAAAACAGAAATCTCTTTTGGTTCCTGTTTTTTTTTTTTTTTTTTTAAGATTTTATTTATTTGACAGAGAGACACAGCAAGAGAGGTAACACAAGCAGGGGGAGTGGGAGAGGGAGAAGCAGGCTTCCCGCTGAGCAGGGAGCCTGATGCAGGGCTCGATCCCAGGACCCCTGGGATCATGACCTGAGCTGAAGGCAGACGCCCGATGACTGAGCCACCCAGGCGCCCCAGGTTCCTGGTTATTATGTGACTTTGCAAGCAGAACTTCCTCGGAGACCCTGGTCACAGTACTTGGGGTCTCCACCTACTTGCCAAAGGCAAGAGTAGTTTACATCGCATTACGAATGGACAGTTTCCTCCTTTGTCCATTTCAGTGTAGAAAGAGTAGGGGAGAGTAGTCAAATGTCACCTTGTCTGTTGCGCTGGAACCATACTCAGTAATTCTCTCATATGGTTGATGTTTACAGTCTGCTCAGTCCTGAAATATATGTGACCTCAAGAGTTTGACTTTACGATCAATCCCGTATATCGATTACACTTGGCACATGGCCCCACAATTAGTGCTCAGTGAGGTTACGGTGTCCTTTATCATGGTTGCCCTCTTCAAACATAGCATGATTTATCTGTGAGAATGTGGCAAGCTGCACCATCTCATGGCTGACTAGAGATCTCTGGAAAAATGCTGGAGAGGAGCTACCTGACTCTTCTGTACCCCACCCCACCCCCGCCCGGCTCAGTGACTGGCATTCAGCAGACACTCAGCAAATCCTTGCTGAAGGAGGGAGTCATCCGTCCTTGTCACCCAGGTTCCTAGACAGCCTGTCCTGTAGGTAACAGGTGCTGCTCTCATCCAGGTTTGTCATCATTTGTAGCTCTGGCTTTCAGGGTCATGATAAGTAGACTACGTTGGCTGGACCCGAATTTTCTTCTCTCCGATGATTTTGCACAAATGCCATTTCTCCGTGGAAGCTTCTACTTACTAGTGATTAATGCTAGCGTCAAATTGTGCTTCAGTATAATTTTTAAGTATATATTTAAAGTGTCTCGGCTTGAGGGATTGACATTCTTCATAATAAATTTACATTTGTTATTACTGTAATTAATTAATTAATTACCTTATGTCATTACTTTGAGCAGCTGGGCTCATGAGAAATACAAAGTGGAACTTGTGGGTCGGGTGGTAAATGTAGTTTTCACCCTCTTCCAAACACACTTACTATTGCCTTGTGTTTTAAGTATTTCTGGAAGTAGAGATTCCCTAAAATGCCTTCAAGGGAAAACACAACCACTGTGGTTAAGAACATGAGTCCGCCTGGGTTTGAATTCCAGAGGGCCTCCTTCCCAGCTGTGGAGCCGTGGGCAAATTATTAAATCTCTAGCCTTCAGTGTCCTCATCTGTAGAATGGGGTTAATAAGAGTGTGTACCTTATAGGCTTTAGTGAGGTTGACATGACATAATGTATATAATGACCTAGCCAATTTCTTGGCACATAGTAAGTGCTCCATAATTACTGCCTTCATGGGTATCAACTTTGCAATAATAAGATTGGGTATGCAAAAAATGCAGTTTTCTATTTCAGTTCCTGACTCGGAACGCTGTGTACTGGTTTGTGGTAAGGGGTGGGAAAATCCACTTTCTACTTTGGGGTTGGTTGGTCTTAGGCAGGTCTGCATAGACAATGCCTGCCATTTTCTCTGGCAGAGGTCACTAGTGGCCCTTTGCAAACTCTGTCCCCACTTGGCTTCTGTACAGGCTGATCTCCAGCTCCCTGAGCCCCTGCTGGTCCCTGTCTCTTCATTTTGAGAGGCACCCTCTAAGGCCTATGGTCTTCTCCTTAGCTGACCTGCAGGTCCCCCCAAGAAATTTCCGTCTTTCTGTCACAGCATATGGGAGCCATGCGGAGCTAGAGATGTCTCTGCTCTCCTCCACCAAAGTATATCCTGTTGCTTCCCTTCTGCCCCCTTTGTCCCTGCGGCCCAGGACATTATGTAAGCCAGCCACCTTCCAGAATCCCAGAGAAGAAGGAGGGCACGCGTTGCCTCAGTTCTTCTTTGTCCTCAGTCCCCAGCATGTCACTCAGGTCTCCACCATGACCAGGAACGGCAAGCGTGGGAGGAGGGAGGGCAGCAGCCTCCTCTGATTTTATGTCCTTTTGCCTCTTGAACAGCAAGCAGTGCACTGTCCCTCCTCTCCAACGTGGAAACCCTCACGTCGAGTCTGGTGTATGGTATCAGGCTGGTGAAAAACCGGTTTTGTTAGCATTTCCTTTGGATCCGGCCTCATTTCACATGGAGGCAGTACAAGTTGAGAGTCTGGAGTGTTTGTTTTATTGGTCCATGGTCGGGGGGTGGGGGAGTAGAGAACAGTACCTCCTTGGGCTGGTGATTCCAAGTAGCCTGCCGTAAATGATCCCCACGGAGCTGCTGGTATTCTCATCATTCCACAGCTCCACTCAATCTGATTCGTTTACTTCCTTAAGGCAATGGTTCCTGTTTGGGGACTTCACAGACAAGAAAAAAAAAATAGTTGCTTAATTGCCAACTTTTTCTTTTATCGACCAGAGAAAATTTTATTTCGAATTACCATCCACTTCTGTCATTGCTTTTGTTCTTTCCCACTGCACGTGGATATAGTAGAAGAGCAAAACAAAACAATCCTTTAAAAGGGAGTACGTTAAAAAATAAATAAAAATAAAAGGGAGTACATTTAGGCCTGGGTAAAATCAGCCAGTTGCCTTTAGTTTATTCATTTAACCCCAGCCCCGGTGAAAGTATCTTCCTGCCCAGCAGGAGTCAGTCCAGAAGCCTCTGGAAATCACCACCACCAAGTCTGGCTCACCGTGGGCTGTGATTATGTATGAAGTGCTTTCAAGAAGCAACATATAGGAAAAGTCAGGCCAAAGGAAACACGGAGTCTCAATACTCACACAGAAGGAGTGTTGCGTTTGCCCGAATTTCTGGAAAATTGCCTCCATGCACTACTTCACTGTATTGGGGTAAACATGGCCTCAGAGAGCTTTTGCAGGGGAAATTATAAAATTCAGCAAAGCCTCGTGATCTCATTTTGGATCTCCTCAGGATTCCTCATCAAGATGCAATTAAGCAGAGAAAAATTCTGCCTCGGGGTGTGATTTGGGTGCCGCACCGTGTTCTGACTTGACTTTCCGTGCCGTGTCTCTTTCCCTTTCCGTATCACTGCCTCTGTGTCTGACAGGCCCCTCGGAAGACTGCTCCACCGAGTTGTGCACTCGGAGCCAAGCCCTTGCTGAATGGAAGGGGCAGGCCTGGGGCTCGCCGACTGTCGCCTTGGTGCTTTTCCTGGAAACCTTGTGGGAACCTGCTTTTCCTTCTCCTTATCTCTGCAGCCTCAGTTTTATGACCCGGTGGAGCCGGTGGACTTTGAAGGACTTCTGATGACACAGCTGAACAGCCTGGATGCGGAGCTCGCCCAGGAGCTGGGAGACTTCACCGAAGATGACTTGGACGTGGTGTTCACGCCAAAGGAATGTCGCACTTTGCAGCCTTCTTTACCAGAGGAAGGGTAAATCCTGTTCCTAAACTGTAGATGTGTGTGATGTCATGACTGTTACTGGTGAGCAAGGGAGATGCCTTAAGTCTGGACTTCTTTGGAAACTAAAGTTACTCAGATCCATTAAGGTGTGCAGGATGGCTACGTATTACTAGCGCCCGTGATCGTTTTTAAATTGGTTTGACGAGAGGCTTTGAAAAGGCATGTGGGGACTAAGCCAGTTAAGGGGATGCTCAAGGAGAGGAGGAGAGGTGCAGGGGGAGGTCTGGGAGCCTGGACCTTGGGCGACTCCCATGAGCTTCCAGAGCCTCCATTTCTCCATTTGTAAAAATGTCAAGTTTTTCAGTAATCATCAGTGAAATGATTCAGAAGCATTTGAATTGTTTCCACCTAAGAGACGGGATCGAGTCACAGACAAGTTCAACCCACATTTACTGAGCATCTACTATGTGAGTAGGGCAAAGTTCCTTCCTGGGAAGAAAGTTTTGCCAAGTGGGGTGACAGTGGGGAAAGCTCTGTAGAGTGAATATGTGAAGAGCTGGTTAGAGCTTGAGTTTCTACAGTGGGTTAGTCTATGTGTTTCTAGGTGCGGGCATTAGCTCTCAGTAGCGAGCAATGGAATTATATCCCAATGAAACTCTTGTTACTTCCATGGTGGAAAAAGCAATACCTCTTTAGAGGTTTAAGATGAGCTTTTATTTGCATTTGTTTTCAAAACAAAATTAAGATACACCTCTCTCCTGGACATTTTCAACCTCATCACCTTCCCCAAAAGAAGTCCCCAGAAGGAGATCATGAAACACAGTCCCCGCCCCAGTACTGTGCAATATATTCTAGTTCTCGTTTGGATTTTCTTCCATCATAGTTTAAGGATGTGGGGTGACAGTGATACGGGGTTATCATGAGTCTTTGCTCTCCTGTTTCGATAGTTCTTAGTCACACAGGAGAGCTTGTCATGTGCTCAGCTCAGACGTTTTAGAAATATTCACTCCCCAGAAAACAAACAGTGGGAAACATTTCTCCCATTGTCAGCCCATTTATTCAAGGGTAACTTTCATGTAGGTTAGGTCTGTTTTTTTCACCATTGAGAGAATCATTTCATATCATTTCCTTGTCTGAAATTTATGGTTACTTATTTAATTATTTTCAAACGAGGTCAGAGTCTGGGAAAATCCTGTTTAAGATACTTAAAATAAATTTAGAGATAGGATTTTTGAATTTTGGTTAAAGAGGCAGGGTTTTTTTCCATAGCATCGGTAATTTAGTATAATATTGCCTTGCGATCAGAACTTCTAGCTCACACTGTCTGATGACTTTAAAACAACCTCTGCTATTTCAATCATTGCCCCAAAGTCTGCCATTATAATCAAAACCCAGGAAGGCATCATTGTCATCACCAGAGTAAACAACAGCTGATTCCCATTGATCCAGAACTTCATGGTGAGCTCTGACGGTGTGCTGGTTCGAAGCCTGCACTCCACAGGTGAAAGGGCTGGATTTAAGTCCCTGCTCTTCGCCTGCTGGGTGATTGTGAGCCAGGTCCTTCTCATGTCATTCTTCTGCAAAATGAGAATAATAGTGCATGCCCATGCCCTCGGGAGAATTAACGGAGTTTTTTCAAAACGAGAGAAATAACCGAATTAACATGTGTACAGTGGTTACATCAGTACCTAGTACATGGTAAGTGGGTCGGAGGCATGAGCTATCCTCCATCGGTCCTACTATGTGCCAGACACACTTCTAAGCACTTCCACATTGGCTTAGTTAATCCTCATCACAGCTCTCTGAAGGAGGCACTCCTCTGTGAATAGTACTCTAAGATGAGGACCCTGAGGCATAGAAGGATGGCCCGAGGCCGCGTAGCTAATAAGGGATGGGGCTAGGGTTTGGGCAGTCAGTATTTAGTATGTAGTGTTTAGACCCATTCATCTCTAATACCAAAACACTTGGAAAAACAGCAAAAAGCTTTGCTACTCTGTGGAATTGGTTATTTCAAGACTATGACGCCCTTGGAGAGTATCTCCCATGGCACACTCTTAGGCAGGTATGACAAGAACTGCCCCAATTAAGACTCACCGACCAAAGCCAGTGTCAACTCCTCAAAGCACAAGACAGCTGTTCTTCTTCATGGCTTTCCGAAAGGGAAATGTGCATGCCCTAACAAGGTTATACATGAGCAAAAAATATGCCCAAATTACCCCTGTGAGAACTTGGTATTTATGCTTATTTTTCTGGTTATGTATGTGATCACAGCTAGTTCTACCTGTCTGGCGTTGGAATGCCTTTAAGGGATAGTTATAGTTTAACATGATTCTCTATAATAAAGAAAACCCACAAAGCATCAAATGCCAGCGTGTTTGTCTCATCAAAGTAAAAATGCTATCGCCTGAGGAATGCTCCAGACACTTGATGAATGGGGAGGAATGCCCCTGGCGTTCTCGCTTGATACGGAGTTGAATCATGCTGCTCTCCTTGGTTATGATAAGGGATTGTTTTGTTGTCTTTATCTGGTACTAACATGATTTTATTTCATTTTCCACCTCATTAGGGTTGAACTGGACCCTCATGTCAGGGACTGTGTTCAGACTTATATTCGGGAATGGCTAATTGTGAACCAAAAGTAAGCTCCTTTTTCTTTTCTCTTTACATATATACATATGTTGTTAGCTTTTATAGTTGTTTTTTAATGAAAATTTTCAGGTGCAGTTCTAGGTTTACAGGAAAACTGAATAGAAAGTACTGGGGGTTCTGGTTTACCACCTCCCAACAGTTCCCCTTATTGTTAACATCTTGGAGTTGGGGTTTTATCAGTTTGTTTGGCTTGGTTTGGTTTGGGTTTTAGTTTGTTTGTTGCACACGTGCCCGCATTGACTGTTCCAAAGGAATTTTAGCAAGGAGGTGACTTTGTAAATACAAAATACAAAATTCATGAGTAATGAATGCGGATTGACTATCTTGTCCCCTATTCAAAGACCTGCTAAGGCTCTGTACTACCTACTCTAGCAGATATCAACTCTGCTGGTTTGTCTTTCAAGGGCTTTAATAATCTGGCCCCACTGTATGTATTGAAACTTATTTCCCTTACCTCCCAGATCCACTTCCTTTCTGCTGGGCCTGGTGCCTCTTCCTCACTATGCCTCCGCATAACCAGCTCAGTCCTACCTCCACACCTTGGCCATTGCTGTTCCCCTCTGCCTGTGCCCCCCGTCTGTCAGATCCTACCTATGGATTAAAGGCCAGGATAAATTTCTTTTTTTTTTTTTTCCTTTATGCAGCCTCCTCTGACTGATTCATTCTTTCTTGGATGGACCTTACTTAAGATACATGATATATTTGTTATCACCGATGAGCCCATAGTGATACATTATTACTAACTAAAGTCATAGGTTACATTCGGGCTCATCTTTTGTGCCCTAGGTCCTACAAGTTTGACAAATGTATAATGCCATGTATCTACCATCGCAGTATCCCCTGCCCTAAAAAATCTTTTCTCACAATCATCTCTCCCTGGCAACCACTTACCTTTCTACTGACTCCATAGTTTTGCCTTGTTCCTTCACATCTCTTTGTAGCTGGAGAGCTCCTTTCTTTTTTTCACTAATGAATATTTCACTGTGTGGATTTATCACAGTTTGGTTGGCCATTCACCTATGGAAGGAGAAAGTTACATTTTAAATATAAAGAATAGGGCCTTTTTGTTTTGTTCCCATTCTGATGAATTCTGAGGGGGAGCGGAAATAAATGAATTGAAACTTGGCCTCAGGTTCAAAGGTAACATTTAAATTTGTAACCGAGAAATAGATTACTTGCTAGGCTTCCCGTCAAAAGGGCCCTTCTCTCCTGGGTTAGTCAAATGTTCTACAACATTGTCTTGAGCTTTTTGTCTCTATGTCACTGACCTGGACAGTATTGTCCCATGAGAAACATGTAGACACACGAAAATCCTCAGCCTGTGTGTATGTATGAGTTGGGGAGCAGGGCGGGGAGTGTCTGCAGACTGAGGACACATCCCATTAGAAAAAACATCAGAGAGCCTTTATCAAGACATAAATAGTTTGAAATTCTGCTCTCGGCACTTCTCCTGTACTCCAGTAAGAATTACTGTTCTGTGGGATAAACAGTGAAAGACTGTGGAGGTTGGGTTTTATCCAGCTCCTGGAAGTGTACCGTTGAATTTGTGCTGTTTTTTGGAGTAATGTCAGTAAGCATACTATTTTCAATAGCCGAGCAACAGAAAGCAACTGCTTATAAACAGCAATTAAGAGAAAGTTAGATGCTAATCCATCATGTGCTCTAATTTCCAACATGAATGGAAAACGAAGTTTGTCAGGTAGCCAAGTAAGATTATGCTTTGCTGGTAGTAAATAAAAAATTTCAGAACAAGTTGTTCTCAAGCTTTTAAAAGTTATAATTAGAGATACTTTCTGGATATTAAGGTTCTAAAAAGTCTGAGAAGGAACAATAAATAGAAAGGTCCGTTTTACTACCCTTGGTTTCTGTTTGCTTCTTGGGACACTGTTTTGTTTTGTTTTTTTAAATTCCTCATAGCAATTCCTGTTGGAATATTCTTTTTTTGCCTTCTATGTTGCACAAATGTAAAAGAAAAAAGGACTCTTTCGGAATACTCATTTTAGAAATTTTAGAGATTGTAGGGAAACAAAAGGAGAAAAAAACACTTAATTTACTATAGACAGATAACTGCCATTAACATTTGATACATAGCCTTCACATCATATTTCTTTGTATATATATTTGTATAAAAACTAAATCAGATTATAATACTATTTTATAGCATGATTCTATTTTGGGTTTTTACAGTAACTGGTGATTATCTCTGTTTGCTATTACATACTCTTCCTCAACCCAATTTTTAATGGTTGCGTGATGTATTTACATCAAAATTCACTTAACCAATTTTAATGTTTACGAGTCCCTGAATTTCAGGGTTATACCCCAATACAGTAACATCTTTGTGCACATCTATGATTTTTTTACCTTCAGAATAAATCCCAAGAAGAGGGATTTCTCTGTCTAGGGTTATGCACGAACTTAAGGATATGGGAATAATATATCAGAAAAATTATCAACAATATGTGCATGAATCCTCAAAAATATTGGATGTTATCTTTTAATACATTTCCAATTTTACTTGTAAAGAGTCTATCTTTTATTTGCATTTTTGTATTCTGAAATTGGGCAAAGCTTTGTCCATATATTAGTTGGCCCATTTGTAATTTTTCCTTCATGTCCTGTTTATTCTTGAAATTTGTGCACCTCTATTAATTTGTCTGGGCCTGTTTATCTCTAGGACTACCTTTATTTGTTAGGGATATTAACTGTTTGTCCAGCATATATTATAAATTCCTATCCATTGTGTTCTTTGCCTTTCAAAATTGCTCATAATTTTTTAACATTCAGAATTATTTATGTAATCAAATCTGTATTCATAATTTTCCCTGTGATTTCCATTTTTGCTGTCCTGCTTAAAATGTAATTCACAAACCTGATATTATTTACTGGGAATTTTAGATTAAAATGTTAATCCAAACCATTAGCCACTTGATTGCTGTTCTGTTCCCTTATGTGTCTCTATTTGTTTTTAATCTCTTCTGTAGGAACAATGATTATCCATATATTTATTTTATTCAAATTTTTGTGTCTTTTTCTTCCCCCATAAAACAAAGCGATATCTGCTTTAACTTTATCTTCGGCAACATATTGGGGATGGGGATTGCCATTGGTCCTGTTCTCTGTACACTTGTATAATGGGCCAGTTCCTTTCCCAGAAATTGGCTAGAAATATGCAACTCTGAAACTCATTGTCAGTTTCTGGAAGCTTTGACTGGTGTTTAAGAGAGGAAGCGCCTTTTTCTATCCCACTGTTTGATTCTTTGGTACTCTGAGTCTGATACTCCAAACAAACATGAAAATACATTCCTAGCACACACTCCTCCCAGAGATCATTCTGCCCCCATATGCACCTATAATATTTTATTTGTGGGGAAAATCCAATACACTGTTGCCAGACGCCCTTCATCTCCCAACCCTGCACACATTTTCAGCTCCGTTGTTTTCTATGAGTTGTTTCTTAACTCCTTAACCCCACTGCCCAGGGCCTGGCAGGAAGGACAGTACGAAGTGTCTGTCTTCCTGTGAGTTCCCCTTTGGGGAGACAAAGCATGGGACATCATTCTGCCAGCTCCATCTGATCCACAGAGATTCTGTCCAGATTCAGGTATTAAGTTGTGTGCTCATTTGGGTGAGTTTCCTTTTTTCTGCATCCATAAACAGTGTACTGGGAAGTTGGAGGAGGACACTATAAGCTTTTTGGCCAGTTGTTACTTAGTGATTAAGTAGCTCCCCTTTGAATTTGTTATTTTATGTGTCAAATGATGCATGCTCGGTTTGAAAGAAATCAAGTCATGTAGACATGGATTAAGTAAAAGGTGGTCTCTTGCCTCATTCCTCACTCACTCCCTGCCCTTCTCTTCAGCCCACTCTTAATGCACGAATACTGTTGCTCTGCTGGCTTCCAGAGCTTTTCATGCCCTCACAAATATATAGATGGATATTTGTATTTTACATAAATATTATGTAAGTACACATAGGTATATATATTACATATATGTACAAAATTATCATTTTTTTCCCAATAATAGCTTTGACATTCCTTCCATGTCAGAGGTCTCTCCCTCCCTGCCTGGTGTTCCAGGGGTGAAGGAATGTATCATTAAGTTATCGAATCTTTCTCTATTGATGGGCATTGAAATTGTGTCCATTTTTCACAGTTATAAGTAATATCACGATAGACATCTAGGCACACTTGCCTGGACACATGTATGTGAGGATTTCTGAGGGTAAAAGTGGAGTCCGTGCACATGATGCATCCTCATAAGGACTGCCAATTTTTTTCCAGGAAAGCTCTACTGATTGACTCCATTACCAACTGGGCATGAAACTGCCGTGTCCCTCCATATCCTTGCCAATGCTGGATATGATTGATCAAAATAAAATATAAATTCCTGAACTTGTATTCTTGTTACTGTAACTGGAAGCTACTATACCTTCTGAGTATTGTTTCTATCACTGAATTTCCTTCCCTCATCTACCCTAGAATCCCAGTTGCATATATACCTATCATATACTACCTGACTTCCTACTCCTAGGTATTTACCCAAGTGAACTGAAAACCTCTGTTCACGTAAACATCTATATGCAAATATTTATAGCACTTTTATTTGTGATTGCCAAACATTAGAAACAACCCAAATCATACGCAATGGGGTAATGGATGACCAGACTCTGGTACATCCATACAGTGGAATGCTACTCAGCAGTAAAGTGGAACAAATTACTCATGCATGCGGCAATATAGATGACTATCAGCTGCATTACGCAATGTGAAAGAAGCCAGACAAAAAAGATAATGCATGATTCTATTTGTATGATATTCTGGAAAAGGCAGAGCTGTAGGGACAGAAAACAGATCAGTGGCTGCCGGGGTCTGGGGGTGGGGAAAGGAATTGGCTGCAAAAGGTCATTAGAGACTTTTGAGAGTGATGGACCTGTTCTAAATCTTGATTGTGGTGGTGATTACACAACTGTATGCATTTGTCACAACTCACTGAAGTGTCATCTAAAAAGGATGAATTGTAATTGTGCCCTAAAATCAATAGATGGAAATCTAAGATAGTTCCTGACAGTAATTAATTACTCATTAAACGTACGCTCTATTACTTTGCTATGGTTTATCATATTATTTCATAGAATGGCGGCTTCTCTGGAGCAGGAGTAAATGGATTCAAGTCCTGGCTCCCCAACTTACTTGCTGTGTGCCCTTAGACAAACTATTTCTTTTGTGCCTCAGTTTCCTAATCAGAAAAACAGGAATTAGAATAGTATCTACCACATAAGTTATAGTATATGCAATAAACAAATTAACATATGTGAACTACTAAGATTTCTTGGCCTATGGTAATAGATTAGCTACCACTTATTATATTTATTAAAGAGTATTACAGAATATGGCCCAGTTGTCCCTGCCCAGATGACAAATAATTTCAATTAGACCTGTCAGTAAGATATTATATAAAAAAGGGAAAAAAAAAACAAGGGACAACTCAGTGTTATTGAAGGTTTCATTTAATGATCCACGGTAGATTTCCCCTCATAAGCACTATAATTTCTCTATTCTTGAAATTAAGATAAAATTTGGAAAATCAGAAGGCTTTAGGGTTTATCTAGTTCCAATTCAGCCTACCCAAAATATTCCTTTCAAGTGAAATAAGATATGAAAACTTCAGAAAAAGCATTTATATTAGCATGTCAAAGGAATGAACCAAAAACTCTGTCCCATATATTTTAATGTACTGTGAGGGGCGGGGGAAACTACCTTCCTCTGGAAGACCATACTTAATGAAGCCATTTCACCTTCTATGGACATGTCTCTGTCATCCATAACCATGCAGTCAAACACTGATTTAGTTAGCTCTTTTATTCCTCAATTATCTCCTTGCTGATAATACATTTCTCTGTAATATCTAAGGATAGTCTTTTATGTCCTTGCTATCTGTGATAATGGCTTTGAATCCCACTTAGGGGGCAGGGGAGTAGAGTAATGACCACTTGTGTTCCCTCCCACGCTCATAATTCTATAGAGCAATTGCCACTCAGGTTCTATAATTGAGGCTTTTAAATCAGACAAAGAGTGCTGCCTATGAAGGATAGAGGAAAGTTCTCGAATTTCTTTTTCACTTAATAAGAAAAATTAAACTACACAGAAACAAAATATGTGATCTCCTTTTGGGGGAAATATGTTTTCGTACTTGAAATGTTTGTGGTACTTAGAATGGAAGATGCCCTGAATGCGTTCCATTCTTTCATGCCTATACCATAAAATGTGGTGTCATAGCTCTAAAAATAATAGTGCTTTTCTCTCCATGACTTTTGGAAATGACCCTTGATCTAATGAAGAGAATGGTGCCATGGTTGCTTGTTCATCTCATCTCATTTCTAAATATTTGATCATTTTGTTTGGATTGATGTTTGCAGGCATCTTTTGGATCACATTAAATACTTAAGCATCATTTCCTCTGCCATTTTCTCTAAATGAACTAAAGAGTGATTCACTTACATTGTGTTTGGTGTCTTGGTGGAAAGTCGAACTCTTAAGTAATTAAACTTGTTCACATGCTATTTATTCTTGGTGTATTATCCACAGCGACAGTGAAACATTTCATGAGTGTTATGAGCAACATCGTAAAAGCCCTTAGACTTTGCTTTTCATCCTGGGTGATTAAGGTAATTCTGAAGGAAGGAAGGTCGTGCTCAAGGAGAGCTGGGACATCAAGGAATGGGGTATCATCTGTTTTATTACTCCATATTTTACTCCCAGTGAACTGGTAAACAATTAAAATTCAAACACATCAGTGCATATAATTCAGTTACTCCCAAAACACCATAAAAATGTCTCCCTGATCAATAATTGCTTATTATGACATGCATTTGTCGTGCTGGCTGTCAAGATGTTTAGCTATTTGCTTTCTAAAAGTACAGAAAGCAAGCAAGCCTCATCAGCCTGTGCAGTTACAAAGAGCAATCCAGCTGTGGAAATCACTGAGCCACTCCTGAGCTGTTACACACACACTCCCATCCCAGCAAATCCACACCCCCGGAAGCCCAAAGGCCAGGGCTTCCGTGAAGACTTCCCTGACCTGGCCGGAAGAAATGGCTCCCTTCTGTGAATTTTCAAAACATGCTGTTTGTATTTCTCTTAGAAGTTCTTGTCATATTCTACACTGTATTCTTTTTTTTTTTTTAAAGATTTTATTTATTTATTTGAAAGAGAGAGCACGCGCGAGCATGAGCAAGTAAGAGCAGGGGGAGGGGCAGAGGGAGAAGCAGACTCCCCGCTGAGCAGGGAGCCTGACATGGGGCTCCATCCCAGGACCCTGAGATCATGACCTGAGCCGAAGGCAAACGCTTAACCGACTGAGCCACCCAGGCACCCCTCTACATTGCATTCTGATTACTTGTCTCAGTGTTTCCCCTGCTAAATAGGTGGTATTTCTCAATAGACTATGACTTCGCTGAGGACAGGGACTCCTTTAAAGCTAGGATTCTTGTGTATTCCCCTTTACATCCTCTTTGGTGCCTTATTCTCAGGAGATACTTTATAAATATGTGTTGAATGGGAGAATGAATGAAACTTGAACAAGCAAATATCCATATCGTGTTCCTCTAAGACAAGTGTTCTCAGATCTATCAGACCCAACAGCGTCTTTCTGTGTAATGATTATTTTATAATGCCACCTTTATCACCCACGAACTTTGTCATTTGTAGAAGTCAATAAAATGTCCCAGCTGTTACATAAAGGAGAAATAAAAGAAGCAGAGTACATAAAATAGCAGGCATTTAATATGCTAATGCTTGAACACAACTCCGCCAGAGAACTTAGTAAAATAGCTGTTTGCAGCTGTGGGAACCATCACTATGAGTATCACGCCACCCTCAAAAGCAGACTGCAACACGTGTGTTGTATGGGTGACTCAAATACCACAAGCAGCATTGCTGTTAGTAATGTGATTTTCCAAAATGCGGGAAAGCTCTTGGTAGAGATCTGATCGACAGAGTTTAATTCCCCCTACATTTATATGGTAGTTGTTTTGCTGGAGAATTCAGTGCAAAAATACTGGGGGCCTGGCTCACATATTTACAGGCTGGCTTTTCACCTCCATGAATGTCTGGCAGGACATTTGATAGTTGTGTTGGATGCTGATAGATGTGTTGGGATGGTTCTTCATTGTGTGGGATGCCCCATGCATTTCAGGATGTGAAATGTAGTAGTACACCCCAGTCATTGAGACAATAAAAAATGGAAGCATTAATTACCCTCATTTGCGATTAAGCCATCAGAAAATTGGAATCCCAAAATCCAAAGCAAACCACAGTTTTAGCAGCACACTGGAAAGCGAATCCACTAAGAATTCCTGAAAGGGATGGAATAGAATGGAACAAGTTTATTTTTTATTTTTTATTTTTTTTAAAGATTTTATTTATTTATTTGAGGGAGAGAATGAGATAGAGAGAGAGAGAGCACGAGAGGGAAGAGGGTCAGAGGGAGAAGCAGACTCCCTGCTGAGCAGGGAGCCCAATGCGGGACTCGATCCTGGGACTCCAGGATCATGACCTGAGCCGAAGGCAGTCGCTTAACCAACTGAGCCACCCAGGCACCCTAGAATGGAACAAGTTTAATGAGGACAGCAACCTCACTCGGGTGTTAATTGGTCTTCTCGGAGAATTCTACAAGTGAAATCCTAAAGTGAGTCCTCTTCCAAGTTCTACTTTTGCTTTTGGTAAGAAAGTAAATTTCCCATATAAAAATTATATAGGTCAGAAATAAAGATGTTTGGAGACTTTAAAGTCAGCATCTCCATAAAATATGCTCATCTAGATTATAACACTTGCATTGGTGTTATCTAATGGTATTGTCATTGCTACTACTAATAATGACTATTATTTATTGAGCTGGTATGTGATTATCTTAACTGAGATGGTCAGAAGCTGAGCTTGAGATCGGGATTCAGGTGCACATGATTTTTGAGAGTGTTCTCTTTAGGAAAAGCTGGTGAGGGAATGAGGGCAGTAAGACAAAGAAGCAGAAGGAGTCAACTCAGGGTAAGGGCACAGATATATTCTTGGCCGATATACAGGGTGCCCTGGAGGGACCACACTACAGAGTTTTCCCACCATCCAACTTTGAGGCAAGGTGTGGGAATATTGTACCCCTCTATCAGTCAGACATTGCTCACAACCACCGAGCCAAACTGGGAAGTTAGAGGGCTGGCAGGTAGAGTGAATCGCTCAGGTGTCTCTGGACATGAGAGCTCCTATACTCACAGCAGCTACAGAATGGATGCACAGCCTGATAAATAGGACCCACTAACAGACTTTATTTCAATGCCAGACACTCAATATACTCTTTTCCTTTTATTTTGAAAAATCTCAAATATCCAGAAAACTTTCAAGTATAACACAAAGATCTTTTTCCCCTCCCCCAAACCATTTGAGTGTAAGTTGCCAACCTAATTCTCCATTACCCCTGAATACTTTAATGTCTAATTTCTGCAAACAAGGACATTCTCCATCATAATTAGCATACAGCCATCACATTCAGGAAATTCACATTGATACATTATTACCATCTAATCCTCAGACCCTATTCAGCTTTCACCAAATGTCCCAAGAATGCCCTTTAGAGCAAAAGGATCTAGTTGAAAGGCATGCATAGCACTTATATGTCACATGGCTTTAGTATTATTTACTCTGGAACAGTTCCTGAGTGTTTCATTGACTTTCATGACCTTGAGATTACAGGGCAGTTATTTTTTTAGACATAATAATCCTTCCATTTGGATTTGATGATTATAAAATGCACAATTCCTCATCAAACTTTCAGCTTATTTGTATCAATATTAAATCGTAGTTTCCTATTTTATTCAGTAAGTTTGAATCCAGTTCTATGGTTTATTTTGATGCTCAGATTGTCCTCACTTTGACCAGTGTCAATCCCTCCAACTGGCCCTTGTGTCTTTTTCACATGCCCCCGAAGAGCCATTGATCATATACTTGCTTTTTGCCACAAGATATTCCAAGCTGATCTTACACTGTCCTTTCCTCACCCCTGGAATCAGTCATTTCTCCAAGCAGCTCTGACTCCTTTTAGGTGGAAAGTGGTACTTAGAAGCCGAGCTGGAGGTGTTGAGTGTGCTCATTTCTGTTAAGGTGTCACTCCTCCCATGTCTTCTCAGTGAACAGAGGTAGAGTGTGAGTGTGCGCGCGCACACATGCATGAGCACTGAAAACCACGAGTTCATGTTGATACATGCAATTCCAACATGACATCAGAGTATTCGTTCTAATTTTCTTCCTTTCCATATTTTTATCCCTTCTCAGATGGTGAAAAACCTGACTTTTAACTGTCCTTAGTATGTTTGCTGACGTGATTAATCCTCTGATATGGAACCATTGCCCACACTACTCCTAACCCCCACACAGTTGGCTTCCTCCTCGTATTCTGGCTCTGACACTGACACCCTGCGACAGGCTTGCCCCTGTCGGATGAGCGCCATCCTCCCGGGGTGGCTGCCTTTTTTGACCTGCACTGATACTGAGTGCCAGGCCACCCCTCCGTAGAGACACCCTTGGCAGACTGCTCCTCCAGGTGCATGCCCTCCTTGTCCTACCCAGAATGTCTACTCTGTTATCACCTGCCAGGCTTTTCCAGGCTTGGGGGCCCCCCCCTCACACCATGTGGGTTCTGATTCTCCATGCCAGACAGACCTTTTCCATGCATGTTCTCCTCACCCTGTTTGGCCTTCCAACTTCCCATTCTGGGCTTCCTCACCTACTGCCCATACTGAGGCATGGAGGATTACCTTGTTCTGATGTTTTTAGTGCCAAATTGTACAGGAGGGAGAGGAAGGAAAGGGAAGTGGAGGAAGGACAAGAAGAAGACGTACATGTATTGTGTTCCCGTCAGCACACGGGCTTTCAAAACGAGCAGTGTTATTCCTCATTTCACACCTGAGGAAACTGTGGCTCAGACAGGTTAAGTCACTTGCCTGTGATCTCATAGCCAGTATGTAAGGACGCAGCATCTGAACCCAGGCCCTGAACTCCAGAGCCAAATTCTGTCTACTCCACACTGCCTCTAAAGACTTTGGTCTTTAAAATCTGTTTGGTCCTAGGGTGCCTGGGTGGCTCAGTTGGTTGAGCATCTGTCTCTTGATTTTGGCTCACGTCACAATCTCAGGGTCCTGGGATCGAGCCCCAAATCAGGCTTCCCATTTGGCAGAAGTCTGCTTGTCTCCCTCTCCCTTTGTCCCTCCCCCAGCTTGCTCTCTCTCTCTAAAATAAATAAACCTTTTTAAAAAAGAAATAAAATGTGTTTGGTCTTTGGATGGTTCCCAAATATACAATGATAGTGTTTGGAGAAAAGGAATGCAGTTCTCTTGAGAAGCGATAGGTTTGTTCATTTTAAGAATAGTTTTTCTACCACTTGGCCCACTTCCGTACCTTTCTTTTGTCTGCACAGAGGCTCAACAGGAGCATGGCTTTATTTGGCTCAGTTGCCCACGTCGGGTAGTGAGGCTGGGGTTTCTGGCGGCCAGGGGCACTCAACCAGCAGCCTTACTACCTGCCCGGTGGTGGTTTCTGCCTTCTGTGGCTGGCACTTCTAAAATGAGTCATCTTTACATCCCTGCCACTCTTACCCTCTCCCCCAGCCAGCTGTACCCCTGCGGCCGCAAGAGAGCTTTGTGATGAAATGGGGAAGTAGATGCTAAATCTGGAATGAGGAAGGGGAGAAACATTTGCTCTGGTTTCATACACACACCCATGGAAGACGTTAGTCTTAATGCTTTCCATCCCCCAAATGCTGAGGGCTGGTGCATATATGGAGTTAGAATATATATATATGAAATGAACTTTTAACACTATTCAGTGACTCATTTTTTTAATGTCCATTTGTCAGTGTCTTTGGGGTTCATTTAAATAACTCCAGAAAACGTTCTAACACAATGGAAGACCAAAAAAGAAAGAACACGTCTATTTGCATAAAATAGCAAAAGAGCAATAGCCAAATAAATTTGACTTCTTCCAGATTTAAGCATCTTTGGAAGAAAATTGGTTTGAATGTTTCCAGCTACAGTGTATGAACTTTTTCTCATAAAACCTTAAACCTGGGCAAATATCCTAGAATTCACCTCATGTTTATGCAACACCAGTGAAGAAACAGAGGTACTGAGGGAAGTGATTGAGGATGATGGGGGCAGGTGCATGGCTGTAAGGCTGTGATTGTGTGTGTGTGTGTGTGTGTGTGTGTGTGTGTGTGTGTGTGTGTGTGCGCGCGCGCGCTGTTCACTTGTCAGTAAACACTCAGAAATAGGTATACTTTATGAGACAAGAAATAAAGCTAAGGCAGATATAGTTCTTGTTGCCACGGCACACAAGGCCTTAAGTTAGGCTGCTTCCTGATTTTTATTTCTGTGGCCTGAGCAGGTGGCCTTGTGAGGAGACATGTGACATTGAATCTTTGGCATCAATACCCTTTGGAGTGTACAAGTCCCAAGAAAGGCAAAGGGCAGATGCCCAAGTGTGAAATTTGTGTTTTAATTTGTTTGCATTTGATTTTAGAATTAATTAATTAATTAATTTTAGGGGGGGAGGGGCAGAGGAATCAAGCAGGCTCCATGTCCACGCCTGGCACAGAGCCTGATGTGGGGCTTGATCTCACAACCTCGAGATCATGATCTGAGCCGAAATCAAGAGTTGGATGCTTAACCGACTGAGCCACCCAGGCACCCCTAGAATTAATTTATATTAATTAATTCCTTTGGGAATTTTCCCCCTTAAAATTGGATTCTTCGGGAAAAACAATCACAGATTCGGTGCATTGTAATTAACGACAGTAATCTTGGGACACAACTCACTGTTTACCACTATTTCAAGTTGGGTCCTTTTTCCCCAGGACATTATATCACATATAGCTTTTTCTTTGAACCCTCAGAGAGAGTCCAAAAGCTATTTTATGCACTAGAAAAGCAACCCATCCAGCACACACATGCATGTTGCTGGGGAAGTTTATATTGATGAGAATCACTTTTAAAAAGCTAACAGGTTAAAAAAAAGAAGAAGCCAACAGATTTATGAAATCCTATGTGAGGCTCTCTCCCTCTCAAAGATCTCTGTTCATAGAAAATAAATTTTGCTCACACATGTATCTGCTCTTCTTAACACTGCCATTTGCACACTTAGAGCAACTGGAACCAACATAATTTTCTTAAATATTTTAAGTAGTTATTACTTCTGGGAAATTGTTTGAAGGGGTCCCTCCAAAATACTTCTTTGCTAATTGATGTTTATGAACAATATGATATTTTAAATTTCATTTATTTTGTTGGTGTTTAGGAGTTCCAAGCCCGAGATTATTCTGCGTATTTCTCTTGAAATCTTTTCTAAATGTTTACTCTTATTTCCTTATTCAGAGTGTACCTTACTCATTTATTTTTTTCAGTTCCCCAATTTGGCCTGCTGTTCACCCAGCCCCAGGAATACAGGTTTGGGGTCAGGGCAGTACAAATGGCCAAGAGACACTGAAGATGACGATTTATAGCAGATGTTGACTTGAATTAGTCACCAAGCCCATCTTGTCCCTCTTTGGGGGCTATTTCTTGTCTCCTTTTCCTCAACTTGCTTGTCTTGAGAGCACAATAAAATCTAAGGACAGAGCTTTTTTCTCCCTGTAGACAACACTGGGACATCTCCTTTTTTCCCCCCCTTTAATTAACTTAATCAACTATAATTTATTGAATACCGAGTCTGTGCATAACCCAACATTTCACTCTCCCCAAGAGTTATAAACGTGGATCATTGCTAGTAGCTCCCCCACATCTCCTGCTTTATCTGTCTGCCATTTGATCTGCCTAATAAATCCTCACTCATTTCATATCCTTTTACCCACTTGCTCAGGGGTTTTTCTAGTAGTGTGAGAAATCAAACCAAAGGGGCGGGTGGTTGTGCGGTTGACTTTGCAGCCTGTCTTCCAAGAAGACTTTGAGTCATAAAAACGGGGAATAGGCACGTTGGTTTCTACAGTTAGTATCTGACAGCCTCTGTCTGTTGCCTTTTTCACGATGGTCTAATTTCTTTCTCCAGTGACAGGGCTGGCCATTATATTTTAAACCCTTTTCATAGCTACGCAGTTTTGGAATCCAATTCATTGTGAAGATCACTGATGGGGACATTCAATGTTTTCCTCTATTTTTATCTTCAAACGATCTTTATTTGCAGCTCTGCACATTGCTAGATTTATTCCAGCCTCTTAACACTAGGGTCATAGTTTTTAGGGTCATAGTTTTTAACGTCAGCTTGGAGCCAAATGCCCCGCAGCTGAAATGACCACCCCTCCGAAGTGGCATTTTCCCAGACCGGTCCTGCCTTTAATAATGAGCCAGCCAAAAGGCAAGTCTGTATCTCATTACAGCAGAGTCTTGTATTAGGCCTGGTGCATAATTAGATGTGAGGAATTACAATCGGTCCTCTCTTTGCAAAGATCTTTCAGCGCTATGTCTCCTCTCAGCCATTACTTTTATTTTTAACCTAATGCGTTTGTACCTCTCTCTCTTTCTCTCTCACCAAATTACGTATAACACCAAAAAAAAGAAACCAAGGAAGTTCGGAGATTTGCGGCTTTAAAAAGACTGGATCCCGAAGAGATTTTCACAAGACGCTTCAGAAACAGACATTTGAGTCAGAGTCCTTGGAGGGCCATGAACCAAGCACGCAGGTATTTTCTATCAACAAACATGGTTACCAGGTTACCGGGCTGTTCTGCCCAGGGCATTTTGTTGGTGTTTTAACTAGAGAAAGGGCTAGACTCAGAGAATGTCAGAGTAGGAGGAACGCTACCGTCTGACTCAGTAGGGTTTTTTTTTTTTTTCCAAACCTGTTTGTACCTACAGAAATTGGTGTTCAAATGAGAACCCACAAGTTCAATAATGAAAATAGGTAGAATCGGAGGGGGGGCCCTCTCCCCATAACAATTCCTGAGGAGACCCAGTGGTGCCTCTAAGGCAGGCTGTGGAGTGAGTGAAAATCCACACTGAGGCCAGTCTGCCCAGATTCTCTTCGTGATTTTGCTACATACTAACTCTGTCGCCCCAGGCAGGATCATTAACCTCTCCAGGCTTCCTCCCCTGGAAAACAAGGATGATAGATAATAAAGCCATCTCATTTTATTATAATTTTTACTTTTATTTCCTTGTTCTGTTAATTTTTTTTGAGTTCATTTAAAAAATATATGTATATAAGTAAGTTATATCATCTGTACATGACATTTCAGGATGGGAAAGGGGAAATTAGGAAATATTTACATTAAAAAGGAGTGTTGGGTATGGAGACCAGCTGGTGTAAAGGGAGTAGTGCCTTAGGAGATTTGCTTGCCCGCCATCTTGGTGAACTGCTGTGTGATCTTGGGGAAGTCATGTTACCACCTGAGTCCAGTCGGTGGGAAATGATGGGCTGCGCTGATCTCTTTCAATTTTAAATCTCAGCTCTCTGACTTTGACATTAGTTTAGGTTTGAGAATATTTAAACCCTTTGGGAAAAAATGGAAGCCGCTGAGCTAACTAGACAAAGTAATGTTTTGAACCTGGTACAATATGTTGAATGTATTTGAGTGATTGCTCTAGAAAAGGACAAACATGGTTAACTGGAAAGTTTGAGAACTCAGGCAGAGTTTCTGCGGAGGAATAGTTGAGCGTATATACTTTGTGCATCTGTTAAAATTTTACAGCCATTGAAATCTTCGAAGAGAATGTTGAAAATATGGCAAATACTAATATGTTAAACCAAAATCAAGAATCAAACTCTTGAATTTGGTAGGAAAGATACGCCTACAGAAATACAGAAGGTGATATCTTTGGGTACTAGAACTCTTGTATCTTCTTAAAAAGTATTCTTTTCTCAATTTTACACAGTTTCTATAACAAGTACTTATTAATTTTTCAGGGGAAGCTTTTTAAAGCATTTTTTTGACTTATTTATTTTATAGAGAGAGTGAGAGAGAGAGCACATTCATGTGAGGGAGGGAGAGGGAGAAGAGAATCTCAAGCAGACTCCCCACTGAATGCAGAGCCTGACTTGGGGTTTGATCTCAAGACCCTGAGATCATGACTAGAGCTGAAACCAAGAGTCGGATGCTTAACCGACTGAGCCACCCAGGCGCCCCAAGGGAAGTGAACTGTCTTAGTCAACTTGGGCTGAATAATAGAGTACAATAATAGAGTACAATAGTCTGTTGTACTCTATTTATTTATCTATACTCTAGCTAAAACACCAGACATTTATTTCTCACAGTTCAGAAGTGGGGAGGTCCAAGGTCAAGGTGTCAGCTGATTTGGTCCTGGTTTGCAGACACCTTGTTGTATCACCACACAGTGGAGACTGAGAGAGAGAGAACAAACTTTCTCATGTCTCTTTTAAGGGCACTAATTCCATTCATGAAGGCCCCATCTTCATGACCCGATCACCTCCCATAGGCCCTACCTCGCAGTAGCCCATCGGGCATTAGGATTTCAACACAAGAATTTTTCAGGGACACAAACATTCAAGTTCATAACACTAGTAACACTGACAACAAATAGTAACTAACACAGGGGGTTGTTTGAGTATTAAATGAGTTAATATGTGTAAAGCATTTAGGTCGATGCCAGCTCACCCTTAGTGCCCATACATGCTAAGTAAAATAAACCAGTCACAAAAAAACAAAAATGGTATAATTCCACTTATGTGAGGCCCCTAGAGTAGTCAGATTCCTAGAGACTGAGCGTAGATTGGTGGTTGTCAGGAATTGTAGGGAGTGGGAGGAATGGACATTATCTTGTGATGGGTACAGTCTTGCCACACTGATGGATACTGATGAAAGGAGTTGGGGACGGTGGGATGCACAACAGTGTGAAGGTACTTCACGCTATTGAGCTGTACTCTAAGAAATGATGGAAAATGGGAAATTTTACGTTCTGTATATTTTACCCCAATTAAAAATTTTTTTCTAGAAAGCTAAGGCTCTATTCCAACTTGGTCCATTTTATAGATGGGAAAAATAAAACAAGAGGGAAGAAATTTGTCCAAGTTCTGTAGGGCATCTTCTGAACTTTGTAGGGCATCTATAGAGTTTTCAGCTTTCAGGCGCTCCCATCGTAAGCATCTCACCATGCTGAATGGTGAATGACTGGAGAGTTTTAAAATAATACCGATTTTTCCAACAACATGGTCTCTACTGCCCAGCTGACTCCTTAATCTGAGCTCTACCGAAGAATCAGCCGTCAGTTCCAGTGCTGAATATAGTGGGCTTCCTGAAGCATGGGATATCTGTACTCTGTAGGAGATTTTTACGGGATTTTTCGTTGGTAATTTTGACTAAATTCAGCTTTTATTTTATATCATGACCCACTAAATTATTCCTTGTTTTGGTCAGACAGAAGCCACACCAGGTATCTCCACAAAAGAAATTTAACATAGAGATTGGTTAAACAATTTTGGAGGACCGAGAGAAACAAACAGGAAAATTCAAGTCCTACAGACATTTTAAGAGTAGGGGACAGCATGCCATCCTGGGGCTGGGGCCCAGAGCGGTGGCTCTAAAACTGAAGCTTCATTGCAATCCCTGGAGGGCTTGTTTGAACTCCCAGTGCTGGGCCCCACCCCAGAGTTTCTGATTCATTAGGTTGGGGTGGAGCTTGATAATTTGCATTTCTAATTAGCATTTCCCAGGAGATGCTGAGGCTACTGGTCCCAAGACCACACTCAGGAACCATGGGTCTGGTGGGAAGAGTTTGGAGTTATCAGAACCTAGAAGCTCCGAAGAGTGGCCTTAGAGCTGGGACTCAAATCTCTTGGGAGGGGGCCGGACCTGGCTGGAGGTGGTGTCTTGGGATCTCAGAGGAAAGATCCCACGGCGTCTGGGAGTCTGGACTTGGACCTCTCAGGAGGGGGGGGACTGTCTGGCTGGTGCTGGTACTTCCAAGGAGGTAGAAGGAGGATGGTTCTGGAAGTGCCCAAACTAGCTGGAGGCTAGAGCCATTGGCCACTACCAAGGTGTGAGGAACTGCAACGAAGAGGGCGGAGCCAGTCCCTTCTCCCTCTGGCCATCCAGTCTCCCTATAGTGCCATCTACTGGCAGAACCCAAAAGGAGTGGTGGCAAAGCCGAAATACTGCTGAGTGCCAGGCCCAGCATCAGAGAGCAGAGTATAAAATTTGGAACTGAGAGAGAATAGGTAAATGACCCTGAGCTCCATGAAGGGCACTCATTCAGCATACTAACGGTACTCAGTTAAGTCCTCAGCTGGGTTGTGGAGCCAAGTTATGCAAATGTATGTTTTTAAGTGTTAGACTAACAGTCACTATGCAGAGATGCTCAGACAGTGAGACAACCAGCAACATCTTCCATGTCACTCCCATTCTTGCAAGGCACCTTCTGAGTGGGATGGGAAGGCCAAGTTCCTGAATTTATGTAAGTTCAATACATAGATGATGCAACTCCATGGTACACATATATTCCATAAAAATTAGATTATATTATACATAATACTGTATACCTTCCTTTTTCATATTAACAATACACTGTGCTGTGATCATCTTTCTCTTCCAGTGAATACATGTTTACTTGGGTTTTCTTTAAATGGCTGTATAACATTCCATTAGATGAAAGTTCCCAAATCTTTTAATGCCACCTCTTTGGGGGGGTATTTAGACATTTTCTGTTATTTTGTTACTACAGTGTTCCAGAGCTGCTCTTGTCGTCACAATCCTTGCTCACTTGTCCAGTTATACCCTTAGGATGAATTCTGGAGATTATATATATATATGGATATACATATATCCATATATATATATATATATAGAGAGAGAGAGAGAGAGAGAGACATTCTTTCAAAAAACTTGGTAAATTCATTTTCCCAAGGCTCTCATAAATTCTAAGCCAAAAAAAGTATCAGTAATTAAAGTACTAATATTGATTATTGCTAGCACATTTGGTTAGGTAAAATTTATGATCTAGCAGAGTAGCACTTTTATAAGGTAGATGGATGTCACAGGGAGGATATATTACAGAGAATTTGTATAGTAGCGTGTCCATTCAATAGAACTTTAGGATAACATTTTACCATTATTATAATAGTTCATCTATATTCTTATGAGGTATCATCGATTGTGGTTATATAGTCTTTGCCAAGTCTTTGGTTGGATTTACCATTCCCCATTACTGAAATGTTCCTAATGGAATAAAGCATCTGCTTTGTGAAAGCTTTCAGACTCTTTTTTCAAACACACTGCGACTAAAAGTGGACACTACTTGAATAGCAAATGGCTTTTCTGCTTTTTGTTCTGGCGCTTTTTCCTATAACTGTTACTAAAGAAGAGTATTCGCAGCCCCACATCTCTGTCTTCAGAAGCATAATATTCAGTTTGGGAATTTATATAAGGTTTAATTTGGAAGGCTTCTCTCAGGTCATCTTATTTTCCAGTTTCAAAAACCAGCTTCTGAAATTGAGATTAGTAGGACGAGATCCCTAAATACCCCCGTGCAGACTCCTCTCTGTTAAACCTCTTCCAGTTCTGTTCTGCTTGAGCGTGAGACATGAGCGAGGTTCCCAGGAGACTTGGCTCCCAATCTCCGGAAAACAACATGCCCCAAACTAATAGGAACACAGTGCTCTTTTCAAGCCTTTCCTCAAGAACCGGTTTATCCACATCTGATGAGTAATTACCTGCTTCCAGGTGGGAAGGAGACATTTAATTTTAGGATATTCAGGCCAGGAAGCAAAGTGGTTTTTGTCAAACCCCCAGTTTGCTTAGAAGCAACTTGAGGCCCGATTCTGTAATCCCACGTGGGTGCAGGGGTGAGACATCGCGGGTGCTTTCGTTCTCATTTTAGACCCACGATCTCTGTCACAAGATGGGTCTCTTCTTGCAGGCTCGCCCCCGCCACTTAAACGTGCTGTGTGACGTGTCTGGGAAAGGGCCCCTCACTGCGTGTGGCTTCGACCTCCGCAGCCTGCAGCCTGATCAGCAGCTGGAGAACCTCCTGCAACAAGTGAGTGCCGAGGACTTCGAGAAGCAGAATGAAGAGGCCCGGAGGACCAATCGGCAGGCGGAGCTCTTTGCCCTGTACCCATCGGTGGACGAGGTGGGTGCGACCCTCTCCATGCTGGAGAATTTCAGGGAGGAAACAGAGTCTCCAGGAGAGTATTACCGTTTGTCATGACCGGCTAGCGCTGTCAGGATGCTTAATTGTATGATTTCTGGGCTGTTCTTTTCACTTATCCAACAGGATAGCAAAGTCGGTTATTGATCAGTCCTGCCAATGAGATTGTGGTAATAACCACCAGGATTTTCGTTGCTCTCTACAAAACACTTTCACTGATTTTGTCTCATTTAATCCTCACAACATTTCAAGGGTCTGCATGCAGTGATCTCGCTCAGTGAGTCAAACCATTCAGTTATTTGGGGGTATGTTTTGTGGATCATCCATCAAGGTGTGTGTTACTTGAACTTTGATATCCTCAAGTGCTAAGATCTTTTTAAAAATAATATCTATGAATAACCTGAAGAGAATTGCTTTGAAAACATTCCAGTCTAAAGTGATCATGGTTATGCTCTTAGTGCATCAACTTCAGGATCCTGATTGTCCACTTCTTTATATATTGGAGCTGACCGAGAACAGTTTGATCATTTAGGCTTTGCCTTGTGGTCACTCCCTGGGGTACTTTGGATGGATGGGATGAGAAATGACCATTATTCAAGCCTGTTTAGGCTCCTCATACTTAATAGGAGGCTCTCTGTCTTTCCTCTGTCAGAATGTCTTTGCTTCTGGTTCTTGCCAAAACTGGCTACAGCAATAGGCTCTGCTGTCCAAATTTTATTGAAATTTCAGTTGCAAGATATACGATTTAGGGAGCATTTTTGCTTCAAAGATAAACCATCCATCCATGCCTCTACATGTTTGAAATTTTTTAATGTTCAGATCAAGCAGGAAGACCATCAGGGAGCAGGCTTCTTAAACCTTGTGAATCCCCCAGCCCTGGGCATTGTATTTGCTGACTTACCCTGGGATGAGCTTACCACTGGGCAGCAAAAGCATAGTAAGGGAGGCAGCAGTCAAGAGTTGTGATATCATGTCCACTGTGCAAATATTATTGAGGACACAGACCTATTCCTCACCGAGCATCTGCCTCAATGAGGATCCAGAGGGGAATTATCTGTCAAGCCTTCGGACAGAGAAGAAGTTGCATCCACTGGGGAAATAGGAACACTTAGGAGACTGTGAGCGTCTTGTAATCTGCTCTCCTAAAGTCTTTACTTAGGGTCAAATTTCTGTTCGCTGCTACTAAATCTTTCTTTTCTTTTCTTTTCTTTCTTCCTTCCTTTCTTTCTTTCTTCCTTTTTTTTTCTTTCTTCTCCTTATATTCCAGCCCCCTTGATTTTCTCACCTATTTATTTCATTTGCAGCGGCCTCAAATTCTTTTCTGAATGAGGCAGGTTAAAAATAAATATGAATAATGTGGGCAGTGTCATCACCTCCATTCTTCAGGTTGCAGAGTAAGAGTCAGGGAGGTTAAGGAACTTGTTCAAGATTCAACAGGAAAATTGAAGTACAGAGTGGGGATCCCAGCCTCTTAACCTCAGACTTTATGTTTGCCTGTTTATGTATCTACACAGGACTGCCTGGTATATTAGCACACATAACTGAAATCCAAAGATGATATGAGCAACCACATTATATATCACAACTTTTCAGTTTCCATATAAAACTAAATTTTTTTTTTACCAGCTTTGTCAAGAAATGTTAATCTGACAGATTTGACTTCCACTTACATTCCTTTTCTTCCCAGTTCCATGGTGGAGGCGCCCGTAAGTGAGAGAGTGTCCCCAAGTGGATGGCGGGAGAGAGAAAACAATGGGTGGGGAGACATCAGCTCACTGAAGTCCCCCTCGGGGGATTAAGTGGGAGGGTGGCCAGTCTTGCGTTGATTGCAAGAAGAATCACAGACTCTGTGGAAGGAACTTTGTTTTATGGTCTCCGAAACAAGGCAGACACTCGATTGGGACTGAAAGTTATAATCTAGCAAAGGTCCTCATAGGCCTGCTTTATTGAGTGGAGAGGAATGCTTTGTAATTATTGTACCAATTATTTGTAAATTGGTATGTCTAAAATGCTGGAGGGCCCCTGTGCCAGCCTTTAAGATTCTGAAGTTCATCCACACGGAAATGGCATTTGTCCTTGTAATTTGCACTTTCTCCAAAGGGAGTCCTGTGGAAGAACAGTAAATTTCTGGCTACCTTGAGGTGATCGCCCCTGCTGATTTTTTGGGGGGAACACATTAATGAAACTATTTAATATTACCATGACTTTATTTCCTGGTGAGGGGAATGAGAATATTATATCCAAATTATGGCGAAGCCTACAGAAGAGGTAAAAGTAGAACGTAGCCACCAAGCGTCTGTGCGGTGAGTTCTTTCCCCAGTTCACTCTCGGTTCTGTGAGAGGCATCCTATGTGTCGGTCCCTAAAAAGATGCCACTACCCTTGAGATCACAGAAGAGTTTGCGTTCAGACTCCCTAGGCTGCAAGTGACAGAACCCAACTAAAAATCAATTAAGAAAAAGAAGTGGTGGTGGGGGGTGAGATGTATCTGTTCACATAATGCCATCGCGGGCAAGCAGATGTAGGGCTGGCCTCAGGCTCCCACTGGATCCACTGATAGAAGAACATCTTTCCTACTGTCTGTCTTTCTCTCTTACTATCTCTCTCCCTCCCTTTCTGTCTCTGTCTCTAAATATATATGTATACACTCAGGAAGATAGAACAGACATCCGCTTAAAACTTCATATTCTTCTCTAGGAACTAGTTCCAATTTCAGATAATTATAAAGGCTCAAGAAATGCATATAGATTAGAAGAGACTTAGGAAATGCGTCAATATGTAAACCTTGTTTGGATCATGGTTTAACAAACTACCTGCCAAAAAAAAAAAAAAAATGGAGACAGTGGGGAAATTTGGAACTGATTAAATATTTAATGACAATAAGAAGTTACTATTAATCTTTAAGAATCATCATGATATTACAGCTGTGCACTTTTAAAAGTCTATCTTTTAGAGATTTACAGATGAAGTTATATGATGTCTGGGGCTTTGCTGTGCCAAGCAATCCACTATTGAGTGGAGAGAGGTAGTAAGTGGGAATATAGGTGAAACCAGATTGCCCACGAGTTGAACGCGTTGAAACCTACATGATAGGTAAAGGTGGTTCATTAGATTTTTCTCTCTACTTTTGTGTATGTTTACATTTTCCCAACGGAAAGCTTTTAACAAGGGATCCCCAAGGTTCGAATCCAGACCAGAGAGGTAGCGTTAGAAACGCATGAATGTACGTTGACTTTCTTCTCCAATGGCAGGGGGCTTCCGTTTTTGATGTGTCTACTCTGATCACCCTGCAAGTGATTTGAGCTTGGTCTGAGGGAGCTGAGTTCAGTGTGGGCATCAAGCAGTGCCTCCTCTGAAAAAAGCTCAGCCCTTCCACCGGACAGGATGGCCCTCTGATCAATACAGGATCGGGCCTTGGACAATAGAGGTTAGAGTAGAGGTGGGTTTACCACTTTGTTTCACCAATCCGGGTGCAGAGTTACTGGGAAGGTGGATTCTACTGTTACTTCTAAAAATGTTACCATTGCTGTGGGGTATTTGTGGGGGGAGCTCCCATCATTTACAGCCCAGGAAAATATAATTAGACCCGACTCTATTCTTTGGACCCTTGTGAACTGCAGACCACCAGTGTTCAGATAGTCCACAAGAGCAGGAATTAAAGTTGTCAGGGCTTTGCATTGTTATTTTTGCATACGTGAATATAATTAAGATCCTGTGATAGTTCAGATTTGAATGTTAAAAGTTACCTTAGGGACTTGATGTTTCTTTTTAAGTCTTGAGTCCCAGTGGGGTAAAATAGAGTCCCAAATGTGGTTAAAAAAAAAAAAAGTTGTATTTGTCATTGCTAAGTCGTTACTAATGTTCTTAGTTTCCTGTACTTAGAACTTCAGCAAGCTCTAGCTGGATATGTATGTGTAGAACCTATACATTCAACCTCAAACCTGTTTAAGAAAACGGTCAACTGAGAAAGACTATTATAAGTATTGATGGTTTACATACAGCCTGCTGTGAGCTATTTTGATTCAGGCTTCAAGTCTGAAATTCACTATTTAATAGTAAAACCTTGGCAGGAGAAATATTCTGAATGTGTACTTAGAGCAGCCAAAAAAAAAAAAAAAAAAAAAAAAAGAAAATGAAAAAAGAGAAGCCAACAATACCAACAATAGGTATAAGATTTTTGCAATGCCATCTGGTGGATGTTACTCAGTCATATTCATATTCCCATTTCCTTCCTTCCTCCCTCTGTCTCTTTGTCTTAAATGCCTCGCTTTCCAAAAGTAGAATTTGTTTGTGGTCAAGGTGACTTTGAAGCTTGGGATTGAATAACAAACTCTCTTATAAAAATCAAAGTGTTATCCCTCTATTAGAACTAAGGCAAATGCAGGTTGAGCTCTGGGCGGCAGCCCTCCCTTCCCTGGACTCATTCCAGCCAAGAAGCCCTCATGGAAATTCACTCATGATTTCTTTACCATGTGATTAATAATAGGAGGATGCCGTGGAAATACGTCCGGTACCAGAATGTCCTAAGGAACATCTGGGCAACAGAATACTGGTCAAGGTGCTGACCCTGAAGTAAGTCTCAGTGAACATACTAACCACTGCACAGAGATTTATCTTGCCTTTTATATATAAACTGCATCTCTATAGACAGAGCTTGAATGGGGAGGGTCTTCCAGCGCCGCTATAACAGTGTGTGGTTGTGACGTGGCGAGAGGAGCAGAGTTTGGAGTCAGCTAGACCCAGATTCTATTTCTCCCAAGCCTTGGACAGTCCCTCCTCTGTCACAGGGAAGGCACACCGTGAAGTTAGTCACGTAAGGTAACTGAATGAAACGGCATACTTACAAAAGGAACATGGAAAGCTCTGCAGGGAAAAAAACTGAAAAGGAGTGAATGGTGTACTTGAGTCTGCGCTGACTAATTCATGAGAGCTGATGGTGCCTTTTTCTTCCCAGCTCTGTGTCCAGTGATGTCACATCCATCCATAGCTTGAAATTGGCCATGGTGGGATATTTACAACATAGAAATCAGAAAATGCTACATATTAGAGCTTTTGTGGCCCCCCCCCCCCAGAAACTGTTAACTATTGAAACACAACCTTAAATATGACTAAAACCCAGTCTCAGTGCCAGGGGACCACAGAGGACCAGAGAGAAGTGTGACTCTAGCGAACTATTTTAAGGGGGTACCCACTGCTGGCGAGGGCCAGTTCTTGCCATCCAAGGACACAAGCCCATTTTGGCCAACTGTCTGTTTTGTTTTTGTTTTTGCTTTTTCAAGAGAAGCTGGAAATTCAGATTTTTCTGCGTGATTTCCTGACTTCTTAAATACCTTCTCATTTCCTTTTTGAATATTCTACAACTGAATGTCTGCCAACTGGATTGATCTGGTGGGCCAACTGTTTGCCAAATCTACTTTACAGCAATTATCTCCAAATTTTTTTTTGATTGTTTACTTTTAGAGTCGGAAGAAGTCCTATCGCCTCTGTATACATGTATTAATTTTATACATGCAGATCAAAATATTATCTACATTATCAAATATACATAAATGAGACATTGAAACGTATAAACTAAATAAATCGAAATAAATTACGGTAGCTTCTTCCAGCACATGAACAGATTGTATTGCATATCCAGTCGGGAATGTTTGCATGCCTCTCTTGCAGACTGCTACTTTCGAGAATTCTTCCTACTTCAAATCACAGACTCTTGAAAATATTCAGGTGTAAATGCCCTGTCTAGGCAACAGTACATAAGCATCATATTTTTTCATACCCCCATTAGGACGGTCATCCATCTCTTGAAGTCAATTCATGGACCCCTCAAGCAGCACCTAGTTTGCAATCAGGGCATCTGGACTCTGAATTCAAGGCTGTATTTCAACCCTGGGAGCTTCTCTGGGAGTTTGAGTTCTTACCGATAAATGACTGACATTGTTACACCAGATGGTCTCAAAGTTCCTACTTGCCCTAAACTTCTGTGATTCTAATGCATAGCTTCCCCAGACCTCTCCTGAGAACACAAGGAGGCAGAACCGCTCACCCAGTTGTGGGGGCTCTCTTGATATGGTAGCCCCTCCCCCTAGCCAGTTCTACCAACAGGGAGAGGGGAGTGAGGGCCTTTTGTCTTGTGCAGGGAGATGAGCAGCTCATAAATCAGCTCTGTGTCAAGTCTGGGCTACAGAAGGCAGCCTCTAACCCTTGCAAGCCAGCCTGGAAGTGGGAGCCTTTTGGCCCTTGAGCACTGGGACTGAGTGGAAGTGGCCTCTAGTCTCCTCCGCGTTGCTCAGGAAATCACCCTATTGTCTGAGGCACTCAGTCACTCCCACAGGATGCACATCAGGCCCCTCGTAGGTGCGATAACTATGCTCTTCGGGATTGGAGGGATTCTCCCTTATGATGTCACTTTGCCACCAAGTCTTCTAGATCTTTCCAATAAATAAACAACAGCAGTTCTCACAGGTGGGAAAACATGGCCACTAAGAGAGAGACATGTATTATTTAAAAAAACAAATAGAGCCATTTGGATTTCTCTTAATGAAAATTGTCAGTTTTCTGGCAATGTTTTTCCCCGTTGCCAAAGCAGGAATCAGGTAGAATTGAGGTGTTTGCCCAGTGCACTTGGCCCACTCAGGTGTCTTAAATAGTATCCATCTCAACATACACCTGCAAGATGGACCAAAGAGATTGTCCCAGCTATAACTCCGCTAAATAAACCAGATTTTTAAAAAAAGCGAGTTCTTGTAGGTAAACCTACAATGTCAAAAATACGAATAGTAAAAATGTAATGGTGATGTTAAAGACCCCATTTCCCCATTGACATGGACATGCAGAATTTTTATTTCTACCTTACAGATTTTATCAGCTCGGGGATTTTTCAGAATCTGTTGCGGTCTCTAACTGTCACTGTTTTGCTTTTGAGAGACATGTAAAACCTCAAACATGTAGAAAGAATCAGGCTGGGATTGATTCTGCAAATGTCTGTAGCACCTGGGTAAAAAAGGATGGCAACAAAGTATTTTTCTCTTTTGCATTTAATGTGGGCAAATCTTTTAATGTGAGATTTAACCCGATCTTCTGTAAAGTAACCTCAGCTCAGCGGGGTCTCCTTGCTGGTGAAACTGGTGTGCATCATCACGTTTACTCAGAGAGATTGATCGATTGATTGATTGGTTGATTTCAAATTTATTTGAGAGAGAGAAAGTGAGTGGGGGGCGGGGCAGAGGGAGAGGGGGGGAGAGAGAGAGAGAGAGAGAGAAGCAGACTTCCCGCTGAGCAGGAAGCCCGACTCGGGGCTCTGTCCCAGGATCCGGAAATCATGACCTGAGCCAAAGGTAAATGCTTAACCCACTGAGCTGCCCAGGTGCCCCCTCAGGGAGCTTGTTTTAAATGCAGATTTTGGGAGACTTTGCACCCTCATTTCCTCCAAGAGATTCTGGTTCACCAGATCGCAGGGGGGACAAAGAAACCTACATTTTGATAAACTCCTCATTTGCCTCAAAATGCTAGTTTCTGGGGTCTGCCCTTGGAGATACACCTGTAGGGAAAAAAACCTCAGGTTCTGTGATCAGAAAAGGCTGGGCTCTTTTTAGGGGCCCCTGGGTGGTGCAGTTGACCGAACGTCGACTCTTGGTTTTGGCTCAGGTCATGATCTCAAGAGTTGTGAGATCGAGCCCCGTATTGGGCTCTCGGCTGAGCTCAGCGTGGAGTCGGCTTGAGTTTCTCTCTCCCTCTGCCTCTCCCACTCATTTTCTCTCTCTCTCAAATAAATAAATCTTTACAAAAACAGATCCTCTTTTTAGACAAAGTTACCCAGGGATAAGGCCATTCTCTCACACATGGCTTGAAACAAAAATTGGCCTAATTTACATGACTTCTGAGGTAATGGTGGTCCAGGGCCTGGTTACTGGTGCACTCAGCTAGCAGGATCCCAAATCATGGGTTGTTAGCCTGAGAAACTTGGAACGTGCACATCAGTGCTTCATGTGTATCCTATACCATGTGGAAGGATTATGCCTTGGGTATGCAGTATCATCAAAGCCACCATTTCAAGGGGAATGGGCAATTAGGGCTGATATGTTTCTAGCTCTCACTGGGTCCCCACAGCTCAGTGTATATTGGCAGTGCTCCGCTCCTTCCCCAGCAACTCAGCAGCTCCCTTGGTAGTGGAATAGGAAAGGTCAGACATTCACCCACATAAATGGCCCCACTATAAATCTAAGCAAAAGCAACAGAACTTTTATTATTATTATGATTTTTACTCTCTGAAATGCCTTGTCCCTTAGAACTGAATAATAGAGATTCCTACCCTAGTAGTAAAGGGTAAACTGTGAACAAAAGCTTTACCTGAGACAGAGGCTTTACCATTGGAAAACACAGCATCTACAGTGATAAGTAGGGCCATGTTGGATCACACCATGGGTACCATGCTGCCCTCTCTCCCTTGTGTTGCCACCAACAAGTGCTTTTTAGGAGAATGTGCCATCCACCACGATCTGCAATGACTAGGAATTTTCCACGAACCTCCCATCTTTCTCCACTAATATCCCGTTATGATTCTCATCTGTGTGGAGTTATCCAAATATTTTGGGGAACGATGTACATTTTTAACCAGTTTATAGAGCTCGGCACTTTCAGGAAATTCAAAACTATCTAAGTTAAAACCCTATTTTTTCTTTCTCTCTCTGAAAGGTTTGAGATTGAAATTGAGCCTCTGTTTGCCAGCATTGCCCTCTACGATGTTAAAGAAAGGAAAAAGGTAAGGGGGCAAAGAACACCCCATCCGTGGGGGCACACATTGCTCATGATTTTGGGGGTTCATGGTTTTCAAATCCACTTCTCTGCAGCAAAAACACATCAGATTTGAAAGCAAATGACCTTTGACACAGCTGGTTCTATTGCCTTTGCCGTGTTTGCAGGAATGATCTGGCGATGTTAGTCGTTTATGTTCTTTGAAGAATCTTAAAGGGAGAGCCTGTTTAGGATCGAGAGAGAAAAGAAGTAGCAACATGTGGGGTGACACGTCAAACAAGGCAATTTAAATACATTTTTAACAAGCTCAGATATATATGTAAGGTTACCTCTGTTGGGGAGGTTTTGCCCTGTGAGAGAGTCTCATGGTGGATGGAAGGCATCTTGTGCAGGAAAAGTATTAATTTGCCATCAGGCGAGGACCTCACCAACTGTGATGCGCAAAATTTTAATGAAAAAGATTTTGAGTACCTAAGCCTCTTCTCCAGGAGTGTTTTAATGTTTAGTCACTTTGTGAACCCCAGAGGAGGACAAAAACAGCACAGCCACAGAGGACACTGTTGCCCCTTTGACCCGTAACCCCTCCGTATTTAACGAAGTGTGTATCTCTTGGAGAAATATGCCCAACCCCTGAGATTTACGTCAGCTAGGGTAGGTTTACTGCTAAAACTGCAAGCTCCTAAATTCCAAAGTGTAAGGCAGTAATTCAGGAAATACGGATGGGTTAATAAAAATGTAAATGTTTCGGGGAACCATCTCTCAAACAGCTCCCAAATATCTAGAAACTTCGACAAAATGCGTATCAGATTTTTCCACCACCACTAGTCATAAACCATGTCTATGATGACCCTTATTCCTCTGGCAACATTTCTTTGTGGGTTTTTGACTCTTTAAACATGGGTAGACCAGGAGAACAGCAGGTGTGACTTCTTTTTTGCCTTGTTGTTTACAGATCTCAGAAAATTTTCACTGTGACCTGAACTCTGACCAGTTCAAAGGCTTTCTGCGCGCGCACACGCCCTCCGTGGCTCCATCAAGTCAGGCAAGATCTGCAGTCTTCTCAGTCACCTACCCATCCTCGGACATCTACCTAGTAGTCAAGGTAATTAAACACAGTTTGGTTTGCACGTTCTGCATTCGGGTGCTCTCCTTGTTGCATTATTCCCAGAGCATGTTTGGGGTGAGAGAGGGGTCAGAACGTATCCACATTTTCTCTGTGAGATTCGCTTTGTTTCCTTTTCAACTGGCCCCTTTTCCTTTCCAAGCAAATCCTGTGTGGGACACTAGCACAACTCTGGGTTTGGGAGTCATACAGTCTTGGTTTTGAATCCTGGCTTTGAAACTTCAAAGCCATAGGACTTTGGGTGATTACCTAAACTTTCGGAGACTTAGTTTCCTTACGTGTAAAGTGGGGATTATAATACTGCCCTCAGGGGGCAGTTGTGATTGCAGAAGAAAGCCTGGCCCATTACTTTATTCCTGACCAAGCTTTATTCCTGACCAAGCTGTTCTTCCTACCCTTAGCTGTCCAGCTCTGAGAGCTGCTGTGGAGGAAGTCTTGGATAGAGTTCCCTAATACTATTCATGTTCTTCTAGACACCTGTAGAGAAATGTTCCCAAGTCCAGGCTCTGATAATTTAAGGTGTGGGCTGTGGTTTCCAAATTTCACTCCCCCTTTATATCACCATGTCACAGACTATGACTGTGTGTGGTGCAACTCAAAATCTATGGGACAGTTCCAAGGAGAAGGACTTTGCATTCTCGGCTGTACGCTGCTGATATAAGAAACCCAGAGGCTTTCTCTGCACACCAGAGTGACTGGTTAGAGGTTAACAACAAATGTTGACTATTTCATTTAAGCCAAATATTTAGTCCTATTGACTGTTTACCCCAAAATTGTAAAAAAAAAAAAAAAAAAAAAATTTTAGGTGTTTTGATTTCACGTCTATGCAGAGTTCCAGGTTTGGAGCATTTTCTAGTTGACACAGTGTTTTACTTCCAGAATCCCGTTGATTCCCCCATGATCCCGAGAGAGCAGCCTATAGATTCCCAAGAATTTAAATGACTTAGAGGTCAGTTGACAAGTGGCAGATGTCTTTGCATTCTAGCTGCCTTTCCACCATTTTACAAAGATTCTGAAAAGTTACTGGTACTCAAGGAGAATCTATGTAACGTGGTAGGAGGGATTAAAGTTAAAATTGTGTTGCTAAAAAGACACATCTGTTGTTGTCAAACTGAACGTGTGTCCTTTTCACTGCAGTATCCCTTAGACATAGAGGAAAGTTAGAGTCAAGCCCATCCTACAGCTAGTTAGATTCAATGTTCTCTCAGCCTGGGAACCCAAAGATGCCAACAATAGTCCCATCGAGCCAAGTTTCACGTAAGCTCTACTTCTTCGGGGATGACTTTGTTTTAGTTAATCTACCATAGTCTGCTAGGTGTCAGCGGCTACCTACAGGTTACTGTTACTTACTAAATATATTACAAAATTCTCAAATGTACAGATGCATTCATTTGGCAGTATCAGTTGTATATATGGATATAGTGAAGACATTTAAAGCTCAATAAGACAGTCCCTGGTTTGCTTCTGACTTCTTTTCCTTTACTGTAATGGTGTCATTGTTGCTTCTTTCTCTCTACAGATACAATAAATGGTGTGTCATATTTAACACAGCCAGGCAGATGCCATTCAGTAAAGAGGAGTTCTTTCTAATTCTTCTTCCCAGGCTGAACACCGGGTTCTTAACTGTATTTTGGGTAGAGTTTCCTAGTTTAGTATTGTATATACTATCGCTTCTCGGCCTTTTGGCTAAGATCAAGTGTAGTATCGTATCTACTATTGCTTTAAGGGATTATCCAGGCTTAAAGGTTTTGTTCCTCAGTTGAGGGATGGAGAATAAGGATGAAATTTAAAACGTCAAAAATAAACCTGTGGAGGCACTGAACCAGCCCCTCCTGAACAGGACAGAGGGCAGCCTTTTATCTGACGAAAATCCCCTGGTAATCCCCACACACCCCTCTCCTCTGCCTGCCACGCTTATGAGGACCCCTGGGTTTCTTTCACACATGCACATGAAGGGACATACAGTGAGCCCTCAGAGCAGCCTGCAGCCCTTCTCAGGAAGTACCTGGAGTTACCCTTCTGCCCAGCTGGGGAAGGGAATAGTCTCCGCTGGTCTGGTCAGATCGGAGTCTCTCCCTTTCAGATTCTGGAGACCTCTGTTCTGTGGGTTCCACGCTGCACAGTACTTGTGCTTGAAGCCATGGCATGGTCATTGCTGCTTCAGGGTCTCCATTAAAAGGTCCTTTATCTCTGCTCAAAGTTCATTTTAAAGACCATATCTTTATCTGTTGACTACATGGAAAAACTAACGTCTTCCAATTGGCTCTATGAGCGCCTGACTATGAGCTTCAGTAGAATAGGGATCAAGTGTGGCTTGCTCACCCCCTTACCTCCCCAGCAGCTACCACCTAGAAAATAAAAATAAAAATAAACACTCTGTCCCTGTCCGGTAGTGCCTGTGGACCATGTGCACCTCATGGAATATGTTAAACCCAGATTTCATGTGACAGGAACGTCGCATCCGACGTCTAATCTCAATAAAGGCTAATGGGACTACCTCCACTTGTTTTTCTCTTCAACATTTTCTTGGGGCAGAGGGTTGGTAAATTTCAAATCTCTACTTTTTTCCCCTGTCAACAGGGTGGCCACACTTGTGGCCAGCCAGATCCTTTACCTGAAGCAAACTGGAGGAAGATACTCGACAGGAGTAGCATTAAATCATATTTCCAGCCAGTTAGCCAAGTGAAAAGCTGCCCCATTCCACACCTTTCGGTTTCTCTCCGTGTCTGTTAAATCCAGAGAAGCGGCCCTAATAGGAAATACAAGGGAGACAATTACAGATAATTTATTCTGTTCATTTATTCATTTTGTGGAAGGTTTTAGTCCCCAACCTGACTTTTACGGAGGCCATATTTCTTTTGTACATTGTAAGCAATAATAAAGAAAATGAGCTTTTCACTTCTTACATATGTCTCATGGGTTCTGTTTTGTAAAATAACTTTTATTGCATTTTTTATTGTGGGCATAATACATGTTTATGGTTTAAAAATAGAAAATACACATAGCAATAGGAAGAAAATAAAAATAGCACATAATCTCACTATACAAAAATAGCTACTATTAACAGTTTGTGTATCTACTATCATCCTTTGAATCTGCCTTTGTGACTTTTTTTTCTACAAAACTGTGGTACTCTTCATGCTAATTTTTTTCACACTAATTTTTTTAATCAGAAAATATACAGCATGAGCATCTTCCCTTGTCCTCAAATACTGTGACAAAACCTCATTTTGATGGTTGCATTGATGCCCTTATGTGGATATAATTCATGAGTTTTGTTTTAATATTATTTTTGTTGGTAGATTGAGAAAGTCCTTCAGCAAGGAGAGATTGGAGACTGTGCGGAACCATACATGGTTATCAAAGAAGGTGATGGTGGAAAGGTATGATACTTTGGCTATTACTAAATGGTGACATCTTAGAATAAGCAGATATTTTTTGGAAGTTCCACAAAATAGTTAAGTAAATAATAGGTCCATAATATGTCCCCATATGAGACGTTGATACATTGTGTCTTAAAAAAGAAGAAAGGGAAGCTGGCCATTGATGATAACTTTTTAAAGAAATAAATTCTTGAATTCAACAAATGACATATACACCACTGTCTAAAAAAACTTGGCGAGGACAAAAGCCACATCCTGTTGTCTTGGTTCCAAGGCCCTGACCCAGGTTGGGAAGGCCACAGAGACCTCACGAAACTCTGCTGGGCTTTCTCAACAGTACCAGCCAATATCCAAATGTCTTTTCTGGTGTGGATATTGGAAAATAGGCGAAGGCTTCTGTACATCATAAATTCACTGGGACAGCATAGGTACTGAGCCTGTGAAAGGGACATCTTTTCTCAGCCCCCATTTGCAAAGGTTTCCAATGTGACTTTTAAAACGTGGCCTTTCTGGATGAAGACTCGGCTAATCAGCATCCTCCTCCAGACTCATGAATTTCAAATAAGAGTTCTTGAACTCAAGACATTTATTTTTTAAAAACCTACCTTCTCTTCTGAACTTAGAAAGAACACCCTGGAAGTGTTGTCAACCTAATAAGGAAGCGGTTAACAACCTTTACAGATTTTTCTAGAGTTTCCCAAAGCAACTTTTGAAAAACAGGCTCTCTTGAAAGCGTGATAGATAACGTATAAAATGTTTCATTCTAAAATTTTGTCATGCAAATCCAAGTCTTGTTGATTAACTGGTATAACAAGTCTTGGACTTTTTTTTTTTTTTTTTTAGCTAGAGGTATATTTAAGAATTGAATGTTGACTTTCTTTAAACTCTTCCATTTCTGATCTGTATTCTCTTGTCAGCTAGAATTCTAGCCTGAGTTGTATCATCTTCCTGCCCATTCGCTCTTTTTAATTAGGAGGGTAGGGATTTCGGAGATGGCTGTCATATTCATGGCAGAGACCGTTGACTTGGTGCTGGCGCCGTATTGTTTGTTTCTGCTTGTGTCCTTCCACTTTCCTCTAGAGTAAAGAAAAGATTGAAAAACTAAAACTTCAAGCTGAATCCTTCTGCCAGCGTTTGGGAAAATACCGGATGCCTTTTGCCTGGGCTCCCATAAGCTTAACAAGTTTCTTCAATGTCTCCACCCTGGACAGGGAGGTAACCGATGTGGAGTCCATGGTTGGTAAGATTTTCAACTGCAGTGGGAAGGGGAGGGGTCCCCAGTGTCCTAACTCTGAGGTCGGCTGCTTGTTAACGGGGGCTCAGGGTGCAGTAATGTGTGGAGAGTGGGAACGAAGAAGATAAATAGGGTGAAACACTATTATGACTGACTTACAAATGCTTGATTGGCTGGTGATCCCCAAAACAATTATCTTGAACATTTGTGGAACTTAAATATTCTTACAGTAAGACTTTTGGTTGGAATTTTCTGGACACTTCGACACTTTAAAAAGTTAATTTTCAGGAGCTGCCTCCTTTTCAAAGTAGAAATTTTAAAATAACAAAGTACAGCAACTATCTATAGTGGGTTAAACAATGCCACCATGATGGGCTTTTAAATCTAAGAAAAGCTGTTCTCAGGAAGGCTTCAAAAAGCAAAATTCCGGCTTCTCAGCAAAATTTCCAGTCCCTTCAAAAAAAAAAATTTTTTTTTTTTTTGCCAAGTGCAATGAAAAAGTAGATTCCAAAAGAGTATTTAGTTTCTATTCCAATTTATTGAGCATATTTCTCCTTTTCATCACCTCACCCTGGATCTGAGTCATTAATTTCCTGAACAGTGTGGGTATGGAAGTGTTCAGGAGGGTTCAGAGTTCTCGAGCCGACCCACCCCACCCGTGGTAGAGTGTCTGTTGTCCTGAGTGTCTTTGTATCCAGCAAATATGTGAGACTGTTCACATTTCTGCTGCGTTCCCACGCCCTGCCTTTTCCCAAATGCTGCCTTTAATGGGGGGACTGGAGGGAGAGGTATTTTGTCATTGCTGTTTCTCTTCTGTAATTATTGTTGTGTAATTACCAGTCAGAACTGCTGGGTTATTTTTGATTTACCAACAACAAACCTCACTTGAGTGCATCCTGACCTTCACACCACAATGGGTAGGCTTTATTTTTTTTTTTTTCATGCCAACTTCTAGGTAGACCCAGATAGCCTTATTTGAAAAGAATTATGCACAGATTTTAGAGGGCATGATAAACTAGGTAATTCAGCCATAGGGTAATCTCCAGGTCAAGGATAAATTAACCTGACTATAGAGGCTGCTTCTTAAGAAGCAAACAGAAAATGCAGTGTATAATACTGGGGCAGTACGGTAAGTTTAGGTGGACAGTGGTAGCAAGAAATTCCCATTCAGGGGCACCTGGGTGGCTCAGTCAGTTAAGTGTCTGCCTTCGGCTCTGGTCATGTTCCCAGGGTCCTGGGATCAAGTCCCGCATCGGGCTCCTTGCTCAGCGGGGAGTCTGCTTCTCCCTCTCCCTCTGCCCCTCCGCCTGCTCACTCTTTCTCTTTCTCAAATAAATAAATAAATAAAATCTTTTTTAAAAAAAAGTTCCCATTCGGCATCACAGCAAGAATTAAGGATAAGGGAATATTCAAAGAGTGGGCTTGGCAACATTAGAGTTCTAAGCAATTTGACCGTTCACAGTGGAACCCCTTAATTTTGCAGTAGAAAAGCAAGAAGGTCTCCACCTCAGTCCCCAAAGGGGATAACAAATAACGAGGCCGAGTATCGGGGTCCCAGCCCAGGTGTGGGTGTGACTCAGGGTTCTAATCCCTGTTGGACAGGTCAGCCAAAGAACCCCGTTCTGCTGCCTGGTGCTCACAGGGAGAGCAGAAGAACGCTCAGATTCAGAACATACACAGGCTAACCCTGGCATGTTTGGGTCACAGTCCCAAACGCCTTCATGGGCATTCGACTACTTGCCTCTCCCAGTGGAGTGCAAATGTAAAAATACAACAAAAGCAAACAGTGTTGGCTAAATAAAGCTTATCTGCAGACCCAGTTCTGGCTGCAGTCCTGGACCCTGCTGGGTGGCTGTCCCTGATGTCCATGTGGGAGGGGACTGTGGCTGTTCATGGCTTCTCCACTCTGGTCATAGGAGGACGAGGAGCTCCAACAGGGGGACTGAGCAAGGTAAGGCCAGTGGAGGGAAATTTTCATCCAAAACAAGGATGGCCACGTTCAGTGTTCTTGTTTCATGACTTTAAACTTCTTTTTTTAAAGAAACGAAGATAACATTGTGTGTCAACTACGCTTCAATAATACATTTTTTAAAACCTGTCTCCTGGGGCGCTTGGGTGGCTCAGTTGTTAGGTTTCTGCCTTCGGCTCAGGTCATGATCCCAGAGTACTGGGATCGAGTCCCTCATTGGGCTCACTGCTCAGCGGGGAGTCAGCTTCTCCCTCTCCCTCTGCCCCTCCCCACCCCATGCTCTCTCTCTAAAATAAATAAATAAATCTTGGAGCGCTTGGGTGGCTCAGTCGCTGAGCGTCTGCCTTTGGCTCAGGTCATGATCCCGGGGTCCTGGGATCCAGCCCTGCATCGGGCTCCCTGCTCCACGGGAAGCCTGCTTCTCCCTCTCCCTCTCCCCCTGCTTGTGTTCCCTCTCTCGCTGTGTCTCTCTCTGTCAAATAAATGAATAAAATCTTAAAAAAAATAAAACCTGTCTTTTATATGATAAAGTTCATGACTGCTGTACCTTCACACAGAAAGGCATGCTTTCGAATGACAACTGTTTTCCTTACAGGGAGAAGCTCTGTGGGTGAGCGGAGAACTCTGTCCCAATCTAGAAGGCTTTCTGAAAGAGCCCTCTCCTTGGAGGAGAATGGGGTCGGATCCAACTACAAGACCACCACCATGACTGTTAACAGCTTTTTCAAGCAGGTATCTCCTCCCATTCCAGCGTGTCTGAATTTCTTCCCTGAATGGCATGGCTGTTGGAGCCCAAAGGGGAAGTACACGTCATGATTAAGGGAGCAAGTTAGTTAACTTCATCAATCCTCAATGTCATTATCTGCAAAACAGGAATGACGGTGCTTGCTCCATGGGGGCAGTTGGGAGTGTTAGATGGCCTGAGGTGTGTGAAGCTCTTCTCACAGTGCCTGGGATATAGCAAGAGCTAAATGAGTGTTGGGTCATTTCATTGACAGAAGGATTTGTTCCCACTAATGCAAACTCTTCTCTTTGAATGATCATGGTCAGCTCATTTATTGGGCTATTAAAACCATCTGGCTGAAACATCCCTTTCCCCGTGGTCTTGGGGTGTCCCAGCCCAGCTGTTGTCCTTCTCACCCCTGTTCCATCTGTAGGCTTGCCACATTTCTGCCATGTTTACTTGCTCATAGAGGGTGACCATTGCAGGTCGTTCTCTTTATTAGTTCAGTAGACATCGAGGTTATTTAAAAATCAGAGAACTTCTCAGAGTAATCAACTTCGTAGAGACAGAAAGTAGACTGACAGGTACCAGAGGCTGGAGGAAGATGGGAATGGGGAGTTGTTGTTTAAGGAGTTTCAGTTTCAGAAGATGAAAGATTTCCGGAGATGGGTTGCACAACACTGTGAATGTACTAAACCCTAATAACTGTACAGTCAAAAATGGTTACGATGGTGCTGTTCATATCATGTATGTTTTGCTACAAACAAACTAATTTGATATGACTTGGTTTCACTCTGCTTTGGAAGATTTTCCATAGCTCAAGCAGTCTTCATGAAGCATTTCAGGGGTCTCTTAATGATCCCAAATGCAAAAGGGATGCTGGGCGTGGGAGGTGTGACATGCCACATAAGAGAAGTATCATGGAATTAAAGAGTTTCTATTTGGGATATAGCCCTTTCTCTTGTATTACTTTGTTGGGGGGGGAGGCAAAGTACTTAACTGACTTTTCTTATCTGTACTTGGGAAATAAGACATACCTACCTCCCTAGCTACCTAGCTACCTCGCTACTTACCTACTTACCTTCCTAACTTCCCAGGCTATTGGATTAGAGCTCTTGCCCTTGAATCCCTGGCAGAGTACCTGTCCCCTGTAGGCACCTGGAGAGTATTATTTATGCTTAGCCTTCTTGATCAAGACAAATGTGAAGAAAATGAGGATAGGAAAAAGACAGAAAGATGCTTTCTCTTTCTTCAAATCTTTGAAGAAGGAAGTGACGTTATTCTGTATTGTTCCAGAGAGTAAAACAAGCATGAGTGGATTTAAGTTACAGGGGGAGAAACTTTTGGCCTAGATTTGCACTGGTCACACAAGCTTCCTTAGAATGTAGTAGAAGGATTGTTGAGAGGCTGGGGGACAGTAAGTTGGGAGTGGTAGAGAAGGAATGTTTTTTTCTTGGAAACGGCGTCTTTCATTCAGTAATCTGATCTAATTGCAGAGTTATGGTCAGTCTTTTGTTTCTTGTCCCTGCAATGTCCCTAGAAGCAAATTTTAATTGTCTGGCTTAGCCTGTGACAGACCAAATGGACAAATCAACCCACAGAATAGTAGCATTTATCAAGCACTTAGACCCAGAAGCACTCTTCTGAATGCCTTCAGTATTCAGTATTAAGTATACTCGTGTGTTCCTCTAAGTAATCCTTTGAGGTGGGGTCTATTATTATACTGTTTTACCAACAAAGAAACAAGCATAGAGAATGAAAGTCAGGATATAGAAGAACTACATAACATAATTGATGAGGCCTATCAAGTTGATGCACTGAAATCTCTCTCCTGGAAGGAATGAGTACACCTTCTTTTCAACTATCCATGGAGCAGTCTTTATTTTATTTTACCTGCTTTCCTCACAATAAGTGTACTACGTAATCACCATCAACCATTTCCCCCATCCCCCCGCCCACCTCCCCTGGTAGCCATCCATTTGTTCTCTATAGCAAAGAGTCTATTTCTTGGTTTGCCTCTTTTCTTCCCCCTATATGTATTTGTCTTGTTTCTTAAATTCCACATATGAGTGAAATCATAGGGTATTTGTCCTTCTCTGACTGACTGACTTTGCTTAGCATGATACTGTCTAGCTCTGTCTATGTCATTGCAAATGGCAAGATTTCATTCTTTTTTATGGCTGAGTAATATTCTATTGTATATTTCCATATTCCAATATTCCATTGTATACACACACACACACACACACACACACACACACACACACAGAACATATATTCTTTATCCATTTATCTTTTGATAGACACTTGAACTGCTTCCCTAATTTGGGTATTGTAAATAATGCTGTTATAAACTTAGGAGTGCATGTAGCCCTTTAAATTACTGTTTTTATATCCTTTGGGTAAATACCCAGTAATTTGCTTACTGGATCATAAGGTAGTTCTATTTTTAACTTTTTTTTTTTTAAAGATTTTATTTATTTATTTGACAGAGACAGACAGCGAGAGCAGGAACACAAGCAGGGGGAGTGGGAGAGGGAGAGCAGGCTTCCCGCTGAGCAGGGAACCCAATGTGGGACTCGATCCCAGGACTCTGGGATCGTGACCTGAGCCGAAGGCAGCCGCTTAACGACTGAGCCACCCAGGCGCCCTATTTGTAACTTTTTTGAGGAAACTCCCTACTGTTTTCCACAGTGGCTGCACCAGCTTGCATTCCTCCTAACAGTGCACGAGGGTTCCTTTTTTTCCACATCCTTGCCAACACTTGTTGTTTCTTGTGTTTTTGATTTTAGCCATTCTGACCAGTGTGAGGTGATATCTCATGGTGGTTTTGATTTGTATTTCCCTGATGATGAGTGATGTTGAGCATCTTTTCATATGTCTGTTGACCATCTCGATGTCTTCTTTGGAAAAATGTCTATTCATGTCTTCTGCCCATTTTTTAATTAGACTATTTGTTTTTTGGGTGTTGAGTTTTATAAATTCTTTATGTGTTCTGGGTACTAACCCTTTATCAGACATGTCATTTGCAAAGATCTCCCATTCAGTATAGATTGTCTTTTAGTTTTGTTGATTGTTTCCCTCACTGTGTAGAAGCTTTTCATTTTGATGTAATCCCAATAGTTTGCTTTTGTTTCCCTTGCCTCAGGAGCATATCTAGAAAGATGTTGCTACGGTCTGTGTCAGTGCATTTACTGCCTGTGCTTTCTTCAAAGATTTTTATGGTTTCAAGTCTCACATTTAGGTCTTTAATCCGTTTTGAGTTTATTTTTGTGGGTGGTGTAAGGAAGTGGTCCAGTTTCATTCTTTTGCATATAGCTAGCTGTCCAGTTTTCCCAGCACCTTTGTTGAAGATTTATTGACCATGTAATTGTGGGTTTATTCCTGGGTTTTCTATTCTATTCCATTGATATATGTATCTGGGAAGGAATATTTGACAAGAGGTTGAACTAAATTATTTCAGCATTGGCTATAATCCTTATTCCCATGAGAAGCGTGTTAGAATAAAACTTAAGGATCAAAGTCTTCCTGGAAATCATTGGCCCCCACCCCAGGAGCCATGGTGCATCAGCACTAACCCTGACTTCCCTTTTTGCAGGAGGGGGATCGCCTCAGTGATGAAGACTTATTCAAGTTTTTGGCTGACTACAAAAGATCTTCATCCTTGCAGAGAAGAGTCAAGTCGATTCCAGGTGTGGATGGCTCATCTTTTCCTCTCTAGTTGTGCCAAAGCCGTTTATGAGTAGACACATTATTTGTCTAATGCTACAGTTTATAAAATAATGTTTGCTAAGTGAAATGCGGGATTTTGCCTCAGGAGGTAAGAGTCTGAATTGGTCTACTTCTTTGAAAAATCTGTTAATATTTCTGTTTCTATTAAAGGAGCATCATGCTTTAGATCTGGCTCCTCAGATAATCAGATAATTGTATGAACAGAGCAGCCTCTTTCATCAAATAAAATATTATATGGAACTCTTAGTATAAAAGGAAAAGTGAAAGTGAGATGCATTGGTAGAAGATGAGATCGTCTTCCTTATTATCAGCTTAAAAGGTCCTGAGGCACTTCTGCAGCACCCTGGGGTACCAGGGAACCCAGTTTGAAAACCACCAATAGTTACTAAACTATGTGCTATTACAGTGTGGTATTTTTGGAAGAAAGTTTAAAGATCCATTTTTACTCATTGTACAATTCCTTGCTCTTTGATTTCTAGAAACTAAATCTCAAAAGATATCAAAACATGATTCTTTTCCAACTAGAGGAAACTAGCTAGGAATTCCAAAAATCTTGCACTCCCACAACTCATCCTCTCTTTCATAAAAGAAATATGGTACAACAGTCTTTCTTGATTCCCGTGTCACATGACAGCATCTTTACTGAAATAGTCCTGTTTTCCCTCTTTAGGCTTGCTGAGACTAGAAATTTCTTCAGCTCCAGAGATCATCAGTTGCTCTCTGACTCCGGAAATGCTGCCAGTGAAACCTTTTCCTGAAAACCGGACACGTCCACACAAAGAGATTTTGGAATTTCCAATCCGGGAAGTCTATGTCCCTCATACCGTGTATAGGTAGGAAACTAAGGCTCATGGGAAACCATGGAACCCACATTTAGAGTTTTGTTTGGAGAGTGCTCTCATTATTCTTCAACGATCTTCTTAACTTCCTAAGTTTTGGGGAAAATGAAATATGGTGTCTATGTAACTATGGAAAATTGCTAGATCAAGTTCTGAAAATGGTTTATCTAATTTTATTTAACCAGAATGTGTTACTTGAGTCATAGTTGGAATTTGGGATTACGTTGGACATACTCCTTCCAGAAATGAAATAATCTTCCTAGTCATTAGCTTGGTTTTCCTATATGTAGAAGGATGTATTAGGGAAAGAGCCACGTGACCAAAAATGTTCTCGTTGTCTAAAAGAAAGATTTTTAGCTCAAGACCAGCTCTGTCCAATAACATTTATAGCAGTGGTAGAAATCTTCATTATGTATGTTTCCCAGTACAACAGCCACTCACCACATGTGGCTGTTCGGCATTTGGATTGTGGCTAGAGTAATGGAGAAATGGAAATTTTGATTTTATTTAACCTTTCTTGATTTCACTTTAAATTCAAGTAGCTGCAAGTGGCTGGTGGCTACCATATTGGGCAGTGTGGAGCCAGACAGCAAAGGCCTAAGAGGTTAGGCTGCCTTGGTTTTTTGGAGGCCCTTTGCGGGGGGCTGGGAGGGAGCTGGTGCACATGTATCTGCCATAGGCATTGCCTTATATATTTTAGTTTTGATTTTGAGGTTTTTTATTTTTATTTATTTTTTAAAAGATTTTATTTATTTATTTATTTGAGAGAGAGAGCACGAGCCAGGGGAGAGGGGGAGAGGGAGAAGCAGACTCCCCGCTGAGCAGGGAGCCCGATGCGGGGCTCTGTCCTAGGACCCCGAGATCATGACCTGAGCTGAAGACAGATGCTCAACTGACTGAGCCACCCAGGTGCCCCTTGAGAAGATTTTTTAAATTGCGGAAAAAGAATGTTATAACAAGTACCTTTTCTCCACCATCCAGAAATGACGTTTGTTGTTTCTTATGTTTTGTACACGTGCACATGTGCATTCTTACTGGTTATATTGAAATCTCCTTTATCCTCCATCTTCAGTCATAGACTTCCACCTGACCTCCCAAACACCGCAGTTGTCATGAAGTTGGATGTTTCCTTTCTTCTATTTTCTCTGGTTTGAGACACGCACACACACGCGCGCGCGCACACACACACACACACACATACACGTACGTGAACCCTGAATGGTCTTATTTTTATATTCATTTAAAATGTACATAATAGCTTTACACTCTGTGTTACACTACACTTTTCATACAACGGTATAATTTCATACAACGGTATAATCTTCTTTGGTTATTATTGTGGATTCAGGAATTCTGTTATTTCAGTGGTCATGCTCAGTTACAGTCATTATCCTGTGTAATTACTCAGATTTTCACAAATTTAACCAAGTCCTTAACAGCTTGTGTTTTGGAAATATTAATGTAGATTCAGATAGCACTTTATCATTCTTTTTAACTGCTATATAGTATTCCTTTGTGTGAAGACACCATATTTTATTTATCCATTTCTTATTTTTCTATTGACAGACATTTATCAACGTGCCTAAAAGTGACATTGCTGGGTCACCAGGGATACGCATTTTCAGTTTTATTCATACTGCCCCTTTTTTCCAAAACTGTACCTGCTTGCAATCCTTCCAGCAGTGTGAGCTCATTCCCCCACATCCTCACTCACACTTCCCAATATGATGTGTGTGTTTGTGGAACTGAAACGCAGAGAATGTCAGAACTCACCCATTGCCCACCCCCACATCTCCAGATGCACAAAATTGAGTCCCGGAGAGGGTAAGAGAGTGGTTTGTTGAGGTCGAAAATTACAGACAGAAATACAAACAAGCATCCACTCAGTTAGAAATGGACCTTTTTCCTTCAGTACTAAAGTCCCTTCCAGTTATTTCTGAAATAACTTTTCTGAAGCAGCTTTTCATTGTCTTTTCTCGTTCCTTAAATACAAACTCAGCCCCAGTCCCTCTCCCTCAATGAATTAAGTATTTCTGGGATAGTGGTTTCAGTTCCCCATTCCCAAGAGGGAGAGGAAGGCATGAAAATGTTTGCTTGTGGATGCTGTGTTTGTATCTTTTTAGAAACCCTATCCTATAATTGGAAAAAGAAATGCTCTGGCATTGGAATAAACTTGCATCAAATGAATTCTGTAGTTATTCAACTTCTCCTCGGCATTTAATCACCCCGGGGAGGCATTTACAATGCTTTCTACTCCTTGCTGCAAACATTATTCCTTAATTACATCACAGCGGGACTCAGAATGCATTAGTACGCTGGATGATTCAGAGAGGTAGGAGTTCTAACGAGGACAAGTCCGAACAGACTGCTCTGAACCTGGCTTGGCATCCTGAGAAATGGACCCACAGGTGCACAGTGAATGTTCTTTAGCTCTCTTGTACACTCCAGACACGCCAAGGCCAGCCCATTAGAAACCAGGCCTTTAAGTTTACCTTCTTGGCTCCTAGGCCACCGTATTTTATAGCTTCAGTAAGGAAGGAGAGTTACAGTGAACTTGGCTCAGAACCTCACTCTGGGAAAACGTCAAGGAATTTGGAGAGCTTCTTGTCTACCTCTTGTGCTCTTGTTAAATGTTTCATAGTTCTGCAGCCGTCCCCACGTGCTTTATCGTGGTTTTGATTAGTTTGGTCTTAAGAGCAACCCAGCCCTGGATGAATCTTCCCCTTTCCCCATACCTCCAGTCCCATTTCACAAAATAGAAATGGAAGACTTGGGTCAGATCTGAACCCTGGGTCAGATCGGTGAGCTGACTGTTGGCCTTTGCTGACCTAGTCTGCTCATCTCTGCCCCAATCCACCCCTGCTTTTGTACCTTCTCATCTCCTTATACCTCAAGAAACCTGTAACCTTGTGGCTTTTCTAGCCCCTTCCCTTCTGATCAAAGTCTCTTTTCAAGCAGAGGTGTCTAAACCTCTTTACACTGTGGTATCAATAGTGGGTATGCCCTGAAGTCCTCTGTCCCACAAGTCTTATCATTTCAGCAGGGGCAGCAGTTCCTTTTTCTTTTAGAAAAGTTTTCCTTTGACTCTGTTGAATTCTGGACACCATGCTAAGGGTTTGGCCTGCAGGTTAACTCTCCCTGTTGACATTGCTGTTTCCGTGTCTCTGATCCTGGTCGCAGCTGCATCTCTTTAACAAAATCCAGGGAATGAAAATTAAGATTTACAGAGCTGGTAAATTCAGGCATAATTCTTTGTTTTATAGAGGGTCCACCTCCTGAATTTGAAATACGGCTTGACTTAGAGAAATTTGATTTGCCTGGAACTTGTGGGGAACGCATCTCGTGGGTCAAGCAAGGAATGCCTGCAGTGACAAACCCAGGATTTGAATTTCGAGTTTGTGTAATTTTCACCCGACCTGCAAAGCTCTCTCAGTGGGGGGGATCTCTCACGTGGATCCAATGGCAGATGTTTTCTGGCCTTGAATGTGAATAGTGCCCAGAGTCACATGTTACAGGATACTAATATGGGTGAGGCTTCAATTTACCACAGTGTGAGTAGAATTCAGTAGAACTTATTTTTACGTCTCTCACAGAACCTCAGATAAAATGGGGTTAGGATGGGCTGACATTGACTTCCGGTCCTCAGTGCCCCTCATCCCCTGACCTCTGTTGGTCACCGCCTTGTGGTATGTGAATACCGTTCGCACTGTCTTCTCTGGCGAATCCTCCTTGGTGCCTCTGCCTTCCTCAGAGTGCTTTAAGGAATCCTCTAGATCAGCCATGGAAGCCCTGCAGCGCGTGAGCCACCACGGGGCAGTCCACGCTCTGAGGGAAGAGGTGAATTTCTAGAGCGACGTAGTGCTGTTCCCAGGAGTGGCTAGCATCTCCCAAATCAGGGGCTTTGGCCATCCGCGTGCCCCGTGCCACCTGTGGGGGTAGCGGCATGGAGTCGGACGAGCGGTCCCTGGCACAGACCCAGCCCAGACCCCCGACGAAATCGCAAGCAGGACAGTGATTCTGAAAGCAGAACAGAACAGCTGGGAAAATGAGGTTGATAAACAGGATTATCCACATCTGACGCTGGCCCCCTTTCTCCACGGCCAGATGAAGAAAACACTAGTTGAGCCCAGCAGCACGTTTGAGCCCACTCCTGGCTCATGGCCCAGGGGCCCAGCAGCTGGTGTTGGGGATACCAGCTGCTGCCTTCTGGTGGGGGCAGGGCTGCCGCCAAGGCCCAGCCTGACCTCTCGGGGCACCTGGTCCTGTGGCTGCCACGGGGGTGTGTGCGGAGACCACAGGCGCTGAGCTTGTAATGAGCTTGTTAACCTCCTTGCCGTCCCTTTAGCTGGCGATTATATCAGAGAAAGGCCCATAAAGTGCGTTTTCATCTCTTATCCCAGCCCCCAAAAGCTCCGAGGCCTTTTTATCCAATTAGCAGACTTGCTGTGGAGGACCGAGCTTGCTGAGAACAAGTATATCAGTTAGAACATGATTTCTTTGATGGATAATGAGCTGTTTTCAGGCCTCCTCCTATTTAGCAGAACGCTCTCAGACCAGCAGTCTGCATTCCCAAAGCTCGCCTGATGCCTGGTTTAACAGGGAGGTGCCTCCCATATCACAGAGGGGAGCGGGCTGTTGAAAACTGTCAGACCTGCAGCCTACAGAGGTAAAAAGAATGGCGTAGGATAAGTGTGCGAGCTAATCCTGAATGGATGTCTGAAAGTTGAAATTTTGTGAATAGGCTCTATAAGGAAAGGAATGAACCAGAAATAATTCTGGATGAGGTGGTTAGGGAGGAGCCGGGCCATGCAGAGTAGAAGATGACCTTGAGAGAGACTTCTCTTTGGTCCACGGAAATGGACTCCCATTCTGAGCTCAGGTAGTTGTATGTCCAGACTGGATCTTTTCGGTGCTGTGTGTTGGGGCCAAGGGGGAATCTCAGAGGCCACTGTGGAGAATTATATATATATATATATAAAAAGTACAACTGTCCAGCCCCACCTGGAGACCCCCTGGAGAGAGGGCCCAGCAATCCCAGCTTCTGCTGGAATGGCAAGTGAGGTGAAATTTGGAAAGACCAAGTGCTGGAGCAGGAAATCACTCCACATGAGGACAGTGGTGGTGGTGGTGTTTTTAATAGCACCATACGCTCAGATGCTGTGAGTACTCCAACAGGACTGATAATTAACAATTGGTTTCAGGGGCGCCTGGGTGGCTCAGTCGTTAAGCGTCTGCTTTCGGCTCAGGTCATGATCCCAGGGTCCTGGGATCGAGCCTCGCATCGGGCTCCCTGCTCTGCGGGAAGCCTGCTGCTTTCTCTCCTACTCCTGCTGCTTGTGTTCCCTCCCTTGCTGTGTCTCTCTCTGTCAAATAAATAAAATCTTTAAAAAAAAAAAACCATCGGTGGTTTCTGATGTGATTGGCCCGGTTGTAAATCACCATCAAACAATACCTTCCTTAAATAGCTATCAAGATAATAACTCCCCATTCTTATGTGTTTCTCGAGTTGTTTGAATTTTATTTATCTTGGAACACATAGGCTATTCTGGCGGTTCTAAATTATTAAAGTACAAAAATGCAGAGTGAGAATTCTCTCTCCCACTGCTGGCTTCTAGTCATCCAACCTCTTGGGCACAACCTTTTAAGTATATGTACGTATACATCTATTTGATTTTATTCACGTATTTATTCCACAAATATTGAGTGCCTACAGTGTGCCAGGCCCTTTTCTAAACACTAGAGAAATACTAGTGAACAAAATAGATGAAAATCATGTAAATTCCACAGTTCTATTTTTGACCCTTGGAAACAACCATTTTTATCAATGTGTATCCTTCCAGAGATAGATGATGTCTGTACAAGCCAGTATAGCTCTGGTATTTTTCCTTTCACAGTGCAAGTATAGCAAAATCTCCACACTGTTCTGTTTCTTGATTTCTCATCGAACACTGGGTTTTGGAGAGGACTTCTGTATGAGTACATAAAATCGCCTCTTTTACAGCTGCACTGAATCTCATTTAGATGCATCATGATTTACTTAACCCATGATAACAAGCATCCAAGATGTTGCCAGTCTTTTGTAACAAATGATGTTACAATAAAAAAAAAAACTTATATAACTTTTCACACCTGTGTAAGCATGTTTATTGGATACATTTCTGCTTTTCATCCTTTAAAGGATGTTGAAAGAACTCTGCCTTATAAGACGACCCTAAAACCCAAGTCGTTGGTTTTACTAGCCTTAGCAAGCAGTTGCTTGTGGAAGACAAACCTTATTATAAACAAACGTTTTATTTGGAATGACAGTGCAACACAGGCAAAAGTGAAGTGAATTCCTAGTGCCTGAATTGTCCAGATACTTAAATCCTCGTACTTGACTTCGCTGTAGCAAGTTGGGCTCAGTAATAAATCCGGAACATCATCCCATTTCCTGATGCCTTACTCCAAAATTCAGTTGTTCTCCTTCTTTTCAGAATCAAAGAGATCGGGAGAGAGCCTGTGATCTAACATGACTGACTTAGCAATTGCAGGCTTTGCCAAGCCAGCCTTCCAGTACAACGTTCAGCCACTTGAGGGCACAATTTGCTCACTTTCTAGGTGCCCACACAACTAGTTATTTTTCTATTACAAAGCAGATGGCGTCGTGATTTATTAAAGGAAAACATACACTTTATTTTTTTGCCCTTGAAGCTCAGGATGGAGAAAAACTGAAAAGTATTCCAGTGTCCCGAGAGATTACTAGTTTTTTTTTTTGCAAAGACTTGTATTCTAACCTGTCACCTTCTGCCTTCTTTCATTAAGTAAGTCATGACCTTAGAAAGCGGACACTTTTCAAAGCTCTGTGTTGTACATCTGAAACTGATGTAACGTAGCATGGCAACTATACTGAAATTAAAAATTTGTTCAAGGAAGGATGTGAGGCAGTAATGAAATGTCATGGAAGTTGATATACGGTAATGTCCTTGACTTCACAAGTCACAACCCCACATTCATCTCTGTTTTAAGACTAATTCCCTTTGAGTGCACCATGCGTAAGTGTGACTGTCCTCATGAAAGACCCTGCACTGTCCACTGAACGGTGGTGTCATTTTTCCCGCGAACCTTTATCCAGCACTCAGCAGGCAGGTTCCTGCAGCATCCTGTTTGGACATGGGTGGGGAGCATAAGGTTGATGAGGCAGAAGCACTGGGGAAACAGTGATGAATATAAAGCAGACCTGGGCCTGCGTTTGATTATGATGATGAACAGCCTGCCTGGCTTAAGAGGAGCCTCCTAAAATTCAGAAAGCCTTCTTTGATTTTGAGACTTTTGTTTGTCTTTTTAATTATTATTTTAAAATCGGTTCTTTGAAGTGGCTTGTCTTCTGATGAGATATCCTTTGGGGGGGGGGGATTGTTCTCTCTTCCTTCCTGTGCCGCGCCAGGGGGGGGGGGGGGGGGGGGAACAGCTTCTCTCCTTTTTAGCTTTTTCATGCTCAGATCTGACATTCTCTTGTGCTGTATAGATGATCCAGAGGTGAGCATTCACCCAGGCTCTTCTCGTGACATGCTTGGCCACCTTTAAAGCAGAGGTATTTTAACAGCTCTCACTCATGATGGATGTCCTGTGGTTTCAAGGCCTCGGACGCAGGGCCCTTGACCCTTCTCAGCAGAAGTCACAATGCCCCGGGGCCAGATGTTAGAGGCTGCATCAGTGTCTTCCTAGGGGGACAAAGTGGGTAAGGGTTGGGGCAGGGCAGGTGGGCCCCACAGCCAAAGTAAAATAGACTTTACTATTTTAAATGTTGTTGCATTAAATTCAACTATTGATTGATAGTTAAGTAGTAGGGAAGGATTGAGTTTTACGGGTACTAAGGTAATTTTTAAAAATGCTAATCAGTCAGATTTTGTGTATCTTTTATAATTAAAAAATGAATTTCATTTATCTGCAAGCCTAAATACCAAAAGGGTTATAAAACTAAAAATGTGCCTATTTCACCTCATTTGTTCTATGTTCTTTGATGACCTTCAAAAGGTAAACTGGGGTTTGGGGGGCGCCTGGTGGCTCTGTCAGTTAAGTGTCTGCCTTCAGTTCAGGTCATTATCCCAGGATCCTGGGATCGAATCCCTCATCAGGCTCTTTGCTCAGAGGAGAGCCTGCTTCTCCCTCTGCCTGTCACTCCCCCTGCTTGTGCAAAATGTAAAACGCTCTATAATACACACATAAATTGTTGCTGTTTGTGTCATGTATATGCTGTGAATTTCTGACCTGATCGTAAACTCCTTCAGGGTAGCAGAGACTCATAAGTTTCTCCCTTCATGACCTAAAACTGTTTTGCACATGGTGGAGTGCATCAGTAAATGCTCACGGTATTGGCATGTTGAGGGGGGTTGGGGGGTGGGGGAAGAGGCAGATTGACTTTTAACTGATTCGCTGGTTTTTTGCTCTGGCAGGGGTTTGGTGGGACGAGGGTGCCGGCTGCACCCCTTGTGTCTCTAGCATCCTGCTGTGCTGATGATCTCCTCTACAAGGCCCTGGTGGAGCCAGGGTGATGGCCCCAATTTGCCTTGTGTGGTCTGTCTCCGACCGAGAGTAAACTCTAAGCAGGTAGCTGGGGAAGGCATTACTCTCATATGAAGATTTTGATCTGATCTTGTCATCAGGGATTGGATTGGATCTGCAGCAATCGGTCTTTCTGTAGTCTTGTTTCAGAAATGTAGCCCTGGTCTTGTGCAGGTCAGGAGGGCAGATAGTCATAGTCAGTGACTGCCTTCTGTATCATCACAGCTGGAACAGAGGCCCTATTTCTCTCATGCCCCTGTAGGGGGCACCTTTCTCACCATTCACCAAGAATAGAAGATGATTGTCTGCAGTTATGTTATTTTTTAAAAAAGATTTTATTTACTTATTTACTTGAGAGAGGATGCCCAAGACAGCACGAGTGGGGGGAGGGGCAGAGGCAGAGGGAGAAGCAGGCTCCCCGCCGAGCAGGGAGCCCGATGCGGGGCTCCATCCCAGGACCCTGACATCATGACCTGAGCCGAAGGCAGATGCTTAACAGACTGAGCCACCCAGGCGCCTCTGCAGTTCTTTTAAATGCCATGAATCTGTCATCGAAACTGCCCATTGGTACATGTAAATTTTTGATTTATTATTTTATATTTTTATTTTATATTTTTATATTATTTTTTTATATATTTATATATATATATATAAATATATATATATTTATTTTATATATTTATATATATATATATATTTTATATTATATTTTATATTTTATATAAAATAATTCACATTATTTTCTTCACCGTTCCCTTTCGCTTGTCCTAGAATTCAGGCCAGGCTCCGTTTGTTGAGTTAGATTCTGTGCAGATGAAGGGTAGACCCTGTTAGTTTATAGGCAGAGCCACATTCCCTGAATCGGTACGGACAAAGTAGAATAGATAGGGAGCTTGTGAAGGGTAGAAAGTTCTCCTCGTGACGTCCAGGGTCTGTTTACTCATGGGGACAGGCTGGTGGCAATGGTTTCTGGTAGAGATATTCTGACCGCTGTTTCTGGCCAGCTCTCTGGCGAGAGCCAGTGTCAGACAAACCCTGCCTTTTTTGCACTGTACCCATGTAGAACTTTCCCTCTGAGGCTCAGGATTTGTCCAGAAGTTTAGCATGTGCTTAATACATGATTCGATATGCATGTCTGCACCTCCCAGCAGCTTCTGCGCTTGTTTGGTGGATACTGGGCATGTGATCGTTTGCACGAGGACACGGAGGAAGACACCTGCAGCGGGAGTGGTACTGGATGTTACTAAATGTGAACCCCAGTGCGGGCCCTGACCAGAGGCTGCTGGGTGACTCCAGACGCATAGCTCTGAAGGTGACACCTCCAAAGTTGCTGAGACCCTGGGCAATAGGCCCGAGAGCCTAAGTACTCCCCCGAGGTAGCTGATGTTTCCAGGAACTGTGGGACGTGATGTGAGCCCAGAATCGTTGTATTGCTGAGCAAGACCCCATCACGACAGCCTTATTGGGAGCAGGTCACAAGGGCTGCTTCCTTCAATGGGTCTCTAATGTCCTCTCCCAGAGTTGCTTTCAAACGAACCCAAACCCTGGAATAAAAATCCAGCCAACAACCTGCCAACTCCGTGTGTCTCTTGGGCAAGGAGAAGCAGAGCCCGTGACAGTGACTGTGACTCAGCCCTCCGAGGGTCTGGGGATGAGCACAGCCTCCATGGACTTGTCATACTGGTGTGAGCTTGGGGAGTGAGAACTGGTCCCTGTCTTCCCCCCTCACCCTCTGTCATAGAACACCATACCTGTCCTTTGAAAACCTTGCACACCTAGCAGTACTTGTCCCCTTTGAATAATGTTGATGCATTCACCTGTCCAGTAGTTTAGGGCCTCTACTGCATGCCAGGCATTATGCGTGGCATTGAAAGAGACCAGGAGTGACTCATCTCTTTGGAGGCACAGCTCAGTCTCTTAGGAGACACCAGAACCACCTACAAGTGTGCTGATCTGCTGGAAGACGTGCATGAAGTTCTCTCCTACAGCCCCCTTGAGATCTTTGCAAGTTCTGCCTCCAAAACCCAGACAAGCCTTCTCTGCCCAAGTCCCCAGAGCAGGCAGATGTTTATAGAGGGAGTTGGGGGCATCTAGACAATTTATGTCTCAGTAGACTTGCTGTTTCTCCCAATTCCAATACTTTTTCCCCAACCCAAATCGAGGCATCTGACAATAATAAAACCATCAGGAATGATGCAGCATATTAAAACCATCAGGAATGATGCAGCATTCTAATGAATAGTATTGACTTATTCATTGGCTGTTTTTTTTTTTTTTGAATGGGTGGGGGACAAATACGGTCTCTGCCCCAAAGGGAAAAAAGTCAGTTTCAGCAACAGCAGAGATAGGAAATTTTCTGGTATGTGTATGTGTTTTTGTCACCTGGCAGATTTGTTTTAGGAAACTATTTGCAAAGCGTGGAAAAAACGTGCTCCCTCTGTTCCTTAAAAGGGCAAACAGGTTGGTTCATGTTCATCATCCATGTGATAATTCTGTCTGGTGGTCTTTTAAAAAAATGCAGCCTGGTCCCTTGAATTTTAAGTCTTTTAGAAAGCCAAATATTACTAAAATGTTTGTTCTGTTTTTACTTGGGGGAAACTATTCTTTTTTTTTATTTTTTAATTATTTTTTATTGTTATGTTAATCACCATACATCATTAGTTTTTGATGTAGTGTTCCATGATTCATTGTTTGTGCATAACACCCAGTGCTCCACGCACAACGTGCCCTCTTTAATACCCATCACCGGGCTAACCCATCCCCCCACCCTCCTCCCCTCCAGAACCCTCAGTTTGTTTTTCAGAGTCCATCGTCTCTCATGGTTCGTCTCCCCCTCTGACTTACTCCCCTTCATTCTTCCTCTCCTGCTATCTTCTTCTTTTTTTTTCTTAACATATTTTTTTTCTTAACATATATTGCATTATTTGTTTCAGAAGTACTGATCTGTGATTCAATAGTCTTGCACAATTCACAGCACTCACCATAGCACATACTAGCATAGGTAGCTCCCCAATGTCTGTCACCCGGCCACCCCATCCCTCCCACCTCCACCACTCCAGCAACCCTCAGTTTGTTTCCTGAGGTTAAAAATTCCTCATATCAGTGACGTCATATGATACATGTCTTTCTCTGATTGACTTATTTCACTCAGCATAACACCCTCCAGTTCCATCCACGTCGTTGCAAATGGCAAGATCTCCTTCCTTTTTATGGCTGCATAATATTCCATTGTGTATATATACCACAACTTCTTTATCCATTCATCTGTTGATGGACATCTTGGCTCTTTCCACTGTTTGGCTATTGTGGACATTGCTGCTATAAACATTGGGGTGCACGTACCCCTTCGGATCCCTACATTTGTATCTTTGGGGTAAATACCCAGTAGTGCAATTGCTGGATTGTATGGTAGCTCTATTTTCAACTGTTTGAGGAACCTTCATACTGTTTTCCAGAGGCTTTGCACCAGCTTGCATTCCCACCAACAGTGTAGGAGGGTTCCCCTTTCTCCACATCTGGGGGAAGCTATTCTTAAAATTTTGCTCGTTTAGGAGAGAAGGAAAGATGTTTGTGGCTGGTACTTCTTAGCATTTTTCTTACCTTTTATCTGACTTCTCTCCGCCTCCTCAAGAGACATTAATTAATTCAGTTAATGGAATCAGAGCTAGAACCAAAGAAAAATTACTTATGTTTTTAGTAATTCTCAAGTTTTTAAACTTAGTTGGAGATTGGACTGATGCCAAAGAGGTTCTTTTGATACTAAGAACATTATCGTATAGGTTGTCATTATATTATACTCCTTAGGCCAGGAGAATAACTCTGAGATCCAGTTAAGAGGCAGAAATTTTACCAGGTAAAGCATTTCCTAAAGGAATCACATGTTTAAATATCAGTGAATACCCGACCTATGCTTTTTAAAAACATATACACTTGTGTTAGTTATCTGTTGCTGTATAATGAAAACTTTACAGCATAAAACAACAAACAGTTGTTATCTCCCAGGCTCTGTGGTTTATCCAGGTGGTTTAGCTGGCTGCCACTGACTCAGGGCTCTCAAAGGCCACAGTTAAATGGCAGCCATGGCTGTGATCACCGCTAGGGTCAACTAGGGGAGGATTCACGTCCAGGCTCACTCACATGGTTGTTGACAGGATTCGGTTCCCCTTGGATTATAAGGGCTTTCGTTTGTCCTTAGCTGTTGGCAAAAGCCCTCTGTAAATTTTTTTTTAAATTTTTTTATTGTTATGTTAACCACCATACATTGCATCATTAGTTTTTGATGTAGTGTTCCGTGATTCATTGTTTGCATCTAACACTCAGTGCTCCATGCAGAACGTGCCCTCTTTAATACCCATCACCAGGCTAACCCATCCTCCCAGCCCCCTCCCCTCTAGAACCCTCCGTTTGCTTCTCAGAGTCCATTGTCTCTCATGGTTCGTCTCCCCTTCCGATTACGCCCCTTCATTCTTCCCCTCCTGCTATCTTCTTCTTTTTTTTTTCTTAACATATCTTGCATTATTTGTTTCAGAAGTACAGATCTGTGATTCAACAGTCTTGCACAATTCACAGCGCTCACTATAGCACATACCCTCCCCAATGTCTATCACCCAGCCGCCCCATCCCTCCCACCCCCCACCACTCCAGCAACCCTCAGTTTGTTTCCTGAGATTAAGACTTCCTCATATCAGTGAGGTCATAGGATACATGTCCTTTTCTGATTGACTTACTTCGCTCAGCATAACACTCTCCAGTTCCATCCACGTCGTTGCAAATGGCAAGATTTCATTCCTTTTGATGGCTGCATAATATTCCATTGTGTATATATACCACTTCTTCTTTATCCATTCATCTGTCGGTGGACATCTTGAAGAGCCCTCTGTAAATTTTTGCTATGTTTGTCTCTCCTTAGGGTAGCTCCCAACATGGCAACTGGCTCCTTCAGAATGAGCAAGAGGGTGTGTGTAAGCAAGATAGAAGCCAGAGTCTCTATGTAAACCTTCAGAGTGACATTCTGTCACTTCTGCTGTATTCTGTTGGTTAGAAACAAGTCACAGGGTCCAGCCCACACGCCAGGGCAGGGGATTTCACAGAGCAAGAATACCAGGAGGCAGGGTTACTGGGAGCCATGTTGAAAGCTGCTACCACAGTTCTAACCAAACTATAAAAGTTGGGGTGGAAGATGTAGCTGAGAGGGTGAGTTCTGCAGGATGTGTGAAATGTATACTGCTAAGCTGGTCTGTTCCAATCCTGCCCATGTAGATAAAATGTATTCTTATTAAATGTTTTCTAGTCACCACGAAAGAAAGAAAGAAGGAAAGAGAAAGAAAAAAGAAAGAAAGAAAGAAAAACCAACTAGTGACAACAGGGTTCTAATACACCAACTGGGAGCTTGATCTATTCAACAAATTTCTGAGCCCTCCCTATGTGGGAATCACAAAGACCATCCAAACAACAGACCTTAAAACCACACCATAGGTTCCATGGGGGTAGCTGGGAGTTAGAAGAGATGTGGTTAGCCAGTGAATGTTTTGACTATTTTGTCAGTGTCAAGTTTAAGAAAGATTTAGGGAAAAAATTGTGGAATATGTATGGTCTAAAAAAAAAGTTGCAAGCAAGGTTGGAGAGAGATTTACTCTTGTTCTAAAGCAGTCCATTTTCCTCAGCAGGTCTCAGATGCTTATGTATTTGTGATTCTTTTCAATGGGAATCTGACCCAGATAAGACTTAAGATTATAAACATCCCTTCCCTTTAGGTCTTGTGCTGTTGAAAACTAGTAGACTTTTCTTAAACAGGTAAGCGGGTTTTAAGGAGAGCTCACATTGGGGCACCTGGGTGGCTCAGTCAGTTAAGCAGCTACCTTTGGCTCATTTCAGGTCATGATCCAGGAGTCCCAGATCGACTCCCTGCTCAGTGCTTCTTCTCTCTCAAACAAATAAGTAAATAAATAATCTTTTTAAAGAAAGGAGCGCTCACGTGCATTGATGTGTTTCTAAAAGGTGGTATTATCTTTGCCCCAGCTTCAAGTCCTGCTTTATTTAACAGGAGTGCTGGTTTTCCAGACTCTCACTTAAGAGGAACTTTTCTCTCTCATAAAAAGAAGGGATAGGATTGATGTAATAGAAAAGGTGCTCTGCAAATGTAGGAGCTGTATTTAGTTCATGTTCAAAGACAGTGTTCTATGTAAAGAGACTGTATGTGGTGTTCACACTGTCATTCATCAGTTGAGAAAGCAAGGACATCCAACTCCCCCCACCCCCAATCTTTAAAAGTGGTATAATAAGAGTTATGAGAGTTTACTGTTGTTTTGCTTTTTCTCTCTTATTTCATTTCTGGTTTTGAGTGCATTTTTTTTTTTTAGACCTAACAGGACTGTAGAGAGAGACTATTGGGTCATTTATTGCAGTTTCTAAACAGTTTGGTAACATTTTGTCTCTGCTTCCTAACTGCATTTGCTGTTTGTGGGGGTGGCGGGGAGAGGTCCCCAAAGTTCAGAGTACAGTAGCAGCATTTATCCAAAACATTGCAGCCTGGCCAGCAGAGCACAGAGATTACCCAGGGGCCAATTGCTGCTTGTGAAAGCATCCTCAGGGCCTCCTTCTAATCTTGTGCTTTTTCCCAGGGCGGGCAGCCTCGGGGGGGCGCTCTGCGTGGTGCCCTGGGACAGTCACAGTCCTTTTCTCTTGCTCAGATTTCTGAAGCTGGAACGTGCTCTTCACCCTACACGGGAGGGTTTCTCCTTCCACTGTTCACAGATTCCTTTGTGAATTTGTGCTTTGATCTAACCGAAGTATTAGAAACAGGAACAACCACAAATAATGGCATGAGACCCATAGAATGACAAGACGGGACATGGAAAATGCCTTATTTATATGCATTTATTTATAAATCTCATTCTACAAATTATCTGAGGCAGCTTATGGAGACTGTATAACAAGTATAAAATTTCTGGGTGAGAGGAAATAAGGGTAGGAAAGTCAATCTAAATCTGGGTAAGGTTAATAATAGAATATATCTTAATGTCCTTGACAGTTCCTTAAAAAGTTAGCTGCACGTGTGACCTTGAGCTTCCTAGCGCCAAGCAAAAAAAAAAAAGAAAGAAAGAAAGAAAGAAAGAAAGAAAAAAGAAACACAGTGAACTCTGGGATTCATATACCTGCCAAATTAAAAACAGACCAGTTCTCATGGATCAGTCCTGCTCAAACTTGAATGTGCATTTGAATTACAATTAGTTGTTAAAATGCAGGTTCTGATTCAGCAGGTCTGTGATTCATCCTAACTGGCTCCCAGGTGGTGCTGATGCTGACCCTGCTCCTCCCCAGACATTCTTTAAGTTGCAAAGCCTTAGCTCACTCTTAAGCATGTCTTTACAAAGCATGCTCCCACTTAAAATAATTAGGTTTGCAGGTTTCCTGGGTAATTCTAGAATATATCAAATATTGAGCTCTAAGTTTTCTAACTTCAATTTGCTCTTGATGTATTTAAAACGTCAAACCCTCTAATACTTAGGGACACTCTCATCTTTGAAGTTAATTATGTTATTTCAAACCTTTTAAAAAAGTTATACAGGGGTACCTGGGTGGTTCAGTTGGTTAAGCAGCTACCTTTGGCTCAAGTCATGATCCCAGGATCCTGGGATCGAGTCCCGTGTTGGGCTCCCTGCTCAGCAGGGAGCCTGCTTCTCCTTCTGCCCCTTACTCCGCTTGTGCTCTCTCTCTCTCACTCTCAAATAAATAAAATCTTAAAAAAAAAAAAGCACCATACAATTTGGGCAAACATCCTTTTGCCCTTGTAAATAATATAATGAAAGATCACATTATAATAAAGTTCTGGAGAGTCTGTGGACCAAAGAGACAGCTGTTGTTAGAATTAGCAATGGTTATGTCCGCTGGGTCTAACACCAGGGCACCTGGATCTGAATTCCACTGTGCCATTTGCTAGCTGTGTTACCTTGCGCAAGTTGTGCATCTTCTCTGTGCTTCTGTTTTATCATCTGCCAAGTGAAGCTAATCATACTACCTGTCATGGGTGGCTGGAATAGTGCCTGCACACAGTAAGAATTCAATAATGTTAGCCATTTTTTAAAAAGATTTATTTATTTTAAAGACAGAGAGAGAGAGAGCGAGCATGGGGGAGAGGGGCAGAGGGAGAGGGAGAGAAAATTCCAAGCAGATTCCCCGCTGAGCACAGAGCCCAACGCAGGACTCAATCCCACGATCCTGAGATCATGACCTGAGCAGAAATCAAGATTCAGAGCCTCAATCGACGGAGCCACCCAAGCGCCCCAATAATGTTAGCTATTTTTATTATTACATTTAAAATATATTTTCCTGGCACTGAAATGTGAATGATAAATAAAACCACCTCCTTAGCGGCTCATCTTGCATAAGTAACCTTAAAAGAATGTATCTAGATTTGCAATTTTCTTTGGAATGCCTGAGTAAAAGACACAGACAACTTCAGATCACGGGTATTAACAGGCTTTTGAATTTCGTTCTGTTTGAATCAAAGTCAGTTGCTAACAAAGTACTAAAAGCTATTTGAGCCCCCAACCTCTTCCCATAGTTTTTGAATGAGGGCATCTCATTCATGCACATGGTTTTGCTGCATTTCAGCACTTCGGCACACAGTTCATCAATTCTCTGGCTCTGTCTTTGCAGAAAGGGCTAGAAAGGAAGAGTTTATTTAAACACAAGAAAAAAAAAAGAAACACTTTTGAAATTACCAAAGTAGGTTGAGCAGGTTTAGAAGAGTGGAGAGCTTTTTATATAGACAGCTGTTTCAGTACGTTGTATCAGGAGAGCTAGGTACTAATTTACTAGCCCATCTACTTCAGTTCAGTGTGTATTGCTAGTGGTCTGCTGTTAAACCAACACTTGTGTCTCAAGCTTTAGGAACATTAATAAAATAGCAAAACTCCTCCTAGCCCATATCCATAGCCAAGATCCTTTTAAGGTCTCCCTAAACCTGAAGCACCTGACCACATGTCATTTAAAACATATTGCGATGCACCTACTTCCCCATTTGCTACATATTCTTTATGTATAATTATATATAACAGTCTGCAAAGTGGGGGAAATTTTTTTTCACCTATAGGTTAAAGTCAGTAGAGTTGCCATTGACGAATTGACAAAATGTCCTATGTGGTAAGCATTTAATTTAAAATCACAGGGCGCCTGGCTGGCTCAGTCAGAAGAGCATGTGACTCTTGACCTCAGGGTCCTGAGGTCAAACCCCATCTTGGGTGTAGAGATTACCTAAATAAACTTAAAAAAAAATAAAATCATTAATGGTGATATTGAAGTTTTATTTTCATATTTTGGAGCTAATAATGTTGGAGGCCTCAGACATTTTGGCGACATCCTAAGATGTTCCTAGACCTGAGGCTCTGCGCCTGTCATCCTGAGGGCACAGTGGCCCTGCCCACAAGCCAGCCCCGGGTCTTGGCGGGAAATCCTGATCCCTGCACACGTGGAAGGAAATGGGTGCCTGCAGGAACTGGAAGAGCGTTCCCTCATCAAGGGCATTTGGTCATTAGCTGAGAGGCTGGGGGGAAAGGTGTCCCAGAGAGAGAGACACAGAGAAAGAAAGAAAGTGAGGGGGAGCTTAAAACAAACAAAAAAAAAAAGGCAGACACACACAGATTGAAGACAGACGGAGACAGAGAGACATTGAAAGACGGAGAGGGAAACCCCGAGAGAGATGGACCGGCCCCCTGCGGAGCGTGGACTCCGGGACTGAGGCTCACAGCCCCGCCCCCTGTTGGCGCCTGCGCGCCGAAGCCACTCCGCGGCCTGGCACGGGCCTGATGGGGCACTCGTCCTCGTTGACGTCAGCCTTTGCAGCTGACGGAGCGCTTCTCAGGGATCACTGCGTGGGAGACGGCCTCCAATCTTTTTCTTACAGGTGACGTCCACCTTACCCTGGCAGAGCATTTTGTAGTTTTATAAAGGACATTTCTACCCCTTGTCTCATTTGGTAGGGACCGATGATTGCGGGTCTCCATGCAAGCCCATCTTCAATTTCGGGCGTTATTGATCTTCAAGAGACGGTGGAGACAGCTCCAATCACAAAATCAGCAATTAAAATTTTTTCTCCTTTTTAAAAATTTTTGAAGATTTTATTTACTTATTAGAGAGGGCACGAGCAGAGGGCACGAGCAGGGGGGAAGGGCAGAGGGAGAGAGAGAAGCAGACTCCCCCGTTGAGCAGGGAGCCCTATGCAGGGATTGATCCCAGGAACCCAGGATCACAACCGAGCAGAAAGCGTACACTTAACCGACTGAGCCACGCAGGCGCCTCTCCCCTTTTTAAAGTAGGTACTACTTTGTTACAGGTTCTGTACCGAAATAACAGAAAGCCAAAACTGACACCAGTTCCATTTCCAAATTGTTTTTTTATTTCCCCGTATCATCTGTTAGACTGTACCTCTGCGCATATTCAGTGTTTGAATATTTGCAGCCCTGTCAGAGATAAAATTTTATGTTCTGAATTCTCACTCAGCATTATGCAAGGAGGATAAGCCCCTTACCGGACTTCAGGCTCACTTTCAAGGAGATACAGGAGATACCAAGGATTGTTTGATCTGAAACAACTGTAGTTAATCCTTTGGTGGTCTTTAGCATTTCCGACACCCTGTAGATAGAATATTCTGAGTATAGAAGGCTAGGTTTCTAGCTTCATGACATGACTGAGTGGTCCTCCATCCATTACTTTGGGAGCAAGGGACACATTTTTTTTTTTTTTTAATTCCAAACATAGTTTAGGTTGCCATTGCCAGCAATGGAAGACACGGAAACATTAGTATCACAGAGGGTTAATCTGCACTGCCACTGTTCTTAACCGGGTTTTTTCACAGGAGAAATAACTCCCAACTTGATGATTCTTACCATTGTGGCTTATTTTCCAATCTGTCAAAATCACAGTGACCTGAGGTTCTCAATAATGATCCACTCACCATGATGACATCCACCCCCTTTGTCAGAGATAAGCCCACCTACCTTGAAGACTGTAGTATCCCCCAGCTCCAGTAACTTGAGCTGTTTGTTAGATTTCTCCCTCTGCTTCACACCAGAAACAAGCTGCTGCTGGATCTCAGCAACCAGCTGACGCAGGCCTTCGTTCCTCTTGCCAAGTTCTCCTCTCAAGGCTCTGCCTTCTCTCCTGCTGCTGGCTCACTTGTGTTAGCTCGGCTAGAGAGCAAAGTGTCCAGTTGTTTAAACAAGTGTCCAATGTTCTCTTTGCTGTAGCTCACCTGCTCCTTGAGCTGTACTCCAAGCTGGAGAAACTCCTAGAAGAGAACACAGATGTCATCTTTGGGATAAGTGATAGGGGCAGGTTCTTCTCTTTGTTTTCTCGTATGGGATAGACGTTGGGCTAAACTGAGCAGGAACCAAACTTGTATTTTTTGCATTATGGCTTTGCAAGATTTCTAGGTCCCGTGTCAAACCGTTTTCAGCAAAGGAAGTAGAAGACAGTCCCAAGCAGAGAGTGTGGTCACCAGTTCCATCTAAGAATAACGTTTCCACAAGTTAGCTTCTGACTTCCTGTAGCTGCTCACTTAGAGCAGTTCAAAAATCAGTGGAGGGGCTGTTGAGGAATCAGTAGAAAAAATTCGAAGTTTCCAAAACGGTTTGTAATCAAGAGAAGCCATCTGAAATGGCTCTGCAAAGAAAGCTGTTGATGAATGCCACATGTTCTGTTAAATGTCATGATGCATAGGACCAAGGAGAGCCATTCTTGTCTGTGTTTGGGGAAAATGAGATTGTACTCAGTGCCATGCGTATACACCGGGCCTGCCCGGACTAAAGCAGCTTTCACAATCACTCGGCCAGAACCAGTGAGTCTCGTCTTGCTTATGGGTTACCTTCTCAAAAATCGTTAGATGACATAATTCTTGGGATTTTTCTCTAGGTAACACGAGGCATGTAATTTATCACATATAAAACATATGAGCCCATTTATCAGTTTCTTGATAATCTTACCTGGTTTAGGCTCTCCAAATTACTGAGCATGCAGGTAGATCTTCCCTCCCAAGAGACAACATTCCTATTTTCATATATTCATTTTCTTTCAAAGAATGCATATTTAACAAAACACATCACGTAGCATTGTTGCGATAAGAAATATAATGATCCTTGGGAGATTCACCTTCCTAAAAAAATGCTTAGGTAAAGCCATTTAACCTCCCTGGAGGCAGGTTCCAGGCTTGCAAAAAGGGATGTTGAGCTAAATTCTCTGGAAGTTTCCTTCCAGCTGTGTGTCCCGTAGAAAGTGCGTTCAGTATGGGGCAGGGCATTGAGTGCCCATGGTGATGATGTTTGAGCACGAGGGTTTGCCATTCCTATGGAAGCAGTGTGCAAAATTGAGGACCAGTGTTGGGGGGATGGGTGGGTGAGGTAGGCGGTGCCCCTGTACTGGGACATGGGAGAAAAGTGTGGGGACAGCTCACCTGCTTATCCGCTGTGATTTACACAGACCCTTTCCTCCAGCTACTTCAAAGCATTTTTACAAACTCTGGTTCATTATTTCTTCAAGCTCAGAATAATGAAAGGTGGATTGGTGTTTTTTTCAGTTAATTCAAAGGTGAAGAAATTGAACTTTACAGAACCTAAAGAGATTTTTCCAAAACTGCATTATATTGCAGAGGGACAAGATAGATAAAGTGTTCATCACAGCTTAATAACTGAGAAAAAGGAAATAACTCGAATGCTTCTTTTTGGAAACTGGTATAAATGATGGCATATTCATCACATGGAATTATCATGTAGGCATTAAAATCATGTTCATTGGGAAAACAGTCGTAACTGAACATTAAATGATACAAAATCAAGATAAAGCTTCATATATATAGTAGGATAAAACTGTTTAACGTACAGAGGAAATAAAGACAGAAGGAAATAGGCTAATCTGAACAGTGATTTTTCTCAATGTAGTAGGATATTAGGTAGTTGATATTTTATTCTTTATACTTTTCTGTACTTTTCAGCTATTCAAGATTGAAAAATGAATACATATTGTCAAAATCATATTGCTTTCATAATCATGGCTATAAAAGAGAGAGTTTGTGTGTGAGAAAGAGTTTGGAGTGGACCAACTCTAGAGGATGATAGGAAAGATCTCTCTGATGATATAGGACATGTGAGCTGAAACCTAAGAGATGAGAAGGGACCAGTCCTTTAGAGAACTGGGAACAGCAGGTACAGAAGCCCTGTCAGTTGAGAATCAGTTTAGAATGTTCTAGGCCTTGAAAAAAGGCTAGTGAAGGGGTTCCTGGGTGGCTCAGTTGCTTAAGCATCTGCCTTCGGCTTGGGTCGTGCGTGATCCCGGGGTCCTGGGATGGAGCCCCGCATCGGGCTCCCTGCTCAGCGGAAGCCTGCTTCGCCCTCTCCCACTCCCCCTGCTTGTGTTCCCTCTCTCGCTGTGTCTCTCTCTGTCAAATAAATAAATAAAATCTTAAAAAAAAAAAAAAAGGCTAGTGTGGGAAAGTAATGAGCGATGGGGTCAGAGGAATTGCCAGGGGCCAGATCATGTAGGGCTCATAATGAGAAGTTTGGGAATCCCTTGTAGGGGCCTGCCATAATCTGTTTTACAGTTTTGAAAAGGTCCTCCTGACTGATACATAAGGAGTAAATTATAAGGGGCAAGTGTAAAAGTCAAGAGATGACTTGAAGGCATTGCAGTGGTCCAGGTGAGACAGGAGGGTGGTTTGGAGTGGAGCCTGTAGGTTGTGGTGTGTATCTGACCCTGCTGTGTGCAGGAAATCATCATCATCATAACTGTCCTTAATAATTAAGGATAGTTACTCATTAATGCACACCACAGCCCTGCGAGGTGGGGACAACTGTTAGCCTGACTGGGGCTTTGGAAAGGCTAAGTAACTTGCCCACGGTCAGCTCTCTGGCTCCAGAGCCAACACCCTTACCCACTCTTGACATGACCACTCGGTAAACATTCACTCTGCAGAGGGGAGCGGTGGCCACAAAGATAAGCAAGCGTGAGCAGAGAGGGGTCGCTACCCCCAGCCACGTGCCCACACCCAACTTTGGACTGCCTTCTGTCCTCCTTACTACATCCATGTCCATTCCTAACAGCCTCCCAGTTGTGCTCCCTCCGTCTGACAGAGCAAGATCTGGAAGGTGCCACTGGCACAGCCACGGGCTCGGTCACAGCACTACTCCGTGGCTAACTCCTAGAGGACAAACTGTCCCTTTCCGTTCCAGGGCCTCTGTGCCCTTTCATTTATGTTCTTTTTTCACTTCAGTGTAGGAAGCAGTTAATGCAGTTGGCCATTTACGGCCAGCGGTGATCCTGAGATCACAGGAGATCCATAAGAGGACGGGACGGTAGCTAGAAAGAGTTGGAAACAGAGGCAAAGGAAGGCCAGAGGCAAGGGAAGTGTGCGTACCATGCCAGACCATCCGTGCCCGAGGCAGAGTGGCCTGGAGACGTCACAAGATAGAGCGATTCAGATCTGTCCCCAGCACTGTGTCACCCCCATTCTGCCTCCAGCGAGTCACCCAATACAGAGAGTCTGGGGTAAAGTAAGACATAGGAATGCTATTTATTTGCATCCTTGGCCTTTGAACTTGCACAAGCAAAGTAACAGCTGCTGTGTGTTCTGGGTAATGCCAAGTTGCATTTTCTCTCCTTGAATACCTGAGAGCCTTCACTCATTATCCTGCAAAACTGTTTCAGCAGAGAGTCCGTGTGCATTTTTCCTCCCTTGGTGTGGGATGTTCCTCTGTCCCCAGATAAGTTTATATCAGTGTTTTCCCAAGTGATTTCTCAGAACATTACACATGTTAAATATACCATGAAAGAATAGATTAACGAAATGAGTTCTGAGGTCAAAACATTTAGGGAAAGGAGCTGCCTCTTTCCCTCTCGAAGCAATTCAGGGTGCACATGGACCTGCACATCTTTATCTCCCTGGTCTCTCCCTGCAGCGTTTGGTTGGCCACCTCCTCTACTTCCCCACATATTTGTTAATGTTTTGCCACGTGCTGGGGTTCTGCAGAAGAGCCCAGGCAGCAGCTGGGTTTGTGCTTGGCTTTCAGTGACCAGCAGGCTAATGGAATGCACCTTGCTTGAAGCCTGGCGTAAGACTAAAGGTTGTACGACACTCAGGGAAATAAGTATCTTTGCTTTTAACAGTGATAATTTGCATGAACTATATTACAGAACAGAATTTCAAACTCTGAAATTTTATTATGAAAATGGGATTCTGAGCATCAGTACATCCATTCCTGGTTGTTCAGGAAGCTCTCCCTTGAACGTTAATTCTTGTCACATGGCTCGCTCTTAATTTATATGTCTGGTACCAAATCATTGGGGGCTGTCAGCCTGGTCCGTCAGGAGTGGGTTCGCTCAGCCCATTCACTTGGTCTTGGGTTGTGGTTGTTAGGGTTGTCCCTGCTGATACTGTCATAGCAAGGAAGAGCCATGGAGCAAATCTGGACGTTTATGCAGACACGGGTCTGAAATGACCATTTCCACCCACACGTGACGGCAGGATCAAACTGCTTATTACAACAAAGGTGTTAGAGTTGCAAGAACAGAGTCATTGCCAGCTTAGTCCTTCTCTTTTGATTTCCCTGTCACAGACCTCATAAATTACACAGATAAGGATTTTTCATCTTCTGCCTTATACTTGAGCATTGACTTCACCCTCTTCCAGTGCAGCGTACTTTACATTTGAATATGGACCCAATGAATGGTATTGACTGTGTCTATCAAAGATGGGAAATCGGCCGGGGATCAATGTACGGATCTTTAGTGCGCAAATTCCCATGTGTCAATAAGTGGTTCTCCAACGGGGGTGATTTCGGCTCCTTGAGGGACATTTGGCAATTTCTGGAGACATTTTTGATTGTCGGGACTGAGAAGGAGGGCAATACTTCTAATGTCTAGTGGGTGGAGAGAGGCCAGCAATGGGGCTGAATGTCCTACAGTGCATGGAACAGTCCCACAACAAGGAATTGTCAGTCCCAAATGTCACTACCGGTGAGGTTGAGAAACCCTTGTATGGATTAATAGGCAAGTCTTTGTAAACTATTACGGGAACCTGCATCCACTAAAGGAAAATCTGGTCACCTGGTCCCTCACAGTCACTCCTCTCCTGGTGTCTAATTCACACAAAGTTGTTTTGTCATCTTGGAAGCCTTTGGAACAAGAATGTATCTGTCTCGGGGTGAATGTGCTACCTAGGAGTTAGAATAGTGGACCAAGTGTGAGGAACACAAGACATTTGCGCAAAGAAGGGGACACTTGAGTCAGTCCTTGTATCCTGTCGACACTCATATGTTAGTAGGACCCAGAAAGTTAGGCAGACTTGTCACTGAGAGATGTCCTGAGTAACACAGTATGGCAAGGTCATTCTTGTCATGTCAGTGGGGGCCTGATGAGAGGGAGCGCATGAGAGAGAGCCAGACTTCCTGACTTTACTTCCCGACTGACATTTCCTACCTATGCAATTTGGGGCAAGTTATGTAACCTCTTTGTATCTCACTTTTTTCTTTATTTGTGACATGACAATGACACAACCTACTTATGGGATAATTCTGAGAATTTAACAGTTTAATAAATAAGAAGTGTTTGGGGGCTGCCTGGGTGGCTTAGATGGTTAAGGGTCTTCTTTCGGCTCAGGTCATGATCTCAGGGTCCTGGGATCCAGCCCCGTGTCGGGCTCCCTGCTCAGTGGGGAGCCTGCTTCTCCCTCTCCCTCTGCCTCTCCCCCCGACTCATACTCTTTCTCTCTCTCTCTAATGAATAAATAAAATCTTTAAGAAAAAAAAAAAGTATTTGGAACGTTGCCTGGCTCAGGATAAGTGCTCTGTGAATGTTAACATCATTATTTCTTTGAGTCAGGAATATGATTCATCAAAAAAATACACATTTGTTTTTCTAGTCAATATTTAGTTAGCACCTACTATGTCCCAGGCACTATTCCAACTGCTGGTGATTCATCAGTGGATCAAACATATAAAAATCTCTGCCTTCCCAGAGCTTACCTTTTAGTGGAATATACTAGTAAAAATGCAAATAGAAAAAAAACATACAAAATTATAGTTAGCCTAGTACCTGTCCCATAGCTGTCAGATAAATGGATATATTTTTCATGTTTTTGTGTTATTGTCATATAGCTTATTGGGCTGGAGGTTTGAGCTGTCGTCTTAGGTAGGAAAAGAAAGCTAAGCCCATCCAGAATGTCATGGTAAGAAGAAATTGAAACTGCTTTGTACAGATTAGAAAGGGAAAAAGAGAAAGAAAGGAAACAAAGTTAGGCCCATGGCCTTCGGTCATTGTGTTTAAAATGAGCTGAGGAGTGCCTGGCTGGCTCAGACAGTGGAGCACGACTCTTGAGCTCAGGGTTGTGAGTTCAAGCCCCTTGTTGGGCATAGAGATTACTTAAAAAGAAAATCTTTCAAATAAATAAATAATTATAAAACAAAATGAGCTGAACCTTTTGTTGCTTTGTTTTTTTTTTAAATATTTTATTTATTTATTTGACAGATAGAGATACAGTGAGAGACGGAACACAAGCAGGGGGAGTGGGAGAGGGAGAAGCAGGCTTCCCGCGGAGCAGGGAGCCCGGCGCGGGGCTCGATCCCAGGACCCAGGGATCATGACCTGAGCCGAAGGCAGACGCTTAACGGCTGAGCCACCCAGATGCCCCTTGTTGCTTTCTTTGTATCAGACATACTACCTCTAGGCGGATTTCCATATTCGAAGGCGGCGAGAGACCCCATCTCGCTGTGCAGCAGAGCAGAGAACAGTGTTGGTTATTATCAGTTGGCTGCAGCTGAAGAAGGATCCGTAAGACCTCACTCCTCCAAAAATAATTCACTTCTGGAAGGAGAAACTCCTTTGGAATAATTACCTCATGCGTGCAAGCTTTCACGTTCAGGGAAGAACTTGGCCACAGTAACCTCCAGACTTTATTCACTGGTTCTTTATTTTTTCTTTTCCAGAAATCTTCTCTACGTCTACCCACAGAGGCTGAACTTTGCTAACAAACTGGCATCGGCCCGGAATATTACAATAAAGATTCAGTTTATGTGTGGAGAGGATGCCAGCAATGCTATGCCGGTAAAGACAGAGATAAGTGTGTGCCTCCCACCAGGGTGGGCTGAACTTCCCTTGTCAGTCCACGCAGACAGAATCCAGGGCTTGTCAGCGTACAGAGTCTGTCCAGTCAAGCCCACATATCAGCACCTGCAAAGGCCCTGATGGCTAGTCCGATATTGGTCCCAGTGTGCTGAAGGGGAAACAGGGTCGGTCTAATTTGAAAGTCTCTACCCTGACTTATTCCGTAGTGATCTGTGGAGTTTGGGGATGCAGAGCGTTTTAGAGCACTGAAAGATGTTATGAAAACTTTCCATACCACCCTAATGGTGTAAGAGCTGGAGAGACGGCCCCGGCTGTGTCGGCCATGTTTGCACTCTGCCCAAGCCCAGATGGCGTCTGGAGATAAATGCAAAGTATTGCCCAGTGATGATAAACACACACACACTAGGGGCGCCTGGGTGGCTCAGTCATTCAGCATCTGCCTTCGGCTCAGGTCGTGATCTCAGGGTCCTGGGATTGAGCCCCGCATCGAGCTCCCTGCTCGGCGGGAAGCCTGCTTCTCCCTCTCCCACTCCCCCTGCTTGTGTTCCCTCTCTCGCTGTGTCTCTCTCTGTCAAATAAATAGAATCTTAAAAATAAATAAATAAATACACACCATCTCAACACCCTTCAGGAATGGATCTTCAGCCTGAGGCAAAACATAAATCAAATACTAAATATATAGTACAGAACTCTCTAAGGAACCCAAAAGACCAGAATTTGAATTATTTTACCTATCTGCCACTAAGTGAGATGGGCAGTTAGCTATTACTATTTTCCCTAAGTCCTAGAATTCAGTTCCTATACCTTTCTACTGAAGGAATTTTTTTCCAGTGCTTCTATTCTTCAGATACCTACTTTTTTTTTTTCTGTAAACGATCCTTCTGTTGACCCACTCACCTTCCCAAAGCAAGGTATCCTCTTGTGACAGTGATGGGAAAGAAGCTCTCAAGGAGGGCTCGCCTTGTTCTCTCTGCTCTGGCCCCTAGCAAAGCTCCCAGGGCTGCCAGGTACAGCTGTGCAGCAGCTTCTTGGAGGGGACAAGTGAGGGCCAATCCCAGCCTGTTCTCCACTCCCTAAGCCCTGGGACCTTGTCATGAGTATTGCTGCATTTAGGAGAAGGTTCGTTTTCTTTGCCCAAAGGTGAGTCAAATCCTATGCCTTCAGGGCTGAGTCAGGCCAGAGGAGGTTCCTTTTTTTTTTTTTTTTTTTTAAGATTTTATTTATTTATTTGACACAGAGAGAGCACAAGTAGGCAGGGCAGCAGGCAGAGGGAGAGGGAGAAGGAAGCTCCCCGCTGAGCAGGGAGCCCGACGTGGGGCTCCATCCCAGGACCCCGGGATATGACCTGAGCCGAAGGCAGCTGCTTAACCAGCTGAGCCATCCAGGCGCCCCTAGTGTCTTTTTCTAAATAGCAGAGACATGTCAACAAGCCAGTGAAGGTCCTGATCACCAAAGTGAACAGGTCCATGTCTTTGGAGGGAAAAGAACCTGGACCAGAGTAACTGAGGGAAAAACTATGTGGCTTTGCCTGGAGTACGGGCCTCTAGACAGTGAGGCAGAGTGGAGAGGGCTTTATTTTTCCAGTCTCACAAACCTGTGACTCTTGGTCACTAATACAGCTCCTTGGGACCTCAGTTTACCTTTCACAGTTGGTTCTTGTATGCAGTTGGGTCAGTTGTAAACCCAGCACCCTTAATTTATAAAATGTAGCTTTGTGAGACCAGAACAGCCATGGGGCTGATGATAGTTGATTTGATACACCCAAATATCACTGCTAATTTGGTCCTTTCTATATTGGTGCACAGGTCATCTTTGGAAAATCCAGTGGCCCTGAATTTCTGCAGGAAATATACACAGCTATTACATACCATAATAAGTAAGTACATTTCAGAGTTCCAAATATATGCCACGGTTGTGTCATTATCTCCTGGCTTTTCTGAATCCCCTTTTGGTGATTCCTCCCAAAAGTTTTTATATCTCAGGGTCTAAAGGACAAAGGAAATATATGTCAGTTCTATGATTCTCTGTTGGAGGTGCATACTTTCTGCCACTAACGAAGACCGGGAGAAGAACATGTCTTTAAGAACGAATATTGTTTTGACTTTCTGGAGCCTTCTGATGTAGTATGATACAGAGAAGTTTTATGGTATTAAATAAATAAATTTCCTAACTTGCCTGGAGATACTGCAGGGAGCCAGAAGCAAAATCCAGCTCTTCTTTCACTGTCTCCTTGTCTCCATCTGCCTTACTATCTACTCTAAGAACATTTAAGTTGTCCAAAAGAGAAATGGAACCCTCATTATTCTGTGGGTAAATTGAGTCACAGAATAATGTCTCAAACCGTTATTGACATTTTACAGGTAAGGGAGGGAGGGTCAGATGGACTCAGGTTTAAACCTGGTTTGATAACCTTGATCCACTGGAAGTATTTCTCTGAACCCTCTTTCCTGCCTTGGGATGAGGCTGAAATGAGTAATGCACCTGACGCCCTTAGGTCTCTGGGACTTTGTTAATTCAGTAAATCAGGTTCCTTTCCTTTCCCACCAGCATTCATTTGCTAATCCAAATTCCTTTGATGAATCCCAGCCATGTGCCAGTCCCTGTTCTTGGGGGTGGAGATAGAAAAGGAGGTCACAGCAAGACTCGGAGCCTCATGTTCTTTTCACATTAAGTTGAACTTTTCCATTATTTGTGGAGTTTTTTTTTTTTTTTTCCCCCTGACAAAGCCTTTAGTTTGTGAGCAATCTTATGTAAGCAAAGCATATCTGGTGGTATAAAAGTTGGTCTCAAGGATCTTCAGTGTGGGAGCCGAATGATACAAAATGAAAAGCAAAACACCAAGCAGGCAAATTCTGAGGAGCAAAGGGCCTGTGGCATTACAACTGATAGTCAGAGAAGTCACTGTTCTTGCTAAAAGTTATTCATGTATAATGTGCTTTTGAAACAGGTCTCCTGACTTCTATGAAGAAGTGAAAATCAAGCTCCCCGCTAAACTCACAGTAAATCATCACCTCCTGTTCACCTTCTATCATATCAGCTGTCAGCAGAAGCAGGGAGCCTCCGTGGAAAGTCTTCTGGGATATTCGGTGAGTCTTTGCCAACTTGCCTATTCACACTGCAGTGGTTGGACTCCGAGGTCCCTGCAGGGATAAACAACTCGGTTCTATTCACTTGCTTTTTTCCTGTCAGAAGTAGCAAAATGTGCCAGACCAGATTCCAGCAAAGAGCAGAAATGACTTGACTTAGCAGATGACAAATTTCTGGAATGGCAAGCCTGTGGGTGATAGATATTGGAAGAATACTCCTTTATAAAAAAGCATTGCAATTTCCATTATTTCCAGATTTCATATATATGCTCCACGTATAAGACCAGCTCTTTTTCCTCCCAGCAGAAGAAAGTTATTTCTTTAAAAAATATAAAAGGTAAAATAAACATTGATGTTGTCCAGACACTCACAAACATTGGCTGTAAAGAAAAATGCTACTGCTTCGGCTCTGAAAGCAGTAAATCATTGATATTACTATCTCAGGAGCTCTCAGGGAATTTAAAATGCAAAGAACTTGACAGAAATTACTGCCCAAAAGAGGCCTGGTCAATATCTAATCATCATTTAGTTGCATTTGATTATTGTGAGCTAGATAAATGGCCAGAATTATATGCTGTAATAAATACCGCTTTATTCTTTACATCATCTGTTTCAGTGGCTGCCAATTCTCCTAAATGAACGTCTTCAAACTGGATCCTATTGTCTCCCAGTTGCCTTGGAAAAGCTGCCACCCAATTACTCCATGCATTCTGCAGAGGTAACCAGCAAGTTAGCCATTGGCGTTTCCTGTCCAGCCGTGGTCTCGGACCACCTTCCCAGATCCACTTCTTGTTCCCTTAACCATGACTGAGAATGTGCTGCATGTTTTGGGTAGCAATCACCTGTCAGCACATTACATCTTCTTTTTGTTTTTTTTTTTTTAAGGGTTTATTTATGTATTTGAGACAGAGAGCTTGTGAGGCAGGGGGAGCAGAGGGTGAGGGAGAGAGAAACTGAAGCAGATTCCGCACTCAGCGCAGAGTCCAGCATGGGGCTCGACCTCACAACCCTGAGATCATGACCTGAGCCGAAGCCAAGAGTCCAATGGTCAACCAACTGCACCACCCAGGCACCCCATCACGTTGCATCTTCTGAGAGCACATTGCTCTGATAGGAGGGGAGAAGTAACTGGTCATGAAACCCCATTCATCACCGACTCGGAATGTTTGGTAAATGCAACTCACACTCGAGGAAGCATTACCTTGCATTATTCACAAGAAAGGGATTCACAGAATAATACATTGTAAATGGGGAGGCAAACAGAGCCCATTTGTGTTAACAGCTGCTCTCAGCACTGATCCTTTTAAAAGGTTCCCACACTAACTTCCACCGGTTTCTCCTCTGGGTCAGTTGTGGCCCTCTGCAGTTGGATACCTTTATTCCTCTAAAGATGCCAATGTCAGGAGTCCTTCCTTCCCCCCGTTTCCTGCGCTGCCTCTTGCACACCCAAACTCTGCTGCAATCCACCTGTTTAAGAGGGCCCACAGGACTCTCCGCTGCTTGCCCCCACAGCACCAGCTCTGCATCAACTCTCATGCTTCTCGCTTGGCTTGCTGCAGGTTTGCATCAAAAAGTATGATTTTGAAGCACATCCCAGATATCGTATCATTTCATTTATACCTATTTTTAAATTATCTTAAAAGATAAGGGCTCTTTTTTTTAACCATCACAATGCCATTGTCATACCTTAAAAATTAATAATTCCCTTATCTTCAAATACCCATTCAGTGATCAAATTTCCAGTTATCTCATCAATGTCATTTTTTCTAAAGATTTCATTTATTCATTTGAGAGAGAGAGAGAAAGCATAAAGGGAGAAGCAGACTCCCCGCTGAGCAGGGAGCCCGAGGTAGGACTCGATCCCAGGACCCGAGTTCATGACCTGAGCTGAAGACAGACGCTCAGCTGACTGAGCCACTCAGGTACCCCCCCCATGTCGTTTTTTTTTTATAGTTGTTTGTTTGAATCAGGATCCAAATAAGATTCACACATTGCTGTTGGTTGACATGTCTTGTAAGACTCTTTATCTATAGGACTCCCCCTCCCAACTTTATCTTTTGTTTTCCTTGCAGTTTTCAAGTTGAAGGATTTCCCAGGAATTTGGAGTTTGTTTCAACTTTTAGAGTCAACTTTCTTCTCCACTCTGACTACCCATCTGTCATCCCCAAGCTATTCAGTTATTGTCATATTTGCTTTTTTCCCCTGGAGAGGGAAGCTTCCCTTGCTCTGGGCTACAGGCACATGCCTGGCTTCCCACCAAAACCACTTGCCTCAAAACCACCTGAGATCAACCTGAGTATGTTCACAGACGTTCCCTGATGACTCTTTATGATTTGGACACGTAGCCCCTTGCCAAAGCCCTGAAAGACACCTTTTCATCATCAAGCTGCACATTCTGATTTCCTAGAATGCCCAGTTATTTTCTTAATGCTGCAAGACAAACCTGGGGTTTTGGGGACGGACACATCTGGATCCAAAATCCAGATGCTACCACTCCCTAGCTATGAGAACATAGGGGAGCTGCTTACCCTCTGAGTCTCAGTAATGAACTGAACCATACCTGCCTATAAAGTTGCTGTGGACACTAATTGAGATAATGCATGGCAAGCCACAAACTCAATGCTTAAACTAATTTCCTTATATTCGTTCCTTTTTACTTCTTGCCCTATGCTACCCTCATAGACATACCCTTAGCTTCACCCGCACTGTCCACTAGCCACATGTGGTTACTGAAAGTGGCTAGTTCAAACTGATATGTGCTGTAAGTATAAGATACAACTCTGCTATCAAAGACTTAGTGGGGAAAAAATAATGTAAAATATCTCATGTATAGTTTTTTATATTGATTATATATTGTATCGATAATCTTTAGGCTATATTGGGCTAAATGAAACTTAGTATTAAAAGTATTATTGCATGTTCCTTTTTAATTTTTGAAAAGTGACTACCAGTAGATTTCAAGTGACATATATGGCTCACCTAATATTTGTAGCAGACAGCGCTACTTTAGATTATAGGTGGTAAACTCTGGTGACCCCAGGGGTCAGATGAGCAACATCATGAGTGCTGAGTCCTGGTGGAATGTGTTCACGCTGGAGATTGTCTGTTGAGGGTCACATCCCACCACGCTGGCATGCAGGCCTGTCTTCGTATCTTCCAGTTCTCAAAGGAAGTTAGAAAAGCAAGCTTTGGGGGCACCTGGGTGGCTCAGTTGGTTGAGCGTGCAGCTCTTGATTTCGGCTCAGGTCATGATCTCAGGGTCGTGAGATCCAGCCCTACATCAGACTCCATACTCGGTATGGAGCCTGCTTGAGATTCTCTCTCTCCCTCTGCCCCTCTCCCCACTTGCTCTCTCTCTGTCTCCCTCAAAAAAATAAAAAAATCTTACAACAAAACAAAAACATAAAGCAAGCTTTCATGTGAAGTTTCTTGACTTTCAAATGTGGGCAACTAATCCAAAATGTTTCCAACACTGGGCCACACTGAACTTGTCTGTAGGCTGGATCCTGCTTTGGGGCCCAGTTTGTGACTCTGTCTTGGAAGGTTCCAGAAGTCCGCACCCCATGCATACATCATACTCTCGCGAGTGCGGCATGTTTCCTTCCACTAGAAGGCAAGAGGTGCCCACACTCCCATGACTGGGTCAGGCTAGGCCGTTCTCTCTCAGTGCTGTATGTTGAGGTCTCTAGAGAATGCTGATTCTGGTGGGAATTTAAGGCAAGAAATGGTCCCTAAGGACTGCAGGACTGTCGAAATATAAATGGTATAGGAGAGTCGTTTTGAGTAATTAATGCAGGAACCTAGTGGGCCTGCTCTTTGGAAACATTTTGTTAAAAGGCAAAGTAACTGTAGGCCCTTGAAAGCATTAAAATTTCATGTCTCATAAGATATTCTATACTTTGTCTTGACATTCCTGATTAACAGGGAAATCACTGCAATTTTATTACTTTATTCCAGTCCCTAGAATCCAGGATCATCTATCCTGGATGGGAACTTAAGATGGCTCACTCACTTCAGACCCCTTCTTTCGGGATAAGAAAATGAGAGTTAATGCGACTTGTCAAAGTGACAATAACTAGTTCAGTGAAGAGCTTAACCTGAGTGTGGGACCCGTAACTCCAAGGCTAGTTCTATCAGGCTTCCAGGGAGGGAGATACATGTATAATAACCCTGACATTTACACTCGAGCTGCCTCGCTCTGCTTGTCAGCAACCAGAAAGGGGAATTGAATTGCTAATCATTTTTTGTTTTTTCTCTTTAACACAGAAGGTCCCTTTACAGAATCCTCCCATTAAGTGGGCTGAAGGACATAAGGGAGTATTTAATATTGAAGTGCAAGCTGTTTCTTCTGTTCACACCCAGGTAAGGAGCATCAGCGTCCTCTTCAAATCAGAGCCAGAGGTCTCCTAAGGAAGAAGGGGGTGCAGCAGAGAAACCTCTGTGGATGGTCCGATAAAAGATCAGTGAGAGTTTTCATGCATGGATAAAACAAAAAAGTCACCTTTATTCTTTCTGGAGGCATACAGACCTGTTCAGGTTTTACTGGTTGTTTAAAGGGAGAGACCTCCTAAAGATGTCGAGCGCCTAGACGAGGGAACACGGTGTCTTCACTGTGGGCTGATAAACCTTGTGAGGGGCTCCGTGTGCAACCCTTTCCTGCTGGTGTCTCACTTCCGCCTGTCATTCTGCCATTGCTCCAAGCTGCCCCCCTTCCCAGTTCTCTGTTCCCTTCCTTTTCTTGCCACTGTCTGCACTTGACATCTGCTCAGAACTTTTTTTGGCTGTGTGTTTAACCAGGTGTACTTGCCTCTGCCCACAAACCGAATCAGAGGCCAAATTCTGTTTTCTTCAGTTACTAGTCATCAGGAGGTCCTGTTTTGCGCCTACCGCTCTGTAGAGCCGTTTATAGCCTTGGTCTGAAACCCCCGGGCCCTAGTCCCCAGACCTGAGGCTCCACCGTGAAGAACTGTTTGCGCTCACGCATCCACTGGTGAGCGTGGATGGGGTCAGCCCCAGGAGGCCTGCCGTCTGTCTTCCCAGGACAACCACCTGGAGAAGTTCTTCACCCTCTGCCACTCCCTGGAGAGCCAGGTGACCTTCCCCATCCGTGTGCTGGACCAGAAGATCAGCGAGACCTCTTTGGAGCATGAGCTAAAGCTCAGCCTCATCTGCCTGAACTCCTCCCGCTTGGAGCCCCTGGTGCTCTTCCTGCATCTGGTGCTGGACAAGCTCTTCCAGCTCTCCGTGCAGCCCATGGTCATCGCCGGCCAAACAGGTGGGAGGCCCGTGGGGCTGGGGGGAGGCAGGAGGGGCAGGCAGTGCCTTGTAGCACACGTGATTTTCCAGAAATCCTGAGAACAGGGACGATGGGATCTTCCTTCCTTTTTTTTTTTTTTTTTTTTTTTTTTTTTTGCGGGGGGAGGATCTTCCTTTCTATTGATGATGTGAGTCCAAGGGAAGGCAAGACCAGTGATAATGTTTTCTTTTTTAGATTTCCTGGATGTTAAAATGAAAACCATATCAATATAGGATGCTTAAAATTATGGTTTTTAGAAATAGATGTATTGAATGATTAGAGGCGATCGTTCAAATTCCATTCCTGGTAATTGATGGATTTATTTGACCTCTGAGATATTTTTGTCTTCTTGACCAACAAGGAGATATAATGTTTTAAGGAAGTAAGACAACTCGTATTAAATGGAAGCAAAGGAACTCTCTAAACTGAAATTCAGTGGGATCACTTTTTTTATTGAGACATAATATGCATACCTTAAAATTCACTAAAGCATACGATTCATTGGCTTTTAGCACATTCACGCGGTTGTGCAACTACCCTGGTATCCAATTCCAGAAGATTTTCGTTAGCCCAAAATGAAACCCATGCGCCTTGGCAGCCACTCCCCATTCACCCTTCCCCTCAGCCCCTGGCAGCCGCTCATATAGACTTTGTGAGAATATATTTTAAAGGCTCACTTGGAACAAATGAACACCAAATACAATGTGTAAGACTTCTGGAGTGTCCGATTCAGAACAGAAGGGGTTCCTGGGAGTGTCAGAAAAGAAGTGAATCACACAGTGGGGTTGTGGCACGTGAGTGAGTGGGTGGGGAGGGAGTGATGAACTCAGAGCCTGGCACACACTGGGCAGCTTTCAGAGCCAGGGAAGAAGAGGACCTCCGAATCCCCCATTCACGCTGTGTCCTGGGACGTATCTCTCGTGGCGCCACAGATACGGTTATCCTGTACTGCAGGCCAGCATCTCCCACGTGAAGCCCGTGCCACTCCAGCTAGATTCCTGCAGAGTGGCAAGCTCCAGCCTCCCCCCATTCCTTCCTGTGCGCCCACATATGTGCACCCTGCTTTGTATGTTCCAGCGATTGCCCACAGACCTTTGCAATAGACAAAGTGTACATTCCTAGGTTTTGAGCTGCTGCTTTGTAGCAAGTTGCCACCTGTCTTGGGGAGACAGCAGGCCAAGTAGGTAGAGGTACTTAGCATATAGGCATTTATTGGGAACCTATCTGTCAGGCACTATGGTCGTCACAGGAGGGAGATAAGAAGGTGGGAGAAATGCACTTCAGCCCGGAAGGCTGGAAGCCTGCTCAGAGAGACAGAGGTTACCACCGGGAACAGCCAAAGAACTCTGAGTCTTGGCGTCCCTGAAGCCCTGTACTGAGTAGTGTCCCAGGCTTCGCGGAGGAGGCGGGAGGGTGCCCAGTGGTGAAGGGTTGGTGGGATTTTGCTGGGGGGAGCACAGAGGGCTTTCCAGCTGAGGACAGCAGCGTGAGAAAAATTGCAGAGCTAAGACAGAGCAGACATGTGATGGGGACAGAACAATTGCCTCATTTTAAAGCAAGTTGAATTTGAGCAGGAATGGGTACAAGGTTGGGTAACGAGGGTGAAGCCAGACCGTGGACGGCTGGGAGCTCCTGAACAAGACTGTACACGGTGAATCGATAGTTTCGTGCAGACCCACTTTGGAGAATGGCACGATAGGCCTACATTTTTATTTGTTTATTTTTTATACGTTCTTTTTTATTTTGAAAGAGAGAGAGAGAGAGAGCATGAGCAGTGGGGAGGGACAGAGGGAGAAGCAGACTCCCTGCTGAGCAGGAAGCCCGATGCGGGGCTCGAGCCCAGGACCCTAAGATCATGACCTGAGCTGAGGGCAGCCACTTAACTGACTGAGCCACCCGGGTGCCCTATACCTACTTTTTTAGATTAACCTGCACGCCAAGAGTCCACATGGTGCAATGGCACATCTCAAACGGGAGTGCGTGTCAGAATCACTGGGGCATCTTGTGAAATGCGGATTCTGACTTCAGTAGGTCTGGGGGGTCTGAGAGTCTGCATTTCTAACAGGCTCCCAGGTGATGGTACTCACATCAGGGCAGGTCCCACTGAGTAGCACCCAGGTCACGGGCATGGTGGAGATGGGGTAGGATGCCTAGACGGTTTCCTGTCTTTGTGGTGAAGACCCACAGTGCTGGCCAGAGGAGAGGTGAAGTCATTTGCAGTAAGGAGTAAGTCACTACAGCCACTCACCCTGCCCTGGCCATGGTTGTGCCCAGCCTGGTTCAGTGGGTCAGCTGTGAGGACTCCTGGATGCTGCCCCAGAGAACATTCTAGCTCAGGTTCATTCGGGACCAATTGTGAGGCCGCCCATTTTTCTCTTGGTTCCTCAGCCAACTTCTCCCAGTTTGCGTTTGAGTCCGTGGTGTCCATAGCCAACAGTCTGCACAACAGCAAGGACCTGGCCAAGGACCAGCACGGGAGGAACTGCCTGTTGGCCTCCTACGTGCACTACGTCTTCCGCCTGCCAGAGCCGCCGAGGGACCCACCCAAGACAGGTAGCGTCGCCCCTGCTGCGGGCGCCTGGCAGACAGGCCCCGCCCCCAACCCGCTGCCCCGTCATTCAAAATGTAATAAAAAGCCCAAAGTTCAATTTTATATTTGAATTTTATTTTTTCAGTTAAAATTGATTTTATTAATTTTTAATTTATTTTTGTATCAATGATACAAAACTTACATGAATGCTGAAATTAAAATTTTATTTCTCGTTTTTTTTTCCGACTTGCTTCCTGCCTCCCTCCCTCTTTTTTTTTTTTTTTAAGGTGTATTTATTTTAGAGAAACAGAGCTCATGAGCATGGGGAGGGGCAGACAGAAAGGGAAAGAATCTCAGGCCGACTCCCTGCTAAGCATGGAGCCCAACACCCAGAGCTCCAATCCCAGGATCCTGTGATCATGACCTGAGCCGAAATCAAGAGTTGGACACTTAACTGAGCCACCCAGGCACCCCCTCCCTCCCTCTTTTTATACCCAAAGCACTTCTTTTTTTCTGCCTCCGTGATAACCCCTCACTGGTCTTTACCCAGTGGGTAATTTGATTCAGGTAAGGATCTTTTATTTTCAAAAATGGGGAAGTGACAACAGGTGTCTAGGATGCTAGGATAATAATGACAAAGAAAAACAATAAATATCCTATAGTAGTGGTGATCACCGGTTCCTAAAGTTTTCATTGTGAAAAGATAAATCCCTTTCCTCATTTCCCCAAACTAAACTTTTGAAATAATAATAATGTATTTCTCCACTCTTCCCAGTTATGTACAGGGTCATGATCAACCGGTACTTCTGGTCAGCAGGATATAAAAGTAGCATCAACAAGTTTACAAAATTCCAGGTCCTAATGAAGAAACTTGCCATTTTTATTAGTCCATGCAGCCTCATTACAAGTAAACCTGTAATTTTTTTTAAAGATTTATTTATTTGAGAGAAAGAATGAGAGCACACATGAGAGGGGGGAGGGTCAGAGGGAGAAGCAGACTCCCCGCCGAGCAGGGAGCCCGATGCGGGACTCGATCCTGGGACTCTGGGATCATGACCTGAGCCGAAGGCAGTCGCTCAACCAACTGAGCCACCCAGGTGCCCAACCTGTAATTTTTTTAAAAAAGATTTTATTTATTAGAGAGCAAGAGAGAGTGAGAGCGAGCGAGCAGGAGTGGGGGTGCAGAGGGAGAGGGAGAAGCAGACTCCCCGCTGAGCAGGGTTCCGAGGTTCCGAGCTCAAACCCAAGGCCCTGGGATCATGACCCGAGCCGAAGGCAGATGCTTAACGGACTGAGCCACCCAGGTGCCCCAGTAAACCTATAATTTCGATTGAGTTTTTAAAGATACTGGTAATATCTCATAGACTCACATAATCGCTTTGGAAGACATATAGTTAAAAGTGAACAACGATATGTAACATATATTTATCCTCATGAGGTGCATATGCTTCCTTGGATTCTCCTATCTCAGAAAATCTTGCATGACTTATAAAGTTGTCTTAATTTAAATATTAATAAATTTAAAAGTTCCCATTTCCAGCTTGTCTGGAGCAAGCAAGAGCTCTCATGACCCCGGGGGCTGTTTCCCCGTCGCAATAATAGGCTGAAGCTCAGTAGCATCCCCTGCCTTTGGATGAGGCATGTGTTTCCAGTTTACCACAGTCCTCACCACTCCCTGCTGCCTCATGCCCTAACTACTTACCCCCAAAGCAATACCCCTCTGACCTCCCCTAGGCATTTGATAATAAGACCCTAATTCCAAGATCTAATCAAGTGGGTTTTCATTCCACTCTCCACCCTGTCCCTCTTCAGTTCCCTTCCAAGCACAGTAAGTGACTCGGATCCCCTTTCTGTTGGCATGTCTGTACCTGGTGGGGTGCAGGTGGTGCCACTGCCGCCCTCCCTGACCCGCGCTACCACACATATGGACGCACGTCTGCTGCTGCCGTGAGTTCGAAGATGCTGCAGGCCCGGGTGATGAGCAGCAGTAATCCAGACCTCGCAGGGGCACACTCCGCGGCAGACGAGGAAGTGAAGAGCATCATGTCTTCAAAGGTAAGGAGGATGCCAACAACGGGAAAGGGACGCAAGCTTTTTTAGTTTTAACGAAAACTTGGAGAAACAACACAAAATGGACCACTACCAGTACCATAGCTCTGCTGGTCACATGTTGTCATGTTTCAGCTTTTGAAATGATCGAGACCATTCTGGAAAGAAGCAGAGGCGAGACTGGCTTTGAAGATCTGCTCGGTTAGTTAGTTGACGCTGGTGGAAAGTTTTTAGAGCTGATTGAGCCACATGGAGTCTATTTTCAAGGGAAACGATGTAGCTTTAACTTTTTTTTTCTTGATGCCTAGAACATCAAACATTATTTTTATTTATTTTTTAAATATCTGCCCTTTACATTCATTAACATCCACAGATTAATTATTCCATATAATAATTTCTAAGAGCAAAGCCAGGTTTTATAAACAAAAACAGATCCTGAGATGGTTGATGACTTGGGCTATACTGTTTTCCTTCCATGAATTCTTTGCTTTCTTTTTATTTTATAACAGTTGCTGATTTATGGAATTACTGTGACTAGAGTACAGAAAGTTTCTGTATATGTCATACCTAGTCTCTGTTATTAACATTTTACATTAGAATGGTATGTTTGTCACAATTCATGAACTAATACTGGTCTGTGATCATTCATAACTAAAGTTCATATTTTATTCAGATTTCTTCAGTTTTTCCCTAATATCCTTTTTCTGTTCCAGGATCCCAGCCAGGATACCACGTTATATTTTGTAGTGCTGTCTCCTTAGTTTCCTCTTGGTTGTGACAATTTCGTAGACTCCCCTCGTTTTTGATGACCTTGACACCTTTGAGGATTTAGATATTTTGTAAAGTGTGTCTCATTTGAAAAATTTTTTCGAGCCTGTGATATAACCACACACCATAAAATTCACCCTTCTAAGTGTATAATTCAGTGGCTTTTGTTTGTTTGTTTTTCCACAAAGCTACCATGAATTCTTCATGTGAATTTTCTTTCCAGTTATCCGTGACCTCCGTGGCTAAGTTTTTCAACTAGTATCATTTCCCCTGATTATGATAAATCAAACTCTCTAGGTTTCGACATAGTTTCTCTTACAAAATCCACACACTTGAGACAGTATGTTGTGAGAAAAAGGAATTTAGAGACCAGGGTTGGGTCTGGACTCCACCACCACCCAGCCGTGTGGTCATGGGCGAGTCCGCTCCTGCCCTGGGCCTCCTGTTCCTCATCTCTGTAGAGTTTCTGAACCCTGGGTGAACTTAAGGATCATCTATGGATCCACTAGAGATTCTGACAATCTTGAGTGTGCACCATATGAAATTGTTCCTATGCCACCCTTTCTGACTTACAGAATCAACCCAGGACTGGGCTGGAGCGGGCTCCTACCAGTTTCTGAGAGCCGATTGTTCAAATTTTCTGGCATTTACTGAGCCAGTTGTTAGATACTACTAAAAAATGACATTATATAAAATAAATAAGTTATACTAAATAAAAAATAATCTAAATGCAACATGGTATCTTGGATTATATCTTGAAGCTGAAAGTGGACATCAGTGGAAAACCTGGTGAAATCCGTATCTGTGGTTTAGTTGCTAGTAAGGAGCCAATGTTAATTTCTTAGTTTTGACAAAGGTACCAGAGTGATGTAAGACACTAACATCAAGAGGAACTGGGTGAAGAAGGGCATGCAAGAACTCTGGACCACCTTTGCAATTTGTCCATAAATCCAAAATTATTCTACTTTAAAAAGATAGTACTCAAACACCAGCCCTTCCTTGATATTTTATTACACATTACTCTTTTCTGTGTTCTTGAGGTTATTTGTGTCTCTAGTTATCTGTATGGTGGAAATACTCCATGATGCTTTGCTGGTGCACATCTCTTCCCAACACCGTGTTCAGTGATGTCATGTGAACTTGCAATCTGCCATGACAAAAGCATTTAAGGTACAGAAATAGGCAAATGCTGCAAATCAGCTCCTCCCCCCAAGAGCTGGTTGTTAAACAATTGCCAGCACAGCACAGTCCGACCTCATGTGTAAGGAGCATTAGCATTTTCTGATTGCCCAGGGGACAATTGGCCTGCCTCTATCATTGACAGCCTTGATTGTTATGATTTCATTTAATAAAAGTGAAAATATTAAATTTCTATGTGGATTGGGTTAAGAATTTTCTAATTGTTGTGTAGCAAGGGGGAGAACATTTGTCCACGGTGGTTTTTGACAATTTTTTAAATATAGCATTTAGGAGCCCGTGACAGTACCATCCTAGCCCACAGAGAGGCGCTGTTCCCACACTTTTTTTTTTTTTTTTTTTTTTGGTGCTACCCCAATAAAGTCAGAATATCCAAGGGACTTCAGCACCCCCTCTTCCTAAGTAGGTTTTAACTCTGGGTTGCTCTACACACTAACCTACTAACAGTGATTGTCTCAGGAGCAAGTAGAATGAGGTGTGACTTCACATTCTTTGCTTTGTTTTGTATTTATTTGTGGCAGTTGTTTTACCTTTGTAACCAGAAAAAAAGTAAGAAATACATGAAAAATGAATTCTGAGGTTGTGAATTCCAGACCGCTGGCTCACCTTTTAAGTGAACCGCTGTCGGTGGGCTGATGAGTCATGGTTTGTGTCTTTCAGGGTGTTGATCGTACCTGCAATCGGATGTCTTACTATTGCTCGGGCAATAATGATGTTCCCAGTTCGACCGCAGCCCCAAGGCCAGCCAGCAAAAAGGTACTGAGTGGGACAGTGTGAGGATAATTTGCTTGTGTCTTCTTGCTGTGATCAATAACAGACACCATTAAAGTGCTCTCCTGCCTCGCTCCCCGCTCCACACGCACACACACACACTTACTTTTGTAGCTCTGTCCCTTGTCGTTTGTTTTTTGACCAATTGATTCCTATTCAAGGGTTCTCCAGCTTACCATACATCCGAAGTCCCTGGAGGGCTTATTAAAACTGATGGCTGGACCCTACCCCCAGAGCTTCTGATTCAATAGCTCTGAAGCGGGGCCCGAGAATTTGCATTTCGGACAAGTTCCCAGGGGATGCTATCCAGGGATGATGGTTTGAGAACGCTTGCCTTAGTTTCTTTTTCAGTAGAAGGTGAGCTGGGGACAGTTCATCCTCAACTAAAGTGCATGGCAAAAATTAGGTATCATTTATTTCAGTAGTCTTATCAAGCGACATGAAAAGCTTTCCTCAAAATTCATTCTAATCAGCTTTACTTAGGAGTTGAGAGACTGCGAGCTGCCCACCAGAACATCTGGTAATAACAAAATTCTTCAGTCATACTCACGGCCCGTGTGGTTTGAGGGGCGGGGGTGTCTCGCTTAAGTTTTTTCTCTGCCAGACACTCAAGGATTGCTCCATTAGAGTAGTGACTGAAGTTAAGGTCTTGAGTGTCTTTCAAGACCCTTATTAAAATGTAAATATGCTGATTGGAAGGATAACACAGGAAGCCATTTGCAACAGCTGACACAACAGGGAATGTTCATTAAACATGCCAGGAGGGAATGAGCCTCAGCTCAGCTTGCTTGGCACCAAGGGAGGGAAAGATCAAGCGTGGGGGGGCCCTGCCAGGGCCTGAAGGTGCAGACTTCTCAGTAATCCGGGCACCGTATGTCTGGGGAGAGGTACAGGGAATTAATTTTAAAAGAAGTGAAAGAAGGTAGGGCGAGGTGCTGAAAATAATTTTTCACTTACCCTAAAACAGCTTTGGGCTTTGCAGGGACTGGTTACATGTACCATTCGACCTTTTTAAAGCATGGTTTACCTTCAGGCTCGCCTCCTTCAGGCAAGCAGTCATGTTTGGCTTTGCCGTTGCCTTGTTTGGACTTTGTTCCTGGCCATCTCAATGACTAAAAGAGAATCATTTCATTTCAGAGGGAAGTTTAGACAGTGTGTTTCTTCAATAGCTCAGCAAAAAGGATTTAGCTGCTTGGCTCTCTTCTATAACCTCCAGAGCAAGGTGTTCTTGTAATAATGTTGCCTGGTAAGCAACATAAATTACTTTAAGAAGCAGCTTATCCTCCTCTAATCTCTAAGACTCTGGCAGTCAAACTGACCTATTTTCCAGAGGTTACCTTTGAAGCTAGTGGAGCGAATCTTTCCTACGCCGGCAAGATCCAGGTGTAGCTGACTTACATCATCTGCACACTTAGACCGCCTGCTAGATTAACATTCCGCGCCTCATGCCGCTCCCAGGTGGGTGAGCTGAGCAGCCAATGCTTTTCCATGTACTAAGATTATAAAGGTTTGACTCACCTGGCAGAAGGAAGGCGAACCTCCTGACATGCTGAAACACCTAAGCATTTTGCATTCATCACCATTAACCAGCTGAGGCTATAAATAGAATACCCAGAGACCTGCACATAGATTTTCCATTTGTGTCCTTTTAGTATAGCTTAGTAACTCTCGAATTTTAATGTACATAAGACGGTAAATTGAGTTGCATGCATGCTGTACAGGGTGGGTACCTTTAAGATGTATCGAGGACAATCTTTGCTATAATCAATTTTTGTTTTAGGGGTTGAGTTTGAAACTTAACTGCCATATATGGCAATACCTTAGGTTGTGGTATTAGGATGTTCAAATAGTTTCAGCTCTCTTACCCACAGAACAATAAACAATTGGTTCATCTGTATTTATTCTAGGTTTTCTGGTCATCAGATTAATGAAATCCAGAGAAAATACCCAGACATCATTTTTGCCGTTAGTTAAGGTGGCCACCCATCTCTGTTTGCCCAGGACCAAGGGCTCCCTGGGATGTGGGACTTTTCTGTTTTCAGACCGAGGCAGTCTCAGGCAAACTGAGATGAATTGGTTGCCCTACCCTTAGTCTTGAGCCTCTTCCCCAGCAAAGCTCTTGTCAAGAGTATTAAGTAGCCACATAAACCCAGGAATGGGAAATGTACAAAAGATGCAAAAGTCACCATCTGCTACATTTGTTCTCAAGCAGCTGGATAACTTGAAGGGAAGTGTAGACATAAAGCAGAACTGAGGAACCTTCCAGCATCTGACCCTGGCACAGAGGGCGTTGAGAAGTTGTGAGTTCGGGCTGCTACCACTATCGAATGCAGAGGATCTGCTCATTAAGCCCAACCCATCATATTTCCCACAGTGCCATAGTGGTATTATAAAAACAAAAATCATCCTATCTGGAAGGCAGTTTCGATATCACCAAGACATCAGTTCTCTAATTGCGGTCCCTGGACCAGCAGCTTGTCAACACCTGGGAACTTGTGTGAAATGTGAATTCTCAGGCCCTGCCCCGGATCTACCACGTCCAAATCTGAATCTCTGGGGCGGACCCAGCAGTCTGTGTGTCTTCATAATCCCCCAGGGGATTCTGATGCACGTTCCATTTTGACCACCATTGCTACCAACCAGCAGATTTTACAGCTGAGAAATGGAGAGTACAGAGAGGAATGGCTTGCCCGAGGTCACACAGAGGGTTTGCAGCAGGGTCCGAGGGGAAAACAACGGTCCCAGTTCTGACTGCTACCCCAGAATGCAGAGTCACCCCCAGACGGAGGCCATTCCTTCAGACCTAGCTCTCTTGCCTGATACCACCACCAACCTTCTCCGACCCACCTGGAAGGTCCTCCATCTCAAGTAGCCTTGGCATTGACTTTGCCATCCACCTGTGGTCTGGGATGCCTGGGGTGCCCGTGTCAGGAACTAACAGTTGGTTCAAAAGAGAAGGGGTGTGGGTGTAGAAAGCACCCTCCGTCTCAGACTGGTTTTTGTCCTTGTCACCCAGCATTTCCACGAGGAGCTCGCCCTGCAGATGGTGGTCAGCACCGGGATGGTGAGAGAAACCGTCTTCAAGTACGCCTGGTTCTTCTTTGAGCTTCTGGTGAGATTCTTGCCTGTTTGTGTCTGCGCGCAGCAAGGCATGAGGCACGTTGCAGAAAGGCAGTGAAGTTGTCCCCCTCTTAGGAACTGACGTTTTATCCCCCGAGTTGCTCCCACTGAAAACCGGGGACGGGTCCTTAAAATCCAACTCTGCCTCGCTCCTCGGCCCCGCTTCCACTCGTTCTTGTTCACGCTGCCTTGAAAACATACCTCCAGCCTCCGGCTTCTCCTCATCTTCCCTGCTCCCCACCTGGCGCTTCTTGTAATCACTTCCTCTTTCGCCCGCCTGCATTTCTTTTCGTTCTGGTCTGTCCATTCTGCGCAGGGCTGCCGACCCTTTTAAAACAGATCATGTCGGTCTCCTCTGGAAAACTCTTCCGTGATTTCCGGTGGACCAGAAATAAAGCACAAATTTTATCACCGCCTGCAAAGCCCTTGTCTGATTATGTTTCCCTCTGTCTCTCACCTGAGCTCATACCATCCTGCCCCCTCCTGCGGCCGCGTTGGTCCCATTTTGGTTCTTGGAAGGTGCTGTGGACTTTCCAGCCTCAAATCCTTTCTCAAATTCTCTCTCCCCTCCCTACCTTCCATCCCCCCATGCACACACATTTTGGGTTCTTCTCTTTGGGTTTTAGCTTAAATGTTACCACCCCTGAGAAGTCTTTCTGACCAGCTCACACTGTAATATATCTTCCTCTCTATTATTCTCCTCTTAAATACCCTGTTTACTTCGATTCCAGCAATTATTGCACTTTATACTTGCTTTCCTGTATTGCTTATTTCATTTCTAGGATTTGGGTCTATCTTCTTTATGATCATATCAGTAGCCCCAGCACACTATTGGGTACCAGACAAGCGCCCAACTGATATCTACTGGGAAGAAAAAATGAAATTTGTAAATTTGTTTACCCTACAACTTCTGTCTGATCTCTACCAGAAAAACAGAAGGCACAGCCATGTTCCTTCATTTGAGAATGAAGACAGTAATACTAATACCCCTTTTGTAACTGATTATTGAAGTGAAAAGATTTTACTATAAAGCAACTAAGAATATCCATGTCATCAGTGCTGATAAATGGAGATGAATTTTGATGTGATGTTAAATGAAAAAGGTATACAAGTGTAGACACCGACTATAGTTAACCCATGAACAATGTGGGGATGAGGAGCGCCAGCCCAACCCCCGCACGTCTGACAATTCTCGTGTAACTTTTGACTTCCCAGAAACGTAACTACTGATAGCCTATTATTGCCCAGAACTCTTGCTGATAACATAAGCAGTCGATTAACACGTATTTTATATGTTATGTGTATTATATATTGTATTCCTATGCTAAAGTGAGCGAAAAGAAAAGAAAATGTTAAGAAACCATGAAGAAAAGAAAATACATTTGTAAGGCTATACTATACTTATCCAAAAAAATCCGCACACAAGTGGACCTGTGCGGTTCAAACCCATGTTGTTCAAGAGTCAACTGTACATAAAAATGTACATACGAACAGTCCTGGGGATTAGGATTAGGAGTGCATTAGGATTTAGTGATCGAGTGAGCTTTATATTCACTAGGTTCTTTCCCCTGTGCCATTAAGTGAATAATTTTTGTTAAGAGAGAGATGGTAGGATTTCCACCATGAACTCTATTTATTTAAGTTCAAGCCTAAGGAAAAGGGAATACTACTGAACAAGGGGATACAGACAACAGGGGGTCAAAGGAAACAGAAATGAAAGTCACGCTGCGGAGGAGATGGGAAGCGATGTGCAGTAGGGTTAAAAAGGAGTCAGGCCCACACCGCAAAAACATCCAGGATTCCAGTCTTTTAGTGTTTCACCGAGTTCCAACCACTAGCTTGAGAAAGTTCTTTTCAAAGCACAGTCTCAAATTCTTGCAACAGAATCACCAGGGGGAAGAAGGGGGCGCTTAGTAAAAATAAAGCAGATTTTATTTTAAAGCCCTCCCTAGCACTAGTGATTGCAGGGAGGAAGAGTGGAAGCCGGTGGTGTACATTATTAACCTGTCTTCCTGGGGGACTTCTAAGCTCACTGAAGATCCACTAGCCCACACCATCCCTGCCCTGTGAGGCCTCAGCAGAGCTAAGGGTCTGTATATACACGGCCAGCGCCAGGATTTTCCATTCTAAAAGCCAGCCTCATCCAGGTGGGTGCCTGCAGCCTATGAGTCTTGGAGCAATAACATTAGCAGTGAGACATGAGCTCTGTGCTCTGGCAGCGAATGGACTGGCCTTAAAACTCTCCCTTGAGGTGTGAGAAGTATCAATACCAACACTCCATGCCCTGTACGTCTTTCTACTTCCTTAACCCACTCACTGTCAAGTTTCTCCGTAAAGAGGATTCACTTGGGTCATAATCCATCTGTAGACAATTTATACGAATAACCTTCATGATGCAATTGCATATGGCGGTCAAGTCCATTTGTCATATTGCAAATGAAAAGTCAAGAAGCAAAAAGTAAAATTGATATTGTAGAATCTCAATGAACAAAGTCCCAGAGGAGGGCACCTGGGTGGCTCAGTCGTTAAGCGTCCGCCTTCGGCTCAGGTCATGGTCCCAGGGTCCTGGGATCCAGCCCCACATCGGGCCCCCTGCTCCGCAGGAAGCCTGCTTCTCCCTCTGCCCCTGCTTGTGTTCCCTCTCTCGCTGTGTCTTTCTCTGTCAAATAAATAAATAAATAAATCTTAAAAAAAAAAAAAAGTCCCAGAGGAGAGCAGTTATCCCAATTCAAAAATGTTTCTGTCATTTATTCACACACACGCACACATATGTATGTACACACTTCACCTGATCGTTCTTAGGTATTATTGAGTAGTTATATGAGTACAATTGTTTGACCAGAGAACCAAACTTCTAGAATGATGGTTCTCAAGCTCAGCTCTGTGAGAGTTCCAGTAGCAGCTCTAAGGGCTCTTTCTTACGTCCTTGGAACCTCAGTAGAGAACTGTGTGACAAGTACCCCGAGGAGTTCTCCCCACTGCACACATAGGAGACCAAGGCTAAGGAGGGTTTGTCCAGCCCTCTCGGTCAGCAAGGACAAGATGCTCGGGGCTCTAGTCCAGCTTCTGTTCTTCTGCCATTTGGCCTCTCCTTGGAAGCTCAAAGTTGCAAAACATTTCCTTAGCCTAAGCTATTAACATGCAAAACCTTTATATTCGGAAGTCAACTTTAATGCACCATGACTATGCTTATGCCATTCCCAGCCAGAATGAACTCAGCCTTTGGAGGCCTGAGTGGCTCCGCCTGGCATCCTGGAGCTCTGTCTTGAAGGAGAGTTTGCATTCTCTGCGGGTGCCCCAGTGACTCTGCCCTTCATATAATCCCAGTAACCACTGGCATCCCTGAGGAAGGAAAAATAATCACATCCAAAATGTATTGTGCATCGTACTGTGTATGTACTGGGCACTGTTTTAAGCTTTATCTCATTTAATCCTCAAGCATCCTTGAGGCCAGAGTTTTCTATCATTCCCACACATGGATGGGGCTAGAGGAAATGTGGTGGCTCTAAGGAGGAATCTCCAGGTCTGCCAGAGGCTTTGGCTGCTTTACGGCCCTTAACCACAGGGAGCTAAGAACCATGGAAAAGGTGAACATTACTTTTGATCTTGCACCTTTATCTACTAGGACCCTGGGAGAGGAAGCAAACGCTAAAGCTGGTAGCTCCCCTTCTCTCTAGGAGTCCTTGATGGTAAACAGATGAGGTAATCGAAAGGAAAACTCCTGCTGACCTGAGCATATGGAAGGGATTGGCCAACGGGCAGATCTCCCAAGACACTGGTGCCCCGGGGCTCTGCATGTGGTAACCTAAGTGTGTCAGGGTCCTGGCAGGGCACCGTTGGCGTCACTCAGAAGGCTGGGCGGAAGAGCATTCATCAAAGGGGCGGTGCCGGGTTGAGCACAGGGAGCTGGTGGGGCACCCGGGGAGGAGCCTTTATCTACCCATTCCAGGTCTAGAGGAGCGAAGGTGGGGAACAGTGTAACTGGGATTTAGAGAAAGCTGAGGCAGAGCAGAGGATCCCCATGACAGGAGCTGGAGTCCTGCAGAAATGTCCCCGCTGCCAGAAGCTTGCTGTGGCCCAGATGAGGGCAGCGGAGTGGACACGTAACTCTGTGTCCTCTCCCCACACTGATCCCCTGCTGGTCCCTCCCCTTGGCCAACTCCAAGCAGAAGCCCAAGGACAAGGTGGCCTAAGAGATGGAGTCTGTAGAGATCAGCTTCCCAAGGTTCAGAGATTGGCACAGAACACCAAGAAACGGATCTCGGCGCTGGGGTGGGGGCAGATGGAAAGTATTGGGGCCAGCCAGAACTTTGCACAGGAAACGGATCCCAGATCCAGACAGCGTGCACAGTGCTCTATGCATTGTTTGTGCATTTGCCTTACTGATGCTCAGGAAGTTGTTTAAAAACCAAAACAGTTTTTTGCCCCACGAAGCCTAAAGCCAGAGGACAACCTCCCTGGACTTAGCCGACAACCGGTGCCATTTGACACCCTTCAATTGTGTTAATGCCCAAGCGCTAATAAACAACTACTTTGGTATCAGAGCTGTTGAACTCAGGCCTTGGGCCAATTTCACACTTGCTAATGAATAAATCCCTGTGCTTCTAGAAACTGCTGAGCCAGACTTTGGGGACCCACAAGTAAATAGGTGACCTAGTTTACTCAGAATGTGAAGTTTTGCACCAACAGGTTCTTTAGAGGTACCCCTGCTGTGATGGGTCATGAGGGCCAATAGGGAGGAAAGAATTTCCCTGCCTCACCCCACCTACAAATAATATAGACCAAGCATCCACTAGTATTTATTTCTACTGGATGTTCTTACCTGAAGAGCCAAAGGACACAGTAGCTGGTAAGTGACTTTCAGTCTGGAAGGAGGCCATTGATTGGAAGTATGGTATTGTGAGAATTATTTATTTGGTTGTAGGTTGGCCAAGTTCAGCAGGCAGGAGCCGGATATAACAGTGAGTTCTAAAAGTCTGGTGCCAGGGTGAGTTCGCTGGAAGAAAAATCAGGATGGGGGCAGCTCAAAACAAAGAGGCCTTGTCTTCCCTAGGCCCTTTGTTAGGAACATGGTGAGAGAGACCCTTTTGTCAGACAAAAATGGAGCCCAGGCCCCATCTCTCATCCTGATCCTCCCTCCCACCAAGTATGTGACACTCCGTGAGGTACAGACTCATCTGTGTGTCCGGAACCAGGCCGGACTCTCCAGGGAAGAGAATCCATGGTCCTTACACTGGGCTTAGGATGCTATGTTCTTAGGTCTTCTCTGAGCTGGCCATGATATTATCTGAAAACAGAAAACACATAAAGCCTGTCTGTTATTCTCTTCTTATTTTACCTTCTCTGTGTTTTATCTCTGCTTGTCTCAATGCTAATGAAAATTACTGGCCCTGCATTCTTAGAACCAGGAATCTGCTGGTAGTGCATGAAAGTTCTCCCGTATGGTGACTTCAGTTCACATGATAGGAGCAGAGAGCATTTTTCCCATATAACTGGCTTTGTCCCCTCTTCTTCCAGCCCTGACCTAGGGAGTCATCTTCAGGCAAAAGTGGGCAATTAACTCCTAGGTCCATTTCTTTTTGCAATGACTCTCTGACTAGGCTGGGCACATTCAACGAAAATGACCTCAGAGGGTGGGCACCCAACGTAAGAACTCCCAGTCTTGCCCATCAGAGTGTTCCTGATAGCTCTAAGGAACTTCTAACAAGGAGGAGACATGACCCCAGATGGTGTCAAGGGGCCTTGTATTACCCACGAATCTCCTGGCCTCAAGAAGAAGTCCAAAAAACAAAATGTGATCTTGATTTTAAATGGCAGTAAGCGTTGAGCTGGTGTCGTGTATTGTGTATTCTTAATACGTATCTTTTAAATATATAAATATATATTTTAAGTAGATATACAAAGCAAGATAGTCTTATTTGACTTCAAAACATAACTTCTCCTAGAGGCAATGTTCCAAATAGTGGTTAAGTTGCCAGCTAGCATAATATAGAATTGTTTCCGGAAAACTGTGCTCCCTGTTTCAACTTGAAACTCAAGAGGAGCGTTTGTCCCCTCCTTACTGTCATTTTGGGGACAGAAGTGACTTCAGTTCACATCAAAAACAGTATCCTGAACAGTTCCTTCTGTGGCACGTGTTGGCACCGTCGTCAAGCAGTGCCTGAATGGTGACAGGAGTCCAGTCCACGTCTGCCTTGCCGTGGGCGGTTGAGGAAAGGGGAGTCTTCTAACACTAAGGCTAAAGAACAAAGCTCCCTGGCTTTGTGAGCAGCAAGAAGGAAGCCCCCTGACTTGGGGTCAAGAAGAGGACGTCCTTCCCACCTCCTGCCACCATGGTAACCCTCTGTGTGGCAAGAGCATTTTTTGTCCAGAGTCTTCTTGGGCAACCACCAGTGCAGATGAAGTGTTAGGAAGTCCACAGTTAATGAGCTTTTCTTCACGTCTTTCCCCCTCCTCCCCAGTGTACAAGCAGCTCACCAATTTCTGTGCTGACATTTCCCCCACCCCCTCTGTAGGTGAAGAGCATGGCGCAGTATGTACATAACATGGACAAACGGGACAATTTTCGGAGGACTCGTTTTTCTGACCGTTTCAAAGATGACATAACTACTATTGTTAATGTGGTCACCTCGGAGACTGCAGCCCTTTTAGTGAAATCTCAGAAGGTAACTGGGCCGTTATTCTTTATTTTCTAAATCTCTGACCTTGTGTGCCTGTTGTTTCCGTAAGCAGAGAAAAAGAAGCATCCTCTTAAGCCAGTAATTTAAATGTAACTAAATAAACATGACACCTAAGTGCAGTTATTACACTGGATGGGACTCTGGGGTGGGGCTGGGGGATTGTCAATATAGATACAAGAGGGAGTATTCTCGTTCTTAGAAAATACATCTTGACGTATTACGTATGGGGTAATGGGCGTGATTTTTGCAACCTACTCTCACCGTCAATGCCTCTGAAAAAAAATTGTTCTATACAGAGAGAGCATGATAGAGCTAATGTAGCCAAATGTGAAGTATTGATAAATCTGGTCAAAGGGCATGTAGGAGTTCTTTGTACTATTCTGGCACCTTTTCTGTATTTGAAATGACATCAAAATAGAAAGTTGCAAAATGAAAAAAATGAACTAGAATAATTTTAGAAGGCAACTATAAAATGTGAGGCAGCAGTGGTCATTATTAATACCTTTACCATTATTAAGAATGTGTAGAGTACCCAGTGCTCGGGAGGTTCCGTTTGGTTATTTCTCGTGGCAAACTGTCTCAATGAAGCAATTGTCTGCATTTTGGCAGGCATGGAAAAGGACATGCAGTGAGGTTGATAGATTTTCCAAAAGCCATGTGGCTAGCAGCAAAGCCAGGACTGTAGATTCCAAGCCCAGAATGTTCAGACAGTTACGTAAGCTGCCCAGGAGTGGTCCCTCTCTCTGCAGGATCCTGGGGCAGGCGGACTTGCCACTCAGAGATACTGTGGAAACTTCTCTGTTAGGTCTCTCTCCATCCCAGGGGCTGTTCAGCTTGGCCTGAATTTGCAAACGGCACATCAGAACAAAAGGAAAATATTCTTAAATCGTATTTTCAATAGAGGCAGAGAAAAGTGATTTTCAATAGAGGCAGAGAAAAGTGATTTATCATTCTGAGAATGAAGGACATAAATATGAAAAAGTGAATCTCCAGGTGCTCTGAAGTCCTGTAAAATGTCTCATAAATACGAGCACCGAGAGGTGACCAAAACCAAAGCTCTTGCCTCAGTTCATGCAAGAGTTCCCTCTACCATGTGTAACTCTGACCTCTCTTAGGCTGGGAATGCTGCCTAACTGGAGGGAAAAGAATTTCTTACGTAACAACCAATTCTTGTATCCTGATGAGATTTTCTCAACAGTCCTTATAAATTAAGAATCTGGCTCACTGAAGATAGTGGGTACATTTCATGTTAGTTTTGCCAAAACAATAGTTAACAGAATCAAATAAGTTATGGTAGAAACATATGAAAAAAATATGAGATAGCCATTAAAAACAAGTTTTGAAGAAATGCTTAAAATGTGGGAAGATGTTCATAGTATAATGCTGAATGAAAAAATTCGAGGCCCAACATCGTGTATAGAGAACGAGCTCAATTATATATGTATACATGTGCACATAGGGGAAAAAAAGACTGAAGGAAATGTACCTAAATATTAACCATAAATGAAGGATTGCTTGATTCAACCCAACACTCATGACACCTGCTAAGGGCTCACTTGTATTTGCTGCAGTTTGCAGGGTCACCAGCTTTGCTCCCTGTCTCCCCCAGGGACACTGGCTGAAATAATAGGGATCTGTCTGTCCGGGCTTTCCCATCAGGGACCTGGTTGTTCCTGATCAGGGTTTACCACAAAATGATTCGGGTGTTGGTGTGTTTTTAAGGACAATGAACAGGCAGAGAAGATGAACATCAGCCTGGCTTTTTTCTTGTATGACCTTCTCTCACTCATGGATCGTGGCTTCGTATTTAACCTCATCAAACATTATTGTAACCAGGTGAGCATCCCGCAGACATGCCTGTGTTGTTCCTGGATCCTTCTCCTCCAATGTCATGCTCATTGCCATGGTATGCTGTCATGCTCATTGCCAAGTTAGCTTAACTCCTGTACATTCTGGGTTTTGTGATCATTTGTTTTATGTCATTTGTCTTCTGCTGTGGACATCACTAGACACCCTGGTTCGCATGGATTCCTGGAGCATTTGCCAACCCAGCGCAGAAAGGTCAACAAGTTAAATGTGGGAGAACTGAGAGGTGTCAGTGCTCTGGTCGTCTTCACTGGAACAGTTACCAGAAATCACGTGACGGTCACATTCGGTCACAGACCAGGTCTAGAATTCAACGTATGAGGTCTCTTTTCACATACTAGGGCAATTAATTAAAATGTGCTTGTGGAATTCGGACTTTCAAGAACCCTGATAGAATCGGCCAAAGAGACCGCCTCACTGAGCACAAAGCAAATATTTAGAATCCAAGAGCGTCTTAGCAGTTCCGCCACCTCAGATTTTTAAGTAGGATTCTTATTTTGTTTGCCGTCCCCCTTAAATTGCCCCAGCAGTAGTCATATAAGTAGGGGTGACTGCTCTTGTTGCTTCTTCTTTCCTTCCCTATTCCTGCTCCAGGTGTCACTGCCATGTCACCACTACCCACCAGCACCGTTACCACCTCCGACTCGCACTGCCACCCCCCAACCCCCTGCACTGTCACCGGCACTGTCACCACGGCTGGCTTCTTCCTGCGAACCAGGCACTGTGCTGAACGTTTTCTAGAAGTAGTATCTTTAATCCTTGCAAGGTGTCTTCTACCTTTTGCAAATGATGAGGTTGAGGTTTAGAAGAGTCATGTAACTTGTCCAGGTTGGAAAGAGCCACATCTCCCTAACCCTGGGGTGCGGTGGATTAATCACTTTCTTCTATTAGGCCTGGCTCTCCGTGGTTAATCTCTTAGTGACCCTAAGTAATTCATTTACCTTTTCTGGGTCTCATTTCCTCATTTGTAATAGAAAAGGAACTCCCCCCTTCCCCCCCTGCCAAAAAAGACCACGACTCTTCTAAAGGGACTCCTAATAAAGAAACCGACCTGTAAAAAGAGAAACCTAAGGAAACCTCAGAATTCCCAGAACACCAACATCTTGAGTGCCCTGACCTCCTGACCCTGCGTGGATCTTCTGTTTCGGATTCCACCAGAATGCAGGGGTGGAGGACTATGCCTTTCCTCTGTGCAGTCCCTCTTAGGTGTTGAGGATTATAGGTCATCAGATGAATTGCAAATAAAAGTTAATATTTTTTTTCAAAACAGGTCATTGGATGAGTTGCAAATATTAGTTGATCCGTTTTTCCAAAGTTAAAATAGGATATATAGAAAGGAGACACTGAACACCATGGTAGGCCCACGGGTTAGCTGCTTTTAAAGAAAAAAATGAATCATGACAGTAAGGCAGACTTTTATTCGGGACCATCGAGATAAGTGTGGGGACTGTTGCAGTGGGATTTTACAATACGGGAGATTGGGCTCAACTATAAATACAAGGAAAAGTGGGCACTTACAGCCAGGGAGCGGGGTGGGGGGATTAGTGGATGAAAAATTCGTAAGTAGAAGCCTCAGAAGAGAGGAGGATTCCGGCTGAACCAACCTAACAGGATTCTTACTGAAGACAGGCCAGGGGTGACCAGAAACCCCCCAGGGGGCTGGTGAGGGATGAGGAATTGGGCAGATATCAAGGTGACGGTCAGACAGCAAGGCTGGGTGGGGGTGGGGGGACCCTGGCTAAACTGATGGAGCGGGATCCTTGCTAAAAATCGAGCTCTTGAGGACATGCTCAAGGGTGGGCCTATTTGAAAAACAGCTCAGAGGAGCCTGGCTCGCATTCGGTGAGGGAGAGACTCTTCATCACACATGGATACTTTTCATTACCAAAAAACCAACAAGGCAGTCCAAAGGAGATGTCTACCTGCCCTGCGGAGGCCCTTTATAACTTCCTCTTTCGTTTTCCTTTCTTCTCTCTTTCTCTCTCTCTGTCTTCAAAATCTTTTCCTTTTCTTTTCGTTAGGGTTGCCTCTCATTAACCCTCTCTTTCTTCCTCTTTTGTGTCTCGGCTTCCAGAGAGCCTCGGACTCGGAATCTGGAGACCTGTGTTCTAGTCCCAGTGATGCCACTCAACTCCTCTGTGATTTGGGCAGCTTTATATTGGCATCAGCAGCTCCCTCGTCTGCCCGAAGCCAGAGTTGGATTAGATTTATTCAGGCTTTGACGTTTTGATTCTGTGCTCTGTTGGCCAGTGACGTCTGTGGGTATTGCTCAGCGCAATTAGTGTAGTGCTCAGACCTACAGTGATCACGTCCCGTAATCAAGGGTGATTCAATCCATTGATCCCAGCTATATAGATAGAGTATGAGCATCAAAGCTGAGGCAAGTTATATTCTTCCCAAGTCCTCTGATTTTATCATTTTTGCATACCCTCATTCAAGCACCCCATCGTATTTTCCACCATTTATAGACCTTGTGACGATGGGTATGATCTCAGCCTTTTTTTTAAATAGTCACTAACAATAGACACATCTAGCTTTTCAGTTGCTTGATGTCACTTTCATCGTGCCACTAAGGTAACACCCATCCCTTGGGGAGTGGCCCCTGAGGCCACCACCAAAGGGTCCTGACCTTTGGGGAGGATGTTTCCAGAACTGCACCTTATTCTCTTCTAAACATCACCAAAATTATTTTGGGGAAATTTCCGTCTTTAATGAAGTCTCAAGGGACCTGTTGAAGATACCTTCTTTCAAGAACAAAATCTTATGCTTTCACATTCTGACTGGTTTGACCCAGCAGCTCCTGGTGAGTGACCATTAAGTGAGGGGCATATGATCGGGTTCTAATCAGTTCAGTTTGCTGGTGCCTCCGTTGGTCCAAAGTCAGCCAGCAAGACACACTGACAAAGAGCATCGGTTCTGGTAACCGTTCTTACCCAAAAGTCATGTTTTATTTTTTACATAGTATGTAACTACAACTGGTGGATCCTGTAGGCAGAATGACCCACAGCACAAGGGCTTCTCCTAAGGTGGCTGAAAATGTGTTGCTCATTTAAATTATGTCCTTTATAAAACTGCTCTCAGAGTCCAGAAGAGGAGGCAGGTCCGTTCACAAGGATGAGATGCTGGGGCGTGAGGGTGTTGATGATGATGTATTGAGAGTCTCAAGGTCCCTCATGGCCCCCTTTCCTTACTTTGCCTTAAAAGAAGGTGCCTCTGAGTCGGAGCCCATAGAGTCTGGGTCTTCAGTTGTCACCTCACCTGAGGGAAGCAAATGATCTCTTCCATTTTGTCACTGTTTTCAGCATTTCATTGCTTATCCTGTGGTTTTTGTTTTAATTTTTTTAATTGAAGTCAAATTAACATACGGTATTATATTAGTTTCAGGTATACAACGTATTGGTTCAACAATTCTATACGTTACGCAGTGCTCACACAAATGTAATCTTCACAGTCACCATCCGGGGTTACTACCATATTGTTGACTGTCCTCCCTGTGCTGCAGTTTTCATGGTTAGGTTGTTTAAGGAGAGACTTTTCCTCATAACTCTTCCAGCTTTCTCTTGCTTTCTCCTCCACTTCCTCCTCTCTTACTTTGGGGCAAACTGCAGCTTTTTTGCAGGGACTACATACTTCCCTCAGTAATGCGATGCCTTTATCTAAGGGAACTGGTCTGAGAACTCCCCATCGGGGCCTTTAATTAGAAACTACAAAAGAACAGTTGCGGTGTTAGAGTCACCCAGTCATATTCCATTAGTTTTGTGTGGCCCCATATGGGGTCAGCTCCTTTCATTTAGCTTCTCAGACACAGTGGGGTTTTTGTGAAATTTATGATATTATGTTACACTGAAGACATACCTCCAGATTATTTGCAACACCGGTTCGCCGCAGTGTTGTAGATGTGACAAGGGTGGGGGTTGGGTCAAGAATCCACACTGTGGACACCTGTTAGGCTAGAGTTATTAAGGGGAACGCTAACGCGTGACAACTCATTGGGCCTCCCTTTAATATAGAGCTTTCCATCCGTTGCTGTGCCCCTTAATTTTTATTAAATTGATTGTCTTAATCGAGAGAAAGGAGACTTTTGTATCTGCCAGCTTCAACTCCATTTACCTTATAATAAACACGTCTTTCCTGTTTTCATTTTTCTTCCCAGCTGTCGGCCAAGCTCACCAACCTTCTGACGCTCATTTCCATGAGGCTGGAGTTTCTGAGAATCCTGTGCAGCCACGAGCATTATCTCAATCTGAACCTGTTCTTTATGAATGCTGATACTGCTCCAGCGTCCCCTTGCCCTTCCCTCTCTTCCCAGGTGATCAGCTACTGAAAGACTTCCCCAAGCTCTTTGATTTAATTAGTTGAGTCGTTTATTACTATAAAGGTTGGTCTTATTAACTAAAAGACAGATCAGACTATTCACACTGGATCAGTTGATCCAGATACACGCAAGTATGGTCCCCGAAGTCGCGCCATCTAACTGATCATTTACAAGGTACGCGATTGGTTTCTTCCTAGGCTCGAGGGTCCCTGCTGAGGCCAGGAAGTGCAAGGAATCCATACGCATTATCAGAATTTAGAAAATCATAAATAAGTCACATAACTTCCTCTGTCTGGCATTAATCATCTTGCCATATTAGGTGGACCATCTTCTTGCTCACTTTCCTTTTCCGGAACCCCAGAACCATTTGCATATAAAACTACGTATTCCTTTATATTAAATCCAAAATGATCTACTAGTGGTTTTCAACACTGGTATTGCATCTTTGAGCTATCCTAGAACTTTCTATTAATACTGTTATAAAATGGAGTTGGGTGCAAGATGAGTCCATCTTGAATTATGCTCCAGATAATTTAGTTCTTGAAGCACTAAAAAGACCTTGTCATAAACGAATGCAACAGTCTCTTTTATAGAGACTCTATTTCTAATGAGTCTTGTTCTTTATCTGCCACACACACACACACACACACACACACACACACACAACACTTGTATACTTAGAGGCAAGACTTGGACTGACGTGGCTAATCTTTTTTTGTAACAAGGTTCAGCGGGCCCCAGATTCTAGAGGTATTATGCAAATACAGAATTCCAGAGTCAAACAAGTTTTGGAAGCCCTGTGTTAACCGGTTTGTTTGCATTAGGCCACCCAAGAATCCCTAACTTGTTAGTATAAATTGTAAATACCCAAGGGGTGGAGGAGAAAAGTATTTAATAACCACTGATTCCCAGTGATTTCACTATTGGAAACCTTTTTATTTTCCTGCACAGATTTCTTAAGGGACTCCTGCCCTCTAGAAAAACTTTAAGGAAATGCTGTTTTACAATCCCATTCCATTTATAGGTGACAAAGCAGTAGCTCAGGGCAGCAAGCAAGATTTCTCAATATTAGGTTCTATTTTTGTTGCATGTTCCTTAATACTATACAAAGGTGAAGGTTTGTCTTACTAATTAAAAGAAAAAAAAACTTAGCCATTTATGCCAAGTGGCAGGAGCCAGCTGTCAGCCACATGACCATCTCCTTGTGCACTGGGGAGGATCGGACTTACAGCATCAATTCCAAATGGGCTAACTTTGTCCTGAGTCTTCTGCCCTATTTCCCTTCTGACTACCCCAGGGAGTTAGCAACCCCGGGGCCGAGGCCTAGCCTCGGATTTCCAGAGACGCTTTCGATTCCTTTAGTGCAATGTAAAGTGTGCCCCCGAGATAACACAGCAATTATCTAGGACTGGTAAGTCTCACAATCCCCGCCCTGACTCCCCTGCTAGTTCCAGCCAGCAGAATCCGGGCAGTATGCAGAAGCTGTACGCAGAAGCGTAGCTGAGGAGACAGGGGCCTCAAATCAAGGAGGCACTTTGTAGGAGAGGCGTTCCCTGCTCAAAGCCCCAGCATGGGACACAGTGCCCATTTCCCTAGGTTTCCCGATCCACATGATATCCTTGGACTTTCATCTTTGCTTCTGATCTGGGGTGGGGAAGAGAGTATGAGTCCTTTTGTGAAAGACTCTGAGGGCTCTGTTTTTATCTTTCCCAGCTGACGGTTCTCTGTCTGCGGGAATGGGAAAGCAAAGTGACCACCGGAAGTACAGCTCCCACCTGGGGACTCTCCCTGGGAAGTGCTTGCAAAGCCTCCCTCCAGGCAGCCCAGGCTCCTTAAACACTGGCCGTTGTGATTTGAATTCCTGGTTCTTGTTCCTTATGGAACTGCTCCTTGCATTTCTTTCTTTCTTTCTTTCTTTTTTTTTTAACAACATCTCAGTTTATTTTTTTATTTTAATTTTTTTTTAATTTACATCCTTGCATTTCTGTAGAACTCGAGCTCCTGCTCCAGTTTCCAGGACCAGAAGGTTGCCAGCATGTTCGATCTGACCCCGGAATACCGTCAGCAGCACTTCCTCACTGGACTTCTCTTTACTGAACTGGCTGCTGCCCTGGATGCCGAAGGAGAAGGGTAGGTGTCTGACATGTAAACTGGAATGCAAAGCAGAAACAACAACAACAACAACAAAAGCCAAAAAAAAAAAAAAAAAACCCCCCACAAAACCCAAAAGCTCCTTACTAAAGTTTGCGATCCAGCCTCTCCTACTTGGCAAAAAAATCTCTACCATTCACCAGCTCTGAAGAGTGGAAGTATCCATGTGTTGAGAAAAAGGTGCTCATGGGAATGTGGAAAGGCATGAGGGACAGAGAGAAACCCTCATAAAATGGCTTTTTTCCAGCCACTTATTCATTGAGAAGGATTTCCCATTTCTACTACAACAGGCTTCCCAGGGATGCTCTGATTAGTGAACTTGGTAACAAAGCCATTTATAAGATATGCCCCAGGTGTGATCTGTGTACACACAGGGGAAGCAGCAAGATGCTGCTTGGCTTCATGTTGACCAAGGAAGTGGCCACTGATGGGAAGGCAGTCACCCAGTGTGCAGATTAGGTTTCTTGCAGGGAGACCTTCCCAGATTGAAAGAGATGCCCGGGGTCCAGGGCTTATAAATCCTTTCACCTTTTATAAGCCTGATCACCCAGGGGCTTGTGGCAGGATCTAGTCTTGAAGTCAGTGGACAGGGATGGAGATGGACCCACCCCTTCTTTCCTTCTCTCCCTGTGCTCCCTGAGCCATAGGATTAGAAAACCACCATCTGCCCAATTGGATGGAAGGAGACGATGCCTTCCAAAATATTATACATTCCATTCAACACTTACCGAATGCCTACCATGGGGCAGACACAGACACAGTCGGGAGTATATCAGAGATACATCAGTGCACAAAACAGACAAAAGCCCCTGCCCCCATAGAACTCACCACTCAGGGACTCAGATCCAGAGATCGTTAGGATTGGAAGATAATTCAAGCTTAGCCTTTTTGGTGTTTGGGTTAGGCACGAAGCATGGAAGGAACTTGCCCAAAGTTACATAGCAGAACACATCCAGAGCCATGGTCTCCAGAGTCCTTTCCTGGGGTAAACCCTCCAGTACCACACCATCGCCCTCCCTGGAAAACCTCTACCTACGACTCCTCTGTTTTTCCTTGCTCTGCTAAAGAAGTTTCTGGACTAAAGTATGCTGATTAGTGGTAGCATTGCTATATGTTTACAGATTTTTGTCTAATTGGAAGTTTTCAAATTTTCTCTAAGTGCTTATAATTTAGTGAAGGAAACAATGATAGAAGCACCTTCAGCTTATGTTAACTGCAGTCACAAAAGTATCCTAAGCGCTTTGACCTTACTGATGTTGGCCTTGTGAATGTCTGTCTCTGCCTCCCAGGAAGTCAGTGTGGGAAACGGAATGTTCTTCCAGAAATTCAGGTCCTGAATGCATCCTTAGAGAGCTTCAGTCTCCTCTTCTCTCAATCCTAACTATACTCCTCTCAAGTTTCTCAGTAGAACTTTCTACCCTATAACTAACATAAATTTCCACAGCAACACAAAGTGCCGTGATCCATAGGTACTGAGAATGAGGTTTGAGCACAACAAAATCGCCTTCATGTGCGAACACACACACACACACACACGTTTTTCCTTAATTTTCCTTTGCTAGCAGTGATCCACGTGACATCTGAAAGTACTCTTTAGTATTTACATTAGCAGAAGTTTCTAATTTCCATTTCCCTTCTACTGAGATGTCAAGAGCAACAGCCCTGACATCTGTTTTGATTCCTCATAAAATTGTTGCTGTTATTTTACTAGCAACAGAGTAGAGTATGTTCAGAGGTCATCATGTAATTTTCAGTCAGGTGGGTACGTTCTTCAAACACATGCACACACACACACGCACACACGCACGTTCTTCAAACACACACACACACACGCACACACGGTACCTTTTCTACCCCCCAGAGGGTAACTAATTAAGAGTGTCTCTCCTTTGGCAACACAATAATCCCTGATTTCTGGGTTGTCAGTTACCCCTCTGGAAAGTCATTAGAAGTATTGTCACATACTTATTAGTAACTTTACCATGTGGGCTAAAACCTCAGAAAAATCTCCTTTAACAATACTTCCTCCTCATCAGTACTTCCTTTTGCTGCCAATACAATTAATAGACTCACCAACACCTGCCCATCTGAAGGGCAAGGGCCAGTGGGCATGTCTCAGTAGCTGGACTTCTGAAAGGAGCCACAGCTCCAGTTTCTAAGGGTCTCCCTAGAACCCCCTTACCTGGGGATGTCCATAAATGTCCACACATCATTAAATCCCTAGTGTTTTTCAAGCACGTGGAAATTATCTAGCATCTCTTTGTTATGCTACCAAATGGTTAAAGACTTAATTCCAATCCTTCACATGCTCTTCCAGAAAATAGATGGGAGAGGACCCTTTCCAACTCATTCCATGAGGCCAGCATTACCCAGATACTAAAAGCAGATAAAAGACATCACAAGAAAACCGCACACTAATGTGACTGCAGATATAAATATCCTCAACAAAATACTGGAAAACTGAATTAACAACATATAAAAGGGATTATATGCTCGCTGTAGCTACATAGATTTATCCTAGGAATGCAAGATTGGTTTAACATCTGAAAATCGATTGATATGATACACTCTATGCATAGAATAAAGAATGAAACACATTCAGTCATCTCAATAGATGAAGAAAAAGCTTTTGCCAAAATCTAATACCCTTTCTTGAAAAAACACTCAATAAATCCTATAGAAATAGAAGAGCAGCTCCTCAACCTGAGAAAGGGCATCTGTGAAAAACCCACAGCTAACATTGTACTTATCAGTCAAAGACTGATTGCTTTCCTTCCAAGACCAGGAACAAGATAAGATCATCCACTCGTGCTACTGCTATTTTATTCGTCATTGTACTGGAAGCCCTACCCAGAGCAAGTAGGCAAGAAAATGAAATAAAGGCACCCATTTTGGGAAGGAAGAAGTATAACTATCTCTGTTCACAGATGACATGATTTGTTTTTAGAGAGTCCTATGGAACCCACTAAAAACCTATTAAAGATAATAAATGTGTTCAGCAAGGTTGCAAGGTACAAGATCAATATGCAAAAATCAATTATATTTCCATATCCACATGAACAATGTGGAATGAAATTAAGAAAACAACTCCATTTAAAATAGCATCAAAAAGTAATAAAAATCATAGGACTAAATTTTTTAGCAAAGGAAGTATAAGACTTGCACACCAAAAACTATAAAATACTTTAGAAATAAAAAGATCTAAACAAGTGGAGATTCATGACATATTCATGGATCTTAGTACTACTAAGATGGCAATACTCCCCAAGTTGATCTACAAAGTCAGTGCAACTCCTCTCAAAATTCCAGCTGGATTCTTTGCCGATATTGACAAGCTGACCCTAAGATTCATATGAAAATTCAAGGGCCGCAATATAGCCAAAACAGTCTTAAAAAAGAACACAATTGGAGGGCTCACATTTCCTGATTTCAAAATCTACTACAAAGCAATAGTAGTGGTTCTGCCATAAAGATAGACATATCGATCAATGCAGTTGAATTAAGAGTCCAGAAATAAATCTTCACATTTATAGTCAATTGACTTTTGACAAGGGCACCAACACAATTCAAGGGGGAAAGAGTAACGTGTTCAACACATGGCGCTGGGGCAACAACTGGCTATCACATGGACAAGAATCAAGTTGGGTCCCTATCTCATACCATGTGCAGAAGTTAACTCAAAATGATCAAAGACCTCAATGTAAGTGCTGAAACTGTGAAACTCTTAGATGAAATCATAGAGATAATCTTCATGAAATAGGATCAAGCAATGGCTTCTTAGATCTGATGCCAGAAATAGGCACAACGAAAGAAAAAAAAAAGTAGCTAAGTTAGACTTCTTGAAAGTGAGAACTTCTGTGGTATGTAGGATATCAAGAAAATGAAAAGACAATGCACAGAATGGGAGAAAATATCTGCAAATCATAGATCTAATAAGGGATTTGTGCCCATTATATAATTTTGTAAAGATTTATTTTTTTTTATTTTAGAGAGAGAGAGAGCGCACGTGCACATGTGGGGAAGGGGCAGAGGGAGAGAGAGAGAATCCCAAGCAGACTCCCCACTGAGTGCGGGAGCCTGACATGGGGCTTGATCTCATGACCTATGAGATCATGACCTGAGCTGAAATTATGAGTCAGGTTCAGCTTAACTGACTGAACCTCCCAGGCTACCCCCTCTATTTATAATTTTTAAATCTTACAACAATAACAAAAAGACAAGTAACTCAATTTTTTAATAGACAAGGGTCAGAATAGACATTTCTCCAAGGAGAGATGACCAATAAGCACATGAAAAAAGTACTCAACCACATTAACCATCAGGGAAATGCGTATCAAAACCAGATAAATACCCCTTCTCGCTTAGTTCCTTCAGGCAACTGTAACAAAAACACCATAGCCTAGGTGGCTTATAAACAACAGAAATTTATTTCTCATAGTTCTGGATGCTAGGAAGTCCAGGATCAAGGTGCTGGCAGATCCAGTGTCTGATGAGGACCCACTTCCTAGTTCATAGATGGTCATCTTCTTGCTGTATTCCCTCATGGCTGAAGGCAGGAGAGCTCTCTGGGGTCTCTCATAAGGGCACTAGTGCCATGCATGAGGGCTCCACCCTCATGACCTGATTCCCTCCCAAAGGCTTCTGCTCCTAATACCATCACACGAGGAATTAGGTTTAAACATATGAATTTTGAGAGGACACAAACGTTCAGTCCATAGCACCTTCATACCCACTAGGATGGCCATAATAAAAAGATAAATACTAACTAGTGTTGGCAGAGAGAAAATGGAAACTTTTCCCTGGGGTTGGGGGGATGTAAAATGGTGTATCCATTGTTGAAAACAGTTTGGTGGTGGGGCACCTGGGTGGCTCAGTTGGTTAAGCACTGGACTTCAGCTCAGGTCATGATCTCAGGGTCCTGGGATTGAGCCTCTGGGCAGGCTCCACACTCAGTGAGGAATCTGCTTGTCCTTACCACTCTCTCTCTGCCCCTCCCCCTGCTCATGCTTTCTCTCTCTCTCTTGCAAATAAATAAAATCTTAAAAACAAAACATTCTGATGGTTCCTCTAAAGGTTAAATACGGAGTTACCACAAAATCCAGTAATTCTACTCTGAGGTATGAAGTAGACTTCATATCCAAGAGAAGTAAACTTATATCCGTACAAAAGCTTATACACAAATATCCAAAGCAACATTAATAATTCATAATAGCCAAAAAGTGGAAATAATCCAAATATCCATCAACTGATGAATGGGTTATTAAAATGTGATCTGGGGCTCCTGGGTGGTTCAGTTGGTTAGGCATCTGACTCTTGATTTTGGCTCAGGTCATGATCTCAGTGTCGTGAGATCGAACCCTATGTCAGGCTCCATGCTGAGCGTGGAGTCTACTTAAGATTCTCTCCTCCTTCCTCTCCCTTTGCCCCTCTCCCTTTGCCCCTCTCCCCTACCTCAAACCCCCCTACCTCAAAATAAAATCTATCTGCACAATGGAATATTCCTCAACAATAAAAAGGAATGAAGTACCAAATGCTACAATATGTTGGACTTTGAAACATCAAACCCAGGACCAGAACACAGGCAGTCTGTTTCTGGATTCTAGACACTTCTACCCTCTTTTATTTGGTTTTCACATGTCACCCCAATGATCAGGAGCATTCTGATTCCTCCTTATTGTTTAAGAGCATTTTGGCTGATCTCCCTTGACCATAACCTCTAGCTTTCTGTGTTGTACCAATAGAATCAGCAAAGTGCAAAGGAAAGCGGTCAGTGCCATCCACAGCCTTCTGAGCTCTCATGACCTGGACCCGCGCTGTGTCAAACCGGAAGTGAAGGTCAAAATCGCTGCCCTCTACCTGCCTTTGGTTGGCATCATTTTGGATGCTTTGCCGCAACTCTATGACTTTACAGGTAATGATGCCTTCATGTCCTTCCTTGGATTGTTGGGGGCCCCTGCCAAGGGAATGAAGTTTCTGCTCTTAGCTCTAGTGCTGATATGTTTGTGTGAGCAGGTTTCCACACCGGTGGTCTCCAGACGTGTTTCATATAAGTCCCAATAAGTTTTGGGGGTTTCGGGGGTTTGGTTGTTTTTCTTTTTTTTTTTTTGGTCCCAATAAGGTTTTGGTTTGTTTGTTTTGTAAAGGACCGTAGTCATGTGTGTGTGTTTTAAAATATTTTTTATTTTAATTCAATTAATTAACGTATAATATATTATTGGTTTCAGAGCTACAGGTCTGTGATTCATCAATCTTATATAACACCCAGTGCTCATTCCATCACCTGCCATCCTTAATGTCCATCACCCAGTTGACCCATCCCTCCAACCCACCTCCCCTCCAGCAACCCTCAGTTTGTTTCCTAAGAGTCTCTTATGGTTTTTCATTCAGAAATCACTTGTTCATTCATTCACTCATCTGCTGGTATATGATGAACTTTATAGACCATACATCACAAAGGATGAAATACTAACAGAATTACTCCCATAGGAGATCACCACTCTAAGGCATTGAAATAAAGGTGTTTCTTCTCTTTTCTCTTATGAATGGCTTAGGAAAGAAGCAGACTCAGATGACCCTAAACAATTGTTCCATATCATGGTGTCGGGGTACCTGGGTGGCTCAATTGGTTAAGCATCTAACTCTTGATTTTGGCTCAGGTCATGATCTCAGGATCATGAGAGTGAGCCCTGCATCGGGCTCTGCGCTGAGTGTGGAGCCTGCTTGGGATTCTCTCTCTCCTCCTTCTGCCGCTCCCAACTCTAACTCTTTCCCTCTGTCTCTGTCTCTTTCAAAAAAATCACGGTAATCATGGTGTCTTCAATATTAGGAAATTCTTCCATGGCAATGGAATTTTGCCTTTGGCCCTAAGAGGCTGATTCTGGGGTTGAAAGTCCGTATCTCTCATTTTTCAGCAAGAGGACAAGATAAATCGTCTTACAGGAGTTTGTGGACCTCCTCAGTTTATTTACATATTACAGCGTGGATTAGGGAATGTAGATGTACAGAAAATGGGCAAGGGATGTACAGAAGCAAGCTTGGCCCAGGGGGTAAGCGTTCTCTGGTAGTGCCTGACTGGAGTCCAGATTGAGAATACAGCTGTCTTCAAGATTTAATGATATAATCCAGAGCACAGCAGATGACCTGTAGACCATTGCCAGAATTTTGCCGAAAGTTTCTAGAAAGTTCCATGTAAAGACCTATGACTCATTTGTTCCCAAAGCAGGGAACTGCTTTAGCACACATTCTCCTAAGCTTCCTTGTTGATGAGAATTTTCCCAGTTAGTCATTTTAGATCAAAGCTTTTCAGCGCTTGACCTCCAAGGCTCTTAAATCTCAATGGTTCCTTAATGTATGGCACTGACCTTTATAGTCGTGATGTAGCTGACAAAAGGGAAAACAGTGAAGGTATTCTATTATTAGAGGTAATATAGTGCATCTATTACATATGGAATCCTTACTACTAAGAAGAATATAGTTTTTTAAACAGATATACCTGAATTCAAATTCCAGCCCCTTTATTGCTACATGTGACCTTTGAAGAATTCCTCAACCTTTCAATGCCTTCCTTCCCCTTTCCTCAACTGTAAAAATGTGGTAACAATGTCTACATCTTAGCATTGTGATAAGGATGAACTGAGAGACCCTCTATAAAAGCATTTTATGTGGCAAATGTTTATATCCTTCTCTCTTTTATAACCATGACCCTGTGCATATTTAGGGGAAGTAAGAATGCATCCTCAAATCGGATAATGTTATCAGATCTTACATAATTGCCACATGCTACTCATTTTACCATTTGTTTAAAAACTCGGCTGCCTTTAAACACAAATAGTGAACTCTTATTTTAAAAAAACTGAGTTCTAAAAATATTTGAGTTCTGTTTTCAGAATTTTAGCAGAAGGAAATACTGTTTGCAATCTAATTTTCCTGAAAAATTGAAGATACAAATACTTACAATGTTGACAAGCATAACAAAATAAGAGTTTTTAATGAATCAATGAGTTGCAAGTGATTTAATACACTTTTCTGAGAACTGCTTAAGCAAAAACTTTGTGTGTGATTGGTAGTGAAAAACCAACATTTTAAGTGGTGGGTCCTTTTTTTTGTCCCCACACATCTAGATCTACAGATAAACATAAGTATGTCTATATTATGTAGAGATAATAAATTAACGTTCATATCAGATATTTGAAATTTAATACCTTATTGCCGAATTTGTGATATTAGCTTGTTAATTTATGAAGAACTGAATAGTTCTGTAATTACAGGTTCCTTTCTATTTGGTCATTTTTAAAAATATATGAATAGAGTAAAAAATATATTACACACCTGAAACTAATATTATACTAACTAATTGGAATTTAAATAAAAATTTAGAAAAATTTTTAAAATACTATATTACAGGAAAGTGTTATGAATGCTTTGAAATTTTTTATTTTTACAATTTGAAAAATTAATTTCTAGCTGAATCTTTTGCTGAGCATTTTGTCTCTTTTATTAGCCTGCCTGCTTTTTCCTAGAGAGGGTGGCAGTTTAGCAGTAATGCTAGACATCAGGGTTTTGGTTTTCTTTTTAAGATTTATTTACTTATCTGAGAGAGAGAGTGTGTTGGGGGTAGGGGCAGAGGGAGAGGGAGAGGGAGAGAATCTCAAGCACACTTCCCACTGAGCACGGAGCCTGATACGGGGCTCGATCTCACAACCCTGAGACCATGATCTGAGCTGAAATCAAGAGTCAGATGCTTAACCGACTGAGCCACCCAGACACCCCACAAGACATCAGGTTTTAAATTACTGTGCTGACTTTAGTGGCTAATAATTATCCGTTCCTCTGTGGGTAGGAGACATAGGGAAATACTGTTTTGTGCTTCACATCAGCAAAGATTTTTTTTTTTAACTTTTAAAGAGCAAAAATTGAACAGAAAGTATAGAGACTTCCCATATACCCCCTGCCCCCATGTATATACAGCTTCTCCTGTTGTCAGCATCCCCCACTAGAGGGGTACATTGGTTACCACTGATGAACCTACAGCAATACATCATAATTACCAAAGTCCATGGTTTACATTAGGGTTCACTCTTGGGGTTGTAAATTCTGTGGGTTTGGACAAATATATAATGCTGTGTATCCATGATTATGGTATCAACCAGAGTTGTTTCTCTACCCTAAAATTCCTCTGTGCTCTGCCTGGTCATCCCTCTCTCCCCCCAACCCCTGGCAGCCACTGAACTTTTTAGCATCTCTGTAGTTTTGCCTTTCCCAGATGTCATAGAGTTGGAATCATAATATGTAGCCTTTTCAGATTGACTTCTTTCACGTAGCATGCATTGAAGATTCCTCTGTGCCTTTTCATGGCTTGATAGCGCATTTCTTTTTACTGCTGAATAATATTCCATTGTCTGGATGTACTACAGTTTATTTATCCATTCATCTGCTAGAGGACATCATGCTTGTTTCCACGTTTTGGCCATTAGAAACATGCAGATTTTTGTGTGGGCATAAATTTTCAACTCCTTGCCTAAATACCAAGAAGCACCATTGTTGGATTGTATGGTAAGGCCAGTGATGTTTTCATTACACAGCTGCAGATGCCCGTAGTGGAAAAAATCGTGCCAATGGCTCAGATGAAGACCAAGAAGGGACCAGTGCAATTAACCAGAACGTGGCGCTGGCCATAGCCGGAAACAATTTTAATTTGAAGACAAGTGGAACAATGCTTTCTTCCTTGGTATGTTGGTGCACCTTTCTCTGGTTTATTTTTTGTTCTGTGACTTGTCCCATCTTCTCATGGGCTTGTTCTTGTATTTACCTACCGGAACCCAGAGCAGAGCAGGCTGTGAGATTCCTGCCTCTTTGCTCAGTTCCGAAAGGCATCGGCGTGGAGCTAGCAGCTGAGAAGGGCAATGGCACACGTGAGGCAGCATAGTCACAGATCATCCTGGCTGCAGCAGTAGATCCATAAACCAAATCCAGGCAGTCTCAACGGTGCCTGAGTTCAAGGTTCAGAACACCAGAAAGAGGTGAACTTGGGATATCTGAGATCAGCTCAAAGAAGATCAAACCAAGGCTCCCTTGGTTGGGAGGCTTGAGTGGTGTTTATTCTATGTTTATCATTCACACTATGTTTGCCTCCAAAAAAGTGGTTGAAATGGTTGAAGGGGCCAGTTGCTTGGGGTGAGTACTTCTTAGGCAAAAGACTTCAGCTTTTCTGGGTCCCCAGGGAGCCCAAACAGAGTGGGATAGCTTTGTCCTTTTGCACAGACTCTGGGCTTAAAGAGCAGTGCCTCCAGGAACACGGGGTCTGATTTCTTTGAGGTGGGAACTCCTTTCCCTGAGGAGCTCGACTCTTCCTTTGGCAGACAGTGACAGCACTGCATCGTCCAGCTTCATTTAACTTTGCATTTCAGCGTAAGGTATACATCTGCAGAGAACTCCACTTGGTTCTCTCCTGGGAGAGGCAGCATCTAGACCTAAGTAGCTTCTCTGCTGGATGGCTTTCCTCTCTTCCTTCCAGCACTTAGCAAGCCCCCACCCCGAGGACAGCCCCGGGAGGGCTGGAGGGCAGGGATGTAAGAAAGAGAAAAGACCCTTGAGAGTTGACATCGCTCATCATCCTGCAGTTGGAGACATACTGTGTTTCATGACCTCCTTCACCTTAATAATGTGCATCTTACCAAAGTTAGCTGCCCAAGGCAGTGTAGATGCCTTTTACATTGTTAATTGGCTCAAAGGGCATATGCTCAGATGCCCAGAGTTCACCGTTAGAGGATCTTCCCTAGGCAGTTATCACTAAGGTTTTCATATCTTCTTGTCACCATACTCAGGAAGACTAAACTAATTTCATAAGCCCTATCATTCCCAAACCAGCATTTCCCACACATACTCACAAGTAGGCGGTTTCACATTCCACTGGGTATTAGCTACACCGTGTGAACCAAAGGTGCAGCCACATAATCTTTGTCTTGATTGGATGAGTAAAAGAAAGTGTGCTCCGCACTCAAAATCGAACACTTGGGACCCAGGTCTTAAAGCAAATAGCCTGAGCCCCCACCCCAACCCCCAGGAAAACATAAATTGTAAGTGAAGTCCCAGCACAGAGGACTCCACTAAATTAGGGATTTGATTCATTTGCCAAGCACTTCATGACCCTTATATTATACTTTGGACTCTGACACAGAAGTTCACTCTTGAACAGTTAGGATGTTTCTGGAGCCTGGCTAGTCTTGTTCTCTGCTCTAATTTCAACCCTCTGGTGTCCCGCTGGAAGGAGAAATACTTGGAATCTTAGCAGCTTGGAAGCTCCCTTTGTATCATTGAGACTGGGGGTGGGGGGGCTGGTCAAGGCAGGACAGACCATCAGACCACACTGCTCCGGAGCCGGAGGGTGCCGCCGAAAGCCTGGCTCAGATACCGCCCCACGTGAGCCCCTTTGCTGAGCACCTCAGTTCAGGGAACGCAGCTCCATAGCCCTGGAAAGTTCGGGCTCCTGGAAACAGTTTCCCAGCCAGGGACAAGTGCAGTGCCTGTGTTCTAAGAGCTTAGCATCCCCTAAGCTTTTGGGGTTCCCATGGCTCTACTTCTTCCCCCACGTCCATCTTGCCCTCTGCCTCCCTACAGCCCTACAAGCAATACAACATGCTGAATGCTGACACGACCCGCAACCTCATGATCTGCTTCCTCTGGATCATGAAAAACGCCGACCAGAGCCTCATCAGGAAATGGATCGCCGACTTGCCATCCATGCAGCTAAACAGGATCTTAGATCTCCTTTTTATCTGTGTCTCGTGTTTCGAGTACAAGGTGAGTGTGAGGTGGCTCAGCCTTGCACCAACTCTTAGCTCCCAGGTTCAGGTCGATGTTGTTACTACGGTTCCCCTTGGCTTGGGGGTGGAGGGGAGGCACCATCTGTTGGTCTCACTTCTGTATTAAAACCCATAACCTCTTTGCATTCTAGATACGGCCATTTCTCAGAGGAAGGATCTCTGCCTTCTTCAGAGAGAACCTCATTCCATTGTCATTCGCAGGATTTCAGCCATAGGACGCCCCCGAACAGTATCTCCATGGGGGCACATGTCCAAAATGGCTGTTCTTCACTGCAGAGCGCTGTGTTTTGGGGGTTCTCCCCACGCACAGACATCTCACTACACTGAACAGCCTTCTGCCTCTTTCCTGTCCAGGGAAAACAGAGTTCTGACAAAGTCAGTACCCAAGTCCTGCAGAAGTCAAGAGATGTCAAGGCCAGGCTGGAAGAGGCTTTGCTCCGCGGGGAAGGGGCCCGAGGGGAGATGATGCGGCGCTGTCGGGCTCCAGGTGTGTTGGCCTTGCCCTTCCCTGCTTCCTGTCAGTGAGTTTTACACCCTCGGTGAGAAGTGTCCTCACAACGCGAGTAGACCTACCACTGCTTTCTTAAGATGTTAGGATAATAAAGACAAGCAGGTTCCCGGATTCCGTGCATGATGTATGAAATGTTAGCTGTGTACTTTCGAGGGAAGGCTGCTGTCCTGAGGTCACAGGAACCCTGGAAATGTCCCCAGATGTGTCTTCTGTTTAAGACTTGTCAGTGGTACAGGTCACATGCAAGGACATGAGTCACAGGATAGGTGGAATGTGGTCACCCTCAAGGTCAAAGCCTCTCCCCGGGGCATTTGACTACTCGTCTTTGTGGAGCACAGTCAAGACGCTGGATAATTCTGATTCCAAAATCATCTCCCCCATCATTCAGGGCATTACTAGAACACAAACGATTCCCCGCCCCCAACCAGGGGTGTCCGAGTGTTCCAGGCCTGCCAGGAATGATCTCAGAAAGGCTGAACTCACTGCTGTAGAGTTGAGTGAGGTTCTCAGGCATGCTCCGTCTTAGTCACCATGCTCAAAGTTACAGAGTGACAGCTCATTCTGTGCAGTGGGACACAGTGGCTGGGAGCTTGGGGGGAGCTCAGCTCTTGCAGTGGTGGGGGGAGGGCACCCCCATTTAACACCCACACACTCCTCTTCAGTAATAAACTGAGAACCCCAGTTTCACTGGAACCCTCTGTTCAGGACACACATGCTCACCCACACTCCAGAAAGGCAAGGGTTCTAAAGCTGTAGGCTGTCGATCAAAGTACAGGTGGCCAGGTCCTGGGCAAAACCATGTCTCCTCCTGGCGTCCCTCATGGGCTCTAATTCGCCGGAGGCGCGGTGCTGAGTCCTCTCCGCTGAGCTTGTTACGGAACTTGTGGTTATCTTAGAGGGTTTCATGCTAATCACATTCCTCTCGTGCATTTCTTAACTCCTAGGGAATGACCGATTTCCAGGCCTCAGTGAAAACTTGAGATGGAGGAAGGAGCAGACACATTGGCGGCAAGCTAATGAGAAGCAAGATAAGTGAGTCACTCAGCAACTTTGTGCTACTTTTACCTAAAGTCTAAAACCCTTTTTCCCAGGGTACTTGTATTACTGAAACAGCTACATCCTTCCAAGGGTAAGAAAGTGAAACATCATTATCTGGGTAAATTCGCTTCGTCCAGGGACCCAGGATAACCAAAGGTATAAGGAGTAATGATTTACAGCTCTGAAAACTTGACCACACTGATAAGCATTTAAAGAAAACTAGTATTTAGCAATCTCAGATAGTTTGACCAAAGCTGCTGGAGGTGACAGAACAGGGCACCGAAGACCACATAGTTCAAATTCATATTTCCATTCCGGAAGCATGTACAAAAGGTGTAGTCAGAGATATTTATGTCAGTATCACTCAGTATTTTTTAAAATGGAAACATTGTAAATGCTCAAGAATAGGGAACTATGTAAGGAAATGTTAGGTTGCTATTAAAATTTCATGACATGGGACATGCTTATGATATAATGTTAAGTGAACCAAAGCAGGATAGACACTTGATTTTAGAGTAGAATCTTAAATCTCTAACTACGTAGGGTAAATACATTTTAAGACTGGCAGGAAATTTACCAAAATATTAACAGCGATTTTCTCTTTGGGTGAGAACAGGTGGTTCTCTTTGGGTGTTGAGGTAATCGATGTTTCTTTCTTTATACTTTGCTGTATCTCCTACAATGGGTATGTGTATTATTCTCTATATATACATGCACATATGCACACATATACACATATACATAAGATAATACATGCTATTATCAGCAAAAAATATAAAAAATGAAAGAAGAAAAATCCTGCTGCTTGGATTGCAACGTATGAGATATATATGTGTAAGACTTTGAATACATAAGGACATACAACTAGATATGTTGAACAGATAGCTCATGTCTGCCATTCCTCTTTGTAGCAGATAGCTTAATGAATCTCAGGGTCCACTGAGCAAAACATTACATGGTTGAGGACCCTGCCCCACACACTCGACAAGGTATTAGGTAGCCCATCTCCACAGGGTATGAAGCCCCCATCATGGGGGTGTGGGGGTAGGGCAGACTTGAATAACAGTGTTGTTTCCTCAGTAAATACAGTTACTGTCTTTGTTGTCATCACAAGAATGAATCATTCTAGTCCGCTTATGGGACTTCTGAGAGTCAAATTTATTTTAAAACATGAAGGAGATAAACACATTTTTATTACAGATGTTACTGAGAAAGCCCAGTTGTTGCTCTTATTAGTAATATCCATTTGCTGTGGGTATTTTATTCTCGCTTTAAGTTCCCTGAACTAATTTTTGAGATGTTTGGTTTTGAGAACCCATAAATTCTAGCTCAGGCCATGCGCACCCTGTCTTCCCCAAAAAACAAAAAGAAAGAAAGGCGCGTGGGGTTCTGTGCTACAGAACCGCTTAGGGGGTTGGGCCATTTACTCTCTGAGATTAGGAGAAGAGCCTAACAAGATATGTTCGGCCCGGGCTGCATAAATTGAGGTTTTGGGAAACCTGCCCCTTTTGCTTGCAGAAATAACACCACACTGAGCATGCAGGGCCTCTCAGTACTCCCTGGTCAGGGGCAGTGTGGGTTATTTTGTTTTGTTTTGTTTTGTTTTTCAAGAGAAACCATAGTGAGATTTAGCTATTTGGAAAACTTTTTGTCATTATAATAGGGGTGTCCTTCACCTTTTTCTTTCAGATCATTTTTTAATTATTTTGGATCTGTTTCTTTTAGAGCAGTAATTTTCAACTGGGCTATACACTGGAATCACCAGGAAAGCTTTTAAAGCTCCCAGTGCCCAGATGTACCCCCAGAACAATGAATTCAGAACCTCCCGCAGTAGGACCCAGAAATCAGTATTTGGTAAAACTCTAGGCAATGCCGTTGTCCAGTCCGATTTTAGAACCAACGTTTTAAAGGACAGGCTGGTAAGCTTTCTAAGACCTGGATCGGAGGCAGTGATAGCTGAATGAAAATACAAGTGTACTTAATATGACTGAACTGTACACTTAACAATGGTTAAGATGGAAAACTTTATGTTATGTGTATTTTACCACAATTGAAAAACTTTGACAACAAAAATGAAAACCAGATCTAGGTCTGCATTGTCCCATAGGGTAGCCACATTAGCTATACAAGTGAAACATAGGCCAGATTTTGACGATTTAGCACCAGTGAAGGAATGGAAAAGGTCTCATAAGTAATTTTTATAGTGATTACACATTGACAGTTTTTTTTCTGTAATGGGTCAAAAAAAATATGTTCAGTTACTTCCACCTGTTTCTTTTTGCTTTCTTTAGTGTGGCTACTACAAAATGGAGAATGTTATTTGTGTTCCTCATTATGTGTCTGTTGCATGGCATTGCTCCAAATCAAAATCTACCAATATATTTTTTTAAAAATAGCTTTTATATTTCACTTTCCTTACACAAATATTATCGCTTGCAGAATGAAAAACAACGTAGGAGCCCCTTGGGACCAGAGAGCCTATCCTAAGCTTGAAAATTTTAAAAATTTTATTTATTTGTCAGAGAGAGCGAGAGAGAGCACAAGCAGGGGGAGTGGCAGGCAGAGGCAGAGGGAGAAGCAGGTTCCCCACTGAGCAAGGAGCCCTATGCAGGACTTGATCCCAGGACCCGAGGATCATGACCTGAGCCGAAGGCAGACTCTTAACTGACTGAGCCACCCAGGCGCCCCAGTTTGGAAACATTTAAAACACAAGGAAGTATTTATTCTGAGCCCTCAGCAGCATATAAGCAGTGGCAGAGATCCCATTGTTGGGTGAAGGGGACTCAAGAACAGCCAGGTGGTGACCCTGGTCCAAGATTTGTGGGCTCACATCATGCCCCAACCCCTAGGGTGACATTTTGGCCTTGGGGGCGTCTTGGGGAAATGAATTCTTCACACTTCCCTTTTCTGGCCACTAAATTTAGATGATACAAAATATCCCTTTCCAGCTTCACTTAGATTTTATGAGAATCAATGAACTAGTGCCTGAAATATTCTGGTTCCTCAAAATGGAAACCTCACAGAGAAGCAACACCAGGCGATTTCCCGTTCCCTACCATTCCCTAGTGGGTAGTAACCAGTGTTTACCCAGCGGGATGTTAGATGACCTGCCATCCTGCAGGAATGCCACCTTGCTGCCCACTGGGGAAAAAAACAAAAGGTCCCCACTTGACTGAGCAGCCCCCCAAGGTGGTCTTTGGGAAGTCAAGAGACTGACTCTTCCCTGCCCCAGTTCAGAAGTAGCAGCTTTCCTAATCCAGCAGCAGTGTTGTCTGCCAGGTTCAGATCCCATCCAGCCCCACTCCCCCTGGCCTGTGGCACAGGCTTCCCTTGATTCAGATCTAGAGATGGTTCTCATGCAGGAAATCCAGGAACGGCCCGAGGCTTCACACAGCAATTGGATTGGCTAGCCTGACTGCTAGTAGTGACCAGTAATTGCTTTTCTCCCCATTTTTGTTGTTTCTATAACTGTCATCATTATTAGGCACTAATCTCAGAAAGGGTCCTGCACTCTTTGGTTCTCTGTGGCCAGCTCCTCTGTTTTCATTTCAGGATGGACTATTCAGAACATTTCTTTATGCTTTGGTGCATAGATTTGCCATCACTGGAATACGGCCAGGGTTGATATGCTCTTTAATTTGACCTTTTTTTTTTTTTCTTAGAACAAAGGCAGAGTTAGATCAAGAAGCCCTGATCAGTGGCAATCTGGCTACAGAAGCAAATTTAATCATCCTGGATATGCAGGAGAACATTATCCAGGTGAGGACAACACACACCTGATCTGTTCGACATGTTTACTGGAATTTAATAAGGAATTCTTGATAGATAACTGTGAAAGAAATGTGATCCCAAAATGCCCCCCCCTTTATTTTTTTTTACCATTTATAATAGTGTTCACCTTACAAATTCCAGAGATACTCAACATTCTCCTGGCTTCTTTGACTCACTGCTCACTTAGGTGCTTGACAAGGTGATCCTCATAGTTAAATCTGCCAAGTCTATAGCATAGATGGTGGCTTGTGGCTGATGATCTAGAATAGGGATGGTAGCTGGGGTTTTTGTTTTTTTTTTTTTCTGATGGGCCAACTCCAGTTGAATTAAAGTTGACGTCTAGTATGGGAGCTAAGGTTATGACTGGACTAGGTGGAAAAGGTGCTAGGTCTGAACAATGAGGTCTACTTTGGACACTGATTGGTGAAGGAAAGTTACTTGTACCATGAATTTGCCATCCCCGCTGCAGAAAGCATAGTGCCGCCGTGAACATTGCAGTAAGACAATTTACCATACTAATTTTATCTCCTAAGTGAGTGTTTCCAAAAATTCCCAAGAAGTCTAGGTCATAATGGGGTTTTGGTTAACCTGAGAAATGAGTCCCTCTGTGTTTCCAGTGAGAAATCATTTATTTGGGTAGATCTAGTGTTGCTTTTTGGACCTAGGAAGAGAAATATTGTTGAAACCTAGGAAAACCTTAGTTATCCATACTTTTAGGTGGTCTAAAATCAAAGTAACTGTTATACAAACATAAAGACAAAAAGTATGTGGTGTCTCTGATATCTTAAACACTTGGCATCATATTGACTATATCTCTATCCATCACCGCTTTGACTGCTATGTACTTACCAGTTCTCAAAATGTTTTTTTTTTCCCCAAAGAAATGGCACTTATCTGTCATTCTCTTCGGTGGTATTAGTCTTGCTGTTCTATTTAGAAACACTGCTGTCATCAAGCAGCCCCTTTTATACTGGGAGGCTGACAATTGTGTTTTGGAGCCCACAAGGAAAGCTGTGCCTTCTATATAAAGAAAGAGCATTCCAAGAGCTGTTGTCTGGGCTGGGAGGATGGTGTGCCTTATAACTTCGTTTAGCAGCCTGGAATTGGGCATAAATCCCAAATCATTTGGGAGTTTTGGAATAAAGTCATTTGGAAATAGGTCTTCAGCTGTCATGGTAATGGGGGATGTGTGTGGTGGCCAAATCCTGAAGATCTTAGACTAAGAGAGATGGAATGTCAGCATCGCCGTGCTGATTGTTAAGAGCGCCGACTTGTGTCCTTCACCCCTCTGCTCCCTGGCACAGGGATTCAGTGACGCTGTTCTTCCGTTCCCCTCAGGCAAGCTCGGCTCTGGACTGTAAAGACAGCCTTCTGGGAGGTGTTCTAAGGGTCCTGGTGAATTCTCTGAGCTGCGATCAGAGCACCACCTACCTGACTCACTGCTTTGCGACGCTCCGGGCTCTCATCGCCAAGGTAAACACGGGATGCTTGTTTTCTTACTCCTAATTAAGAGCTGAGAATCTCATCCGGCCTCCCTCTTCTCCCATCAGGTGCCCCAAACCCACACAGCACGGTATTTAGTGACATCAAGGTAAAGGTCTTAAGTCTCCCTAAGAATAAAGCAGATGCCCTGATTTTTTTGAGAAGTCACCATTAGGAACAACAGTGGCTCTCACACTTGAAATGTGGATAGAACTATAGACATTTGACATGGCCACTCACTGGAGACATGAGGGCAAAACCAGCTGAGCACCTTTACCTTTCACCCTTTTCAATACCGCATCTGGGTGAGCTTAATGTCCTAAACATGACGCCCATCAGTAAGTCTTGCAAAATGTCTTGTCATAAAATGAGAGAAGATTTAGAAGTAAATTTCTCATCGCCTGAAGAATATAGATTTTCCTTACATCAAGTGGTCTAATGCAGTTTACTTTCTCCCCCTGGATTGGAAAGCTCTCAGTCGGTACCTTCTTAACGGGATCTTTTACATTTTTTTAAGTTTATTTATTTATTTAAGTAATCTCTACACTCAACATGGGGCTCAAACTCACAACCCAGAAATCAAGAGTTGCATGCTTTTCCAACTGAGCCAGCCAGTAGCCCCGGGATCACTTACATTTACAAAGTAGAATTCTCCTGCTCTCCGCTCTCAGGATTATTTTCTCTTTCTTAGTCACCAGTAATTTCCAGGGGGCTCAGTAAATGCAGGATCCTTCCTGCAGAGAGGTGACTTTGCCAGTGAACGCAGCCTGGCTAATGATGCGGTGAATCACACAGCCCTGATCTTAGTTGTGCTCTTCATAATTAGCTCTTAAGTCGACTCCGTTGCTTCCATTCATCTTCTGACTCAAGGAGCTCATTATCTTTATGGAGCAGTGCATGAACTCTTCTGGGCTCTCTACTTGTCCCAGCAGACATTGCCCATTTCAATAGGCATCCAGTCCAGAAAAAAATACGAAAGTGCCCCCGGATGCCTCATGGGCTCTGTGTCTCTCCTAGTTCGGGGATTTGCTGTTTGAGGAAGAGGTGGAACAGTGTGCGGACCTGTGTCAGCGAGTCTTACACCATTGCAGCAGCAGCGTGGACAGCACCCGGAGCCAAGCCTGTGCCACCCTCTACCTCCTCATGAGGTTCAGCTTTGGAGCCACCAGTGTAAGAGTTCGCACCGGTGGGGTGACCCAGAGTCAGTAGAGAAAGTCAGTGCAAAGCATTGGTTGAGGAAAAGTTTGCAGGACTGCCATTTTCTTCCGTCCTGTGTGAAGGAGACAATTGATGCTGTAGATGGATGGCAGCTTTTGAGTTTGCAACCAGACGTGAAGATGGAGACTGATGAATGCCATGGTTTCCATCTGTGTGTTTCAAGGACAAGTGAATGAATATAGGTAGATTAAAAGTTGTCCTCTGTGGGGAAAAATACAGCAGGCGGGTTAAGAATTCAGAAGCGTTTGTCTTGTTTCCAAATTCTGATTGAATGGTCCCAGACTGACCTGTGGAGGAGAATTTGAATGATCAGTATCATCTGAGTTTTAATCAAAGCTTTGCAGCCTTTGGATTTATGCTTTATTGCAGAAGAGTTAACCTTTGCTTTAGTTTATCTAGATTTTAGTTTATTTAGATTTATCTAGATTTTAGTTTATCTAGATTATTTACATTTGTGGTCATGTTAACGAGCATGCCCAAGAGATCTTAAAAGATAAATTGGCCCATGGGAAAAAGACAGGGTCCTCACCATATGTTAGGCATAACTATTGAAAATATTTAGGACATTTTCTCGGGGGCCCCCAGGATAACGATATTTTTCCACAGGGCAAGAAGGGAAGGAGAAACAGAGAGTCACTGTGTGTCCAGGGTCCCGAATCTCAGAAAGCATGGCCATGGGGATACTGTTCCCTTTTCCAGTTGAAGTCAAGTCCCAAGAAGAGGAATCTTGGTACAAAAGGATCCGTCTTTGAGACCCAACTTTGTAGGAACCTCCCAGCCTTACAGCATGGAGGCCATCCAGTCCTCAATGAAAATTTAAAGGGAACTGACAGATTTATGTCACAGCAATATCCATTTAAACCATTTAAACAACGATATGAATCTTGTGCAAAGTAGAGCTCACATTTCATTGAGAGGAAAGGAAATGGTTGAGACGGGGTGAAAGAAAACTTTGGGGATCTCCTGGTGTCTGGCTCCACTGCCTTCCGTTAGCTGCTCGCTGAGTGTTTCTTACTAGGTCCATCTTTTCCTCTTCCTGACACAGAACTTTGCAAGAGTGAAGATGCAAGTAACCATGTCTCTGGCATCTTTGGTGGGCAAAGCACCAGACTTTAACGAGGAGTACCTGAGAAGATCCTTGAGGACGATCTTGGCCTATGCAGAAGAGGACACAGCCATGCAGGCCACTCCTTTCCCCACCCAGGTAAGCTGAAGAGCGTGCCTTACCTCATGCACAGGTTCGGGATCAGCCAGGTATAAGCTTGTGTATATATACGTGTGTGTGTGTATACTGTGTATCCATGTAATACATATAACATAGAATTATATAATAGTTCTATGTTATACATAAAATATATAAATATTAATAACATACATAAAATACATAAACATTAATAAATGTTAATATAAAAATAAGTAATAGAAAATATTTATATTAAAAATAACACACAAAATATATATAAATATTAATAAATATTAATATAAAATATATTTTATAAATAAAGATAATATATAAATATTATGTATACATGTATTTAATATATAGCACACTATATATTATATATAATATATAGCACACTCTCTATAGCACACGTGTATAATATATAGCACACACCATATATATATATATTATATATATAATATATATATAACATAAGCTGGAGTCCTAAGCTGCCTCCTATTTGGTATAAAAAGCCTGGTTGTTCCAGAGTACTGTTGAGGCCTCTTTCAGGTTGCAAATAACTGAAACTAAGTTCAAGTTAAACAAAAAGAGGGAAGATAGTATAAGGATTCGGGGCTAATTCATGGAGCCCAAGGGCCAACTCACATCTGAGCCTCTGAAGCACATGGACCTGCAAAGATGAAGGCCACAGAGGGTCCATCCAGGCTCCCCTCCACCTGCGAGTTCTGCTCCCAGAGAGAAGCTCCCCCTGGCTGTCCCGTGCCCTTCCAATGCAGCCCTAGCTGGTTACCGTGGATGACAAAGCCAGGATTTTTTAGAGGTGTACACTTTTTTGCAGGTGGAGGAACTTCTCTGCAATCTGAACAGCATCTTATATGACACGGTGAAAATGAGGGAATTTCAGGAAGATCCCGAGATGCTTATGGATCTCATGTATAGGTAGGCTTTTCTGATAAAATCAAAGGGTGTCAATTGAGGGTCTAGGGTTTGTCACTGTGGAGGTCTTGTTAGTGTCATTATTATAGGCCATGTAAGTATACTGTTTTGGATGACATCCAAAAGCATATGTAGAAATTAATCATTCAGAGTGAGTTGATTCATGTACACCCTTTTAGAAATATCCCCCTAATTTAAACTGAGGTATCTCTCACAACAGTATCTTCTACTTACCAGAGAATGAGAGAAAAGAACTATTATCATATGAATTATTTCCTATATTTTTTCCAGTTATATTCAGATATACATGTACCGTTTTATTTAGAAATCATATTTTACTTAATGGTTTGAAACTGTTTTATGGTCCTTGTTCGGGAGAAACCACTTAGAGAAATAAATTGGTTCTGATGTGATGTCATAGATGGGTCGTACTTTTGTCTTATTATTCTGAGAGAAAGGAAAGAAAAGGGAGAAAATTGCTAGAGATCCATTACAATAGACCTCATTTGATTGGGCCTTTTTCTTCCCCATAAAACTTTAAGTAAATGCTATTTGTTGAGGTCCAGCACACGCTACCTGTGATAGGAAAACACCCGTACTGATAAATATTTGCTGTTTCCTCTCATTTTCTGAACAGGTGGGGAAAAACCTCTAAGGGCATGTGGGGGTTATTCTTGGGCGGGGGGGAAAGTGGCCATACACAGTAGAACAGTGTCATTTACCAGCTGTCCTTGAAACTTTCTTCTTCTGCCTTCAGAATTGCCAAGAGTTACCAGACCTCTCCTGATCTGCGGCTGACCTGGCTCCAGAACATGGCTGAGAAACACACCAAGAAGAAATGCTACACGGAGGCTGCCATGTGCCTGGTGCACGCAGCAGCCTTAGTGGCCGAGTACCTGAGCATGCTGGAGGACCACAGCTACCTACCCGTGGGCAGTGTCAGCTTTCAGGTGGGGAGCTAATGCAGTTTTCCCTGGAGAGTGGTGGTTCTCAATGGGGGGGCGGTCTTGCCTGCCAGCCCAGAAGGCATTTGACGATCTCTGGAGACATTTCTGGTTGTTACAACCAGGGATCGGCTCCCACCGCAAAGAATTATCTCGCCTCAAATGTCAATAGTGCCAAGGTTGAAAGAAATCTCCTTTTGTGTATTATATTTGCCTCCTCTAATTGCTTTACTATCTTGTTTTTTTTTAATTATTTACAATAAATGTAAGAGTTGATAGGCACTCTAGGCATTCCCAAACATGCAGGTCCATGATTTCATTTGACCCTCCCCATCCACCAGTGAAGCAGGCAGATAGGCAATGTACTATGACTCCTACTTTACAGATAACGAAACTGAGAGAGCAATTTTTCTAAGGTCATTTAAACTCTTTCTCAAAGACTCGGAGTTGGCACAGGACATGACAACTGAGAAAGTATTTTCCAGACACTAGAGAAATGATTTCCCACACGATCCATTCCTTTGATCCCATGCCCCAACTCTGTAGCATCCCACACCTCAGTCCCAAAGCAAGGAGGAACCACATGGACCTGGGAAAGGCGAAAGGGACCTGAAGCAGTACTTTCTTAGGATAAGCTAAATATTGCCTACAGTTAGCAAAGTGTCTAGCAGGTCTGAAAATTGACTCAGGCTAGGATGCTCAGTGGCCACTTGGATAGCTTTTGCTGAATAGTTTAATACAGTCTTTAGAGAAAATAAAAGCTTTATGAATCCTTTTGTAAGAGAGACATCATCTGCAGCAGTGACTCTTCTTGAAACCACAAACAGTCCAGTAATAGAGCCCTTTTCAAGCCAGATTCACAGTCATTTGTAAGTGCTTGTATTATCCTTGTTTCAATCTATATGACTGATTTTATAAAAGGCTTTTTTTTTCAGTCTTGTTCTTCAGCACAATTTTGTGATGGCTATGTGAACCAGAGGGAGAGGACAATTCAGAGTAGCTTCCCCAGGCTTTGGGAAGAAGTCACTGGAACCACTGCTAGGGGGGTGGTCAGGAGCTTCTGATCCCCTAGAACTCTGTGTACCTGTGCACCTGTGCACCTGTCTCTTTCTTATTATTAAGCCCTCCTTCTTTACGGCTTTCAGTAACAATAATATTTATTCAAACATTTCATCCTCAGCAAATCACTTCTCTTCTCAATTCAGAAATGTGTGTTATAAAGGCCAAAAATGAAATTCTTATCCAAAAAGCCTAAAAATATCACATCTGATTTTCATTTGCATAAAAGTGAAGGAAGTTACAAAAGTCATTTTAGATGTATCTGCTGCTTTCATCACATTTATTTTGGCCGTTTGATATTATCAAGGATAAATATTTTAAGTGCTACTCTTTCAATTCCCAGAAAATCTTTGGGTTTTTTACTTAATGTTGAATCATATTATCCTCTTTCCATGCTTCATTAACTGAACTATTTCTTATCATTCTTCTATGCCTTTTTCACAGTTACTATATTCTATTTGATATTTATCACTTAAGTATTAATGGCATTTCATTATCGACTCTCATGTGTGGTAAGCTTGAGAATTCTAATTTCGCCTAGAATTCATTTGATTTGCTTATAATAAGCTATGCCAAGGCGAGATAGAATAGTTATTCTAGAACCAACAGAAAGACTCCACATTGTCCCTACAGGGGAGCATTGAGCTCTATTTTTCATATATCTATATCCATTCATTTATTCTTCTAGATGATATTCATTGAGCACTTATTGTGTCCTCGTGAACTTCACCTTCTAGCCAGGGAGAGCGACATCATCTGACTATTCTATTCCTTATTCAATTACAATTATGATAAATGCTGTAAGAAAGAGGTACAAGATGCTGTGTTTATAATCTGACCTAACCTGGGGGTCATGGGAAGCTCAGAAGGACCAGGAAAGTGAAGGGGGAGGCAGAAGGAATTGGGGAGCATCAGGTCTTCATGATACACAAAACACGGTGAGGTAGGTGTTCTTGGCTATGGAAGAGAAGCCAAATTATGTTGTTGCTTTTGAGCCAATTCTTTTTCCTCAAAGGAGACATACCAAATCTTTTTGGGAAATGTATACTTGACCTAGGGTAGAAATGGAATTTATCAGCTTCCGTGAGGGAGATGAGCCAGGAGCTGCACCTGCCGAACTGGAAGGAGGGGCCCAAACCGTGTCATCAGACCTCAGTGTTGTCACCACTTCCTGTCTCTGCTTTCCCTTGCATCGACTTCATCCTGCATGGGCTTCCCATGCTCACCAAGAAGTATTTAGGTTTATACCTTCCTGGGTTCAAGTTCAGGAGACCAGAGCCATGGCTCATTTCTAGCAGTTGCAGAGAAAGTCTCAGTGCATCTTACTGGGTGTGACAGGGTCATGTGCTCGGCCCTGAGCCAATAATAGTGGCCAGAGAAATGGGAATGCTCTGATTGGCTGGGCCAGAGTGGAGGTCCACACCTGGACTTGTGGATGGCTTCCCGGAGGTCTTACTCTACAAAAGGATGAGGGACTTCTGGACAGCCTTAACAACAGATGTCCAGAGTTGATTTCTCAAATGCTGTGTGCTTTAGCTTTCAACCTTGTTCTGCTCCAATAAAATTGAATTTTTGGAAAAGACTTATAAACTGGAGATAAATAAATCTGTGCAAGGAAAAGAACTTTGAGGCCACTGAATTCCAAGGCACTGAGATCGTTGAAATGCTATGCCCCAGACTGCAGTGTTTCTTGCACAAATGTAGATATGGATACATTCTCAGATACTGCTGTGACTTTTACCTCCCTGATTCTGAAGCCAGGAAAGTCAGCCAGAGTCCTTTTCCTCTGGTTACAGCTAATAAAGCTTCATTACTTTGGAGCTGTTCCTCTACCCATAGAAAATTACATACAATTCTCAGAGTACTCATTTCTTGAGTTATTAGATCCTTTCAACTGAATCCCTTGGACCTTCTGTTATTTCCAGTTTGGAAACATCACAATAGAAAGGCCAGGTTTGGAAAAAAGACTGGCCACAAGAGAGTCTGAGCGTCTCGTATATTCCTCAAAACACATTACAGTCTTGGATGTGAAGATAAGAGGACTGTGACAGCTCTTTTCCTTGATTGCTAAGGTTGATGCGCTTGATCTTGCTAGCCAAGCCAAGAGGCAGATGTTTTTACTTCCCAAGCCAACTCTAGTCAGTTGGTAGTGGCTGACTGGAGTGCTACACTAAGAAGAATTTTGAGAATACAGTTGACCCTTAAACAACATGGAGATACAACCCTCCACCCAGTCAAAAACCCACAGATAACTTTAACTTCCCCCAAAACTTAACTACTAATAGCCTACTGTTGAGCAGACACCTCAGTGGTAACGTAAACAGTTGATTCACATGTGTTTCGTATGCTAGGTATATAATATATTGTATTCTTACAATAATACCTAACTTTTCCTTAATATCTTTGGTATTTCTAAACTACCCGATTTGTGAGTTTTTCAAATTGTTGCAAATCTCAAAAAATTCTTCCAATATATTTTTTAATTTGATTTTATTTAAATTCAATTAATTAGCATATAGTGTATTCTTAGTTTCAGAGTCCAGTATATTTTTGAAAATGCATACAAGTGGACCTGTGCAATTCCAGCCCGTGTTGTTCGAGGATCGACTGTATATTCAAACTTCAAGGGAAACGGTGCTATAATTGATTAGTTACGCCTGTTACAAGTGTAGGAATGGGAAAGAGTGGCATGCGTGCTACCTGTTTGCAATCTCTAAGCTGGGAAGATGTCCCATTGCTTTTATGCTCTATATGCATTTCTTCCACAACTCTGAGACAGGTTGAAAAAAAAAAAGACTCTTAACATGTCAAACGTATGAGAGTCACTGCAAGGGCCAGAGCTGGGGTGAGGCCAGAGGCACCTAAGGGGCAGAATGTAAGGAAGCGCTCACCTAGGGTCAAGCAAATTCAGGGTCATCACTTACTGAGATTGGATGGACCCTGAGATTGAATACCTCTCTAAAGGTTTTGCCCTCGGTTTCTCGCTTGGTTCACTCTAGCCCGGGCCCTGGTTACTGTACTCTCTGCTGGAGACTTTTTTTTTTTTTAAGATTTTATTTATTTATTTGACAGAGAGAGACACAGTGAGAGAGGGAACACAAGCAGGGGGAGTGGGAGAGGGAGAAGCAAGCTTCCTGCTGAGCAGGGAGCCCGATGCAGGGCTCAATCCCAGGACCTTGGGATCATGACCTGAGCTGAAGGCAGATGCTTAACGACTGAGGCACCCAGGTGCCCCTCTGCTGGAGACTTTAAACTCTATGGTTTGTGTAAAGGAAAAGCTTGGAAAAAAGAACAAAATGGGAGACAACAACAGTACTGGTTGCATTGCCATCAACATGGCCACCAAGAAGACATTCTCATTGGCTATTATTGTATAATATGGCTGTTCACCTGAAGATCAAGTCAGTAGCAGCACACCTCCAAGGTTCACTGGGCTGCTGAAACAAGGGAGTCTGGTTAACTGTTAATCGGTCTTTGCCTTTTAAAAACCATGACCCCTGCTGGATGTCCCATAGGGTCATTTCACGACAGTAACTCAATTGTTCTTACACTGAGGTAAGTGTCCCTTTATGTATGTCCTCAAGGTCAAAAAGAAAAGAAAATTGTAAGTTTTGAAGACCAGTTGCTCAGTGTATCCTTTCAAAATAAATGGCAGCCAGGGTGTCTTGTGGGTGGAATTAGAGACATTCTATAATCACAGGCTCTGTGAGGATCTTCGAACGTGGGCTGCCTCAGTGCCCCATCTTTGGGTTCCTCTGGTACCTTTCGTTAGTCCGGTTCCCCTGTTCTCTGGGCTAATCCTGGGATCTCTTTCAGAACATTTCTTCCAACGTGCTGGAGGAGTCTGCAGTCTCTGATGACACTTTGTCACCCGATGAGGATGGTGTGTGCTCAGGCCGATACTTCACCGAGAGTGGCCTGGTGGGCCTCCTGGAGCACGCAGCTGAACTCTTCAGCACGGTCAGTGCTCACAGGGGTCCCGGGGCCTCTGCGGTGGGCCGAACCCCCAGCACTGTGAATGCCAGTCTTACCCCGAGCCAGGCACACTTCCTGCTGGGCAGTGCGGGGTGGGGGGAGGGGGCAGAGGGTGGCCCCATATGACTTTGATGTATGCAAATTGCGTCAGGTCTGGAGGGAGCTGAGAAAGCCTTTCATCACTGCAGTATTCGGGTCTTCATGGCAGGCTTTTTGACTGGGCAGCAGTTATACTGTATCATTTCCATTTACTAGGGGGTAAATTAGGCCACAGAGAGGTGAAATGGCTTGCCCAGGGTTATACCACAAATGATGAGGCATGTTCTCACTCCCTCATTTCCCCTCTCATGGAGAAAATAATTGGGGTGGAGCCACTGGGAAGGGAGGGAGGGAAGAGATGGACCAGCTGCCTTTCTGACAACTGGGTAGTCCTCAGGATTGGCGCAAACCAGGCCCAGCTGAGAGAACTATGTGAGGGCAAACCACTGAGACTCCCCTCATTTGCCTTATCTGGGTCTACACACTTCTGATAAGATAAACAAAAATAGGTAGATTAAGTCAGTGAGATTCAGGGCAGTAGAGAATGTCTGTTGCCCATTTTCATGTTAATAATTGTACTCCCCCCAGTTTTAAGCCAAGTAAATCTCTAATACTTCGCTATATTTAGCTGATCCAATTTTATGTTCATCCTTATGGTTTCCTTTCTTTTCTACCTTTCATTTCCAAGTTTCCTACCCTACGACCTCTATGTATTTTTTGTTTTAACTGTCTTTTCTTTTTTCTGCTTTCCATTTCAGGATTCAGAGAAAGTGCAGTATACTTCCATTTTTCCTAAAATTCAAGAAAGTGAACTAGTTAGAATCCTACCAGTTCCTTTTAGGCAAGCATTGAACATCTAGCTAAGCATGACCCCAGATGACATTTAATGATGCTGAAGCTGCCTTCCTAAATATTTACTAGTCCCTGCTGCCAATCTGCTGCTTTTATTCCTTGGAAACCCTTTTGCCCACTTAACATCATCATAAAGGACCATTTAGCGTGTGTCTAGTTCCGTTTGCGTGCTCCGGCCATTCCAGAGAAGCCGAGACATCACTCCTGCTCTGTAAAATATTGTGGTGCCCATAACTAATCCATTCTCCAGCACATAATGAACTCTGGATGCTCTTCTTAACTTTCCACTGGATTAAATTCTTGTTGATTATCTTCTCTTTCTAAGGGAGGATTGTATGAGACGGTTAATGAGGTCTACAAGCTGGTCATTCCCATCCTGGAAGCACACAGAGACTTCCGGAAGCTGACCTCCACCCACGACAAGCTACAGAAGGCTTTTGACAGCATCATCAGCAAGGTATCTGGGGAGTCTGGCCAGCAAGTCCTGTTACCTGGCAGCATGTAACCCTGTCCCAGAGATGCTTAGCCCTGCTTCCTCTCTAGCGAGTGATTTGCCTTGAGCACTTCATTGCAGTAGCTCTTGCCTACCCAATGGAGAGAGGCTGGGAATAAGGCAGAGGGCCAGAGGTCGGACAGTTCCGACTGAAAGAAAGCACCTTGAATGACTTTACAACCAGGAAATGTGAGGATTTTTAAAGTTCACGTCAAAGAAATCCTAGAAATCTTTCGTGGCATTTCTTTTTTTTAAATTATTTCCAAAGTTTCTTCCATAAACGTTACATTTTTTTAAAGGCTTGATTTCAGTTTGTATTAGCCATAGGAATAAAGTGCTGTGTAACACAATTAACAAAAGAATCCTTCCCTTTACAAGCCTATAGATCCTCAGAAATGACCTAACTAAAGAGAGGTTTTCTTATTTTGCTCACTAGGGTCACAAGAGAATGTTTGGGACCTACTTCCGAGTTGGGTTCTATGGATCCAAATTTGGGGATTTAGATGAGCAGGAATTTGTTTACAAAGAGCCTGCTATTACCAAGCTTCCTGAGATCTCTCACAGACTAGAGGTAAGAAAAGCGCTGGACTCCATATACTTCACAAAAGCAAGTTAGAGTGGGTCATTGCCAAAAAAAGAGTTATGGATTCATCATTGATCTGTATAAAAATTTGTCCACATTGCATTTATAATATGAAGGTATTAGGTGAGATCATAAGGCAAAGCAGGATTTGGAGAGTTTTCTCCTAAGATTTGTATTTGCTTGTCTAAGTTTGTAAATTTATAGGGTGAGTATTTATTTTCAAGGCTACCCAAAAGTCAGTCATTGTCATGTGTTTCCTATCACTCTTGTAATTTTAGTAATAGTTTTTCAGCCTTAAGATTATCACCTTGACTTTGAATCCTGCCAAATTACTGAGTTATCCCTACAAAGTGTTGTGGCCATCCTTTTGGTATCACTAGACAATACATCCCACTTCTGACACAGAGATGCTCACAGTAGCCATGCCTTGAGCTGGGGCATGGTGAGCTCTTCCTGCTGAGCTGGTCCAAGGAGTCCTCCTCTGCGGATTATCAGAGTCAGTGTCCCGTCTCGTAGGCTGGAAGCCCCAACTCCAACCTGCTGTCTACACTTGATCCATAGTGTCACAGAAAAGAGCAGCATGTTCCTAGAGGAAAGGATGGGGAAATAGGAAAACAGCCTGGAGAAAAGTGAGAAAAGCAGACATGGAAAGGGCCAAGCACTAAGAACTCAGGATGAAAGTCAAGGGATGTCCTCCAGACAAAACCCTCGCAGGCTGAGTACCTGGGGACCCCAAAGTGCTGACACTTAATTCAAGATTCATTCCTTATGCCTGCTTGCCATTGCTTCGAATTTATGCTTCTTCATAGCTGTAAAACTTAAAACACTGTAGTTGCCAAATTGCTCCTTATGCTATCCATCCCTGGAAAAAAAGAGACTTTAATTCCTACCGGACTCAGAGAAGCCATGGCACAGAGTGGCTCAGTAACTTGTCCAAAGTCATTCAGCTCACGAGAAGGAAAACCAGCAATTGACCCCAGGACACTTGGTTCCCTATTATGTTTCTCCAACGTGGGACTAGAAGTGTGTGTTTTGTCTTCTTGTGAAATGTGATTCGTCACATTCTGGGAAGCCTAGTGACCTCCAAGCTCCTAGGGTACAAAAGGCAAGAAGTAAATTGTGCTATTCCCCTGGAGCTGCTTCCGGAAAGATGAAGACATTGGTTGAGTTAGAGGTCAAGCACACTTATTTTAGGGAAGCACCCATCAGTTTGCAATGCTGCACTTCCTTACATTTTTATTTTTGTCTCCAGAAATGCCAACTTGCCTCATTAGCTGAGAAAGACCTCCGATAATGAGCAAATTCTTCCTTAAGCTTGTTGCAAACTTACTCTCCTTTTAAGACACAAAGAGTTGCATTAATATATTAAAATAATCTTTGTAATCTGTTGGTTCTTCTTGCCTAGGGATTTTATGGCCAGTGTTTCGGTGAGGAATTTGTAGAAGTGATAAAAGACTCTGCTCCTGTGGACAAAACCAAGTTGGATCCTAACAAGGTATGGGGAAGTTTGCAAAAAGTCACCCTCAGGCTCCGATTCCCTTTGTTCTACCCCCCAAAACACAAAATGTCCTCTGTCTGGGCTCTCAAAGTCACTTTGGTGTAGCCAAACTTTTTTGTCAAGGGTTCAACTATTATATGGTTAGATCTTAAAGAAACCATATTCCAAGGCAGGAACCATAAGAGCTACCACTTATTAAACACCAGCTGTGTGCCTGGCACTGCATCAGGCCCTTTGTGTACATCATCTCCTTTCATCCTCCAAGAGCCCTTTGAAGTAGGTGTGGTTATTCCTATTTCACAGATGAGAAAACTGAGGTACAAAATTGTCAAGCAGCTTTCCAGGATCACGCAGGTGTCCAAGCAAGGACCCAAGCTCAGCGTCTGTCCTCCTCAAACCCATCCTCCTGATCACCATTCTTTATTGCCTTTCTGTGCAAAGTTTTACACTCAACTTCAAACATATTGAAAAGATGCAAACTTCTCACTGCCAGTGCTTAGTGGCTCCCTGCTTTAAGCTGCAGGAATTTCTTCCAGCCAGGAGCAGGGCCCCCCGTGACGTTGGGGGAATGATGGGAAGGGCTTGGACCTCAGTGACCTCCCTTGTCACAGGAAGGTGTATTCTGTCCCATCCCTGGCTGGGTGTGCCGCATCCAGTGTGGACACTCTCCACCCCGAGCCAGTGGCAGGGGCTCAGGCCTCCACAGCCCTGCCCTCTCTTCCGACACCGGCCTCAGGCCACCCCCATGTCTGACCAAATGGTTACTAATTTGGGGGTTCCCGCGGCGGCCCTCAGGTTAAGGAATTCACTAGAGTGACTCACAGACCTCAGGGAAGTACCTTATGACAATGACAGTTTTATGATAAAGGGTACACAGAAGGCAAGGTCTGGGAAGGACCCTAGCGCTTCCATGCCCTCTCCTTGTGGAATCAGGGCATATCCCCCAGCCTCCCTCCTGCCCAGCAGGTCTGTATAGTCACCTGTCAGGAAGCTCCACAGAGTCTTGGTGTCCAGAGTTTAATGTCCAGGCACGCCTGATTAACTTGTGGGCCACATTACTGAACTCAAGTCTCCAGCCCCTGCCTCCCCGCCCTGGTTGAGGCCAAAGTCAGCCCCGACTCCCAACCCTCTAATACATGCATGGTCTTTTGGGTGACCAGCCCCCATCCTGGGACCCGCCAAGCTTGGGTCACCTCATTAAAATAACGGAGACACTCCTGTCCCTCAGGACATTCCATGGGTTTTGGAAGCTGCCTGCTAGCAAATGCAAAGACTAGATATATTCCTTAGTGTATCACGGGGGGGGGGGGGGGGGGGGGGGGGGGCGGGTGCTGTCCTCCTGCTCAGCCCACCTCATAGATGTGTACATGAGACTGTCTAAGCTGCTGGGGATGATGCAAGTTCACGGTATTTATGAAACGCGAGGGCCCAGAGGAGCGTTTGCCATCTGGCAGGCCTGGAAAGTGAAGAGTCCAAACTCGTCCCTCAGTTCTGTTCTCCAGGATGTCAAGGAGATGATGCAAGTAGGGAGGAATTGACCAAATGCAAGAGTTTGTTTTTCTCCAGATTTCGAAAGACTTGCTCACTTCACACACCTTCCCTAGCCCAAGCCTAAGGTAGTAAGTGTGGTAGGAGCTGAGCAAGGCTTCGACAGAGGTGTCGGAGGTCCTTGGATGATAGGCGTGCACAACACATGCCGCGGAGAGTCCCCAGTGTCCCCAGGGACATCCCTGACACGTGGTGCACTTGTGCCCTCTTCTAAAATGCCCAAGGCGGGTGCTGAGAGTTTTAAATGAGAAGCCAAACCCAGAATGACAGCCGGATTTCATCACACTAAATAGTGATTTATAGGCTGAGGTCAGTGTCGTCCCCCACCCTTTTCACTGGGTGCGTATTACAGAGCCTTTGGCCACTGTCATTCTTTTTTTTTTTTTTTTTAAAGAGGCCTTCTTTCTTAATAAGTGCTCTTGTTCAGTGTGTGTGTGTGTGTGTGTGTGCGTGCCCACGCATGCACGCATTTCTAAAGGAGGTACATGCGGTGAAATTCACCTTTCTGATGTTGAGTTCTCTGAGTTTTGACAAACAAGTGTCACCACCACCAGGAAGAGTTCCATCACCCCCACATATCTCCCCATGCCTCTTCCTTCTGCTCTGAGCCCCTGACCATCATTGATCTGCCGTCTGTCCCTGTAGTTTTGCCTTTTCCAGAAGGTCACATAAATGGAACCCTAGACTAATAAGTGCAAGCTCACAGTCCTTTGAGTCTGGCTCTGTCACTGCAGACAATGCATCTGAAATTCCTCCATGAGGCAGTCCTTCTCTTCCTTTGTCCTGCAGAGTCGTATTCTGTCAACTGGCTGTACCACCATCTGTTTACCTGTTCCCCGCCGGAGGGACGTTTGTGTTGTTTCTAGTTTTTGTCTATTATGAATTCTGCTGTAGACATTGTGTGCAGGTTTTTGTGTGAACATAAGTTTGCATTTCTCATGAATGCCCATGTCAGAGCGGGATTGCGGGGTCATATGGCCAATGTCATCTATCTGTGTAAGAAACGGCTAGCCTTATGTTAGAAGGGGCTGTCCCACTTTCCACTCCCATCATCGGTATGTGAAAGTTCCAGCACCTCTCCGTCCCTGGCCGTGCTCAGGATTGTCACATGCCTTCAGTCTGGCCATTCTAAGTGGGTAGCGGTCATGGTGGCTCCAAAAAGGAAAGCTTGTCTGTTCTGAATAGCAGTTTGTGAACTTTCGTACCAAGTTTCCGTTGGACCAGTGAGGTCAGCTTGGAGGGGCAGCCGGGAGACCTGACTTCACACGGGCACACTGCTCTGTCCTTCTCGCCCACAGCCCTTTGTCTCCCTGGGGGTGCAGAGCAGGGATGCCTGACGTCTGGCCTGATGTGCTCAGCTTCTGTGGCTTTGGGGTGCACACAGGGTGGGTGCAGGGCGCTGTGTCCCAACATGCCTCCCCAGTGCATCCTGGGTGGTAGCTTGCAGACGAGCTCATCTCCTCCTTCCCCCACCTTTTCCCCCTCAGGCCTACATACAGATCACGTTTGTGGAGCCCTACTTTGATGAGTATGAGATGAAAGACAGGGTAACCTACTTTGAGAAGAATTTCAATCTGCGGAGGTTCATGTACACCACCCCCTTCACCCTGGAGGGGCGGCCCCGGGGAGAACTGCATGAGCAGTACCGGCGGAACACCGTCCTGACCACCATGCATGCCTTCCCCTACGTCAAGACCAGGATCAGCGTCATCCAGAAGGAAGAGGTAATGGCCCCTGGAGCCAGCGGGCTCGGGACCGAGGTCACCACTGAATGCCCGAGTCTCCCTCCCAGGATGACACTCACACCTCCTCCGAGCTCCTTCATGGCAGACTGGAGAGAAAATCAAAAAAAGGGACACACTGGAAATATTATCATGGTGGTTATTCTCTGACTGTCATGGCGCCAGGGAATCCCATTTAGGCAGCCATGCATTTCATAGCATTACTTTATATTTAAATATTTTATATTTTGAAGTTATATCTTCGACATAAATAGAATGACAATTACAATATTTAACGTGTTTATTGTCATGTTATGTTTACTTGAAATATATATTGAAAATTTAAATATTTTTTATTGAATTTTTATATATTTGGAAGCTTACAGGTGATTCAGACAGAGCAAGCAAGTAGCCCCATGAGTTGGTGGTGAGCTGGAAGAAGGGCCCCCTGCCAGATAGGCAAGGAGACCAACTGACTTCCAGTCCCAGATTCCTCCTGTACTGTTGCTCAAGACACTTATTTTCATTCAGCTTTTCTCATCTATACACTGACAGCGAGGACCCCTTTCTCTTCTCTGGTTCTCTGTACAGTAGGAGACTTTGAACCCATTGTAAGAGGACTGATCAAGAAAGTGTCTCCAAACTTGACATAGTACAAACATTTTATTTTACTTTAAAATACACATGTGGACATTTATTTGTCATTCAATTTATATAAGGCCCCAGCCTTCCCTGTGATCCGGGGTTGGCGGATCACAATTCAGCATTGTCTTTCTGGTATAAGCCGCACCCTTAATACACTGTCCATAATTTTCAGTTTTTATTCCTATAAAGCAGAAGAGGAGCTTAAAGATACTTGATAAACAATATGAGGACAGAGTCCCTCTGGATTTTTATGACTTGCTTGCCCCTAGCCTTTTATAGTTGTCTTGCACACACCTAATAAGGCAGGGATCTTTATGGCGACTCACTTTTGTGGTATCTTGCCCCAGCATTCAGCTTGGTGTTCACAGAAACAGTTCTGTTTCTTTCCACACCCACAGTTCATCAGTTTGTGCATTATTTAATTAGATGAGGTCATTAAAATAACAGGCGTAACAGGCATCATCAAGTCAGTGAACGTGCAGAGCTAAGCCGTGGTGAACGGATGCCTCGTGGGGCAGGAGCACAAGTGACTGAGCTCACTGCCCATCAGCTAGGGTGTCAGCAACCACATCAGAGAGCGGGCTTCACAGACATGAGAGAAATCCAGGACGAGTGACTCAGTTAAGAGGAGGTTGGTTTAGAAGGCCTCTATTGTATTTCTTATTGTTTTGGACTTTTGAATACTAGGATAGGTAGGCATAGCAGAGGAATAAACTCAGGGTCCCAGTAAGAATCCCCATAGCGTTTCTTGGCCCTTTCCTGAGAACCTCAGCGTGTTAGATCCCTAGGACTGCTGTAACAGAGGACCACAGGCTACATGGCTAACATGGCAGAAGCGTCTTGTCTCATAGTTCCGGAGGCCAGTGACCAAATTAAGATGTTGGCGAGGTTGGTTCCTTCTGAAGGCTGTGGGGGATGGATGTGGTCTGGGCCTCCCTCCTTGGCTTGTATATGATGATCTCCCTGTGTCTTCACATTCTCTCCCTCAACATGTGTCTCTGGGTCCACATTTCATCTTCTTAGAGGGACATTCATCATATAGGGCCCATCCTAATGACCTCTCTTTAACTTGATTACCTCTGTAAAGACCCTATCTCAAGTAAGGTCACATCCTGAGGTACTGGGAATTAGGACTTCGGTATATGAAGTTGGGGGGAGGGATAACTCCACCTATAACATTTAAGAAGGACCCTACCCCAAACCTGCAGAACCTGGCAACCAGGAGATTGACCCTTAAGAGAATTCTGTTAATCAGAAATTCATCTTCAGGGTGAGTTGGAGAAGGTACACATGATGCCAAAATCATGTGTTATGGTGGAGACAAAAATCTTGAGTGCTGTGCTTCTCATACCTTCTCTAATTATAAGTCAAGTAACTTGTTTAATAATTGGAAAGGAAACTTAACAGGGTAGAAAGAACATGCATTTTGAATGTAGACATCATTGTGATCAAATTCTGAGCTCCCTCCTTACTACCCTGTGTCATTTGGTGGCACTTTCTGAACCTTATAAATCCCTCTTTGGATGTAGAATGGAGAGAATACATAGGTTGTTTAAAGGAATCCATGAGAAATGTCCGCAGAGTTCCCCAAAGACAGTAAGTGTTCAAGAAATGTTAGGCCTTTCCTTCCTCTTAATCTACCCAGAGTATTTTAAATATTCTGAAGGTATCCTTACCTGCTTCTTCAAATCCGGTTCGTCATAGCCCCGGGTTTGTCCATGGCTTCCAAGACCAGACAATGACTTCCCTGAACTTCTGTCTTATGTTCAGTTTGTTTTGACACCAATTGAAGTTGCCATTGAGGATATGAAGAAGAAGACCCTGCAGTTAGCGGTTGCCATTAACCAGGAGCCCCCTGATGCCAAGATGCTTCAGATGGTGTTGCAGGGCTCCGTCGGAGCTACTGTAAATCAGGTGAGCAAGACTGGCTGCCGGCAACTCCTCTGGTCCTTGTTACTTGGGTTTCCATTATATGTCTACACCTCCTTCCTTGAGGTTGATGAAGAGTCTGATCCACACATAAATGGTATCCCTGAACTTAGACCCAACACTTGTGAGGTTTAGAAGACTTAGAGGGGGGCCCTTCACATAACAAGCGTGGTAGAAAAGAAGTCCCAGGGGCACCTGGGTGGCTCAGTCGGTTAGGCACCTGCCTCGGGCTCAGGTCCTGATCTCGGGGTCCTGGGATCGAGCCCTGCACTGGGCTCCCTGCTCAGCGGGGAATCTGCTTTTCCCTCTCCCTCTGCCCCTACTCCACTTGTGCTCTCTCTCTCTCAAATAAATAAATAAAATCTTAAAAAAAAAAAGAAAAGAAAAGAAAAGAAGTCCCAGACATGAGTAGACCAAGTGGAAGGGGCACCATTTTCACAGAGAGGGCTTCACTTTGAGGCCAGACCTGGCAGCGTGCTCCAGATCTGGGTCCTATTGCAGAGGGCTTAGTCATGCCCAATGCAGGCAAGGTTGTTGCAGAGCTTGAGGCCAATCTAAGAATGTCTGTAGGAGAGAGGGGAAAGGGTCTAGAACATGCAGCCCCTGGGTCAGTCACCAGACAAATCCAGCATGCCGGGGGCCTTGCCAGCCAGGAGTGACCAGGGACCAGGCTTCTTGGGGCACTTCAGACCAAGCTGGATATTCTCAAACCCCTTAGAATCCTTACTCCCAAACCCAGCGTGTAACTAAACCAGTCTCAGATACAGGGAGGTGCTGTCCAGTGGGCATCCTTAATTTCAGATCCAGATCTGCTCTTGTCTACACCTCCACTCAAAAACCTAGTGAGTATCATGACTTTTTCCTCACTCACCCCACCTGGACTTCCCTGCAAAAATTGTGTCCAGATAATATCAAGGGAACAGAAATAGCACAGAGGAGAAATGACTATTAGATTTCCAAGATCAGGAAATATTAGGAAGTTTTGCTTTAAGTCTCAATCCTTTAATGAAAATGGAAGACTTTATGAGCCCATAACCACGTACTGTGCGTATCTCTGACACAAGCCAGCATTTACACAAAGTGGCGCCACGACCAGGGCAACTAAATAAGTGAATATGAAAGGATGAATCAAGACAATCCTCAATTTTAGAAAAGCAACTCAGATCACATACCCTGTGATGCAGTAGTATTACCTTTACATACAAAGGACAGCCTATTATTAATATAGCATTTGATTAAGAAAATACATTTGGGGGCACCTGGGTGGCTCAGTCGTTAAGCGTCTGCCTTCGGCTCCGGTCATGATCCCAGGGTCCTGGGATCGAGCCCCACATCGGGCTCCCTGCTCCGTGGGGAGTCTGTCTGTCTCCCTCACCTTCTGTCCCACTCCTGCTCTCTCTCTCTCTCTCTCTCAAATAAATAAATAAAATCTTTTATAAAAAAAGAAAATACATTTATACTTCTGAGTATTCTCCTAAATGTCCACACTCCTAAGAAATCAGTTTCCTGAGAAGTTCAGTACCTTCCTTGATTTTTTTGTTTTGGTCACACTACCTACAGAATTAAATGTCCAAACTCAGAAGTCAATCCAAGATTTTCTCCCAAGTAATATAATTTTCTTTCCAATGTCATATTGTTCTGTTCCTTTTCCCATCAGGGACCACTGGAAGTAGCCCAAGTGTTCTTGGCCGAAATTCCAGCTGACCCAAAGCTCTATCGACATCACAACAAGTTGAGATTATGCTTTAAGGAATTCATAATGCGGTAAGATGGGGTATGGCTGGGAAGGCAGCAGAGCAGTGGTTCTCAGAGAGGGGTCCCCAGACAGCAGCTAGGGCATCACCTGAGAACTTGCTAGAAAGGCCAGTTCTTGGGCACCAGCCAGGCCTACGGAATCAGAATTTCCAGAGGTGGAGCCCGGCAGTCTGGGTTTTAACAAGCCCTCTGGGGATTCTGATGCACCCTCCCGCCTGGGAACCCCTGCAGCAGACCAGCCTTATGTGTACTATTAAGTAACCGACATTCAAACTGTAAAGTGCTTTCATGTTTATGTCTTGTGTGTGCCGCACACATCAAACCGGTATTACCACCAGCCTCATTTTGCCAAAAGGGGAAACGGAGGTTTGGAGATGGGAAATGATTTTGCCTGAGGTCACACAGCTAGTTAGTGGGAGAGCTGAGTTCAAATCCAGAGCTTCTGAGCCACATAGCCCACATCTCCATTCGTGTGTTGACCGTCCACGATGCTTTCAAGTCCAAGAGGCATTGGTTTTAGAAGTTTTAATATCACGGGATAACTTATTTGTAGAATCTTAAGAATAGACCCTGCCTCAAATTTGGTGAAGACAATTCTAATGCTGGGCTTTTTCAAAAGCATCCTCTCTCTGGCTGTTCCCATCGTCAGACAGGCTTCTGTGGGCTGGCATCAGGAGCGGCCCGTTCAGGCTGCATAGGAGCGGGTCTTTGAGCAAGGTCTTGCAAACTGTTGCAGTACAGACGGGTACCGTGGGGTCTCCTGTGGCCCTAAAATGAATGATTATGAAGGATGTGATGACCTTTTACCCATGATGTCAGGAAAATGTGTACCAGTATTTCTTTTCAACCTTGGAGCAGCATATCAAGTGTAGGAATAACCTCACTTGGCAGATGGGGAATAAAGGAGGCTAAAAGTGAAAGTTTGCTAAATTCACTGAAAACTCATCAGTGTGCCAGTGTTGGGTAAGGTGAGGGATCCCTCCTCTTCCACAGGCCCTGGTGAGAGGTCTGCAAACGTGCTGTATATGGAGACACACTCGGTCTGTGTGCAAGTGCCCATACACACATGGGGCACATACACAGAGATTATATTTATTAATATTTTGGCCTTTGAATTGCTTCCTGTATTTGAAAGCAATTCTGACATTACACAAAAGCTGCATTTTGTTGAGTAGAGAGAGCATTTTTACAGAACAAAAAAACTAGAAAAATACTGTGGGAATTTTTAAAGATCTATTTCCTTTCCACTTATCTTCATTTAAAATTATTTTGGGGGACAGCTGGGTGGCTCAGTCAGTTAAGCGCCTGGCTCTTCGTTTCTGCTCAGGTCATGATCTCGGGGTTCTGGGATTGAGACCCATGTAGGGCTCCATCCTCAGTGGGGAGTCTGCTTCAGATTCTCTCCCCCTCTTCCTCTGCTCCTTCCCCTGGCTTGCGCGCACTCTCTCTCTAAAATAAATAAATCTTTAAAAAATAAATAAAATGAAATAAAATAAGGTATGGTTGAAGGCCCCTGAAGTTGGCAGTGGCCCAGGCCTCCTTGGACCTCTGAAATGTTGAAAGAGGCAGTATGACCCGGGTACGGTATCAGTTGTGGGAAGACAGGAGCTCCCGACAGCACCCCTAGGTGCATAACTAAATACCAGCACAGTGCAGCGTGCACTACCCACTGCCAAGAGCACAGGAAATACAGGGCTCCAGAGTTCAGAAAGGAACGGTCCATTAGAGGCTGGAAGGCTGGGGAAGCCTTCACTTAAACTTCACCTTGAATATTTAGGTAGAACAAAGGGGGCGGTCAGAAGGGGAGCCTGGCCTGGTAAGGCATAGACCCCAAAACCTCCGGGACGCCTCTGGGCTCCTCTGAGTCAGCAAGAGCAGTGTGTTCCCCGGGAGTCTGGTAGGACAAGAGAGACGAGCGACAGCCAGATTGGCAGATGGGGCTCTGGACAGAACCAAAGTGTAAAAGCAGGCTGGTGAAGAGCAGACGTGATTTGGTTCCCTGGTCTCTAAATCATACCCTCAAGACGGCGGGAGGCGAGGAGACCTTCCTTTCCCCCGATTGCTTAATTGCTTCTCAAGTCCCCTCAGCAAGTTGCAGGCTTTTAATGGCCAGAGTCAATATTTTGTCACATTATTTGCTGCCGGATATTTCCTCCCGGCTCTCTGCTTCCGACAGCCAAGGTGACGCAAGAAGGGAAGATGCTGGGGGGTGGACAGCTCTTGGGTTTCCCTGTGAGTGAGCTCCCGCTGCTTGGCAGACTGGGGTGGCAGGTTGATAAGCCCGGATTTCCAAGGTGAACATAAGTGAGCCTCTTTGCTGAGCGCAGAAACGTAGGCTTGCCAGGTGCCCGCCGTCAGGTCCTGCCCCTGGGCGGTGGCCTTGGACTTGGCTGTCGCGGCACCGGACCGGCTATAGGGGACCTGGCAGGTGGGCCTGCGGCGGCTGATGCTCATCCAGCCAGTTGCCAGGTCGAGACCTTGATCCCCTCCTGCCTTTTCCCACGGTAAGAAAAAAACAAAACAAAACAAAACAAAAACCACCTCAGGGTTTCTGAAGCCAAGATGGTGAGATACCCCGTTCTCTTCTATTCCTCTGCTCCCCAAAGTACTCAAGCTGTTTTAGACAGTGCCAGAGCTTCCAATCTGGGTTTTTAAATTTTCTTACCTTTCTGCCTTAGCTCGGGCTGGTGTCACCAAATACTGTGGACCGAGTGGCTGGACCAGCGGACGTTTGGCTGGACCAGCTGGGAAGGCTCAGATGAGGGTGCTGGCGGGCCAGGCTCCCTGGGAAGGCTCTCTTGCTGGCCTGGCCTCCTCACAGGGTAGAGAGAGGAAGAGGAAGAAAACTCTCTGCCAAGGGCACTAATCCTACCCGATGGGTCCCATCTTCACGGTAATTTACACCAAAACACCTCTGAAAGGCCTTACCTCCAAAATACCATCACGTGGGGTGTTAGGGCTTCAATATAGGAATGGGGGGCGGCAGAGGACACCAACATTCAGTCCTAACATCATCTGAACGCTCTCAGCCTTACAAAGACAACGTGATTCTTACATTTATTTATTTATTTTTTGACTATTATAAAAGTTTATTTAACAAAAAAGTTCAATATGAAAATGCACACGACCTGATTTTTCTCTTGTAGTTAAACAGGTACTATGGAGGGGACGTGTGGACGCAGTTGATTCCTTCTGATGAACACACCCATTGTTTATACTCATTCCAAGGCTTCTAACGTGATGATACTATTTCCTCATGTTACCACCATTCCAATATTGTTCTGTTGCCCACAGGTGCCATCTCCACACATCCATCTATCACAAGATTCATAAACAGATCGAACCCCCACAATATTGCTTGGACATGTCTGCCACCATTTAATTTCAATGATAATTTCTTGTCCATAAGTTTTTTCAACTCGGGAGGGTGAGCTTTGCTCATGGTGTCTACTCGGTGAGCTCAAAGACGCCTCCCTTTACATTTATTTTTATATTGAAATAAAAGACCACATCCTCCACAGCACCCGTCACAAGTTGTCTCTAGGGGAAATAGTTTCGGATACACCCAGACAGGCTGCTACCCCACGTACGGTCACAGAGTCAGGACACAGAGCGTGGAGCGGTGGTGTTTGCAGACTGCAGAGAGGGTCTTGGAACAGGAGGGAGGGAGAATCTGCCCAAGGGGCCGAAGGAACACCAAATGGTATCGTAGAAACAGAAGCAGGAGCTAGGAAGAGATTTGAATATGTGATAGGAAAACAAAGCCTTAAATATCGTGAGGGGTTGCTCTGAAGCAGGTCAGTGGGGGGAGGGGGCAGAGGAATGACTTCTGTCACTTTTCTAAGGTCACAGAGACCTTATCAGTGGGCCAAGGCTGCTAGAAAACTGAGAGCCAGGTGGAACAGGTTACACATCAGGCACATACCACCCCCCCACAAGACATACACACAGGGCTCTTCTCCTCCCTAGTGCCTCCTGCAATGATTCTGAACAAAAAAATATCCATTTTTGTTACAGTGTGATCTTTTCCTTCTCTCTCAGCCCACCCCATCCCCCAGGTCTCCTGAGCAAGCGCCTGGCTCTCAGGGCTGGTCCATGGTCAGGGACGGGGCACCATGCCCGAGGGTGGCTGGGGCTGATATCGAGTTAGAGAATATTATAGAAATATGTGAACCCCAGGACTCTGTGACTCTTCAAGAGAAGCCCAGGGCCTGAGAGGGGTTAAGGTCAGTGTAATGTGATGCAGGCATGAGTCTGATCTGGTGAACCACCCTCCTCTACCTGGATTCTAGGAATCTGCTTCTGGGTGTCAGATGTGAGGCTGGACACCTTCCCAAGCCTGTAGCCCTAGTCCAGCCCCGCCTTCCCACATCTGGCATTAGGAGGAGGAGAAGGGGCCACTGGACCGTCTGTGAGGGAGGCGGCCACACAAATCTAACCAGGAGCGGTAGAGGTGACTCTAAGGGCACAGCAGGACGATGCTGCCCCTGGTCTGCCCTGGGGTGCGCTCCTTGCCCCCACAGTGCTGCGTCCTACAGCAGTGGGGAGCACACAGGATGATGCCTTTCATTAGGCCATAACCCCTACTTCGCTCCCAAAAAGCAGGTAGTGTTGACTATGAAGCCCTCCCTGGTGGTCACCGCTCAGCTAGATCCTCACACACCTGACACTGTTTCATCCCCATAAACCCACTTTACAGATGAAGGCTATGAAGTTGAAGAAGGTTATAATGAGCCCAAGGTCACACAGCAAGTAGGTGGCAGAACCACGATCGAACGTCTTCACTTGGGACAGGATGCTCTTGGGTGTGGGGTCCGGCCGAGGCCGGCCAGGGAGGGAGGAAATGAAGGGGCTGAGTTGGAGAAAACCTCCGGGGAGGGGTGCCTGGCGGAGCCACGGCTCTCCCACACCCCCTGCAGGCGGCCACCTGTGCCCCTGGTGCCCTGCCCCCAAATGACCCTCCTTGCCAGTCCTTGGCTTCTCTCGTATTGCTGTCAGACTCCGCACTCCAGCAGTCCCGTTTCCTTCCTTCGCCCAGAGTGGAGGTTTGCTACAGAGGTACCAGCAAGAAGCTGAGAAAGGCAGGGTGCTCCAAACTGGGGCTCCAGAGAGAATATCTTCAACTTGAGACCAAGGCCGTATGCCTGGATTCTAGCTGGAAAGGCTGTGTCTTCCCAGGGGGAGTAGCGGTGTTGCAGTTAGCAGTGTGGGCTCCTGAGCCAGGCCGCTGGGCTTCACGGACCCACCGTGCCTTACCTAGCTGTGTGACCTTGGGCAAGTTACCTGGCCTCACTTTCTCCAACTTTAAAATGGGAATTGTAATTGTAACTATCTCTTAGATCTGGTGTCATGATACAATGAGTCAGTACACAGAGCTTAGAACAGGGCTTGGCACTTACTAAGTGATCGATCAATGTAACATCATTTGGTGGGGCAGAGACCAGATCAATTTGAGGAGGAAGCGGAAACTTAACCATCTGATTTAAATATAGACATTGTCCACCCATGACTTGGGTGCCTCTATAAAGTTTGTAGCATAAGACACAGTGGGCTGAGGACACGAACCGAGGAGCGGCAGGTCTCTGGATTTGCACCTGACTCTGCTGTTCCCGCAGATGTGGGACTCGGGGCAGGGCATTCCATCTCTGCATCTTTTTTCTTCTTTTTAAAAAAGGTTTTATTTATTTATTTGACAGAGAGACACAGCGAGAGAGGGAACACAAGCAGGGGGAAGCGGGAGAGGGAGAAGCAGGCTTCCCGCGGAGCAGGGAGCCCGATGCGGGGCTCGACCCCAGGACCCCGGGATCATGACCCGAGCCGAAGGCAGACGCTTAACAACTGAGCCACCCAGGCGCCCCTCTGCATCTTTCATTAACCATGAAAAACCAGGGACAAGAATATAAACTCTCTCGTACTTCATCATTCTCCTATCGAACAAATCATTTCTGTACTCAGACTGGGTCCATCGGGAATCATAACCGTAACAACAATAAGTGTTCTTACTCAAAAATTCTAAGCACTTTATGTTTTCACTCATTTAATCCTTACAGGCACAATAAGGTCAGCTATTATTGTCACCTCCATATCACAGGTAAAGAAACTAAGGCATGAAAAGTTTAAGTGCCTTGCCTAATGTTACAAAGCTGATATGCCGCAAAGCAGGATTCAGAGTTGAGCGCTCAGGCTCCAGAGTCTATACTCCTAACTACTATGCTGTGCTGTTCTCTTTAGGAACTGTGTTCAGTTGCTCATAATAGAGAACAGAAGTAAGATGGCTTAAATAACATAGAAACTTATTTTTTTTCCTCCTAAAATAAGGTCAGAGATAGTCATCCCAGAACTATATCATCAGTGACCCTGGCTCTTTCCATTCTTTTCTATGCCATCCTGATTATAGTGCATCCATCCTCATAGTCACAAGATGGCTGCTAGGGCTCTAGCCATCGTGACCACATCCCTGGAAAGTATCAGGAGTAGAAATGAGGAAAGAGCAAAAGCCTTGTGCCCCTTTAAAGAGCTTTCCTGGTGACTTCATTTTGTATCTGATCGGCCATCCCTATCTGTTAAGGGGGGCTAGGAAATGTCACTTCCCAGGGAGGCTCACCAGATGGAGTTCTGTTGCTAAAAAAGAGGGAGACTGGATTGAGGAAGGAACTAGCAATTGTTGGCTATCCCAAGAGACTGACGTGGGGGCTGTGCTAAAGGAGAATCACAGAGGAGGGAGGCCAACAGATACAGAGATGGAGGGCTCCCTGACGACCCTCTCTGTAGGAAAGACACCTACCTCCTTACAGAGAGGCCCCTACAGTGACTGTCCACCAAAGCCAGGAACCATGTTCTGGAGTTAAAATTTCCTTCCTCTCAGTCTGGTTTCTGTGGGATTCTGAGTGCTGGAAACCCCCAGGCACATCTGCTATAAGAAAATGCTTGTGTTCAGTGACCTTATCAACAGAGGGGGCAGCAAAAGGCGGCGGGGGAGCGGGGCTCTGGAACGCCGGTGTTATTGAGCGAGAGCAGCACAGTCTGTATTTTTGGACCTAATGACAATGTGACAGATAAGGCCACTTAAACAATTATTTGCATTGTAGGTCTCTGATGTGTAGATTTCCCAAGAAAAATAGCTGTTCTGGAGGAGGTCGGTTTCGTGCATGGCCCTCTTTAGTTTATGGATTTAAATTAACATCATGGTGGAGCGCCTGCTGGCTCGGTCCACTAAGCGTCCAACTCTTGATTTCAGCTCAGGTCATGAACTCAGGGTCATGGGATCGAGCCCGGTGTCAGGCTCCGTGCTGAGCGTGGAGCCTGCTGAAGATTCTGTCTCCCTCTGTCTGTCCTCCCTCCCCGCATGCCCACATATGCCCTCTCTCAAAAAAATAAATGAAAATAAGCCCCGCACCATAATGGAAACTATTTTAATTTTAATAAAATCTAGATTATACAGGGGCACCTGGGTGGCGCAGTCAGTTCAGCATCCGACTCTTGATTTCAGCTCAGGTCATGATCTCAGGGTCGTGGACTTGAGCCCCATGTTGGACTCTGTGCTCAGCTCGGAGTCCGCCTGTCTCCTCCCTCTGCTCCTCCTCACCCCTCACACACACTCTCTCTCAAATAAATAAATTAAAAAAAAATAAAATCTTAAAAAAAAAAATCTAGAGCATAGAATCCAAATGGGGGAAAGGAAGAAATACAGAAAATGTATATGAAATAATTCGTAAGTTGTAAAATTTGTTAAAATATAACCATATTACTACTGCAACATCTGAAAAATTCTCACTCCACTTACTAATATATTTGTCTTTGTAAAAGAATGAACTGTGTTCATCTATTGCTCTGCAGTAGGCTACCTCAAGACTTAGTGGCTTAAAACGACATTTAATTATTATGTGTATGGTTCTAGGGGCTGGTGGGCTCAGCTAGGTGGTTTTCACCCAGTCTCTCGTTGGCACCCAGGCAGCGGCTGGGGCCTGAATTGCCTGAAGTGTTCCTCACGCACATGTCTGGTGTCTGGGCTGAAAAATACTTAAAGAGCAGGTGGTTCCGGGCTCCAGAAGGCACGTGTTCCAAAAGACAGAGCCAGGGAGAAGCCACACTGCTTCTTTCACCTAGTCACGGAGCATGTAAAGCATTTAACCATGTCCAGGACACATGTACACCATCAGTGTATGTCAGCTGGCTCGTATTACTTTTGAGCACAAAGACTAGGGAGAGTTTAGTTAATTCCCCCCCAAGTTTTCAGAGACACTCCCAAGGATGCAGTCAGCCTCTGTGGGCCTCCTGCAATCTGCTGATGTTACAAACCCAGGCCTTAAAGTCATCCTGAAACTGATTTTATTGTACACATGGTGGTAGCTGGTAACTGTTAGTTAAGAAGCAATAGAAATGGAAGGGATGATGGTGATTTCTCAGGATTCAAAGGTTATAAACCTCCCCTTCCCACCCCTTCTTGAAAACTTTGATATGCAACCTCAGAGATCATACAGTTTGCTTCAATTAACGTCCAACTTAAAAGACTGGTGAAGATCCGGTTAGGGGAGTTCTTTTGGCTTCTGGCTGAGTTAAATCAAGTCTTTTTCTGCCGGGGGCTAATTGTGTAGGAAAGCTGTGGTCATGGGTTTATTTCTGCCTAGTCCAGGTAGCTTTCCCCTGTTCTGTAGCCACATTCCACCCTCTTTGCCTTCGGCTGTCATCATGAAAATGTGTTCAGTGGGAATACCAAGGGTTTGGGTCACAAGGTCTGGGTATCCCCATGACTTACCCCAGATCTAACCCTGCTATCAGGAAAACAGTTTAAACCACATTGGTCACCAGGATCCCATTCACCTGCAGGGTAATAAAGAATTATTACTAATTTTTGCAGGTCAGCTAGGTTTCTACCATTATGGTGTCCCTTCAGGGTTTGTTGATTTGTTAAGTTCCCTTAGGTAGCACAGTGGAAAATAAAAGGCAGGACTTTATCATGTTTAAATAATATGATTTTCTTCTTTGGTATGTAGCATACTCTCTGGGAGACCATGAAAACACTAGGCTTAACTGTCTACAAGTTAGGTCGCCACAATGAGCTTTAATGATTTTCTCTCTGACGCTTTGCAGTTTCACCATGGTGGAGCGGATCCGTATGGATCCGTTTCTGTCGATGAGGGGACTTGTGTCTGTTTGCAATTCTGGAAAATTATCAGCTGTTATCTCTTTATATATTGCCTCTTATTTTTCATTCCCTTAGGTAGCCATTGAGATGTGGGTTGGGCATCTCCTATTATATCTCCAGGTTCTTTTTTTTTTTCTTTTATAAGATTTTATTTATTTATCTGAGAGAGAGAGAAAGCACTAATGGGGGGAGGGGCAGAGGGAGAGGGAGAAGCAGACTCCCCACTGAGCAGGGAGCCCAATGGAGGGCTCGATCCCAGGACCCTGAGATCATGACCTGAGCCGAAGGCAGACACTTAACTGACTGAGCCACCCGGTGACCCTCTATCTCCAGGTCCTTAACCATTTGTTTTATATTTTTAATTTTTAAAAAAATTTCTTTGGTGATTTCCTTAGATCTGTCATATAATCCGTGTGTTCTCCATTTGTGTCTGGTTTATTTTCTAACCTGTCCATTGGGATCTTTTTCTTTATCTTAGTGACTCTATTTTTTTTCCTAGAAGTTCCATTTGGTTCTTTTCTGAAGTTTCCCTGATCTCTTTTTTCATACTCTCCAATTGCTTTCATCACGAATTTTATACCTTTTCTTTTTTATTACATCTCTGTATTACCTTTGGTCTTATATATTGTTCTGTCGTCTGGAATTCTTAGTGGGCTGTCTCTCCTGCTTGTTGCATCTGTTGGTCCCCTCCCATGATGCTTGTATCGTGAGCTCGTCTTTGGGAAGGGTCACTCTTTCTGTGGGCGGCCCATGAGCCCTGATGGAGAAAGTGATGGAGAAGGTGAGTTCAGGGCAGAGGAGGCCTCTTCCTGGGGGATGAAGGATGGGCCTTGGGGCCCAGCGGGTCGGGGCACGCTCTGCCACACTTGGGAGCCGCACAAGCTCCGAGGACCGGGAGCGCACCCGGGGTCAGAGAAGCTGCCGGAACCCGATCTGGCCTGCCTCATCTGTCCTGTATAAATTTGTGACTCATACCCGTGTGTGGTGCAAACCTAGAATTTCAGTTCTTGAGGTGACTTTCTTTCCCAGTGATGGCCGCAGACTGTTAGCAAGCTTTTATTCCGCCTCTCTGGACAGTTGGCAGTATTTTTCTGGGCCCCCTTTCGTCAATGGGGTAGCAGCTTTTCAAGGCCTCGAACTATATGGAAGTGGAATATTCAGAGCCGCACTTGGCCTTGGCAGAGGCCAAGGCTCCCAGGACGCCACACCTCCCCCAGCCGCCAGGACCCCTGTGCAGTCTTGAAATTCTAATGGGCACATCTTGGGACAACTGCCATGACATCAGCTCCTGCTATCACTTTGATTGGGATTCTTCTCTTCCTCTCTGGCACCGGGGGCTTCCCTTTCTCCTACAGCAGATGTTGGCTGCGCTTTCCAGCTTGTCTCTATGTGCATGCGGCAGGAGGGAGGCTGAGTGGCATCTGCTCGGTCTACCAGCTTGCCATAAGTCACAGTGAGCGTCTTGTGAGCAGAACAATGATCCTGAGTTTGGATCCCTGGCTCACTGCGTCCCCATAGTGTTATCTTGGGCAAGTGACCTGACATTTCTGAGCTGCAAGGACAAAATGCAGATAAATACAGACCTGCCGGGTTTGTTGGGAGAATTAACCAGATAATGCATGGAAAACTCCTCGTATAGTGCCTGGCACGTAACAACTCAGAGCATCAAGATCTCTGGGCCACTTTTCAAAAATAGAGATTCCTAGGTGTTACTCCTGAGGGATTCTGATTCCTTAAATCTGAGGTACAGTCCAGATGTGTGAACTTTGAAAGGCTTCACAGGCAATCCCGAAAGGCCACCGGGTTTTAGACACTCTTGGAGGTACTCAGCAAATGTTAGATAGCATCTAAGCAACTCAAACTCCTGAGAAATACCACCTCACTTCCCCCCGCCCCCCGACCCTGATGTTCGCGTCTCAGGTGCGGTGAGGCCGTGGAGAAGAACAAGCGTCTCATCACGGCCGACCAGAGGGAATATCAGCAGGAACTCAAAAAGAACTACTACAAGCTGAGAGAGAACCTCAGGCCAATGATTGAGCGGAAAATTCCAGAACTCTACAAGCCGATATTCAGAGTTGAGAGTCAAAAGAGGTGAGTTGAGGGCAGAGGAGGCCTCTTCCTGGGGGAGGAAGGACGGGCCTTGGGGCCCAGCGGGTCGGGGCACGCTCTGCCACACTTGGGAGCCGCACAAGCTCCGAGGACCGGGAGCGCACCCGGGGTCAGAGAAGCTGCCAGAACCCGATCTGGCCTGCCTCCATCCTGAGTGCCTTCCACTCCCTCTACCTTCTCCTTGACCTCCCTGGGACCCCTTCGTGTTGGCCTTCTGCCCGTGGTCTTCCCAGAACCCGTTTCCTCCTGTGTTTTTTCTGGCGCTGGTGTGAAGGGATCTCAGGACCTTTGCACATTCACTTTGCACATAACTTACTGCATTGCCCACAGTCCTTGTCCTTTTCTGGGGGCTGACCTCCCCCCTTTAAAAGGTTAATTGATCTTTCTTACCTCTGATTTCTCTCCCTCTCTCTCCCCTTTGTAATTTCAGAGACTCCTTCCACAGATCTAGTTTCAGGAAATGTGAAACCCAGTTGTCACAGGGCAGCTAGGAAAAGCTGTCCTCACGCATGGAGACTGAGGCCCTGTGACCCTGGAGAAGTACTCGTTGGTACTTAAAACACAGGACATTTGCCGAGCAGGATGGACTGCATACTCCCTGACCGGACAGCACTCTGGAAGCCTTAGAATCCCAGGGACCATGGGAATTACACCCAAATGGGGTCTGATCAGGTTTTGGCCCTCCATACTGGGGTTAGTGGAGGGTGGTTTATTAGGGGAGCCTGTGTATTTATCAAATCATGGCTTTTCACAACATTGTACAAAATAAGGCTTAAACAGCGTCTCCTGCTGAGTGGTCGGTCACGCTCTACGGGAGAGATGACTTCCTCTGGCCGTATTTGGATTTACAGGATAAACCCAAATCGCCCGTGGGAAAATGGAAACGTTGTCCGCCGTCCCATGCAGAGTGGACGTCACACATTCCCTGTTCATGTGTGAGGAGGACGGGCTGGCAGGACTGCAAAACATGGTCAATAAATCCGTGAGGAGAGGCCTCACTAGAAATCTAAAAATCATGATGATGGTTGGAGACTTGGAGCTAGAGGAATTATTTGTGAACTCGTTACCTTCTTGGGAACGGTGGACTAATTGTTGTATAGTTATTTTTGCCTAAGTGTTACTGCGTGTTAAGTTAATTTAACAAGCACTTATGGACGGACCCTGGACTCACTGAGTTAGGAGACGCGCGGTACTCGGCTGCATTCACTTCAATTCAAACACTTCTCCTGCAGTGCTTTGCATTTTTTTCTTCTGCTCCTTCTCGCTCACTCTTTTTCTCCTCCTGCCTGGGACCAAGTTTAGTTTTGTAAAAGGATAATAGCTTCTGCTTTCGTGTCAGAACGCCGTGCCGTCCGTCGGCCTATGTATATTGGCTAGAGTAGATTGAGCTTGGACTTCCTCTGACAATGTACTGTAGGAGACAGATGAACAGAATTGTGGCTTGAGAATTAAATTATATATTTTTAATATGCCCTTGACTGGTACTAAAAATGTAATAAGAATGGCAAGCAAAATGTTTCCCTTTGCAACGTGTGTTTTCTATTTTGACAACTCTTAACTCTCGCAAAGCACTTCGGAGAAAAGGAAAGATGCATAGGCATGGTCCTCCAGACCAGACAGTGCTGTCCCGGGGCGCGCCTCTTATGCGGTATTTAATTTGGTGTTTATAAGAGAGAATTTCATTGGGATAATCCAGAACTTTTTATGCATGAATTTATATTCTGAAAGAGGTCTTTTTTTTAAAGCACAAAAGCTTACTAGTTTACATGGCAATCTTTTTGCTGTCTAGGCATTTGGGGAAGGATTCTTTCTAAAGTATATGATACACTTAATTGCTTTCCTACATGAGTACATATGATATACTTTAATTCCATATGCTGTTTGGCATCTTCTGTGGGGAGGTACTGGCTCAGACTGAGGTCCAATAACACTGTCACCGTCCTCCAAAGCCTGCCGGCTTAGCGAGGAGGAGCATCTCTGTGCATGTAGCCAAAATACAGAGCAGACTAGAACAGGCAACAGGCCCTACAGAACATAACCTTTCATGAGTGACTCAAGGTTGGGCAGCAATCACTCGCAACAGCTATTATATTCTGCCCTCAAACAGTAAGTGTTAAGTGTTTGCCCTCAAACAATAAGTGTTAAGTGTTAAGCACTAAGCAAATTAGGGGCGCCTGGGTGGCTCAGTCATTTGAGCGTCTGCCTTCAGTTCAGGTGGTGATCCCGGGGTCCTGGGATCAGCCTGGTGTTGGGCTCCCTGCTCAGCGGAAAGCCTGCTTCTCCCCCTCCCTTGGCCTCTCTTCCCGTCTTGTTCTCACTCTCTCAAACAAATAAAATCTTGGGGAAAAAAAAGAGTAAAGCAAATTAGGCCTTTTGGTTTTCTAAAAACTAGAGAAACCTGATATACCACAATAGCATCTTGATTTTGCGTTGGAAAACCCTTCTGTGCAAGGGTTTTAGAGGAATCCTCTGATCAGCTTCATGCTGCCTCTCCTTCGGCAAGGTCAAGGGTGCAACTGTCCCTTAAGGGTCTCCAGGAAGGGGCACCTGGCTGGCGCAGTCGGTGGAGCGTGGGACTGTCTGGATCTCAGGGTTGTAGGGTGCAAGCCCCACCCCCATGCTGGGTATTGAGATTGCTTAATAATGAAATCTTAAAAATAAAAAAGAGAGAGGGAGAATCTGCAGGAAAACGAGACATCTGCTGCACAGACCTGACGGGGCTGTCACGCTTTGCACTGTCTTCAAGTCTCTAATTCTGTTCCCTAAGGAGTCCTTTCCATGGCAGTGGGTTTGTTTTAAAAAGAAAAACTTTTAGAGCTGTCATTGATAATTGTGGTTGCAAGTATGTTTCCAAAGACAGGGAGCCTTTGTTTTGCCTTGAATGTATTTTTAAATGCTTGTTATCTCAAACGTTGTAAAGCTGCCATTAAGTATGATTTTGCAAACAGAACACCCTAAAAGTTCTAATACATCCCAGAATGCTGGATATGTCTGTAGTGTCCAGTGTATCCTCTTTTTGGACTGAAAGCAGTGCTTCCTCATCTTTTTCACACCAGGGGCTTAAATGTTCTCTATTGAGGCATAACAAATAGCCCGCAAACTCGTTAGCTTAAAGCAGCAACAAACAGTATCTCACCCAGTTACTGCGGATTTGAAATTCAGGAGTAGCTTGCCCAGGCGGTCCGATTTGAGGCATCACAGGAGGTTGAAGTCAAGATATTGGCCAGAGCTGCCATCATCTGAAGGCTTGACTGGAGCTGATGGGTTCTGTTCCAAGGTGGCTCATTCCTAATGCTGGGAAGTTGGTGCTGGTCTTTGATGGGAGGCTTTAGTTCTCCTTGTGGACCTCTCCCCAGGTGCATGAGTGCCCTCCTGACATGGCCGCTGACTCCCCCTAGGGGGCACGATACAAGAGAAGTAAGGCCAAAGTGGCCATGTCCTTTATGACCTAGCCTCTGAAGTCAGACTCCCTCGTGTCTGCCATATTCTGCGTTTTCGAAGCAAGCCACCAGGGTCAGTCCCCGTTCAGGGGGGAGATTTATCAGGCTCTACATTTTGAATGGAGGAGTGTTAAAGAATTTTTGCACATATTTTAAAATCACCATAGTGGGGTACCTTAAAATTCTGCATTTGTTGTCTCACTGGATGGACAAAGCTACTTGCTGATAGAGATTTCCAGTCCAGGAGCTCTGGCTGCCCTGAGTCCCTCCCAGGGGGCTGGGCCAGTCAACCTCAAGTAATATCTATAGCCCAGTTCCTGGGTGCACCATGGCACACCACTTGGGAGGCCCTAGCCTACAAGTACTCAGTTGGCCATCTTTTGCAAGGGACAGGAAACAAAACTCAACCCAGTGTTTTCAAAGGAGGTGGTGGAGTTTATAGGCTCATGTAACAGGACAACCCAGAGGTATTATTGGTTCAGATGCATCTTGATTCAGGACCCACATAGCATGGCCTGGGTCCATTTTTCATCGCTGCTTCCTCTTGGTTGGCTCCATTGTCGGGCTTTCAGCAGTGGCCCCTGGAAATTTCGGCTCATCCCTAGGATGGCAGTCCATCAGGCCATCCTGAGCCTCACAGCCTCCTACGTTCCAGAATTCTTAGGGGACTCTCTTGGGTTCGTTCTAATTGGAGTGGCTTATGCTAACCAAGGTTCTCCCCTCACACTAGAAGCAGGGTCAAACCACGTGGCTAGTGAGAAAGGGAGTAGAACCTCCTCAGGGAACTGGGAAGAAAGGGGGAAGGAAGCAAAACAAACCATGGGAGGCTCACTACCAAACATTTTGCTTTTAGGCATTCAGAAAAAGGAACTTGTGTGGAGATCAGGATGAAAGTTTCTTTCATATCCTGTTCACAACCACTGACCCGGCAGGACCATCCCAAGGAGGGGTGATGAAGGGGCTAGGAAGTCTGAGAAGGAGGACCTAGGGCTTAGCATATCCTGAAGCAAAGTGGGGGCCAGATAGAGAGGAGTGGGAGGTATCACTGCACCAGTCATTCAGCCTCCGGAGTGTCTTGCCAACAATGGTGCACATGATCAGGAATCAGAACTGTAGAGCTGAGGGGTGGGGCACTGGTAGGAGAGTGGGGGACAGGGAAATGGAGTAACAGTACATTTGACTGGAGAAAGTCAAGCATCAGAATTGTGCCTTTCGCTCATCACTGTATCCCCAGAGCCTGGCCCATAATGGACACTCAGTGGATGTTTATAAACAACCAAAACAATGAGAGAAGGTGGCCACCTGTGATGATTTCTCCCAGACTGCTCCTTTTCTGTAGCTCCGAGCTTGAAAAGCAGTACCTAAAGGAGGACAGTCGATCAGAATCCATTGGCCCCAGAGGAATGCCTTTCCATTCACCCTAGACTCTCTAGTGTCAATGCATGGGCAAGAATTAAGACCTCCCCGTCCTGGTGCTATCCCTTGACTCATCTTAAACTTTATCCGTAATAATCTTAAACTGAACCTAACAGAGCCTGATTAAAAGCCCAAATCTGCAATGGTCGCTAAGTTTGCAGTCATAGAATTCCTGGAGGAAATGCAGCATAGCCTTGGTTGAAAATGATGTGGAGAGGGGAGAGCTGTCCGTGTTCCTGACCCCACGGCCTTGATGCTGCAGCACCGGGGGGTCGCGGGGGGGTGGGGGTGGGGGGCACTGCTCTGGAATGATGCTGCTGAATCCAGCCCAGCTCCTAGTCTGCCAGTGTTCTCTGCCTGGCGGCTAAATGGCTTTGACCTTTGCTATTTTCTTCGCACACTGGAAGATGGCAATCACTAGCAGCACGGATAAGGGAATGATTTTCCAGGTGATATACCTCCGAAGGGTACAGTTGAAAAATCAGCTCTTGTCCCTTATCAGTTCCTTTATGCAGTGAGAGAGCATGACATAGATGAATACATTCTGTACTGATAACAAGTTCAGTTATCCAACCAACAGGACTGTCAGGGTTATCAGTGAGATGATATAATAATAATAATAATAAATAAAATAAATTATTATTATTATAGAAGACCACGTGACTGCCAAAGTCTCTGGACCAAGGATCAGAAGTCCTGGTTTCTTACTCCTTCACTTTCTAGTCCTGCACCTCTGTGCAAGTCACTGTACCTCTCAGCTTCAGGGTTTTTTTTTTACTGTGAAATAGGGATAAATGTAGCTCTGTCTTCTTCCTACCTGCTGAGGAAATCCAGGGAGGTAATGAATGCGCGGGACTTGTTTTGGAAACTCTGGAGGGCTTGCCCCCAATATAAGGAGGCGCTGTTTACACCCGACACCTTCAGAAAGTTTGGGCCAGCACCCCCACAGGTTGCACCTCCGGCTCGCGGCATTCATCCGTCCAAAGACGGACGCAGGACAGGGGCCTGATTTCCCGGTAAATAAACTCCGGGTCTGCGGAGCTTGAAGTGCCCGTGGATGCCGGCTGGCAAAGGCCAACAGAGAGGGCCTTCGGGGTAGAGGAAAGGAAATCCCATCCGACCTGGCTTCCCTCCCGGCTCAAGTGCAGCATGTTTCCAGTGCATTCCTCTGCAAGGTGAATACCCGGGTTCCAACAGCCCACCTGTGTGTCCCCCGCCTGCACATGCTCCCCCAGGGTATCCAAGCACACCGACTCCCGCTGGGGACAAAGCTACTGAGCAGCGAGCAGTGAGTCTGCCCCGTTGTCCCAAGGAACAGCGAGAAGACAAGCGCAGTAACTAAGCTGATGTGGCTCATTGGGAAGCCTGGGCTTCGTCTGCAGCCTCGCGCGCTCCGCTCCGTCCGCTCCAACTTGGCAGCCAGGCCTCCGAAGTCTCTAGATGCATAGGAAGCCAAAGGCTTCTTAAAAGGATTGTGTGGGGCCCGGCAACTGATTAAGAAACTCGTTGGCCCGATCCACCGAGGACTGAGCACAGGGCGCCCTAGCAAGCACAGCCGTTTAAATGGGACTGGGAGAAATCCAGCAAGCCCTGGGGTTTAAGTGCACATGCGCATGGGGTAATTGGGGGGCGTTTTTGTGTGTGGGTGTTTTTGTTTTGTTTTCTGGGGTTTTTTATTTGTTTTGTTTTTTTGTTTGTTTGTTTGTTTGTTGGGTGTTTGTCGGTCGGTCGGTCGGTTGGTTGGTTGGTTTTGCTTTAGGAGCAGAAAACTGTTCCAGCCTGTCTCACTGTGAGTAGTGGACTTGAGAAAGAAAGAGGCTGCGCAGCATCAACTCAGGGATTCTGGCAGGCTCCGGGGTCTTTTTTGCTCAGGAGCTGTGAAGCTGCAGGAAAAGCAGTCCAAGTGGGAACCAAGTAAGGTAATATCATGAAGCATGGGCACAGTCCTAAAATTTTCCCGGCCCCCTCCCACTAGAGGAGCCCAGAAGGTGCACCCCAACGTGCATTCAGGATGAAAGGGTAAAAGAAAGTGGGGGGGCAGGGGGGCGGGGCGTCCTCCAGTGAGGTCTCCCGAGCAGAACCCCCACCCGTCCCAAGCTTGGTGTTCACCTGCCTGAGCTCTGATTCTCATGGCCAACCCACAGTGTTGAGAGGCCAAGGAGGACAGCATTTCCTGCAGATGAGGAAGTCAAACCTAGTCTGTGCCCTTGGAGAACACCCCGCCCCAGGGGTGCGCATGTGTGCACACAGCTGGAGTGGAGGTTTCAAAGTGTCCCCATCCTCCATTACCCCTGAGCTCCAGTGGAAATCTAGCTACAGGCTCACCTCCCACTGTGCACTTGCTTCTTGAAACTTTCTTCCCTTTCCCACCCATCCGTCCCTGACTTCTCCCCCCTCTAGTTTTACCTGTGTATAAGACTGCCCCCCCCCCACTTGATTGGAAGTTCTGTGCGGCTGGGAGCTCTCCCGCTTTTTGACAGGGAAGAGACTGAAGGTCAGGAAGCTCTTATCCAAGTGGACACTAGCCCTCCTGGGTTGTGAAGACAACCCTGGTCACAGTCCACACGGGGATTCTTGCCGTATAAGCCAGATACTGGAGAAATTAAATTCTCCTTCAACTATACAATGCCAAGTTGATCATTTTGCAAAGAGCTGGTCCGAATCATGTTAATAGAGGACATAGCATTTCTTCAAATAACAGGAGACATTTGTGGTAGGGTGATCTTAAAGCTCACTTGGTTGAAGTTGCTTGTTCTTTACATAACAAAGGAAAAACATCTACCACAGTGCTCCCTGGAAGGAACCTGCCCAGGGATCTGATCACCCACCAGGGTCTCCTCTACCTACTGGGCTAACCATGTTTTCTGACAGAGCTGGGCACAGGAAAGCCCACGGCACCAGCAGAGGCTGTAAATGTTGGAGTTTGCAAGAAGGTACCAAGAAAGAATCAAGGAGGGGCACTCTATACTGGGGCAAAGAGATGGGGTTTCCCAAGAGGGGGTAAGGACCCCAGACTGAGGGTGGGAAGAAGGAACTGTAAGGGGTAAGATGGAGAGAGGTGTGGGGGGCACACTGAGGAGAGAGGTCACGAGATGGGGCTATCCCGGTGGGTATGCCTCCTTGGGAGAGCCTAAGTCTGCCATCTTCCCTGGAGTTGGGACAGACTCAAGTAAGATAAAGTCACACTTTCTGGTCCTTCTTCACTAGCTGTTCTATGAGATTAATGGCATTTTAGTAGAAGAATGCATTCGAACAAATAAATAAAATCTTTAAAAAAAATAAAAGAATGCATTCTCCCGAATCTCCATTGTTAGGTGGGTGTTACCACATGAGGACATGTGCACCAGCCAGCGAGGAACAAGACCCACTCCCTGTGCACAAGGAACAATAAAAAGAAATCTGATCCCCACACCCTCCTCCCCTTCTGCTTCAATCAGAGGTAGCAAGAAGTGCCCTTAAGTGACTAAAAAGAAGGGGCTCTTCTTCTCTAGGGCCAACTTATATCCCCAGAGACCCAGGCATGGTGTTGTACCCAACTATTGGCACCTCATAAATAGCTGGTACATAAAGACAAGCACTTCTGCCATGGCCCACCTTATCCGCAGCCCCTTGTTGAGAGACTGCCCTGCCCACAGTCTCTGGAAGGGGCTGTTGGCTCTTCTGAAGGAAAGGGACCTGCTGCTTCTCGCACACCATGGCTGATTGACCAAGGAAACCAGTGTGATCCTGAGAGCCAAACATTGCCACAGGCCCTGAGTTTCTCTCCTTTCGACTTTCCCGAGGTGTAGTTACTTTCATCTCTGTGAGACTTCTGACTCTTGACCATAGTTCCCTCTTTTTTCCGAGGTGGCTTGAGCGGGTTTCGGCTTCTGAGCACCAAACTCTATCAGGACCTGATTGCTTATGGGAATGCTAAATGCAGGCAAGATTTTCCTCTTTCTCCCCTTGAATCAGGATAGCCTTTGGTCCTCAGAATACAGGGAGGTGATGTGGTATGAGTTCTGGCCTCAATCTTTTTTTTTTAATTTTTTATTGTTATGTTAATCACCATACATTACATCTTAGTTTTTGATGTAGTGTTCCATGATTCATTGTTTGTGCATAACACCCAGTGCTCCATGCAGAACGTGCCCTCTTTAATACCCATCACCGGGCTAACCCATCCCCCCACCCCCCTCCCCTCTAGAACCCTCAGTTTGTTTTTCAGAGTCCGTCATCTCTCATGGTTCGTCTCCCCCTCCGACTTACTCCCCTTCATTCTTCCCCTCCTGCTATCTTCTTCTTTCTTCTTTTTTTCTTTAACATATGTTGCATTATTTGTTTCAGAAGTACAGATCTGTGATTCGACAGTCTTGCACAATTCACAGCGCTCACCGTAGCACATACCCTCCCCAATGTCTATCACCCAGCCACCCCATCCCTCCCACCCCCCACCACTCCAGCAACCCTCAGTTTGTTTCCTGAGATTAAGAATTCCTCATATCAGTGAGGTCATAGGATACATGTCTTTCTCTGACTGACTTATTTCACTCAGCATAACACCCTCCAGTTCCATCCATGTCGTTGCAAATGGCAAGATCTCATTCCTTTTGATGGCTGCATAATATTCCATTGTGTATATGTACCACATCTTTATCCATTCATTTGTCGATGGACATCTTGGCTCTTTCCACAGTTTGGCTATTGTGGACTTTGCTGCTATAAACATTGGGGTGCACGTACCCCTTCAGATCCCTACATTTGTATCTTTGGGGTAAATACCCAGTAGTGCAATTGCTGGATCGTATGGTAGCTCTATTTTCAACTGTTTGAGGAACCTCCACACTGTTTTCCAGAGTGGTTGCACCAGCCTGCATTCCCACCAACAGCGTAGGAGGGTTCCCCTTTCTCCACATCCCCGCCAGCATCTGTTGTTTCCTGACTTGTTCATTTTAGCCATTCTGACGGGTGTGAGGTGGTATCTCATTGAGGTTTTGATTTGGATTTCCCTGATGCCGAGCGATGTGGAGCACTTTTTCATGTGTCTGTTGGCCATTTGGATGTCTTCTTTGGAAAAATGTCTGTTCATGTCTTCTGCCCATTTCTTGATTGGATTATTTGTTCTTTGGGTGTTGAGTTTGATAAGTTCTTTATAGATTTTGGATACTAGCCCTTTATCTGATATGTCATTTGCAAATATTTTCTCCCATTCTGTCGGTTGTCTTTTGGTTTTGTGGACTGTTTCTTTTGCTGTGCAAAAGCTTTTTATCTTGATGAAGTCCCAATAGTTCATTTTTGTCCTGGCTTCCCTTGCCTTTGGCGATGTTTCTAGGAAGAAGTTGCTGTGGCTGAGGTCGAAGAGGTTGCTGACTGTGTTCTCCTTTAGGATTTTGATGGACTCCTGTCTCACGTTTAGGTCTTTCAACCATTTGGAGTCTATTTTTGTGTGTGGTGTAAGGAAATGGTCCAGTGTCATTCTTCTGCATGTGGCTGTCCAATTTTCCCAACACCATTTGTTGAAGAGACTGGCTTTTTCCCATTGGACATTCTTTCCTGCTTTGTCAAAGATAAGTTGACCATAGAGTTGAGGGTCCATTTCTGGGCTCTCGATTCTGTTCCATTGATCTATGTGTCTGTTTTTGTGCCAGTACCATACTGTCTTGATGATGACAGCTTTGTAATAGAACTGGAAGTCCGGAATTGTGATGCCACCAGCTTTGCTTTTCTTTTTCAGTATTCCTCTGGCTATTCGGGGTCTCTTCTGGTTCCATACAAATTTTAGGATTCTTTGTTCCATTTCTTTGAAAAAAGTGGATGGTATTTTGATGGGGATTGCATTGAATGTGTAGATTGCTCTAGGTAGCATTGACATCTTCACAATGTTTGTTCTTCCAATCCATGAGCAGGGAAAGTTTTTCCATTTCTTTGTGTCTTCTTCAATTTCTTTCATGAGTCTTTTATAGTTTTCTGAGTACAGCTCCTTTGCCTCTTTGGTTAAATTTATTCCTAGGAATCCTATGGTTTTGGTTGCAGTTGTAAATGGGATCGACTCCTTGATTTGTCTCTCTTCTGTCTTGTTGTTGGTGTATAGGAATGCCACTGATTTCTGTACATTGATTTTGTATCCTGCCGCTTTACTGAATTCCTGTATGAGTTCGAGCAGTTTTGGGGTGGAGTCTTTTGGGTTTTCCACATACAGTATCATATCATCTGCAAAGAGTGAGAGTTTGACTTCCTCTTTGCCGATTTGGATGCCTTTGATATTTTTTTGTTGTCTGATTGCTGTGGCTGGGACTTCTAATACTATGTTGAATATCAGTGGTGATAGTGGACATCCCTGCTGCGTTCCTGACCTTAGGGGGAAAGCTCTCAGCTTTTCCCCATTGAGAATGATATTCGCTGTAGGTTTTACATAGATGGCTTTTATGATATTGAGGTATGGACCCTCTATCCCTATATTCTGAAGAGTATTGATCAAGAAAGGATGCTGTACTTTGTCAAATGCTTTTTCTGCATCTATTGAGAGGATCATGTGATTCTTGTTCTTTCTTTTGTTAATGTATTGTATCACGTTGATTGATTTGCAGATGTTGAACCATCCTTGCAGCCCAGGGATAAATCCCACTTGGTCGTGGTGAATAATCCTTTTAATGTACTGTTGGATCCTATTGGCTAGTATTTTGGTGAGAATTTTTGCATCCATGTTCATCAAGGATATTGGTCTGTAATTCTCCTTTTTGATGGGGTCTTTGTCTGGTTTTGGGATCAAGGTAATGCTGGCCTCATAAAATGAGTTTGGAAGTTTTCCTTCCATTTCTATTTTTTGGAACAGTTTCAGGAGAATAGGTATTAATTCTTCTTCACATGGCTGATAGAATTCCCCTGGGAAGCCGTCTGGCCCTGGGCTTTTGTTTCTTGGGAGATTTTTGATGACTGCTTCAATTTCCTTAGTGGTTATAGGTCTGTTCAGGTTTTCTATTTCTTCCTGGTTCAATTTTGGTAGTTGATACATCTCTAGGAATGCACCCATTTCTTCCAGGTTATCTAATTTGCTGGCATAGAGTTGCTCATAATATGTTCTTATAATTGTTTGTATTTCTTTGGTGTTGGTTGTGATCTCTCTTTCATTCATGATTTTGTGGATTTGGGTCATTTCTCTTTTCTTTTGGATCAGTCTGGCCAGGGGTTTATCAATCTTGTTAATTCTTTCAAAGAACCAGCTCCTAGTTTCGTTGATCTGTTCTACTGTTCTTTTGATTTCTAGTTCATTGATTTCTGCTCTGATCTTGATTATTTCTCTTCTCCTGCTGGGTTTAGGCTTTCTTTGCTGTTCTTTCTCCAGCTCCTTTAGGTGTAGGGTTAGGTTGTGTATTTGAGACCTTTCTTGTTTCCTGAGGAAGGCTTGTATTGCTATATACTTTCCTCTCAGGACTGCCTTGGCTGTATCCCAAAGATTTTGAACAGTTGTGTTTTCATTTTCATTGGTCTCCATGAATTTTTTTAATTCATCTTTAATTTCCTGGTTGACCCATTCATTCTTTAGTAGGATGCTCTTTAGCCTCCATGTATTTGAGTTCTTTCCGACTTTCCTCTTGTGATTGAGTTCTAGTTTCAAAGCATTGTGGTCTGAAAATATGCAGGGAATGATCCCAATCTTTTGGTACCGGTTGAGCCCTGATTTGTGACCTAGGATGTGATCAATTCTGGAGAATGTTCCATAGGCACTAGAGAAGAATGTGTATTCCGTTGCTTTGGGATGGAATGTTCTGAATATGTCTGTGAAGTCCATTTGGTCCAGTGTGTCATTTAAAGTCTTTATTTCCTTGTTGATCTTTTGCTTAGATGATCTGTCCATTTTAGTCAGGGGGGTGTTAAATTCCCCCACTATTATTGTATTGTTGTCAATGTGTTTCTTTGCTTTTGTTATTAATTGCCTTATATAATTGGCTGCTCCCACGTTAGGGGCATAGGTATTTACAATTGTTAGATCTTCTTGTTGGATAGACCCTTTAAGTAGAATATAGTGTCCTTCTTCATCTCTTATTACAGTCTTTGATTTAAAATCTAATTTGTCTGATATAAGGATTGCCACCCCAGCTTTCTTTTGGTGTCCATGAGCATGGTAAATGGTTTTCCACCCCCTCACTTTCAATCTGGGGGTGTCTTTGGGTCTAAAATGAGTCTCGCAGACAGCATATCGATGGGTCTTGTTTTTTAGTCCAATATGATAGCCTGTGTCTTTTGATTGGGGCATTGAGCCCATTTACATTCAGGGTAACTATTGAAGGTATGAATTTAGTGCCATTGTATTGCCTGTAAGGTGACTGTGACTTTATATTTTCTGTGTTCCTTTCTGATCTATGCTGCTTTTAGGCTCTCTCTTTGCTTAGAGGACCCCTTTCAATATTTCTTGGAGGGCTGGTTTCGTGTTTGCAAATTCCTTTAGTTTTTGTTTGTTCTGGAAGCTTTTTATCTCTCCTTCTCTTTTCAATGACAGCCTAGCTGGATATAGTATTCTTGGCTGCGTATTTTTCTCATGTAGTGCTCTGAAGATATCTTGCCAGTCCTTTCTGGCCTGCCAGGTCTCTGTGGATAGGTCTGTTGCCAATCTAATATTTCTACCATTGTAGGTTACATATCTCTTCTCCCGAGCTGCTTTCAGGATTTTCTCTTTGTCTCTGAGACTCGTAAGTTTTACTATTAGATGTCAGGGTGTTGACCTATTTTTACTGATTTTGAGAGGGGTTCTCTGTGCCTCCTGGATTTTGATGCCTGTTTCCTCCCTCACATTAGGGAAGTTCTCTGCTATTATTTGCTCCAATATACTTTCTGCCCCCCTCTCTCTTTCTTCTTCTTCTGGGATCCCAATTATTCTAATGTTGTTTCATCTTATCGTATCACTTATCTCTCGATTTCTGCCCTCGTGATCCTGTAGTTGTTTATCTCTCTTTTTCTCAGCCTCTTTACTTTCCATCATTTGGTCTTCTATATCGCTGATTCTCTCTTCTGCCTCATTTATCCTAGCAGTTAGTGCCCCCCTTTTTTATTGCACCTCATCAATAGCCTTTTTGATTTTGACTTGGTTAGATTTTAGTTCTTTTATTTCTCCAGAAAGGGTTTCTCTAATAACTTCCATGCTTTTTTCAAGCCCAGCTAGTATCTTTAAAGTCATGATTCTGAACTCTAGGTCCGACATCGTAGTAATGTCCGTATTGAGTGGGTCCCTGGCTGATGGTACTACCTCTTGTTCTTTTTGCTGAGGTGATTTTTTTCATCTTGTCATTTTGTCCAGAGGAGAACAGATGAATGAGAGAACAAAATGCTAACAGGTTAACAACGTCCCCAGCAAATATACTGTATACAAATCAGAAAAGACCTGAAACCAGGGGAAAAGAAAGGGAAAGAAAGAAAAAAGAAAGAGAAGAAAAAAAAGATAAAAACAAAAACAGAACAAAACACAAAAAACCAGAATATGATCAAATATGATCAGGCTAGTGCATAGATCCGTGCCACACACTAGATTTTAGGCATATTTTGGTCTGTTAGAAAAAAGTGCCTCCTAAAATTTTAAAGGAAGAAAGACATATATGTACAAAATAAGGGTTGATACAATGAAGGGATAGAAGATGACTGTAAATATGAAAAGTATAAAAGATTTTATAAAAGGAATCGATAAGTTGTTTAAAAAAAGAAGGAAGATTTAAAAAAAAAAGAAAAAAGGGAGAGAATGTGATCAGGCAGGAGACTAGAACAAAGCCATACACTAGTGATTTAGGGTATATTTTGATCTGTTAGAAGAAACTGTACCTCAAAATTTTAAAGAGAGAACAACTTATATATATATGCCAAAAATAAGGGTAACTACTATGAAGGGATAAAATATGACTCTAAAAATGAAAAATGAAAAATGTTTTTTTTTTTTAAAAGGGATTGATAAGATGTTGTTGGAAAAAGACAAATTAAAAAAAAACAGTTAAAAAAATTAACTTTGAAAAACTAATGAATCATGGTAAAAAAGCCATGAATTCTATGTGCAGTATTCCCCTAGCGCTGGAGTTCTCCCGTTCTCCTTGATCGGTAAACTTGGTCTTGGCTTGCTGGCTGTTCGTGCTGATCTTCTGGGGGAGGGGCCTGTTGCCGTGGTTCACAAATGTCTTTGCCGGAGGCGGAATTGCCCGCCCTTGTCGGTCCCGGCTAAGCAAGCTGCTCGGGTTTGCTCTCCGATGCTTTTGTTCCCTCCAAGCTCTCAGTACAGCTTTGGAGGACCAGGGTGAAAATGGTGGCCTCCCAATCTCTGCCCGGAGGAGCTGAGAACTTGGGGCCCTGCTCCTCAGTGCACCCCCAGAGAAAAGCAGTCACTCCCGTCTCCCTGGTCTCAGGCAGCACTCCGTGCTCACCTGGCCTGTGATCGAGCGTTTCTATCTCTGGCACCTGACCCCGTGTGTAGTCTCCAAACCCAGCAGATCCCTGTGGTGCGCTCTCGCACCGCTCCTCCCGGGGGAGGAAAGGGTGTCTCCCCGGTTCTGCCGCCTGTTGGGTCCCTGCTGGAGGAGCAGTGGCCCGACTGGGCCCCGGATCACAGTTTATGGCCACCCCGAGCTGAGAGCCCGCGCCTCGGCTCCGTCTCTGCAGCTGGCTTCCCCGCTCCGATCCCTGGGAGCTCTGCCGCACTCAGGCACCCCCGGTCTTTCTGTGACCCCGAGGGTCCTGAGACCACACTGTCCCACGAGGGTTCCACCCCCTGCTTAGCCACTGCAGCGACGTCCCTCCGCGGAGCCGACTTCTAAAAGGTCCGATTTTGTGCTCCGCGGCTCTAGCACTTGCCAGAAGCGGCCGGCGGAGGCCCCCTCCCCCGCCGTCTATCCTCCCGAATATCGCCTCGGATTCACTTCTCTGCATGTCCTACCTTCCAGTAAGTGGTCGCTTCTCTGTTCAGAGAGTTGTTGCTACTCTCCTCTTCCATCTCCTGTTGAGTTCGTAGGTGTTCAGAATGGTTTGATCCCTATTCAGCTGAATTCCTGAGACCAGAGGAAATCTAGGTCTCCTACTCCTCTGCCATCTTGCTCCGCCCCCTCTGGCCTCAATCTTAAGAAGCTTACCAGTTCCTTCTTTCATCCTCTTGGAGCTCTGCCTCCTTGGGAGAGCCTAAGTCTGCCATCTTCCCTGGAGTGGGACAGAATCAAGTAAGATGAAGTCTGGTCCTTCTTCACTCAGCTGTTCTATGAGGTTAATGGCATTTTAGTAGAAGAATGCATTTGAACAAATGCATTCTTGGAGCTGAACAAATGGTCCTCTTGGAGCTCTGGGGATGTAAGTTGGCCCTAGAGGAAAAGAGCCCCTCTTTCTTACAAAAGAGGTCTGGCTATATAATGTGCAGGACCCAGGGTAAAAGGAAAATGCAAGGTCCCTTGTTTAAAAAATTATTAAGAATTTCAAGATGGTGGGGGAGCGCCTGGGTGGCTCAGTCATTAAGCATCTGCCTTCGGCTCAGGTCATGATCCCAGGGTCCTGGGATCGAGCCCCACATCGGGCTCCCTGCTCTGCGGGAAGCCAGCTTCTCCCTCTCCCACTCCCCCTGCTTGTGTTCCCTCTCTCGCTGTGTCTCTCTCTGTCAAATAAATAAAATCTTAAAAAAAAAAGAATTTCAAGATGGTGGCAACAGAGCATTAAACCCAGCAGGGGCCCCTCTGGGTGTGGGACCCTGTGCACGTGTTGCAACCCTATGAAGCTGGCCCTGCTGGCCATCCTGATGGTGGGACCTCATGGAAAGACAGAGATCTCAGCCTGGTCCTCGCTGCTCCAGCCATCCCAGCCAAGGTGCCTGACCCAGGAGGGAAGCCATCTTGGATTTCCAGCCCTAGCTGAGCCTCCTAGGGGGAGGCGTGAGTGCACAAGTGATTCCGGGTAAGACCAGCGGAAGAACCCCCGGCTGAGCTCAACCCAGATTGCAGAACCGTGAGCAGAGACATGTTGTTCTTCACAGAAAACTCACTAAAGCTCTCAGGGCAGGTGGTATAGTCCCGAGGGCCCTTACTTGGGATGGTTTGTTATAGAGTCAGTGGTAACTGAGACAGGAGGAGAGAGCATTCACAGCCACGGGACACCTGCTGTGCTCCCGACCCTCACAACAACCTGCCCGTCGCCCTTGTTTGCAGGAGAGGTTGTAGCATTTCCATGCGGGAGGGACTGCCCCCCACCCCCCGGTTCCACCGTCAGTAAGTGGCAGCGGCAGAATTTGAGCCCGAGTCTGACCTATTCCAAGACCTTATGATGTTTCTACAATAGAACAAAGAAGGACCCAGGAAAGGTACCTGGACCTTGGAGACTGTTGGGTCGGGATCTGTCGACAAACATCGTTCCCACGTTTCCTCTGGAATCCCAGAGTTGAAATGTCTGCCGGGAAAGTGATTCCTGATGGGACACCTTCCCATCACAGCTCTATCAGCTTCTACAGTAATTCCTGTGCTCCTGGACGTAGCCTGCAGTGGGGCTTGCTCTGGTTTCCTGATGGGGATGATACTAAGAACATTGCACGGGATTAGCTAGGGTTAGTCACCGCTGATTTATGCACCTCTTAACCCCCAACAAACCTCAGGCACCTGTGGTCAACTGGGAATGATGTGGGGATGCTGGGACCTTGCACCCAGAAGGCATAAGAATTAATTTCAACAGTAGATGAAGCCAGAGTTCATTAAGAAGCTGAAACAGTTGTCCCTCTGTGATGGCATCTGATTTAAAAAAAAAAAAAAAAAGACTTTCTATGTATGTTACTCGCGGTTTTGAATTTTCTTTACCGAGTCTTCTTGAGTGTCATCAAGGGGTGAGTGAGTGTGTAGGCAGGTGCCCGTCTGTCTGTCCGTCTGCCTGTGGGTGGTGAACTCATCACACTAGGTCAGCCATGAGATCACGGTTAAATGCTAAGTCAGCCTTAAGCCAAAGAAGGACAGTCCCCAGCCCAGAGGAGGTGCTGGGCAGGAAAGCGGTGTGGACCAGTGTTTATGAGCACAGATCTGGAATCCAAAATCCCGAGGTCCAGTGCCTAGTTGTACTTCTTACTCATCAGTCATTGCAATGGGCTGAATGTCTGTGACCCCCCCCAAAAAAATTCCTATGTTGAATCCTAACCCCCACTGTGATGGTATTTGGAGGTGGGGCCTTCACAGGGGATGAGGTCATGAGGGTGGAGCCCTCATGAGGGAGGAATGAGATTCGTGTCCTTATAGAAGGGACCCCGGAGAGCTCTCGCCCCCTCCGCCGTGTGAGGACACAGCAAGAAGTAGGCCATCGGCAACCGGGAGAGAGCCCTCACCTCACACTGAATCTGTGGCATCTTGGGCTCAGACTTCCAAGCTCCAAATTGTGAGAAATGAGTGTCTGTTGTTTATAAGCCACCCGGTCTGTGTTAGAGACACCGTTAGAGCAGCCTGGACGGTCTGAGATGGTGAGGAACTCTGTAAGCCTCAGTCTCCTACTTCCCTGGAAAATGAGATGCATGAGGGCTAAAGGAGCTAGAACACGGTCAACAAGGTGCCAGGCTTCAGACAAGGACTTAGCGAATATCAGCTGTCGTTTTATCTGATGAGCCAAAGAAGGCAAACATCCGTTCTCTGACTCCCTTGCCTTGTCCTCCGTGTCCTTTCTCTGAAAAGTGTGGGATTTCTGTCTTCTCTTCCCTCTCCCCTCACCTGCTGTCTGGTCCCCTCTTGCTACCCATCCCCCTTTCTCCCTCTCTGTCCCCAGCTTCCTTCACCTTCTGCTCCGGAATTGGGGTTGAGCTTCAGAGAGGACAGAGGAGGTAGCAGGGCAGAGAGGCATTGGGTGCCAATGGGGCTATCTAGACTTTTCTAGGAATTTTTCCAGGACTCTTAACATTAGGCAAAACCTCAGCAACCATCTGATGGTGTCCAAACCCCTCACTTATGGGTAAGGACACCTGGGCAAGAACTCATGTCTCCCGGATTCCCATCCAAAAGAAAAGAAGGGGGGAAGCCAACCCCACATTTCCGTCTCAACCAGGATGGCCTTACTTCTCAAAGCACTACCCCTCCTTCCTTGCTCAGCTGCGGTAATCTCAAATTGTACCAAGATTTTGGCCATGATGGACTCCCCTCTGTGCACCAAGATGTTCATCTCCCGGGACACCCATAGAAATACTATTAGTAAATATTATCCGTCACTTTTTTCTGAGACCTTACTCTTTTCTAAGTAGTGTGTTAAGCACCAACTGACTTGGTTTTATTTTCTTGTTTGTGTTAAAAATGTTACATTTGCAGCATTGGAATACACGTCTGACGTCTGAGCCAAAGTGAACAAAAGCAAAAAAGATACAAATGGGTTTTTAAAAGTTGTTTCTTCCTCCAAATTAGCTCTGTTCTGTTGTACAAGTCACCTTTTCTGAGGCCCCTTTCTCATCTGTTCACTGGGGATGGAAACATCTGCAGGGCTATCGTAAAGCTCGAAAGCACATTTGTCTGACACCAAGTATTCAATAAACAATAATTGTCATCATTACTCCATTTGGCAGTTTGGCCAGGAATTGTCGGGGAGTTGGGATGACAAGTGAGGAAGCCAAGGACGTAACGGAAGACTAAAGGGTGTAATAAGGATAATAGATTTTAAATAGATTACTCATTTTTACATTCTGAGAATGACATTCTCTCTGATTCTTCTGAGGTTTCTCTGTGCCTTAGGGAGGCCTGAGATTTTTAGGGCAAGAATGCAAAGTGAAAAAAAAGAGTAAAGGTCCAGCGTTTAACTTTCAAATTTGAGTTTCTAGAAAGACAGTCTTTAGAAGTCATCAATTGTCTGGGGCGCCTGGGAGGCTCAGTTGGTTAAGCATCTGACTCCCGATTTCGGCTCAGGTCATGATCTCAGGGTTGTGAGATCGAGCCCTGCGTTAGGCTCTGCACTGTGCATGGAGCCTGGTGGGGATTCTCTCCCTCCCTCTGCCCCTCCTCCTGCACTCACGCTCTCCCTCTCAAAAAAAAAAAAAAAGTCACGGGTTATAGAATAAGAAAAGGATTTTCTAAATTCCTACCACGTCTGTTAACAGATCAAGGGTCTGAATGGCAGAGCTGAGGTCTAAGCCATCAGTAAAGAGATGTGAGTTCGACCTAAGGGGTGTCCTTGCTAAGCAGAAAAGTTGGGGTGGTTTTTTCCCCCCTTTCCAAACTAGGAGAGTGCCAGGAAAAGACAAGACAGAGACTGGAGTGGAAAAAACGAGCCCCATGTGTCTTGGGTGAGATATGGGTGGTACATACATTGAGGGAAAGCCGGGTCTACCCTGGCTCCCCCCATTGGCCCCCTGGGTCTGTCTCCAAAAAAGGTAGGTAATGACCTTGTCAAGGCACCCAGTGGCTGGAAGGATCTGAGGATGACAGGGAAACTGACCACTCAGAACAGACAGGTCAGACTGAGGTGGTGCCTTCCACCCCACCCTGATCATCAGAGCCTGCCAGGGGCCACCCGGGGAGAAAAAGAAGCAGAGGAACATGAAGCACAGCAGAAATCGCACTTTTGTCCACATTGCCAGACAGATGAGATACTGATGTTCAGCCAAAGAACTTTCTGGAACCGTTACGGAGATCCTGCATCTGGGGCCTGCCCAGTCTGTGGCCTGCAGTGCAGATGGCTGCCAACTCATGACATCATAGGTAACATCAACAGTGGTGCAGAGGAATGCCCCACTGGCTAAGAATGACAAAGGACGATATTTCAATAAAGGGTCATTTCACAACAAAACACAGCATGGTTATCAGGCAGAGGGTCTGCATGAGTGCTCTCGGACCTCCTAAACCCCGGGTGGCCCAGGAGGGACCCAGCCATCTCCGCAGGTCCTCGAGGATGTGGGCACTGATGAGTGAAGAGTCAGATGGCCGTGGCAAGGGATGGGCTGCATGGCCTAAGCCAAGGGCCAGATAAGGAGTGTGGCTGAGACACAGAGGGGTCTGTGGGCCACCAAAACCAACGTGGGAGCTGGGAGCAAGTCACAAGAGAAGACCCTGGAGCCCTGACTAAGGCAGAAAAAGCCACAGTTTCCCCAAGCACGCACATCAACGGTGCCGTCAATCAGATACCCAGAGACATTGCTAAAAACATCAGCACCGGGGCGCCTGGGTGGCTCAGTCGTTAAGCATCTGCCTTCAGCTCGGGTCATGGTCCCAGGGTCCTGGGATCGAGCCCCGCGTCGGGCTCCCGGCTCAGCGGGAAGTCTGCTTCTCCCTCTCCCGCTCCCCCTGCTTGCGTTCCCTCTCTCGCTGTGTCTCTCCCTGTCAAATAAATAAAATCTTAAAAAAAAAAAAAAATCAGCACCAACTATCTTAGCTCAGGCTGCATAACGAAATACCATAGGCTGTGTGGTTTACACAACAGACATTTATCTTCTCACACTTCTGGAGGCTGGGAAGTCCAAGATCAAGGGGCTAGCGAATTAGGTTTCTGGTGAGAGCTCTCTTCATAATTTGTAGAGGCCCAGCTTCTCACTGTGTGTGCACCGGGCCTTCCCTTGGTGTGTGCATGCAGAGAGAGAAAGTGAGGTTTCTCTTCTTTTTATAAGGCCCCACCCTCACGACCTCATCTCAACCTAACTACCACCCCCCAAAGACCCCATCTCCAAACACCATCACATTGGGGGTTAGGGCTTCAACATATGCATCTGGGGGCACAAACATCCAGTGTTTGTAACACCAGCCCTGATCATAGGTGTGCAAATCTACAGCTTGGTTTTCACCTATTGCCACCAAGTCACCCACCTGCCACTGTGACACCACAAGGTACCATCTTGGAAAGCAAGGCAGGAAACAAACAAGATTAGCCATCTACCTTGAAATGAAAACAAAAACAAAACAACTCTTTAAACCAAAACTTCTTTCCTATCTAAAGAGACTAAGATACCGTTAATGGTTAATGCAGTGAAAGCTGATGACAGAGATTTGGTCAGTTGTAGGAAACCACACTTACTTTGCACGCTGAATGTAATTTGATACATTTGGACCCCATTATATGAAAGGAAAAAAAATTGCCCTTGACTTTACTATGCTAAACATCCATTGCATCTTTAAGGTATCTCTTTTCCACCTGTTTTGCATATGCATGCTTATTTTTTTTAAAGATTTTATTTATTTATGTTGCGAGACAGAGAGCATGAGAGAGAGAGAGAGAGAGAGCACGAGCAGGGGGAGGGGCAGAGAGAGAAGCAGACTCCCCGCTGAGCAGGGAACCCTACGTGGGGCTCCATCCGGACCCCAGGATCATGACTGGAGTCGAAGGCAGACGCTTAACCAACTGAGCCACCCAGGCACCCATATGCACGCTTATTTTACATAGCTGCAACGCATATCATTCACGTAATTTTATCTGGTGCTATTTGTAAAATTCTCCAAAATCACTTTTCCATGCTGCTATGTGGTCTTCCCAATTATCAATGTTCATGGACACATAAGCTGTTAGTCAAAACTCCTGCAGTTGCAAATAACATAAAGCCAACCCCAACTAGCATACGGAAAATAGGAATTTAATGGGACAATATTGCGACTGCTCATGGAACTGCAAAAACCAGGCGGCCTTGGGACCCAAGTGTTAGGGGCCAGGAGCCTCATGTCACCAGAGTTCTTCACTACTAATTCTCCTTCCAGACTCCACGTGATGGGAACCATGCCACCTGCAAAGGTGGGTGTCAATCATACAACTCTCCAGCATAAGCATAAAAGGAAGATGGGGTCTTTCCAACAAAAAGTCTAAGGGAAAGCCTTTGCCTTGGGTTGGCTCATGTGTCCATCCTGCACCAATCACTGTGATGAAAAAGAAGGGTTACAGTGGCCCTTTCCGAGTTGCTTTTCTGCTTCTTTAATGGGAGCAGAGGGAGGGCGGAATCTCCTAATAGAAGGCTAGTATCTACAACACATAATTGATTTAAACAGCCTATTTAACATTTAGACTGTAATTATTTTGCTCTGTGAAATTATTTGCCAGAACACCTCCTCTCCTTTGAGATTGTTCACTTGCAAGAGAAGGGAATTCATGTTTATTGATCACCTCTGTGCCGGGAGTTTAGCTGCAGGAGGTACATTTCCATTAGCCACATGTTCCAAACGGGGAAGCAAAGACTAACGGAGTTAGAAGGCTCACTTAAGGTGGTTCAGCTACTAAGTGACAGTGACTTGAAAACCTGCATCTTGATTAAGATCAGTGGATCAATACAAAATTGCAAAGGACAGTACTTTCTAAAAGTCCATAAGAAAGCTATAAAAACATATTAGATATTGTGGGGACGACGTCTGAGGGAGAAGAGAAAAATCCTTAACAGGCTCCCATTTCCCTACTTAACAGCACCTCCTTTCTTCTCAGACTAACAGCCTGGGGTCTTCCCGACCTTTGGCTCTCCCTCAAGGAAGTTCACACATTGTTTTCAGAAGCCAACACTGTATCCTCCTGTACCTACTTGCAGGAAAATAACCGGGCTTCCAGTAAATGTAATTGGTATTAGCAATGATTTATTATACACCCAGTTCTCCAGATGGCCCTTCGTGTGGAGGTTATTTTTCCTGAAAACAGAAAAATATGGAATTTCCCCCCACTCCTCAGGTTATAACAGGTCCACAATCGACTCCGTCAAAGTTGGAACCAAAAACTTTTGACAGAGTTCCCTTAAGACAGAGAGAAATACCAAAAAAAAAAAAAAAAAAAATGCATTCCATCTGGTAAATAATTGCTGGGGTCGCATTCCTGTGCATTCAGGCACAAGCTAACTTCTGTAGAGCACAAAGCTGTGAAAATGTCTAGGCCTAATGGGGCAATAGGAGATAAGATCTACTTAGACCTATCGTATCCTCAAAATGCAGCCTCCTGGGCTGCTGGGGCATCCTGGACTCCCAGCTCATCCACAGTCGGATGAGCTAGACGGACCTAAAATTACTCCAAGATGCCTGAGGAAATTCTCTCTGGAGTACAAAAGGTTGGATGGACACATTAAGAGTGAGGAGGAGCGTTTGCCAAGGTCATTTTCAGATGACCGTGTTTGCAGAGCCAAGTCAAACGTGGTTCTAAGTAACCTGTCTTCTTCCTAAAGAGCAGGCTGGAAAATGTATCTAAAAGCTACCTCGGTCTTGTGATGGGATGCTTGGGAACGGGAACAGCGTTCAGCAGGAAGCAAGGAGCTGCCAAAAGAATTTAAAGCATAGGAGTTAATATATAGCACATTAAGTTCAGCTGGCGAATCTATGCTCTGATTTTCATTCAGGAAGAACTCTTTTAAGTCAGAGCTTGCTACCCATGGAACACACTTCCTCATAAGCTCCCTGCCTCTGGAAGCCTAGGCAGGAGAGCCACACGCTAGAGATCTTGTGTGTGTGTGTGTGTGTGTGTGTGTGTGTGTGTGTGTGTGTGTGTTTGGGGGGGTGATCCAAGAATTTGGGGAGCTGGGTTCAAGTTAGAGCTCATAGATGCAAATGCCTTTTAGGTGTCAGGCAGTTAAATTGTTTAAAATGTTAAGTGGATCAGACCCAGAATGACTGGACAGGCACACCCCACCTAAAGGCGTTCAAACTCAATATTATTTAAAAAAAAAAAAAAAAGCATTGGCTTGGCCAAATAAAACATCTCTGCAGGATTTGGCTGTGGATCGAGAGGACGGTTTGCCATTCCTGAACTAAAAGATCCTGAAGCTTTCTTTGACTTCTTGGTTCTGTGCATGTGGAAATAATACATTTTCTCTCTTAAGAGCCAAGCATTTGTGTTAACCTTTGCGGTAGGAGAAGACAGGCTGCCTAGAAGTACAGAATGTGGTCTCCATCCTCTAAGACCTCAAAAATATTTTTAAACTAGATGTGTTCATACAAAGGCAACATACAGGCAAAACTGTATAAAGGCCTATAGCCACTCAGAGGAAGCAGCACTAACTTTTATCTAGATTGGTCTACAAAGAGCCACAGAATAGGCAATTTGGGCTTAAAGGAACAAACACTGAGATAAACCGAGAGCAGAGTTATCAGGTGGTGAGAATAGTATAAAAAACAAAACAAAATGAACAGAAAGACCAAAAGGTGGGGGATGGGTAGAGGGAGGTCCTTGGATCCTGCAAGAGTCCTCTCAACTTCTTCCCCAGACCCTGAAACCGGCTTCCCGTCACCTGTTCGGCTCTGAGCCTGAGTCCCGCTTCTCCCCAGCCTCCAGCTCTCCCTCAGCAGGGACTGAAGGCTTTCACTGGGGCCCCAGTTCCCCTGGCTGGGCCCCCACCACCTGCGCTCAGAGCCTGAGAGCCCCCCCTTCCATGGCACACCTTGGCCCCGTTGCCTATTTGCAGACTATTCAACAGGCTGCTTATCCGCCACTCCGAGGGACAATTACACCTGGTGATGCTAACCCACCAAGGCAAGTGAATTCAATTTGCAAGTTGACAGTACTTCTAAAAACTTGATGACCAGATGTGAGAAGGCAGAACCCCTCTTCCAAATTTGAATTTGGCTTGGGAACTCCTTGGTATTTGCAGCGTGCGCTTGGTGGTATGTTAGTTGCCGTCAGTCGCTCACGGTGACTCATGGCTCACAAGGCGTCAAGATCTGTGCTGGGCTCAGTACATGCATCCCTCCCTTGCCTCCTCCCTAAACCCCTAAGATGGGGTCCATCCTTATCCCCTCTGTACTGATGAGTAAACTAGGCCCAAAGTCCCGCCATCAGCGAGAGCACAGATTCAAATTCAAGGCTTCTGTCTCCAGAACCATGGTCTGCAACCACGAACCATAACACGACACAACCGCATGCCAGCGTGCCGCTCCTGGGGCGGGTGTGAGCATACACTCCACTGCCCGGGGGCCTCTGCTGGCCCAGCAGTTGAGGTGAGCCTCCCTCGCTGCCCCCATGCACTGTGGGAATTTCTGTCACCGGCTTTTCTAACAGTGTGAGACTCTCACGTTAGATCACCTGGGGCATTTCAAAAACAGCCAGCACTGACGCCCCAATCCCAGCCCCCAGCCCCCAGAGATTCACGTTTAATGGGTTTGGGTTTGAGCCAGACGTTGGTGTCCTATAAGATCTCCCCAGAGGACCCGGATATGCAGGAAAGCTTGAGAACACAGGCGGTGAACAGTGGCTGTGGGCTGTTTTCTGGAACCGAGGGCCAGTTACGGCCTCTGTGTGGGCCTCAGTGTTCTGGTCGGTAAAATGGGAGTTCAGAGGTGTGTAGTTTGTGGGGCCGAAGGGAGGGTTAGGCTACATGGGATAAGTGGTGTGCAGTGATGGCCAGGTCCCCGGTCCCACGCGGAAAGCCTCACCGATCCGTAATGACACTGACGTTTGTAGTTGCTTGTGCCCACACACCGTCGGTTGCAAAAAACGATGTGTTCTTCCTGCTTTTCACTCGGCCCACCTGACACCACGGGGGAGAGGGGGAGGGGCGGGCACTCCTGGCAACTTGCCACGTTTGTGGGCGATGTAGAGGCAGGGGCCTTCTGGAGTCAGACGGCTGGGGTGCGCCGTCACTGGGCGCCTGCTCTCGGGGGTGCCGAAATCAGGGCTGATGCAGAAAGAAGATGCCCTGGGAAGGGCCGAGGCAGTGAAGGGGGCCTGCAGACCACAGCCAGACTGCTTGGAAGCGAGCGGGCAGCTCGGGGTTCAACGTCCTCGCCCCTCAGACAGACAGCGTCAGCTCCAAGCCCAGCTCTGCCTCAGCCTCGCTGCGCTCCGCTAACTCACTTCTCTGGGTCGTTGTTTTCCCTCGTGTCTAAACTGTGGATGAGGTTATCCACCCTCTGAGGGTGTAGAGCGCTCGGCACTCCAGATCTGGCCACCGTTGCCCACTTCGCCAATCTGCCCCAAAGTAAGAAGAGCCTCCAGCACCCCATGCCCTGGAAAATCGGGTAAACTTCGGCTCCACAGTTCGTTCCAATCCATTACCCCCTCCCTCTCTTGGACCCACAGTCACAAGCACTGAGAATCAAGTTTGAAAAAGACAGTGAGAGGTGAGATAAAGGGTATGAGTGACCCAAAATAAAGGCAGTGGATCTATTTCTGGTCCCTTCTCAGGGAGCAGGGGGTTGATGGCTTGCAGAGTGGAGCACAGACAGGTGACAAAGGACTCCTCCCATATCTCTGGCCTGCAACAAGCCCCAGGGAGCGCTATGTAGCGCCCAAGCTCAGACAATACAGCAGAAAAAATGATGTGCTTGAGCCTGGAGAGAAGGACCTTCTGGATTTTTCTGGGGATGGCTATTGTCAACGTCTCTCAGAATAAGAACCCAGCACGAGGTTGAGCCCACCTTGGTGTTTGCCATGGAGGAGGAGTCAAGAAGACAAAGGTTAGGCCCCACAAGGCATGCATGTGACAGTGGTTTGGCCCACGAGGGACCCAAGTTTGACTTTAGAGAGGCCCTGGAAGCCAGCACGGTCCCAGGTCAGCTTTGGTCCTTGGGCCTTAGGAAGCACTCCATTAACTCAGTTTTCAACTGGCAGACAGATTGCCCCTTCCCTACTCTTAGTCCCTGTGCTTTGGATGAAAGTGACTATATCCCTGTCCCCAAGGAGGAGGCGTGGTATTCAGGCCTGGCCAATCAGAGCATCATATTCCTCTGACCAAGCAATAGGGTTCCCCTAATCTCAAAACAATCTCTCGTGCTCATTTGTAGTCATAAGAGGACTTCAGCTGAGGAGCTGGGGAAGATCCCCACATTCCCTCTGGCTGGGCCCGTGTGGTCGCGACAACAAGTGCCATCACACAGAACCTGAGAGGGAAGCAGGAACTTGCCAAAGGGAGAACCAAGAGATGGAGAGATACTGCGTCCTGAGGGCAGTGGTTCAGACTCTGATCAAGCCGAACCTGAAGCCAGTGCTTCTGCTGGACTTTTTAGTTACATGAACCAAGAAGCTCCCTTTTGTCTTAAGCCGGTTTGGCATGGGGTTTTCCATGTCTTGCAATGAAAGATTCTCAACTGACTCCAAAAATTATTGGCCAGACTCCAGTGACTGAAGTTGAAATCTTTACTTGTTGGATATTGGATTTATTTATTAATTGGACATTAATTGGATATATTAAGATAGGAAGGCCCTTCTTCAGATCTGTTGTAATCATAGGATTATTTTACACATGACCATAGAGCTGCCATTTTACCAATGAGGATGCATAGCAGAATCTGAACAAGTCCTGGGCTCTGTGTAACCCTGAGGTCAATCCTGCATTTGCTCCTCGGTTAATCATCATGATTATCATCAAACCCAGGCCTCACTTCCCCAGGCCCTCTTCTTTGGGTTTCTTCTTCTGTGGCCCAGCCTGATCTCTTATTCATCTTGAAAGGAAACTGATCAGCGTGGCCACCAATTCCCTAGGAACCTGGTTGTGTTAAATAACAAAAAGCTGGGTACATTTGAGGATCTCACTGGCTTTATTGAACTTTCCATGAGTCGGGCAATATCCCAACTAGCAAACAGAAAGGAGCTCCCTGGAGCTGTAGACAAGGAAAAGTTTTTAAAAGCAGAGAGGGAGTTGGGGGGGGGGGAAGGAAATTTTTGGTGAAGAATGCATTGTTTTAGGCAAGGTCACCCTCCTAAGGGGAACGGTAAGGGTCTATCAGTAAATTTCTAGTGCTGACCAAAAAATGCCATGTTGAACTGGTTAAAGGTTACCACCCTGGAGAGTTTGAAACTGCAGTTAGGTTAAGTATCAAATCTTGTTTTGCTTACGTGGGCCCTTAACATAAGTGAGGGACTGTCGTTTTTTTGTTAACCGTACTGACTAGTTCACCTGCTCCGTGAATCTCTATAAGTATGGGGGCACACCGGGGCATGGTGCCTGGCTTATGCGCGTGTAGGGGGGTTGAGTCTTTTCTGCGATCAGTCTGTCCCCACAGCATCCGGTGTGTGGGAATGTGGAGCCTGAGAGAAGGGGAGCACACAGCGGCTGGGGAGGGCGCAGCTTTGGTGCAAGCGGGCAGGCTAGTGCCTCACGGCTAACCACTGGATTCCTGCACCTTGGCTGGCCAATCCTGCTGAAGGAGGAAGAAAAGAAGCCGGCTGAAATCTTCATTCACCCTCCGATTATTTTAATCATTCAGACAGACAAAACATGGACTTGAGCCCCATTTCTGCCACTTAGAAGTTGTTTGAACTTGGATATGTGCGCCGATCTCCACTACCTCAACTGTAAAGACCTGCTCCGTTCACAGGATTGTTGGGAGAATCGTGGGTCGATGTACATGATAAGTGCTGCACACACATACTCTGCAAAGAGTCAGGTGCCAGGAATGACTGCCCCTTTTTTCCGGGGTCAGAATTCTCTGTTACTGTGTGTGCATGTTGACAGCTAAAATCATGGTGTTATGGTTATAGGGAGAGCCCCCAGTCATATTAAGTGTATGATTTTAAGAATGACAGAGCATCTGGGACTATATTTTGCAAATCAAAGCTTGTAATTTAAGGAACAATAGAATAATAAAAAGGGAGTGTTCTGGGAAATTGAGGACATAGGGTCAGCAGAGAGACATTAAAAAAAAAAATACTGAACTGGGAGTTAGGAGACTTGATCCCTAGTCCTTCCTCTGTCTGTGATCTTGAGCCATGGTGGCACCCTTGCGGGCTTCTGTTCCCCCGATCTGTAAAACTAGGGTGCTTGACCTCATTGTTTCATAACTGGGATGAGGTTAAAAAAAAAGGTTCATTTATTTATTTTATAGAAGAAGCTTGAGAGAGCTTGCACGTGCACAGAGAGAGAACCCAAGCAGACTTCCCGCTGAGCATGGAGTCAAGATCCGGGCTCAATCCTGAGATCATGACCCGAGTAGAAATCAAGAGTCAGATGCTTAACTGACTGAGTCACCTGGGTGCCCCACTGGGATGAGTTTTTGGAGTTACCCGGGAAGATCCACAAACGTAGAACATTTGTTTTGTTTCCTGCTGCGTTTCCAAAGCCTAGAGAAGTCCTTGGCACAAGGTAGGTACTCAGTATTTTTTTAATGAACAAATAAAACTTTATGAAAATTAACAGGCCTGGGTACACTCCAGAATCCTCATAGAGTATGTGTTTTTATTGGCCAGGTTCAGCGAATAAAAACACAAGACATCCAGTGAAGTCTGAATTTCAGATAAACAATGACATTTTTGGAGCGTGCATATGTGGTATGCAGTATCAGGCTATTGCATCTCATGTAAAGATAACCAGGTAAGGTTAGAGCTTTGGGCACCTTCAAACTGGCCAAGGTTTCAGAATCAGACAGATAATCTTGGTGTGAGTCTCCGCCTTGACTGTGTAATTTTAACTGATTGCTAACTTTACCGGGCTTTGTAACCACAGTGTTTATCCCACAGGGTTGCTGAAGATATTCGAGATAATGTAAGTATGATGGCCAGCACTTAGCAGGTGTCTCTACTTCTATAGCCAATATGGGCAGTTGGTTTGAAGGAAAAAACTCAGCATCACCAAGACCTTCACCGAATGCATTGTCAATGTCAGTAAATTGGCATTCCGAAGTGACCAGGAGTAGAAAGAATAGTTCTAGGTGGACCTGAGCAAAGTTAGACTGAATGCTGACCTTCTGTCAAACAATACCTCTGTGTCTGGGGGGAACAAAACATACTCAAAATTAATAGCTTACCCAGAATAAATAGAGGAAGGAAATTCTTTCCTTTCATTTGTTATGGAATGTCATTTGCTTAACTGACTTTTTCTAATGTCAAAAGTAAATATTCAGGTTTCCTAGGGTCACTTGACAGAAGGATGGGCCCCTAGCTGGGTAGTGAAAATACTTCAATCCTGACCTGGTTTCTCTCTCTTCTAAGTTAAAAGCATCTTCTGTGTCCGGAGCATTTGATGTTTCTAGAAATGTCTGATACATCTCCTCTGGTTGAAAAACGAGCACATGTGGCAACACGTGTAAAACGTTCATTAGAAGGAAACAACTCGCTAGAAACACATATTTAATGCTGAGTGTATATTATGTACCAAAGACTATCCTGGGTGCTGGGGCTCCTCAGTGGACAAAATAGGGGTCAGTGAACAAAACAGACCCAAATCCTTGCCTTTGTGGAAATGGCATCCTGGGATAGGGAGAAAAGTATAAGCATCCTAAATAAATGAGTTCTGTAGGATGTGGACGGTGATGGTTTCTATGGAAAAGGCCCAGAGGGGAAGGAAGGTGGGACTGAGGATGGTGGGGTGGTCATTTTAGTTAGCATGGTAACAGTGGGCCTCATTGGCAAGGTGGCATTTGGGAAACGAAGGTGATGGAAGGAGCCATGCTGATCTGGGGGGATGAGAAGAAGAATATTAAGCACAAAAGCCCTAAGGCAGGTGCATGCCAAGAGTGTTTCAGGAACAGTGGGGAGGCCAGTGTAGCCAGAGCAGAGAGAGGGAAGACAGTAGGAAGAGAGAAGACCCAAGTCACTGTTATGGTCTTAATCGTGATGAGAGATCCCATGAACCTCACTGCAAATGTGAATCTGAGTTTCTTTACTCTGTTCTTGTAGGGTCGTCTTCAACTACCCACTTGCAAAGACGGCTCTTAATTTGTAAAGCACCGTTAGATTAGAGATTTACCCCCACAAATCTATGACTGCAGGAAATAACACAGCTTAGCAAAGATACACGTGCCTTCATCAATAGATCTGAGTTCCTATTCTGATGTTCCTATTGCTAGATGTGTGCCCTTGGGCAAGTTACTTAACCTCTCTGTGCTTCAAGTTCCGTCTCTGAAATGGGTGAAATGAGGCACCTAAAAGTGCCTCCGTTGAAGTTGTGAAGATTGCAGGGAAGGTCCATGGACAATCTTAATACAGTGCTTGGCACATAGGAAGTACTAAAAAAATACCATTATTATTTCTTGAAAAGTATAATCAGGAAGATTGGGTATTTTGAAATATCTATTTCAATGTATATTTGGAATGTATATTAATAACCAAAACATGTTTTTGAGCAAAAATGGCCTTTAAGCCAACCTCTGGGATGATCCCTCATGATCCTGTGTCTGAGGATTCAGACCCATGTATGGTCCCCTCCCACCTTGTACCAGGGTTGGTCTATGTGACCATAAATTATGGCAGAAGTGACAATATGTCACTTTTTTAGAAAAAAAATTTAATTAAAAAAATTTTTTTGTCTAATGATATGTCACTTTGAAGATTAGATTATGAAAGCATTGCAACTATGATCTTGCTCTTTCTCTCTTTCTCAATCATCACTTAGCTCTGGGGAAGGCAACTGTTATGTCCTGAGCAGCCCCATGGAGAGGCGCCCCCTGTGGAGGGGTCTACATGACAAGGTACTGAGTCCTTGTGCCAACAACCATGTGAGTCTGAGCCTTTTTGGAAGTGGACCCACCAGGTGTGGTCAAGCCTTTAGATGATAGCAGCCTTCACTGACATTTTGACTGTAACTTCATGAGAGCCCCTGAGCCAGAACCATCCAGCTAAGCAGCTCCCAGATTCCCAAACCACAGAAACTGGGTGAGATGATAAATATTTGTTGTCTTAAGCTTCTAAGTTTTACGATAATTTGTTTATGCAGTGATACATAATTAATAACGATAACTCATATATATTTTTTCTAATTAACTTTTGATTATAAAGGATTTACTAGGCCTAAACCTATTTCTCTCATGTTTGATCTTTAAACATCACCCCTGGTCCTCGGTAGGTCTACAAGCATTTATTTTTTTACATAGTTGTTATCAGTGTAAATCAGTGTATATACGCTACTGGGTATTTTGATTTTCCCCCTCAGAGTCATGTCATATGCACCAACAATTGCCGCATTGTTAGCATTTTTACTGGCTCTATGGCATTCTTTGCTATTGCTATGTCACCTTAGCTCAAACATTCCCTATTATAAGACATACTGAGTTACAGTAAAAATAGTGCCCATGAGCCAGGCAATGTCCTGAGAGTTCCATAGACTAGGTCCCTGCTCTCAGATACAAGAAAGGCAGGCAGCACAGAGGGGCGAATCCTCCTGAGGCTCACAGGCTACCACAGGGATCGAACACGAACACTGGTGTTGGGTAGGTGAGTGCGCCGTCCTTGAGGCTGACCCAAGACAGCGAAGGAGCTGTGTGAACGTCATTGTTAAGATAACAATCATAGCTTTCTAGAATTCTGTGTGCTTCCTGGAGAAATACAGAATAGACAGTAGACAATAAAACCTTGGGGAAAAAAAAATCCTTGCCTTGGCTCCAAGTCTCAAAGCAGGATTTCAGGGAGGGTATCCCTGAACTAAAGCCATTGTCCCCCAACTCTGTGTGTCTGCCTCCCCCCTCAGCATTCTCCTCCCCTCCTTTGGCTGTGCTTTGTCAGACGCTGCCATTGTGGCCGGAAGAAAAAAAGTTGACTAAGCCCTTCTTTGTTGAAATGCAGCACCATGTTACACATACCGGGTCTCTTCTGAATACAGCATTCATCAGAAGGCTCTTACGTAACCAGATCCTACAAGCAGGGAGCACCGTGTCTCCAGTTGGGTCCGTTCTGGTGCTGACCGTTTGACTTTCCCAACCTTGCTAACAAGATTCAGGGGGACCACGGGGTCAGCAAGCCGTTTTCACCTGTAAAAACATAACATGCGATAAAGGGAGCTTCACCTAGTGTATCAAGGAACACGAAACACAACCAACTCTAGAACCTCATCAGGTTCACGCTCATCAGTCTATTGAACCAGATGCAGCCCTGCCAGCTGGGGCAAAGTCAACCCTCCATGAGTGACAAGACTGAGGTTGTATTGACATCAGGGTTCCTTATTAGGTTTCAGCTGTGCTAATCCTCAGATGAATGTAGCGCAGCCTCCTTCCCTCCCCTCAGTGCCCCTTGCGCCCACAGAAGACACCCCTCCCTGTTCAGCGGCACTCAGAGAACCTTCATTTTAATTAGAAGTCTGTCTGATGAAAAAGCACCCGGGCTCAAAAGACCACTCTAGTTGTTTGAAAACTCCCAGGTTAGAGAATGGGGCAGTGAGGTCAAGGTCAAAAGGTTACCAGGTCAGGATTTTCTTGCCAAAGGAGAAAATGCCTCAGCAACAATGACTCAGTGCAAAGTTATGACTAATATGATTAAAACAAAAACAAGCAAGCAAAACAAAATACCTCCAACACAAGGCACATGGTGTGCCAGTTGAAAGTGACCGGGGGTGGGGTGGTGAATTCGGACCTTCGCAGCCCAGGTTCGAATCCTGCCTCCACCACTTAGCACTGTGGCTTCCTGTGGATGCTTGAGCCTCCCTGAACCTCTGCCTTCATTTCTGCAATGTGGATAATCATCACGCCTACCTCGCAGGACAACGAGGTTCTCAGTAAGTGTTATCAGTTATTAAAATTATACCGTTTTAATTATGATAATACTTTATACCTCTTTCAAGCCAAAGCCTTTTTTTAAAATAAATTTTATTTATTTATTTGACAGAGAGACACAGCGAGAGAGGGAACACAACAGGGGGAGTGGGAGAGGGAGAAGCAGACTCCCCACTGAGCAGGGAGCCCGACGCGGGGCTCGATCCCAGGACCCCGGGACCACGACCTGAGCCGAAGGCAGACGCCCAATGACTGAGCCACCCAGGCGCTCCTAAGCCAGAGCCTTTTATATTATGGTGAAGTTTGTACATGTATTAGCTCCTCTAAATGACAGGTGGTTTGTTTGGATTCTTCATCTTTGTGCCCTTTATAAAGCTTAACCCAGTGCTTTGGGCAAGTAGGCCCCCAATAAATATTTGTCAAATAAGTAAATGTCCTAAATATAGCGAGTCTGCAGGGACAGGCTTGTACACATAGTCCCTCTAGTTAGGAACCTATGAGAATGTCACACACCTTTTGAATACTCTATAAATATAAAATGTATTCATACGGGGTTTCAGCTTCCTGCAGACTAAACCCTAACTTACTTTGCAAAATAAAGCAAATGAATCAATGTGTTCTTTACCTTTCAGACGGGTGTTCCCAGGAACCAGGAGTGTGGGGCTATCATGTTATAGGTTGAAATAACTTCCTTTCTTTCTAGCTTTAGATAATAATTATATGTTTTCTGACACAGACGGCAGCTAGATTATTTTACATTCATTTCCTAAGCTTCGTAATGCTTATAACTAAGTGGCAAACTAACTAGTGAAATCTGAGTTATGAGGTTTGGGACACAGAAAAAAGCAGAGCTGGCTCTATGGGCCATTCCCTTCTGCTTCTCTCTTTTAGCTTTCTCCAACAAGGGAGGTCGAAGCGCTGTTTTGGAAGAGGGAACCATAAAGCCATTGGCAGTAGGTAAGTGATCCAGATTGAGTCATGAACTAGGGTTCTGTAATATTAATAGATGTTCTTCAGCAAGAAGACTCCTTAGTGGCAGTAAGAACTGAGCCAGGCTGAGGAACACATACCTTCCCTTAATAAAATCAAGAACCTCCAAGGTTGGCCTCGGAAAAGGATCTGTAGTGGTGAATCCAGCTGTCTCCACTGCACAATTGGAAGCCCCCCCATCCCACCCCCCAGTTTGCCTTTTCTTTCAGGGAGACTCACTTGTGCTCAGGTTTGCACACACACCACACACTGTCTCACACACACACACACACACACACACATGTTCTTGCCACCATGACTTCTCTTTAATACTCTGACATGAAAACAGACAAAACACTTTCCCTCACATCTCTAAAATATTTGAGAATGACAAAAACTTAAAAAAAAACATATCGGGCACCTGGGTGGCTCAGTTGGTTAAGTGACTGCCTTCAGCTCGGGTCATGGTCCTGGAGTCCTGGGATCGAGTCCCACATCGGGCTCCCAGCTTAGCAGGGAGTCTGCTTCTCCCTCTGACCCTCTCCCCTCTCGTGCTGTTTCTCTCTCTCTCTCTCTCTCTCTCTCTCAAATAAATAAATAAATAAATAAATAAATAAATAAATAAATAAAATCTTTAAAAAAAATCTCAACAATAACTGTGGTATATATCTGTTGTAAAAAAAAAATGAAATGAAGAGTATGAGAAAGGAAATGACTTCCAGGGCCTGCCCCAATTCTTCTGTCCCAAAGGACTAGTGTGACTTTGGTGACCTCTCACCTGGGGGTCTTTCTTGCTCTGTCCTGATTTATCTCCTTGCTGCCATGTACCTTACTGGGTTGCAGTGCACAAGACATTCAGGGCGCCATATTCCTTCCTGCAGCTTACCCAAGGCCTGCTCTGGGGCAACTCATTCTGTGAGGTTTGATCCTTACTGCTCAACCCAACGTGAGGTTGATATTTCCATTTTACAGACGAGAAGCTTGAGGCTCAGGGAGGTAAAAGAGTTGACTGCTCTTACCTGTACACACTTCCTAGTATATGGCAGAGGACTAAGTGCGTGACACGAAGGTCCACTATGCAAATGGTATACCCCACAACCAGGGCAGACGCCCTTTAGCTGCAAAGCCCGTATAACATATGGTTGTGTTTGTTACTAATTTACTGGATAGCTTAACTGAATCCTGAGGGAATGGGCGCAGGAGACATTGGTTTTGATGGGAAAGGAGAGTAAGGAGAAGGTTCTAAATCTGGAGTTGCTGCCAGTAAGACAGTTCTCATTATGACCCCATGTGTAAAGTGCAGAGCCACATGATGTCAATGGAGTGATAGCAAATAAATGTGTGTTTTAAAAGGGCCTGATGGAAATATGTCAAAATCTGAATAGTGACTAGGTGGTGGAGCCATAAATGATTATTATTTCTAATTTATCCTTTTCATATTTTCCCAAAGTTTTTTCCCCCAATAATGGGCATGCATTACTTTTATTGTCTGAAAAACTTAAGTATTAGCTTATAATATGTTAGCTGTATGTTATATTGTAAAACGTATGGCTATCAAATTAAAAATGTATGTGCTTCAAAGGACACTATCAAGTGAAAAGACAACCCACAAAATGGGAGAAAATATTTACCAATCATATACCAGATAAAGGACTAGTATTACTTACCAGATAAAGACCGCTTACAACTCAACAATAGAAAGACACATAACCCAATGTAAAAATGGGCAAAAGATTTGAACTGACATTTCTCCACAGCAGATATACGGATAGCCAACAAGGATATGAAAAGATGCTCAACATCATTACTCATTAGGGAAATGTGAATTAAAACCACAAGACGCCAATTCACACCCCCTAGAATATATATAATGAAAAAGATGACGATGACTGTGGACGAGGGTTTGGAGAAATTAGAACCCTAATAATGGGAAGGTAAAATAGTACGGCCACTTTGGAAAAGTGTGTCAGTTCCTTGAAAAGTTAATCACAGAGTTACCATATAGCCAAGAAATTCCAGTCCTAGATATATACCCAAGAGAAAGGAAAACATGTTTACATAGAAACGGGTACACGATCATTCATAGCAGCATAGGGCGGCTTAGAGCAAAAAAGTAGAAACAATCCAAAATGCCCATCAGAAGATGAATGGATAGACAAGATGTGGTTTTATCCATACAAGAAAATATTATTCAGCTATAAAAAGGAGTACTGATACAGGCTTCAGCATGGATGCACTCTGCCAATATTAAGAAGCCAGACACAAAGGCTTTATATTGTATGTTTCTACTTATGTGAAGTGTTCAGTATAGGCAAATTCAGAGACAGAAGGCAGATCAGTGTTTGCCCAGGGCTCAATGGGGGGGGGGGACTGAGGAGCGACTTCTGATTGGTGTGGGGTTTCCGGAATAATCGAAGTATTCTGGAATTAGATAGTGGCCGTGGTTGCAGAACTGTGAATATATTCAAAAATCACCAAATGGTAAACTTTAAGAGTAAACTTTATGGTATGCGAATTGTATCTCAACAGAGAAATGACTAAAAATGAAGTAAAATTTCAAATAGAAATCCACCAAAAAAATTCAGAATCTGCCTTACTTTTGACTGATTAGGTATGACTACGTTTGAGGGCCTGGGGAATAAATGTTCACTGACTAAATGTAATGAAGGAAAAACGACGGATGGAGAGTACCGTGTGCATGCAGGAGCCCCCTGCCTGATTCTCCCTCTTACTCCTTAACCCCCCGGGGTGGGGGGGATAAAGATGCTTTTCATAGAATTGTGGACATTAGGCAGAGAGAGGGTAGAGATCTACTGAACCCATACACCCTTATTCTACCTATGAAGAAACTGAGGCCCAGAAGGAGGAAAGAGTTTGCTCACTGCCCCCCACCCCCGTCATGAGCTGCAAAGGGGCTGATGAGCTTTCCTTTCCCCACGTTATCTTTGAGCTGCCGCCTGCCTGTCCTTTTCACCGGCAGGGCCATCCATTTCAGGAATTAGCGGGTGTGCTTTGCCTGTACGCATAGAGAAGCACTGATTGCACAGCCTCTTCGCCCCAAAGGCCAGCATTTCGCTTTTTGAGGTTCGACGACTCTCCACTGTAATCTACTTGCAAAAATACCGTGACAAGTGTATGGCGCCGCTGGGTGCGTGCTCTGCTGGAGAGCTTGGGGCGGGGCGGGGGGGGAGGGCCCCAGACCCCTAAAGAAAAGCAGTGACTGAAGAGCGGGCATTAATGGGTTTTTGTTTTGTCTTGGTAATACTTGGTTTTACAAAGTTGGCCTTCCGTCCGGTTTATTCAAACCAGAAGACTCAAGCCACAGTCTCTCAAGTCTCCACGGATCTACTCGCACCCAACTGCGACTGCTCTGAATCGAGTGTCTGACTTCCTAGTTGGCTCTCAGCTCCCGCGGGGGGCACTGCGGCTTCTCTGGAGTCCCCCCGCGCGGAGCACCTGCACGCCTCTGCACACGCTTCTGCACTCCCCTTTCCACCCAGGACTCTGTCCTTCCGCCGAGCCGGTCCCTGGTCGCCCCTGTGCGGGTCCCGCTCAGGCACCTGCAGGAAACGAGAGCCCTGCGCGCTCACCTGGGGCCAGAAAACCAAGCCACAGCCGCAGTTTGTCAGCGGAGTGGTGGGAGGGGGCAGTAAAAAGGCGCTGGGCGTGGGTATTAACCGTGATCTCTCCCGGCCAGGGAGGAGAGGAGGGAACTGACTCAAGTTTCCCCGGGGGGTGGAATTTTTCGCTCCCTGGGGGAGAGAAGCAGGCACACGTGGGCGGCAGGAGCGCGTCGGGCGGAGGGCGCTGCTCGGCTTGGCGGCTCGCCGGGCAGGGGTGAGGCGGAGGTGCGCGAAGGTGCCTCATGGGCCTGGTGGAGTTGGAGCGGCGCGCAGGCGCACTGAGGCCAGCCCGCCGGCCGGGTCCCGGGGTACAAAGAAGCGCCGCGCAGAGCAGGGGTTCCTGGAGGTCTCCGGAGCCTCCTGGGGAATTCCTCCCGCCCCGCTTCGGGACGCCGCCACGGTCGTTTCCCGCGCGGTGACTGAGGCTTGCCAGCCTCCCCCGACCCGTTCGCCCCTGCAGTGGCTGCAGGCCCCGGAGAGCGGCAGTCCGTTTCGGGGTTTAATTCTGGCGCTTGCACGCGGGGGCCGGCTCCGCCCTCTCCGCTCCGCCCCCTCCTCCGAGGTCCGGGAGCCGCGGCCCGCCGGGCGCCGCAGGTTGGGGAGCGCGCCTGGAGGTGAGTGAGCCCGGGGACTGCGCCGCGCCCTGTATCCGGCGGGGTCGGCGCGGGGCGTTCGGACCCCGACCCCTGGCGCGGGCCGGCCAACTTGGCGCGCGCCCGGGGGCCGCACAGCGGCCGTGGCGGTGGCGGAGGGCAGCCCCGCGGGCTCGCGCTCGCCCTGCCTCCCCCGGCGGCCTCCGGGCGGGCCTAGGGACGGGGTCCGAGAGACCTTTGCTCGGGCCCCGCGGCCGCCCGGCTTTGGCGCGCACTGCGGCCGCGCGGCTCGGCAGGTCGCGGCAGCGGCAGAGTCCGGGCCGGGGCCGGGAGGGTGCGGGCACGCCGCGCTGGGGTACGCTCGAGCCCTGTACTAGCCCGGGACGGGGTGCCGGACCCTCCCCGAGGCGTCGCCGGGTGAAGTTCTCGGCTCCGCTCGGCGGGGGGAGTGGCGGTCGACCTTTTTATCTCTGAGCCCCAGAGCGGCAGGTGGCCTTGGTCGCCCTCCGCCGACTCCGAGATGGCTCCGGCCAGGGTCGGAGGGGTCGAGAGGTTGGGGGGGGCGGGGGAGCAGGGGCCTCCGGGACGCGACCCTGACCAGCGCGGCGTGGGCTTCTGGGCGGCCCGCGGCGTCAGGTCGTTGGAGGGTGCCAGCGCCCTTGAGCGGGCTTGGTCCCCGACGTCCCCTCTACCGTGCCACTTCGGCAGAAACCCACGCACTCCTGCGCTCAAGGCAGCCACCGCCCCTTGCTCACTCTCCCCCCTGCACCTGGGTCCCCGGGGAACTTTACGGAGGCAGCTTCTCGAGGTGGGTCCTGCGAGTCGGCGGGAGCGGCTCCGCACCGGGGTAATGGGTGAGGGCTTTGGCCGAGTTAGCGTTAAACACAATCTGTGGCGTCCCCCAGTGCTCGCTGTCTGCACCTCATCTCTGCGAGGTTCGTCTCGTCGTATTAATTAACGAAATACATCAGCAAGACAGCCCTGAGACTAGCAAGGAGGGGTAATCATCCACATGTGTAATTGTGCAGTTTCTTTTCCCACCTCTATTCCCTGCATCTCTGAGTTGGATGGAAATCGGAGCCTGCTTCCTCTTTTTTAATTCGTGGGTTTAGTCACCTTGAATCTTAGGTGGTGCTTAGCTGTCCATCTGCTAATTGTTCTTTTGTCCAACTTTCTCTGCTAAAAAGTGGGGGCACTCCCACGTTGTATTTATTTTAAAAATTGAGATACAATAAACATGCTACAAATTTACCCTTTTAAACTGTTCAATTCCATGGTTTGTAGTATATTCACAAAGTTATACCGTTATCACTACGAATTCCAGAACATTTTCATCACCCCCAAAAGAAGCCCCATCCGAATTAGCAGTCATTCTTCATTTCACCCTTCCCCAGCCTCTCTTCTTCATTTTAAGGTGAGGTTTTCCCAAGGTAGAGATTGAATTAGAAACTGAGAGGTTATTAACTTCGGACCTTTTTCAGTTAATGGATTTGGGGGAAGGTGCTGCGGATGAGGCAGTGGAAGAAAATTTTACTAGGGGCTGTCCCGTGGTCAGATTTAGTGTCTAAGGATGCAGAAGAATTGGTTAGCGGTAGAATGATGGCCTCCTTCAAAGACACTCACAGGAGGGATGCATTTTATCCCCTGGGGGGCACAGGGGTGATTTGGGGTACTTTGTCAAGTTCACAAACTTTTCTAGCTGAGGTTCCACCTCAGCAAAGGTGAACTCTGTTTTGTGTGTGTTTCAGGGGGGAAGGATGATAGAGCAGAAAAAGAGCAATGTTTTAAAAATAGTTTTGTTTTAAATCATCCAAACTGGTCCCAAAGAAAGAAACTACAGGCAAATGGCCGTGAGAATCGATACAGTCAAGACCTAGATTCATTTTCTGAGTGTCAGCATTTGCTCACAAATAGTGCCATGAGCTGACGTGCTCCCGCATCAACTCCCTAGTCCAGGGAGGAGGAGGAGGGTGGCCGGGGGTGGAACTGGAGGAAATTCAAGGAATTGGGGAGGAGGTAGGCGAAGGGCTGACAGGGGCCGTGCTTATGGGAGCGGAGGCCCGTAGGGTACGCAGGTTCAGAAGCAGCAAGGGGGATCTCAGGGAAAATTACAGACACATCACTCAGGCGTTTGCTGGATTATTTGTTCATGTTTTAAAAATCTCATTTTAGCAGAGTTGAAGCAGCCCAAATGACACAGCACCCTCCACACATCTCTTCTGTCCTGCATTCAAAGAAGCCAAGTTGGTTTCGAATGTAATGGGACATTTTATGTCTCTGTTGCATGGTTAGCTTGGCTTATGCCGTCTGTTTTTTGTGTTGTTTTGTTTTTAGGTAATTGTTAAACTATATAATACACATACCAATCGTAAGTGTACAATATGATGAATTTTCACAGTGAATGTGAACTTGTAACTTGCCCTGAGATCAAGACACAGAATGTTGCCAGACTGCTGAAGACCCCTTCTGCTCTTTTCGCATTACTTTTTCTTCCCAGGGTAACCACTGTCCCAACCCATAGATCAGTTTTGCCTGTTTTCATGCTCTATGGGTATGGTATCCTCTAGTACATGTTTTTTGTTTGTTTGTTTGTCTTTCAATCTGGCTTCTTTCTCCCAAAATCACACTGATGAGATTTAGCCATGTTGCATGTGGCTCTAATTCAGTCATTATCTTTGCTGTCCAATATTCCATTTGTGTGACTGTGCCCCAAATTATTTATCCATTCTGGGGTTGATGGGCGTTTGAATGGTTTCCACATTTTGTCCATGGCCAGTAGTGTGGCTGTGAACATTTTGGCGCATGTCTTGATACACCTGTGCACATTTGTTTAGGTTATATACTTAGGAGTAGAATTGAGAGTCCTAGACTGTTCAGTTTAGAAGATCCTGCCAAACAGATTCCAAAGTGGTTGTTTAGTTAATACTTCTACTAGCAGCATGTGAGAGTTCTGTTTTAACCTGTAAAAGCAGTAAATCTACGGAGTTTCACAAATGGACAAAAGGTGACCCATATTTGCCCCATTCCAGCAGATGGATTATTTCAGTTGTGTCCACTACTAGTGCTTTTCCATGTCTGCTCCTGTTTTTATGAAGTCATAAGAGTCAATTTGGTATTTTGTTTGTCTTAACAGTGTGTCTTAATATTGTTTTAATCTCCATGACTTTCTAATTCCTGCACACATCCACAATCCCATGGACAGGCTTCCACTTAATAATCCCCCCCCCCAGTATTAGAAATGAGTGTTAATTTTTTTGGAGTTGTGTATATATTGCCAAAGAAACCATCTTTGTGCATACAGTTTCCCCCCTTTTTTGGGATCATTTCATAAACTAGAGTCTTTGTTTTTTTATGGCTCTGGATCCATGTTGTTAAACTACCACCTGCAGAACCCAGCTGTCCTTGAATCTAGTACAGAATTGATTAAAGTAACCTTGAAGTTGCTAATATGTTACCTGCAAAAAGGCATCTAATTGGTTTAAAATCCGACTCTCAAACGGTGAAGTTGACCCTGATACCTGCTTTTTAAATAGTGTAAATGGGACTATTGTAATTTCACTTGCCAGTCACATATGATTTTTCTTTATCTGATGCTTTTTGCCAAGGTACTAAGTTAGGAGTTTTAAGGAGTACAAGAGGAATCCTACCATTAAGTAGCTGGTTGTCCAGAAATTATGTATAAAAATTAAGAATACCAGCTAGGCACATCCTTACATGTGACAAAGGAGTGTTTCGTTCGTTTACCAGATATTGAGTACTTCTATGGGTTCTGAATCAAAAGAGGTCTTTCTTGCCTGAATGGTTAGGATCGGCTTCCTTGAAAAGTAAGACTTGAGCTGAGCTTTAAGGGATCCCTAGAAATTGGCGAGGAAGCAGATCTCGCCGAAGAAGATACCACTGAGTTATTTCCAGAAGAGAGATGAACAGCGCACAGGCTGTCCTGGACAGTGGAAATGATGCTGGTCTTCTTTTTATTCTTTCTCTGGAATACAGTGAAAATTGGTGAACTAATATAAAGGCAGAAAAATGATTAGAGCTTTTTGGATGAACACTTTTTTACTTTCAAGTCAGCATCCTGGGGTTCGATTGTGAACACTTGCCAAAGATTACCGTGCAGTGGACTGCTGCTTTGCCTAGTTATGCCTCTAAACTCACTCTTTCCCCTCAAATAAGACACAGCAAAAATTTCTCTAAGGTAAAGACTGTTCCATCAACTTGCATGTAGAATAAACCAATATCAATTTACCTTTAGTAAATAATAATGACATTTCTATTTTATGCAAGGCTTGGTGGGGAAATTCAGAGACTTAAACCCTCACAGAGTTCATAGCAGGTGGGGAGATAGGAAGATACAGAACTGTAGTGGGAGGCAGAAGGATGGAAATACCTGCTATGGGTGGCTCATTCTGGAAATGTAAGGGGTGGGGAAGTTCATGCTGCGAGGTTTGTGTGATATTTAAGGAGATTGGGCCTTGGAAAATGTATACGGGTGGGGATTATAGCAAAGGGCATTGCATTTTAGGGCCTGGCTTTTGAAGCAGCAAGGCAGTCTGGTAGGGCTTGACGTAGTAGTTTGGTCAGTCACATACTTGGAGACTTAGGTGAATGGCAGCGTGAGATTATGCTCTCTGTCCAGTGGCTTCTAGCTGCCGAGCCAGCCTAGTTATCTCTGTGAAAATGTTGTAGCTCTGGACCCAGACTGGCTGATTGGAATATAGGTTGTTCTGCTTGCTTGTGTGACCTTTGGCACAGTTACTGAACCTCTCTGTGATTCAGTTTTCCATTTATAAAAAGGGGATAACAAAAGCACCTCCCCTCATGGAGTTACCTGAGGATTAAGTGAGTTAAAATGATATCAGAGGGGCACTGGGGTGGCTCCAACTTTGGATTTCGGAGTGTTCAACTCTTGATTTCGGCTGAGGTGATGGTCTCGGGGTGCTGAGATCAAGGCCTGCATCAGGCTCCGTGCTCAGTGTGGAGTCTGCTTGGGATTCTCCTCCCCTCCCTGTGCCCCTCCCCCTGTTCAGGCTCGCTCTCTCTCTTTCGAATAAATAAAGCTTTCAAAACCAAAACCAAAACCATAGAGAGCACTTAGAAGACTACCTGGTACACTCTAAATGCTAAGCATGTTCACTGTTTTTCTTTAATTTTTAATTGTTTAAATTTCTGAAGTAGTATTTGTCCATAGAATAATGCAAACAACAAAAAAGCATTTAAAATGAAAACTAAAACCCGTTCCTCCCCTCGGATCCCTGCTCAGCTACAGTCTCTTATCGGATGTTACTGTTAACTCTTTCCATTTTCAGTTCTTTTGGTGGTTGTCATTGAGCAAATGACCTCAAACTTTAGTGGCTTCAACACTTGTTTCATGGTATGATAGATTCTGTGGATCAGGGATTCAGGCAGGACTTGGCTGCTTCTTGTGGTGATGAGGTCTCTGTGTAGCACCCACTTGGTGACCGGGCTGGTCTGGATGGTCCGAGAAGGCTTTGCTCTCATGCCCCATGTCTTGACAGGGATGACTGGGGGGCTGGGCTCAGTGTTGACTGCTGACGAGAGTACCTGCTGCACATGGCAACTTCAGCATGGTGGCCCCGGATAGTCAGACTACCCACATGGCCGCCAGCTTCCCTCATGTATTAATCAGGGTTCTCTAGAGAAACAACAAATAGTATGTATGTATTTTTATAGAAAAAGATGTATTTTAAGGAGTTGGCTCACATGATTTTATGGAGGCTGGTGAGTCCAAAATCTGCAGTGTGGGCCAGAGCCTGGAGACCCAGGAGAGCCAGTGGTGCAGATGAAGACCAAAGGCAGTCTGCTGGAGAATTCTCTCTTGTGTGGGGAAGCTGATCTTTTGGTCCTATCCAGACGGTCAACTGATTGCTCGAAGCCCACCCACATTATGGACTACAATCTGCTGTACCCAGAGTTCACTGATTAAAATGTTAATCTCGTCCCCAAATACTCTCCAGATGGACAAATACAATTAACTGCTAGAGTGCCTCAAGAGAACCAGTTAGAGGCTTCCTGGCCTTTTATGACCCAGCCTCGGAGGTTACATGACTTTCCTTTCACCAAACTCTGTTGAATGGGTCCATCACAAAGCCTGCTCAGATTCGAGGAGAGGGGACGTGGACCTGCCACTCAATGGGAAGAGTGACGGCACATTTGCAGCCTTCTTCTTAAACTGCCGTAGTGTACCCTTGATTTCAACAAATTTTGCAGCATCCATTCGTTCCCTGCTAAGGAAGAAAGGGAATTAATACTATCCCCACCTCTCCTCTCTTCCTCTCCCCCTCTGCCTCCCAATTTGATTAGATATCCCATTATTTTTATCTTGTTCTTGCTATTTTTAGTTCTCTTTTTTCAGTAACCTTTATAATTTTAAATAAAGCCTTCCATATCTGACAAGGCCACGGAGAAATGAGATTTGTTGAGTGCGTGTGTGTTTGTTTGAGCAGTGGAAAAGAACAGAACTGTCTAGGAGGAGACCTAACAGAGAGGCTCTTATTAAAACACTCCAGTCACTAGATGTGTGAATTGTTTGTGAGCATGTCCCCTGATGCGCACAGCAGGTGACCTAATCCAGCAGTTTTTATTTTCTCTTTGGCATTTAAACTCCGATACCTGTTTGCCTTTTTCTTCCTTGAGCTTTATGTTTCAAGTATGAATGCTTTCTCACTGATGAATCTTAAAACAGATACACTGTTGAGTTGTATGTTTGTGTATGGATACATACAGCAGAAGAACCTATCAGAACTAAGCATCCTCATGCTTTTTTCATTACAGAAGCAATCAGGTAATTGGAAACAGTTATATATTTCAGACAGTGTCAGGAACCCTGTAGCTCTGTTGGAAGGTTTTTTTTTTTTTTTTAATTAGTTAATGGAATTGAGCAGTGGGGTTTAGTTTAACGCTCAGAAGACACACTAATCCTTTTTTTTTTTAATTATCCCCTGAGAAGCACACAAGAACCTCTATTCTTGTTGGTTTACATTGTTGTGTATTGCAGATAAAACTCCTTTTTATATAATTTTTGGCTTGATTAGAGGTAAGGATGTGAATGTGTTGATATCTGCATTATATTTTTGGCTAAATTTATTCAGATTTCTGTTGGTAATTCTGACTTGTTCACGTGTTGGCCTTGGGGAAAATATGAAAAAAATAGAGCAAAGGTAGAAATCAAGCTGAATTCATCCTCTCTCTTTCTCTTTCTTTCTCCTTCTCTGTCTCTTCACCCCCTTTCCCCTTTCCTTCTCTCCCCCCCCTTTTTCTCAACAGAACTGCTCTTTCCTATAAAAGTAACTGCTTAAGAGTAGCCCTTTTTAAGGGCACCTGGGTGGCTCCGTCGGTTAAGCCTCCAGCTCCTGATTTCGGCTCAGGTCTTGATCTCAGGATCATGAGATCGGGTCCTCAGTGGGGAGTCTGCTTGAGATTCTCCCTGTCCCTCTGCCACTTTCCCCCCTCCAATAAATAAGTAAACCTTTTTAAAAAAGAGTAGCCCTTTTTAGGGGCAGTGATTGCCCCTCTTACGTGATGCTGTGAGTCCCTTTTCTGCCAAAGACTTGCTCATCTCCCTTCCCCCACACAGAGGCACGGACCCCAGCGGATCATCTTTGTGTCACACCCCTGGGGGTATCCACCTCATATCAGAGGTCACTTGTGTCAGTGTTTGAACTTTAATACATGGAATCGCAGTGTGTGTACCCTTTTGTGCCTGGCTTCTTTTCACTCTGTGTTGTATTCGGAAGATTGCCCCATGCTGTTTTATGTGGCTACGGGTAGTTCTGTTCATTGGTTTCTTGTGTTCCACGGTGTGAATATACCACCGTTGACCCCTCCTCCTGGAGACCTGCTTTGGGTTGTTTCCCATTTGGGACCAGCACGCACAGTGCTGGCCCGAACCAGTCTGCGCACGTGTTCTGATGGATGTATGTATACAGTTGTGTTGGATGCACATCTGGGAGCAGAGCTGGCGGCCGGCCTGTGCACAGTTCTGCTGTGGCAGAGATCGCCCCAGCGGTGGTATTCATGTCTGTGCCCGCAGCTCTGTGTGAGTTCGACTCGCTCTAATGCTTGTCATTCCCCTCTGTCTTATTTTAGCCAGCTGGATCAATACCTATTCTTGAATTCCCCAGACTGATGAAGATGAGCACCCCAAAAAAGGGCTCTTATAACATATGCTATAACACGTGTTATAGCGTAGCACGATACAAAACAGTAGACTAGTTTAAAGAATTCATCCAGAGATTTTATGTCCGCTTTTTAACTGGCCTAGCTTTTCTGTTTTTCCGTGCAATAAAATTCAGTTCTCATGGGATTTTCTTCTTTAATTTGGTAGGAGATGCCTGTCAAGAGATTGACACTTAATAAAAGGCAACAAAACTTTACGAATGAACTCTTTCGGTATATCTGAAAGCTGCAATTTTGCTCGTGTCGTCTTGCCATTTGAACTTTGCTGATTTGTTAAGTCAGTCTACTGATTTTTGGCATTTACTGCGACATTTTCATAGGAGGATTTGTCTAAGTCATGCTCTGTAGGTGGCCAGGAATTAAATTTCCACAAGAAAGTGCAAAAGAAAATTTGAGCTCTTGGGGTGTAAGTTTTTAAAGGAAGAAGAGAAGGGGAGTAGCCACAGGGATACATTGGCTATTATGTAGATTCAGTGGCAGTGCTAAGTTTTTTGTCATTTTTTTAGAAAATGAAGTGAGTCGTTTTGATGAAACTTAATATGTGATTTGATGTGCTTGAGTTTGTTTTGATTTATTTCCTTTTGAAATTCATCCTGCAGCGTCTACTTTTTTTTTTTTTAAAGATTTTATTTATTAATTTGACAGAGACACCCTGAGAGAGGGAACCACAAGCAGGGGGAGTGTGAGAGGGAGAAGCAGGCTCCCAGCTTCTACTTTAAGGGGCCTGTTTTATCTTCTCAATTGTTTCTTTTTGAGGATTGTATGCCTCTTTAGGAATGCGGCCCTGCTTTGTACTTAGTGCAAATGTTTTCTCCCCCTTTATATATCACTAGGGGTGTTGCTCATCAAGGGAGAGGCCCTATTTGTCTTCAGTACTTGTATTTGTGGGTACTGTTTGGCCTGTTGGAGGCAAGATGAAATCCTGGGTGGCATAGCCTAAATGGTCTTTAGAAATCCCAGGCTTCTGACCTTGAGAGCTGAGTAAGATTTCTCTGCCTCCAGAGACCCCACCTTTTGATCCCCTTCCAGAGTTACAGTTCAGGAGTGGGGGGGAGAGTTTGTAGGATCTCTATCAAGGAGAGGAGTTTGGAAGAGAAATGATGGAAGCTTACTTCCTACAACTCAAAATTTCTTAGCCCAGGCAGGGTTTCAGTAACAATTAGGAGAAACAGTTTAAATAGTTTACAGCTATGGAAGTTTTTTGTATACTGTTAAAAAAAAAAAAAATTTTTTTTTTAAGTTGAGGGAATTCAAGACTAATCCTCTCATGAAGTCATGTGAACTTGTGCTCTGATATGTTTTGGTTGGGGGGAGGAAGGGAGTGCTTGTGGCTCTAGAGTGGGATCTGAGAATTGTTCATAATGCTAAGAAGAAGGGCCATGGTGTGGGAGGGTGGGGGGCACTGGCTTGAGGAACAGCAGCAGGGGCTGTTTATGGAGTGGTGAAATAGAAGGGAGATGACTGGGTTACGCTCTGTAGCATTCAAAAATATTTGCTGAATGAATATGCATAATTATATTCATCACGTACTAAAGCTGCCAGATCTGCATGAAGGTCCCGATTCATCAACTGTTGCAGTGGTTTAGGTGCTCACTGTGTGGGAACTTGCTTATCCTTTAGGTCATAAGGAATTCCGTGCTTCCATCAGCTACAGCTGAAGCATTTTCGTTGTAAAGCGCGCGCACACACACACACACACACACACACACACACACACACACACACACACACACACACACACACACACACACACACACACACACACACACACACACACACACACACACACACCCCGGCCAGGCATGCATCTGAATCCTATTTTGTTCCCTACTGCTCCTCTCTACACACTCTTCCTGTGTGTGTGTGTGTGTGTGTGTGAGAGAGAGAGAGAGGAGAGAACTTGGGGACATGAGGGTACTATAAGTTACCCTCAATGGACTCTGTTTTGTCAGGAGAGATTTATTTATTTTTGTATTCAATTCCCATTTATTTTTGGCTCTTGGGGCCATGTGATCTCTTCAATATGAAAAAAAACCCAGCAAGTTCGACACAAAAGTAGAGATCAGAAATGCAGAGTAGGCCAGAACCAAAGTAGGGGAAGAGAAAGAGATGAGATGCTCGAAGATGGAGAACTCCCTGCCCCCCTCTCTTCTGAGGAATGACTCAAATGTTTAGGTGGCAGCACGCAGCTTTCCGTAGGTAATTTTTCCCTTTCTTTTCAGCAGAGTTTTATTTTTATTTTTTATCATTTTTTAAAAATTTCATTAATTTTTTTAGAGCAAGCAGGGGGAGCAGCAGAGGGGGAGGGAGAGAGAGAGAACCCCAGCCCAGCATGGAGCCCGTCGTGGGGCTCGATCCCACGACCCCAAGATCAGGACCTGAGCCAACACCAAGAGTCGAACACTCAACCCACTGAGTCACCCAGGTGCCCCCAGGAGAGTTTTAATCAATTTTTAGGTTAATAGAGAAAGAGAACTGTCTCTTTTTGTCTGTTTCTGGTTTACTTTAGCCAGCCCCCGGAAACAAAAGGCTACTGTTTGGATAATCACGGGAAACTGGGAGAGCCTAATTGGAAGGACTTTGTTTTCCTTTAATGAAATCCTGTGTGCTCATAAAGCTGTTTCACACCTTCCGAGAAAAGTAGCTCTCACTCAGAAACAGAGTGCTACTGTGTCTGGGCTTGGTGCTGCCTGCCCTGGGGAGGGCGTGCCGGCCGTTCACTTCTTGAAGTCGGGAGTGAGTAAGAAGACCCAGGAGGACTTTGAGCCAGCCCAGAACCATTGAAGAAAGTAGCTTTACTACAATGGAAGGAAGAAAAAGAAAATGTCGTTCTTTCCTGTCCATCAGCTTTGCCAGCAAGTGGGGAAATGCTGCTTAAGGGCTTGACATAGATAGTTTAGGAACGTTTTCTTGGGAACTTTCTCTTCCAAAGAAAAAGTGTTAGGAGCCTCTGGCCTCACATCCAGTTTGACCAAATAACCATGCTTCCCTGTTGATCTGATTTGAGTCCTGACTTGAAGCTGTTGCCCACAGATGTCTTTAAGCTGTTACCCGCAGAACCAACCCCAGGCTGCTTCGGTGTGCTGAGTCCATGGAAGCTGTGCTTGGTTCTCAACATCTCTTTTTCTCTCCTTGACCCTCAATGGCCCAGGGTAGCTTTTCTTCCCCACTTTCTTCCCTGTTTTTTACCTTTATTTTTGGACTGCTCAGATTGAAGGGCTCTGATTCAATACAGGGCAGTGGTCAGGAGCCTGGGTTCTAGAGTCTTAACTCATACGCTTCCTGTCGGGCGTCTGTTTCCTTTGCCTCCTTGTGTCTGAAAAGAAACAATATCGGGCGCCTGGGTGGCTCAGATGGTTAAGCGTCTGCCTTCGGCTCAGGTCATGATCCCAGGGTCCTGGGATCGAGTCCCTCATCGGGTTCCCTGCTCAGCGGGGAGCCTGTTTCTCCCTCTGCTTCTCTCTCTCTCTCTCTCTCTGTCTCTCATGAATAAATAAATAAAATCTTAAAAAAAAAAAGAAACAATATCATTTTGCTATGCTGTTTAAGTGTGTCTTGGATGTGTGAGTGTGGGGCGGGGGGAGGCAGGGCAGAGGAAGTAGGGAGGGAATATAAAGGAAGGAAGGTCTAAGATATAGTATTTCCTGACTATAAAACTCCCTGGAAGAACATCTCAAAAGAGCTGTCCTGTTTGCTCAGGGCCAGAGGAGTAGAGAAAGGGTTATGGTCCCAGGTAGCACACGGTGGATCAGAGAACCCTGGGAGCAAGTAAAAGGTCAGAGACAGGCTCAGGGACCCCAGCTCCGAGAAGCGCCACCACCCTTCTCTCCTCTCTGCAAGGTCTTCCACAGATTTGGCTGAGCAAGCTCATCAGTCTCTGCCTGTAACAGGGGGGTGACGAGAGGTCTGGTGTAGAGGAGCCCAGGTGATCAACGAGGTCATGGGCATATGAGCCTTGCCAGGGCTGTGTTGAAATCTGGATCACTTGGGAAGCCTGGTGCTCTCACTGCTGTCCCAGCCAAGGAAACTCAGCGGTTCTGTAGGATTCCTGGTAATTACTGTTGATTATTGAAGTTGGGGTACTTGTCTCAGGAGGCCCTGGGATGGGGAGAGATGAGATGGTCCTGGGACCCCAAGTTGGTGCTCTGCACATCTCTTCTGGGAAATAACCTCCATACGAATGCTGGTTATGCAGAACCATGCTGGAAACATGTTACGGGATTTTCAAGGGCTGGTGGTGCAAACCATTCATCATTTAGAATAACGTTTCTAGGATATAATGCATAAATATTCTTGATAAGCTGTGGGCGCACTACTGGTTGTTAAATCGGTGATTCATTGTATCTGAGGCTTTGGGGGAGTGAGGAGAGTAACACTGTATTTATAGTCCAAGGCCTATGCAAAGGCTGGGGGAGTCCCGTTCAGTTAACTGCTTAGCTTTTCTTAAATCAGTGACTACGTGGACCCAGAGGTTGGGTCTTTTTCTCACAGCAACATGTACTGTTTTGCCTTTTCTTGTGTTCATTAAAATTAAGAACTTTCATTTAGCAGTATAAATGGAGGGTGGAAAGGCAGGTCACAAAGTAGAAGGTATTTGTCATATATTCAATAAGCAGCTTGTCCAGAATATGTCAGGAACAGCTACAAATCAGAAGGGCATTCAACATCACCAGTCATCAGGAAAATGCACATTGAAACTTCTATAAAATACCAACACATATTCAAATGGCTCAAATTAAAAAAACCAACCCTGATAACCAAGTATTAGTAGAGACAGGAAAAACTCAAACTCTCATTAACTGCTGGTGGAAGTATAAATTGGGTTTAATCACTTTGGAGTTACTTCCGAAGCTGGACAAATACCTAGCCTATGATTCAGTAATTATACTCCTAGATATATATGCCCAACAGGAATGAGTGCATACGTGCACTAGAAGCATTTGCACGACCTCTCGTAACAGAATGATAGGAACCTCAGAGAAATAGTTCAGATGTGCATGAATGGCAGGATTCATGCGTGAAATATTGCACAGCAATAAAAAACACAGTAGTGCTGCACAGAAAAACGTGAATATTGAGACATTATATTGAGTAATATTATAGATATCATATTGAGTAAAAGAAGCCAAAAGTGTACATATTGTATGATTTCTTTTATATGAAGCTCAAAAGGGGGAAAGAAGAATCACTGGCGAATCGAAGAATAGGGCAGGGGGGCTGGGGTCAGGGGTATATTGACTGGGAAAGGACATGGGGGTCTTCTGGGGTCCTGATGAGGTGTTTTCTATCTTTGACCTAGTTGCTGATGCCATGAATATGTTCGTTTGCAAGGATTCCTCATGATAAATATTTAAGATTTATAATTTTACTATATGTGTGTTGTTCCCTAATTTTAAAAGTTTATTAAGATCAAACACTTAAAAATAAATAAGCCAGGATTTATAATAAAACCGTTAGGCTTACTGGCTGTGTAAAAAGAGAAACTCATTTAAACTGGCTTAGACAAACCAGCATCAGCAAGGAGTTGGTCGGGAAACCAACCCAGCCAGTCCTCCTAGGAGTTAGGACCTGAAGTTGGTTCCTGGTACCTGGCACTCATGGTATCTTACCTCCAGCATTTGTACCATACTTTGGCTTTTCTCTGCAGGTTACCTTTCTCTGCTTCAGCTCACATGTGGTAGAAAATGGGCAGCCCAGCCCTTCCTATCTCCAGCCTTGCTGCTCTAGCCCCCTCTCCCATCAGCAAGGCTTAGCCTATGCCTCTTTTTTTTTTTTTTTTCTCCCTGGAGATAGGAATCATTTTGTGATCCCGTTAGCTGTGGCCAGGGAGGCTGGGATTGTGTAGGAAACACAGAGTAGCCAAGGGTAAGGATGGGTGGGTTTTTCTAAAAGGGAAATGTGTGTGGGAAGAAAATGGTCGCCATCCTGTCACGTGTTCTCCTGCTCAATGTCTGCTCCCTCAGGTCTTTTTTAGCCCTAATTTGGAGCAGGGAAGAAGAGTCCCCAGGAAATTCTTCGCTACCTCACAACCAAATCAGACTCTCCTGTTTGCTTACAAATGGACACCCCAGCAGCTTGACCCTGATATTTTGCAAAGTCTTCCTGAGCTAAGCTTTACCAAGATCTCTCACAAACTAGCCTTGCAGAGGGACCTGTTACCTTGTATCATTTGGGGATTATGGAATAGTTTCCCTAATGCATGAAGATTCACACCTTCTGGATCTAATTTTCTGTCCAGTTGTAGGAAATAGTGTTCCTAACTTGATTTGAATTTAGCAGTGAGAATAGCCTTCCTCATAACTACTTTGGGCTCACTAACCATGATAGAGGGAACCAGGGCCCCCAGATTCAGGACTTTTCAGGGAAGAGTATAGCATTATCTCTCTCCCACTCTCTTGGGTTAGCTTAGTCCTAGTGAGTGTTAGGAGTTTCTCTGGGCATCCAGCTTGCCAAAACCCCATCACGAATTTGAGATGGTGCTGAATTTTTCCTTCAGCAGTGAAGTTTTGAAATGAATTGCTGTATATTTTCATCAGAGTAGCTATGAGAAGAGTCTTTAAGCATTGTTTTTCTTTGGCTTCTAGAAAAAAGTTTGAGAGACCTAGTAATTTTCGTCAAGTTATTTTTAAATTGCTCATTTAAAAAACTATCTGCACCATCAGATCTTATTCGTATTGGTAAGATTTCTGGGCAGAGACTAATACTAAAAAGCTAAAATGAACCTGGCCTTTTTTGGGCTTGATTTCTACATCCCATAAAATCCCAATTACATTTCCTTGTTTTGCTGGGAGACCGGTTTGCCGGTTAAGTTTATAACCTTGATTCTTATCCCTCATCAGCTAGAGATTAATTACATGCCTATGGAAGGGTGAGGTGTTGAACCTTATCTTCTTTGAACCTACCATTGTTCTCCACAAGGTCTTCTAAAGGTCAAACAAGTAACTTAAGTTTTCTCTCTCTTTCTAAAGCATATATATATAAGGTAAAAACTTGAATTAGAAGACGACATTATTTTCAGTTTATTTTGTATGTTATGCAGATGGTTAGCATGGAAATTCACTGGCGGTAAGACCTACCTGTTTTTCTGCATTCATTAGGTTGCCCTAGGTATCAGTTATTCCATTGATCATGAAAACATTAGTTTTTAAAAAGAAGTGATGGTTTCATCTCTCACCTTAGGCTACATGATGCTCAGTGACCTAAAACAACATTTTAATTTCTGTTTCACATTACGGCAGCTGTGGTTCTACGCCAGAGGTCTTCTCTAGTCTAGCTCCAGATCCGGGTTGAATGAGCCACCCCACTCTGGGACATGGCAGAGGGTGAGAAAGGGAATGACCAGTCCATTCGTGGCTGTTAATGCTCCTGTTTATATGTGACTTCTCGCATTCAGTGGGCTATGGCAAGTCACATGGCTAAGCCGACCAACAGCAGGCTAGGGAAATGTAATTAATTCTTCCATCGGGAGACACTACAAGTCACATGACAGTGGGAAGTCTATTCCTTTTATAGGGAGGGCTGCAGATAATTGAAACAACATAGTCTGCCACAATGGAAAACTATATTTAATTCTAAGAAGTTTAAGGGCCTGTATGCTGAATCAGAACCAGCATTTAGATTGATTACATCTGTATTTTGGGGGTTGTTTTGAAAAAGTTATGCTTCAGAAATCTGCCTACATATGGAAAACAGGTCTTGTTTTTATACAGGACTGATTAATTTTTTATGAGTTGCAGAGCTGTACCCACAATTTGGTAACTTTCCACTCATTTTTTCTTACGGGTCTAGATCTGAATTTGAACAAGAAGTTACTCTTCTTACTCTCTTGACCTTTGTATCTTGATTTTCTATGTGTTATCACTCTTATTGGTCGATTTTCTTTTGTTTAATTGCCTGAGTTAATGTGGTTTTGGCAGCCACTCGAAGGTGGATGACACTGTAAAGAGAATGATAGAGATGAGCCTTTTGGAAAAACTAAAATTTATTAGGGCTTAGTGAATCTGTCCTGGTATTTTTCTTTCAAAAGTGAAATTGCTGAGCTGTTGCTAATATCCTTACTGGGGAATTTCTGTCTTAGTGTTGACAAAGGACAAATCAGAACCCTTTGAAGAAAGATGGCAAATTGCAATTGTACTTACTGTGAGGCATAAAACCTCGGTGCCTTGAGTGGTTATTCTCCTGTACGCATGTTGGGGAGCTTCAGAACCCTTTTTGGGGAGTAAACAGGGAATCTTGGCTATTCTTAGAGTTTCACCCTCACAGCCTTTTGTGGAGTGGGGACCATCTGTTTAGGCAAGAGTCTTGCATAATTTTTCTTTTTTTTTCTTAAAGATTTATTTCCTATAGTTAAGAGGCTATTATGATTGGTCTCCCTCTCTGATTTCATCAAACCATAGGAGACTCTTAACTATAGGATACAAACAGTGTCGCTGGGGTGGGGTGGGGGAGGTGGGTGGGGGTTGGGGTAACTGGGTGATGGGCATTAAGGAGGGCACTTGATGTAATGAGCACTGGGTGTTGTATGCAACTGATGAATCCCTGACCTCTACCTCTGAAGCTAATAATACACTATATGTTAATTAATTGAATTAAAATAAAATAAAGAGATTTATTTACTTTACAGTGTGTGCATGAGTGGGGGAGGGTCAGAAGGCAAGGGAGAGAGTGAGAGAATCTCTGGTGAGTACAGAGCCACACACAGAGCTCAGTCTCGTGACCCTGAGATCATGACCTGAGCCTAAATCAAGAGTCGGCTGCTTAACCGACTGAGCCACCCAGGCATCCTTAGTTTCTGTAATTTTTATAAGAATGCTGAGATTTCTTCTGATTGGTTGATTTTTTTTAAAAAACAGATATAATTGACATAAACATTATGTTAATTTTAGCTATATAATATAATTCAATATTTGTATATTTTGCAAAATGTTCACCATAAGAAGTCTAGTTACCATCCATCACCACACATAGTTACAAATCTTTTTTCCTTGTGATGAGAACTTTTATTTTTTATTAGGGTTTTTTATTTTAATTCTAGTTAGTTAACATCCAGTGTTAGAATAGTCTCAGGTGTGCCATATAGTGATTCAACAATCCTATATGTGACTTAAGTGCTCGTCATGATAAATATACTCTTTAGTCCCCATCAGCTCTTTCACCTGTCCCTCCACCCACCACCCCTCGGGTGACCATCTGTCTGTTCTCTGCAGTTCCGAGTCTGTTTCTTGATTTGTCTGTTTTTTTTTTTTTCCCTTTGTGCATTTGTTTCTTAAATTCCACGTGTGAGTGAAATCATACAGTCAGTATTCGTCTTTCTCTGACACTTACTTCACTTAGCATTATACTTTGTAGATCCATCTGTGTTGTTACAAATGGCAAGATTTCATTCTTTTTTATGGCTGAGTAATATTCTGTTGTGTGTATGTACCCATTTTCTTTATCCATTCATCTGTGGATGGACCCTTGCCCTACTTCCATAATTTGTCTATTATAAAAAAGGCACTAAGCATAGGGGTGCTTGTATCCCTTTGAATTAGTGTTTTTGTATCCTTTGGGTAAATACCCGGTAGTGTGATTACTGGATCTTAGGGTATTTCTCTTTTTAAGTTTTTGAGGAACCTCCATACTGTTTTCCAGAGTGGCTGCACCAGTTTGCATTCCCACCAACAGTTCAAGAGGGTTCCCCTTTCTCTGCATCCTCACCCAACACCTGTTGTTTCTTGCGTTGTTGATTTTACCATTCTGACAGGTGTGAGGTGATATCTCATTGTGGTTTTGATTTGTATTTCCCTGATGATGAGTGATGTTGAGCATCTTTTCATGGGTCTTTTGGTGTGATGAGAACTTTTAAGACCTATTCTCTGCAACTTTCACATAACACAGTATCACTAGTTATAATTGGTTGGCTTTTAAGGTAAATAGAGTAGTCCTTAATGGGTAACACTTAATCGGTCCCAAGTATAAATGAAAACTTGTTTTTGAGAAATAGTGTCCATTTATGAAATTTTAAAGGATTTTACACACCAGTCCCATCCAAATATTGGGTAGTTGTGATGCTGCTTTTCCTTTCCCTCTAATTTCTCTTATCAAGTTGGCATGTGTTACATCCTGAGCTCGCATTATTGAAGGACAGGAAATGGTTTAAGGAATGGCCACAGGAAGCCCTAACACAGTGCATCTCTTTCATGTCTCTCAGTGGCCCCTTTTTTAAAAAATATTTTATTATTATTATTTTTAATGTTTTTGTTGTTAATCACCATACATTACATCATTAGTTTTGGATGTAGTGTTCCATGATTCATTGTTTGTGCATAACACCCAGTGCTCCATGCAGAACGTGCCCTCTTTAATACCCATCACCAGGCTAACCCATCCCCCCACCCCCCTCCCCTCTAGAACCCTCAGTTTGTTTTTCAGAGTCCATCGTCTCTCATGGTTCGTCTCCCTCTCTGATATCCCCCCCTTCATTTTTCCCCTCCTGCTTTCTTCTTCTTCTTCTTCTTCTTCTTCTTCTTCTTCT